>NW_024368596.1:8396666-9026582 GCF_014805655.1 Passer montanus | reverse complement strand
CCGCGGCCGCGAGGTGAGGAGCCGGCGGCGGGCGGGGGCCGGCGGGCAGGGCGGGGAGGGAAGGAGGGAGCGCGGCCCGCGCTGAAGCCGCCGCCTCCCCGCCGCTTTGTCCTTCCAGGCCCCGCCGCCGCCGCCCAGGAGAAAGAGGCCGAGATCGGGGAGCAGCGGGCGGCGCCCGCCCGGCCGCCGCAGCCCGCCATGGCCCACTCGCCCGTGGCGGTGCAAGTGCCCGGCATGCAGGTGAGCTCCGCACCGGGCCCAAAATGGAGGCGCCGGCCCCGGCTCCGGAAGCGGCGCTTGCGGCCCGCACCGGGCGGAGCCGCCGCCGGGGCGCGGGGTGCCGCGGGTGGGCGAAGCGGAGCGGGGCCGCGGGGAGGCCGCGCTGGGGCCGGGGGGAGCCCGGGCCGGCCGCCTCGCCGGGGGAGCGAGGGACGGAAGCAGGCGCTGCCCCGGGGTAACGGCAGGCTTCGGGGGCCGCGTGCCTGCAGCCCGGCGGAGGAGAAGGGATTCCCCTCCCTCCCTGCCTCCCTTTGTTCAGGGGTGGCCGCGCCGCATCCAGGAGCACGTAAGAGCCTCTAAAACTGATTAAAGGCAAAGTGGAGTTAATCGCAGGGTGTGTGGGTGCGCTGTAAATGACATAGCAGGCGCGCTGGCAGGCGGACCTGCTGCAGGACTTCCCCACCAGCCTGGCGCTGGGCCTGTAGTGCAGCTTCCCGGAGGACCTCGGGATTCATGGAAAGGTGGTATCGCCAGGTCTGGTGGGGACAGAGCACCGGGGAGCGCAGTCTGTCAGAAACCTGCACCTCTCCTTGCCTGGGAATGAGGCCTAGTGTCGTTTTTGTGTGTTTGTCTTTACCTGCTTAGAAAACAACCAAGTTGGTGTGTTACTGACTTTCATAGGAAAGGTGGAATACCTCTGACTCTTCATTCTTACTGTCCTGGACAATCTGATACAAATTTAGCCAGAGATCTTTATCGGTGTAAAGGAGTTGAGAATCCAGCTCATTTCAGTGCTGATTTTTGTTTGTCAGACACTGGCAGCCCAGTCAGTGTTTTGAGCATTCTCTTAACTTCTGGAATAGTCATACCTGTATAACATCGGAGGTTTTTTCACTTCAAATAATACAGAAACATTTATGATACATCTCTGTGTATGCGAGAGATACAGTAGAGTAGAGGAAGCTTCAGAACAAAAAGTTAATATACCTCTTGGTCAGGTAATTTTATGACTTCTAGAAAGTGTGGAATTGATGTATAAACAGTAGTTACATATTCATGCCAGTTACAGTGCTATGGTTTAGTTTACCTTTCTCTTTTCTAATAATTTTTAGGCTTTCTGAAATCTGTTAAGTTATGGTCATTCACTGACTTTCTGTTTCTATAAGAGGACACAAGGCACATCTTCTCAGCCTACTTGTTCCATTGTGTCAGAATAACTGTTGCATTAGAACATCCTGAAGAAATTTTGTGATAAAAGATTTAAAGGCTTTAGTCTGAGCTTCTTTAATTACAGCCTCTGGGCTTTCTAGTGTGTTTGTATTTGGGAAACTTCTGTTTCAACATTCTAGTTTGTCAATTTCCTATTTTTATATCTGCTTAATGTATTGCTGTCCTATTTTCTGTAACTGCCAACAGAAAAGAACCTTGAAATTATTTAAGGTTCTGGTTTTTTCATTGTTATACCAATAAACTTTATCCTAATAACATCCTTATTACCACTAATATTGTTATTAGTGTAACCCACAGCCCTTAACATATATCAGTATATTAAAAACATTTTCAGACTATGAGATAAATCCAGATGCATAGAATTAAAGTTTTTTCCTTGGTGATTTTTTTTTTTTTACGAAGATGATTGCACAAGTCCTGAAACCCTCAGAATATAAAAAAATACAATTTGGTGCAATGTTAATCTGCTCATCCTTCTTCTATAAGAGTCATAATACAGAGTATATTAATTTAAAAAATAAACTGAAACCAACACAACAAATGCATGACATCCTGAGGTAGAAGAGCTGTTTCCTTTGGGGTTTTTTAACCTCTCTGGACTATTCAGGCAGCATCATCTAAGTGATGGTAAAAGTGTGCCTGCTTCTACTCAGTGTTAAAGTAAATGTGTGGTGATTGAAGAAGGAATAAACAGGTTCCTCTGTGATGCAAGATGTAATAGTTATGTTAAGACTATCACTGTGGGAAAGTGTAATGTCAAACCTCTTGTTTTGTAATCTGTGGAGGAAAGATTTTATTGAATATAACAGTTGGAAACTGAATGTCACAAGCTTGAAGTTTTCAGCTTTATTGTCACCTTATGCTTTTCCTTACGTTTGCTTATACGAAAAGTATCAAGAAAAATCCAGAAATAAACATGTTATGTAATTCACATACTCCAAAAACAAGGCTTAAGACAGTTTATCACCAAAGTATATCAGGAGCTTTTTTGACTCTTTCAAGATTTTTTACCTTATGAAGAGTCAGGTCCCCTTTAAAGAAAACCTCAAACATGGAAAATTACAGAAAATCACACAGAGTTATTTTGGTGGACTTGGAATCTGACTTTAGTCCCCTGGCAGCAATGGCAGACCCAGAGGTGGTATTATCTGTTGCCCTTATGAGTAGTTACAGAGCCATTTGTTTGTGTAGTGGTTACATTCTGTTTAACCTGTCTTGTGTCCCTAACAAAACCAAATTTTATACCTAACAATTCTTGCCTCTGCAACAACTTCCTAAACACATTCAGTTTCCTTGCTCCTTTGGAAAGGCTCCACTTGATGCAGTTGTGCAGTGTTGGCTTAGCCAGCTCTCTAACTTCTGAGCCCATTCAGTAAGGTCCAAGTACTCAGTGTGTGTATAACATGAGTGGTCTGAAGCTGAATATGATACCCCAAATTATGGCATTTTACACAGAATCCAAGATGAGATGGGAAATGGAAAGGATGGTGAGCACAGTTAAGGTGTCCTGGTTACAGGAAGCACAGTTTGCAGTGAGCTTGATTGTCAGGTTTGAGGTTTTATTCAGTAGTGTCACAGTAACTTTGTTCCTTGGGATAAAAATATTCAAACTAGTTCTCAGTCTGGAATGCTTTGTGCTCTCACAGTGAGAAACCTGTTCACCAGCACTGGCTTCAAGGAATCCAGCTGAACTACAGAACATTTCTGGATACAGCTTGCAGCAGGCACGGTGCCTGTGTCTTTGCCAGCCCAGGTGCTGAGAACAGCTGGAGTGAAGGAGGTGTTGGATCTCTTATTATTAGTCCTGAGCGCTCTTGTATTGCCTGGCAGACAGAGTGCACTGTTCAGAGGCTTGTTTGTTTCAAGTGATCGGAACATTTCAGGGATGTCATTTCAGATTGATGTGTTTCTGATGAACTTATGTTCTTAGCATCTCACACAATGCTCCAGAACCCTTTACAAATAAAAGAGGTTGGAAACTGTTCACTTGCAAGTGAGTAACAATTAAACTTTCTAAGGTGGACAGGCAGGCTACTTTTCACTATGTCCGCATTTAAATTTTCTAAGGTAGTCTGTAAATTTGCTGGAGCATCACTCAAGTAATAAATGCCTTTTTTAGCTGGTGGCATTTTAATGTATAAACTTATCATTTTCCTATTTCAATTTGTCATGCAAAACATTTAAGTCTGTGAAATATTAATTTATTAACTGATGGAAATATTGATTATTCTCACTTGTATTTTTTGTTAGTATGTGTCTTTGGAACCTGGTTTGGGGCTTTATGTCCCGTTATCTCTGCTATCCTACTCACCTAAACACTTTCTGTTTCCTTTCTCATGGCTTTGTTGATATCTCCTGATGCTGTATGACACTTGTTTTGAGCACAGCCAGAAAGGTTGTTTAGAGCTGCTCTCCATCTGTTTTTGCTGGCATTCAGGCTATCTTGCAATAAAGAACCTAACTTCCTCTAAAAGTGTAGCAGCCAGGAGCATGTGACCTGTCAGGCAGTGTACTCTGATTCACAATTGAAGGATTGCTTGATTAAATGAAAACTTGGATGTCAAGGTGAGCTTTGCTCTCTGTGCTGCTGGTTAACAGAGTGGCCCTAGGGCAGCCTGAGCCTGGCAGCTGGAGAGTCCCTCCCTGCAGGCTGCTCAGGGGCAGATCACTTAATGCCTAGCTGGGTGAGTAGAGAAAGATGAGAGGTAGTGTTTAATTTTGTAAATGGTCTTTTTCATAGCCCTAGAAAAAAACCCACATTTTCTATTAACTTAGTGCACATCTAGAAATGTGTGGTACCTAAAGCTAGGCTGGGAGTGTGTCAGATTTCTAGTAAACCTTATGCACTGAAGTTAAAAGAATATGGCTTCTGTTAAGAGTAGCCAGTCTGTTGTTGTAAAATACTTAAATGTTTAGAAAGTGCATGTTAGAGAAACTTAAATCTTTGAAGAAAGATTAATTCGAGATTCTTTTAATTTATTCCTCTCCTAGGAACTGATCTGTATCCAGATATTTCTACAGCAAATTTGAAAAGGCTTTAAACTTTTACTATTTAGAGACATGTCTTACTTAAGGGAAACTGGAAAGTCTAGCAGTTGTTGGACACCAGGAGACTTCCACAGTGCCTAGAAAACTGATGTCTTATGATTAAGTTGATGTGGACTGTCGTGTTTTTTCCAGTTTCAGGTCCTTGATTGGTGCTTTGAGGTCCTGCTGTGGTGCAGGTAGACTGCAGGAAGACAATATTTTAAGCCTTATGGAGAACAAGACTTTTTTCTGTTTGAAGCACAAAATATTTGTGGAATTCAACACTGCAGTTGTTTCTTTCCTGGTTGTGCAGGGCCAGCTCTATTGTATCTAATAGTAGATTCCCAAATCAGATCAGGCTGTATTAGCTGAGCTTGGTTCTTCCTTCTTAGGCCTCGTGGTAAGTCACTCTGGTGGCAAGAAAATTATGGCTCAGTCATCCTTGTAATGTCTTACTAGTGTCACAGGAGGAGAGTAGACAGAGCTCTGAAAAATATTCAGTACCTGGGAGCTGTGCAGGTATAATCACCTGGAATTTAGCAGATGCTTTTGTCAGAGTTAAAAGAAAAAGTCCAGTCCTGTAGTAGTATTTTCTGTGCATATTTTACAGTTTTATAGACACATTGAGTGCTTTGACTTGGAATTCAGAGGCAAACCAGCTGAAACTGCAGAGAGCACATAGACCAGCTCACCTCAATCTCTGTGCTGTTCTGTACCATCATACACTGTCAGTTTTGGGCAGAGAATAACATTCCCCCAAAGGTAAAAACATTACATCTGAAAATAGAGTTCTAACTTTTAAAAGGATATAATTGTTATTTTATTTTGATTTTAAGATTGAATATATTTGCAGCGGCTGTTGTTGAACTCCAGTGTCTCAGCTTTACAAGTCCTTATGAAAGTTTTGTCTTGCTTTTCTCCTTTTTCTCCAAAAGGAGAATGTATAGCAAGCAATAGTTCAGTAATATATTGCAATTTTTTATTCAGGTACCTATTTTGAGGGGAGGAATGTTTCTTTTTATACAGAAACTCAGTGGTACACCAGGAGGCATATATATGACTGAGTGTGCCTCTGCAGCAGCATTTGTCCTATGATAACTGTGAAATGTTTGGTGAAGATAGACAAGAGTAGTAGCCCCAGCTTTCAGTCATCTATAAAAGTGAAAGGCTGAATTTTAAAACCAGTAGTAAAAGGACCACTTGTGTTCTCTTTGGGGACTGTCTTCAGATTTAGAAGTTGTGACATTTGGAGAATTATAAGATACTGTTGTTTTGCCTTTCATTTATTCTTAGGGACTGAATTTAATAATTGACAGAAGCATTCAGAAATGTGTTTTGGGAAGATGAGGTTGGAGATGAATGGTACAAAGTTGGTTTTGAAGTGCTTCTGTGATAAATATTTTTCGTCATGCTGTAGTGTCTGCTTGTATGGTGTCTTCAAAGCAGTAGTTGGTGAGGTATCTATTGCGTCAGGAGTCACTGTTCCAAATCCTGCTATTTCTTTTTTACAATAATTGGAAAGAAAATTCCTTCCTAATACTGCCTCACCAGCATTTATTTAAATAACTGTCATTTGTTCTTGAAATTTAAACTACTTGCAGTTCTGCTGGAACATGTCTGTTCTGCTGATTAGGTGAGGATCACTGAGCACACTCCTTGGCTCTGAAGGAGAGTTTAAATCTCCTGGGAAGGGTGCCCCCCTGGTGACATTCACTGAAATCTCCTCTGCCACAGGATTGCTAACCAAATAGACTCGGCAAAAATAACTGAATCAGAGAAATTAATACAGGTACTGACAAGGTAGCAGTAGCTTGCTGGTCTCATTCTTTATCATATTTTGTGCATGTGTTTTTGCAGAGATGGGATATATTGATTAGGTCCATAGCTCAGGAGAGAGCATGGCTCCAACTTAGTTCCTTCTTCATAGGGAAAACTTTGAAGCATTGCACAAAACTGCAGTTTTTGGAAGTGTGTATCCAAGTTATGTTGCTGAAATCTGGATGGTCTTGATTGAGGCAGCATATCTGAAGAAGCTTTCTGTCAAGGTCTGTCATGATTCTGCATGTATTCTCTGTGCATCAGTGAAGGAAAAAAATGAATGAGAAATGTGCAGAAATCTGCAGGTTTCACATTTGAGCCTTAGAAGGGAGAGTGAGAGCCCAGAGTGGCTTCACTGTTTACATGAACCAGAATTCAAGAACCATGTGTTCAGTCCCGGAGAATGGAAGTTTTTTTCCTGTTTCCTCCTGCTCCCCAATCTTTTGCAGGCTTTCCTCTCAACTGGATACTGTTATATTTTCTGAATATCTGAATAATGTTGACTGGGGGAGGATCAGAGAGTGTCTATGCTTTGCTAGATGTTGAGCTGTGTTTCAGTGGAGCCTTCTGTCTTGAGAGCTGAATGCAGAATAATAAGAACAGTGTACAACTTGAAGCGACCATGAGTGTTGTAGCATGCCTAAATGTAAAGCACTGAGTAAAAAGATTGAATTTGTATTGATGTAGATCAGTTAAAACCATAGAGAACACAAGCAAAATGTTCTTGCTGTTGATCTCTCACCTAGGAAGGTGTCATCTGGCAGCTGGTCATAACACGAACATTTTCACATTCCTGCACAGCTTTATTCTAGCCTAGTTGGCAAGAAGAATCTGATTCTTTTTTTTTTTTTTTTTCCTTCCAGGGTGTTTCTTTTCCTCCCCTCCCCCTTCCCCGTGCCTTTTATGTAATGAGATGCTTTGCCATGCTATGAATGAGCTGCAAAGTAATTGAAAAAGGAGTTTCCTGAAACGGGCAGGTTGGTTCTGGCAGCAGAGGTTTCTTTCTTTACAGCTCATTTTGGAGTGGTATTTCTGGTTTTTCCTTGTGTACTTTTTGTAGCTTCAGGTCCAGTATCATTGATATGATCAAGGGCCAGTGTTCAAGAAGAAAGTACAGCTTTCAAGCTTTGGTCCTCTAGCCTTAGTGGAGAGGACAGAAGCAGTAGGATTCTAGCAGATTGGTGTTTGCCTTCCTTTCTCCAAATGGTCCCTCCCCAAATTAGAGGAGCAGTGATACCCTCTAAGTATGGGGTCCCACTTAGGGTGCACTGCAGGCAGTCTCTGTGCCTGGAGCCTTATCTGTGGTAACTAAACTTGTGGCCTGCTCTTTAACCCACCCACACTGTGGTTTGGAGCCATCCTTTTTCAGCTAGTGTGTTTGTGCCTCACTTTAATTTTGTTTGGCCTGAAAATAAGTAATGACTTCTTCAGTGGAGAGATTTAGCAAAAGAACTAATGTGTGTCATACTTGAGGTCTTTTTGCTACTTTTTAGTATATGGATTGGCAAGTAAAAAACCTGTATTTTGTTGCTATTTGTGTTCTAGCTGGCTTGTAGTATAATTCTAATCTTATTTACAGGAGGAAGGTCTGTGTATCAAGTCCTAATTTACACAGGAAATGCTAAAATGTCTTCTAGAGTGAGAAGGCCTGTCAAGTTTATGTAACAGTTGCCACTTAGCTGTATTTAAATATTAGGAAAATGGTTGAAATGCTGTGGTGACATAGGTTATTGCTGGCAGTTCTGACACGTTTACTCCTTTAAATGGGTGTGGCAAAAATAAAAAAAAAATTGTTTGTGTACTGATAAGCAGGCTGGTGCTGAAAGGAGAGGCACACTGCTAAAAGTAGGCTGCAGCCCATAAATGGTTATTTTTCCATATTGCTGTTAGATGTGGCCTTTGAAACCTCTCTGCAGAGTACATTTTTCAAAGCAGTTCTTTAAATGGAGAAGTTACCAGTGTTCTTAAGCAAGGAGAAATTGCAGTAGTCCTTTATGTTCTGGCTTCTCAGGTTAGTTTGGTGAGGTGGGTTAGTTACTCATTTAGCAGTCACTTGTCCTGCACTGTTCAACAGAGAAAATGAAACTTGTGAAAGATCAGTTTGTTGAACTCTTACTAAATGCAGAACAGAGTTAGTTGATACACTGGAACACCAGAACCTGTTGATATCTTGAACTGATTTCTCTCTCCATTTCAGGATGTCCATGCTTCTAGCTAAAAAACATTCAGCCACTCACATCTTTTTGAAATCATAGTAAAGACTCAATCATGTAATTTGTGTGTTTCCCCCGCCTTAATTTCTCTGATTTTTTTTAATAGGTTCTGCTCCTCAGAGATGTGAACAGACTGGAGGTTATGTAGCTGTATGCAGTGGTTTGAGGACATTTAAAAAATACACTAGATAGTTGAAAGGTATTGATACATAGAATAGCAGCCAAGTGGGACTCCATTTGAACTGTAGGATGTGTAGGATATCAGTTCTGGAGAAACTCACTGTCATGGGAAATTTCTCTTTGTTTCCTTTCCTCCGTGCAGAGTGCTCTTTATAAATAATTGGTGTACATTTTTAAAATTGCCTTGTGTGAAAGAGCTAATCTTTGCAGCATATGGTATTAGTCTTTTTCTGTGCTTATTTATGCTTTTTCCTAAGCTGTTTTATGTTGTGTGAAAGAAAAGCTAAGAATAGAGGAAGTGAGTTCAGTGGTTTCCATTTCCAGCATAACGTACAGTTGACAGCTCTCATCTGCCACAGGTCAGAGGTGGTTTGAGTATTAAGGTAGTTCTTTCCTTAAAAATCTGACAATAGGTGGATTTGAATGCTGATTTTAGAGTTGTGATAGGCATGGAAATTCTCAAGCAGCTCACCTGATGGCTGACTTGGTTGAAACAAAGCCACATACATTTTTGCTTGCTGTTTTTGCTTTTATATGAAGTTCCCTAGGTTCTCACTAAAAATGGCAATGAGTCTTGGCCCTGTCAGATAAGAGAGATGTTTCATAAAGGGTGTAACAGAGGTCAGGTCCTATTTAAGGACAGCAAAACCCAGATCTAGTTTTTATTACCCACTGAGTAGAAAAACTTGTAGATAATGTAAAAATTTGATAAAATCGAATTGTTTTGTTGTTAAAGTAATATTCTGTGCATATGTATCATAGAGTTCCAGTAAATATAATCAAATCCTGATATCTTGGTCTTGAACAGGACTGCAGGGCAACATCAGAGTATATTTACATGCCAAAATAGCTGAAAAAAAGTGTTTATATGTTCAAGATGAAGAAAAAGAGATGTCTACAGGTTCTACCCTTGTCCTGAATGTCAGCAGGTTCATTTTTTCTTTTTTTTCTTTAAAGTAATAATGGATCTGCACCTGTGCCTTCATTAACTTCAAACTATTTAAATTTTCATTTATACACACACACACGTACATGCCTATGGCACAGTTTCTGTAAGTAACTTCCTTATGCAAGTAAAATATGAAAATATATGTAATTTATGTGAATAAATATTGTTGCATGTTTTAATATGCATGGTGTATAATTAGTGTGTGTCTATATATATATATAAATATCTGAAACTACATGCAGTTAGTGTATGGCAAGAGATAAAGAAGACTTATCTGTTGATTAACACATTACTCTTAAGAAGTACTGTAGCCTATCAGGTTTGTCAATCTTACTCCCTCTTAATTTTATTTTTGGGGGGTCTGAACAGAATAAAAATTTAAAAGGTACTTTATTGTCTGAGAATAGGTAAATGCCTGCAAATGGAATTGCTTGAAATGACAGTCTTTTAAACACAGGTAATTCTGATGGCTTCCAAAGATACAAGGATCTGTTAGCTGCCATAGTAGTGTCTGCTTGAAAAACATGAGTAAACACTCTATGGGCTTCTCTTACCAACCTTTTATAAAATCCTTTGAACTAATTATTATATCTTTATTTAAGGCATATTTGGGTAATGTCGATGTAAGTGTACGTGAGCTACTCTGTAGCAGTGCTACAATTCTAATTTCTGTTCCAGATAAAGCCTGGGAGATGCTTGAAAGTCCTCCTAGTGTAACAGCATTTCTTGGTCAGGTTTTAGAAATACTGTTAAGACAAGAGGATGTATGTTCTCACACTGACAGACTGCTTAGGAGAAATCTCACAGGACTGTGATCTGGACACAGCCTGTTTCTTCTAATTTGGTCTGTGTCATTAGGTTTCTGTATCATCTTGGAACTTGCATATTCAGTATGTTTTAAGTTTGTTTTGAAGGAAAAATTCAGAGTTTGAAGAACAGGTACATGACAGAGGTGAAAAGGTGAGTCAGCAAGTCAGTCTTGTAGCAGAACACAGCCAGAGCATTGCTTCAGAAACATGTGTTTATTGGAATCAAAGGAAAGAGGTTATATAAGCCAGATTGGCAGAATGCTTGACAAACTGGCAAAAATTATGTTTAAAAAAATGCTGGCAAAAATGATGCTATAGTGTTTTTTATTTGGGGCTTCTGAGCAGGTGGCCAGGCTGGATAACCTCCCAAGGTCCTTCTGGAGCCAGATTGTGTGTCTTTGTGCACATACAGATGTGTATAAACACACACAGGGATGGCACAAGGTTGAATAAGAGAGGAGAGATTTCCTGAAGGCCCCAGGCTGTGTGGCTGTGCTGGGCTGCTGGAATGGTGCACTTGGAAACCGTGCAGAGGGTGCAGAGAGGGCTTGTGTTGTCATGCTCCTGCTGCTCTTAGTCACACTGGCAGGATGGAGCTGGCATGTGGATGTGCCTGTGCTTGTCATACTTGTTGCTGCTTTTGTCTGGAACTGGGCTTAGGGAGGGAAAGAGCAAGACATTCTCTGCCTGATTTGTCCACTTATAGGTATTATCTTTGGAGAGGTGATGATAGAGTCCATGTACTGTCTATTGTGCTGTTGCCATCTGCTGCCCAGCAGACATGGCTTCCCATGGAAACCAATATTTATTTTAAAAAAAGAATACCGGTTATTTGTGCAGGCATCTTTCAAAGCTTTTTTCCATTTCAGTGAAAAATCTGTGAAACAACAAGGAATAACAATGGGTGTTTTTGCTCAGGAGTGCTAATAGTGTTAAAAATCTTAATTTCTACCATATTAGAAGTTTAGCTGGCAGCTGTGTTGCAGAAATTTACTGGTATGTATTGAGGATGTGTACACACATATAGACTTCTCTTTGTATAAAATATATCTCCATCCTTTTCTATACATTTGTTTACAGAGCAGTCTTTTAAAGTTTTGTTTTGTTTTCCTTAGTTACAGAAAAACATTCCTGTAGAACAGTAGGCTTAAAGATGAGGAAATGAAGAAAGGTAAAAGCAAATCTGTTTCCAAATGCAGTCTTTGTTCTCAGGCCATCTTTTAAGTTATGTAGTGTTACAAGTTTGAAGTCTTTCCAAAGGACATTATCTCAATATTAGCTGTAGTTGGTCGGAAATATTTGTCCTTATCCTGGAGTGTCCTACAGTCCCTTGTCAACCTCGGTGAGTAACAGAAGCTGTAAAGCTGACTTTGCTTGCTGTGAGAGGATTTTCTGAGAATAGAAAGATGTGACTGTCTCCTCAAGTAGTCCTGCACAGTTTGTTCTCCTCTGATGCCCCTCTGTTCCACCTCCTCCTCCCAGGGATATGTACGTGGAGTTCTGCAGCACTGGGAAGTCCAGCCATGACTGATCTCCCTGTACTCCAGCACTCACACGTAATGGCATCAGGAGAGCTTGGAAGAAAAAATAGCCTTTAAAGTTCTGATTCACCTGAAGTAGCTTGGGGGTGGGAATTTGTAGGCCTGGTTTGTTCTGTTTATGATAGTTAAGTAGGTGTATAGGATGGAGTGATGTGCTTTTCTGCTAAGGAGCCCAGAGGAGTTTTCTGCTTAAGGTTTCTCCCCCAGCAAAATCCAAGTGTTGCCCTGTGAGGTGATCAGACATTTATGAAGGGCTGTATTAGCTGAGCATGTCTGTTATTAAATTGTTTTTCTTTTATCTGACTGGAAGTGCTTGACAGGTTTCATCTCAAATCAACAATACCTATTAGAATGAATAATTCCTGAAATCCCAGATTCCAATTATGTCTAAATTGAAGCTAAGTTTTGTGAAGATCAGTATTTAAGCATCAATAAAAAGTTTTGCCAGTCATCTCTCTTGTTTCCTGGAATTGGAAGTGTTTGTTTTTTGTAAATTGAGAACTATCAGTTAATTATTCCTTATTGTAACTAATGCAGTTGAGAAATTATTCCAGGCTAGGGACAGTTTGGCATCTCACAGGCATCTGCCAGGGAAAGGCTGGGTGGCAGTCACTGTTGCTTTTGCCACACCTGTCCCTACAATAATTTTTTGGAGTACACCTGAAATAAACCTGAAAAATCATATGGTTGACTCTTAGTTAAATCTGTTTCCTGATTCATTTCACCATATTGTGGAATAAATTCTGGTTCTGTTCAAAAGGAAGAAGCAGTAAGGGCCCAGAGGTAAGATAATTGGACAGTCCATTTTAGACTAGCTTAAAGTACTACTGCATTTTTTTTCCCCCAGTAAAGACTTTCTCAGGAGTTTGCAAGAACACCAATGTAAAGTTATTTTCTGGAGTTTCATGTTTATACTTGGGTATTTGGTTGTGTAGGGTGATCTGTGCTTTAGGTTAAATGCCTGCTTTTGCCAAACCTGCCACTTCTTTTGCTGGTTCTGACTTTTGGAATGTGAGAGAGATGCAGAGCAAAGCACTTCTTCCATATTTTCCAAATTTCTTACTGAATTAGAGGGCCTTTTTCAGGCAGGGATGTTTCTTTATTCAACACTGATTTGTGCAGTCAGTTGCCCAGTTCTGGTAGCAGTACGGTGTTTAATTCTGTTGCTCTGCAAAGCATGAACTGTTCTGTTCTTTTGGTGTGTCTGTCTGACCTCTTGAAAAGTTTCTCTGTAAACTTTTGTACTCTGATCTCAAGTTCTGTGTTGTTAGACTGTGGAGTGTGTCATCCATGTCCTTCAAAAGCCAGTGCTCTGTTGTTGGGATATGCAAGGTTCTCTAAGCAGCTACATGGCATGCTTTATCTTGAAAGGAAAATGAGAATTTGCTTCCTTTTTGTTGCCCTCCCGACCACTTGTCTACTAAGAAATCTACTTGACTAAGAAATTTAAAATATTTTTATAATAACCAGTCTGGTGATTTTAAGAGAAGTTATTCAGCAGAGATTCCAAACCAGCAGTGTCCTCAGCAGTGCTCTGCTCCCCTCTCTAAGGCACATGTGGTGATTCCAGCCAGTTCCAAGCAGTGCCACAGGTCCAGCACTCCATGACAGCTTCTCATTCCTTGCTGAACACCTCTCAGTCCCTTTGGCTCATCTTTGTGTCAGCCCTTTTAACTGCCCCAAGGACACCTGGTCTCACCTGATCTCAGACTCTGGCAGTCATGCCAGCCTCTCCTGGGCACCCCTCACTGTGTTTTGTGTCAGAGAGCTGTACCTGCCCCAGGCTCTTGGCCAGGTGGGAAGCCCAGCCTTTTCTGCCTGGGTGATGTTGGTGGTGGTCTGTGCCAGTCATTGCATTCCCCAGTCTTCTGAATTCCTGCACAGCCAGCTTTAATGTCAAGAACAGCTCTATTCTTTAAAGGGTGGTCGTGTGGGGAAGTGAAATGAGGTTTGTACCTGACTCCCTCCCTGCTAAGGCTCACTTACCTTTGACAGAATTGCATAATGTATGTTCTGTAACTAATAGCTGAATGAGAAATTAGTGTGTAGGAAATAAATTTACCTGATGCAACCCTTGTGGTGGTGGTAAATCTGGATGGCGTGCTTCTTGGGGAGTAATGAGGGCTAATAACTTGGAAGTAAATTAGGCAACTCATGTGTCTTTTTTCCCTTTTTTTTCCTTTTTCTAGAACCACAGAGCAGACCCAGAAGAACTCTTCACAAAATTGGAACGCATTGGGAAAGGCTCCTTTGGGGAGGTCTTCAAAGGAATTGATAATCGGACACAGCAAGTGGTTGCCATAAAAATCATAGACCTTGAGGAAGCAGAAGATGAAATAGAAGATATACAGCAAGAGATAACTGTTTTAAGTCAGTGTGATAGTCCTTATGTAACGAAATACTATGGATCATATTTAAAGGTAATGTATAATATTGCACAAAGATTTGCTGGAATGCTGCTAGCAAAATAATCTAAAATTAAGGAAGATTTATCATGCCAACTTGGCACTTTTAGTAGGTTTTTATTTTTCTTTGAACAGAGTTTTTCACTTCATTTTTCTCTTTTTGCTGCTTGCTCTTTGGGACTGGGATTTGCACAAAATGGCTAAAGAATGAACAGAGTTGATAAAGGATTCTTTTTGCCATTGCTTTGGGCCTTGGTTTTCTCTCCTCCCTCCACAATCCCTAGCACAATTTTGTGGCCTTTCTGAGCAAAAGAAATACACCTTCGTAGTTCCAGAAGCAAAAGCTGTTCCTGATGTGGAAAGAAAGCCTGCATCATGTAAAATGTGTTGGCAGTTATGCAGCTTAGTAGGCCTGAGACAAAGTAACACTGACATCAGCAGAGTTATGTAACCACCGTGTGAAGTGTTATCTAAGGCATAATTTAACAAACAAACAAAAAAGAAAACCTACAGAAAACCAAAACGTTGATGAACTTTTCACCTGAAATACTGATTAAATGTTTTGCGCTGCTGACATATTTTAGGTGACTTTTAAAAAATCCCTGAAAATATTTAATGTAAGCTGAAATTTCACTGATAGTTCAAAGTATATTAAGTATCTGGGAGGAGTTATTTGCTTGTGTTTGAGTTTTTTGTTGGTTTCAGTTTGTTTGCTTCAGTTTGGAAGGTTTTTCTGGTTGGTTCTGTTTTTTGGTGCTTGGTCTCCCTGTCAGCATTTCTGCTTTCTTAAGGTGTAGTGGGGTTTTGTACATTTTAGAGACAGATTTCTGATGAGTGTTCTCTGTCTCACACCTGTGCTGTATGTTTCAGTGATACATGAAAGTATTTGTAGAATTTTAGTAATATTCTTTGTAGATTTTGCTTTTTTCCATTTAAATTGCAAAAGTATTCAATTTTTATATTTTAATACTAAATGGGCAAGTTATTTTTCCAATATTTCCAGTATGTTCAGTATACTCCACATACTAATTTCTCACTTTGTCTAATGTAAGACACTTGTAATGGCTTTGCTGTTTACTGTGAGATCTTCACCCCTGACTAAACATACAAATTGCCATTGATAACCCATTTTTACTTCTCTTTATTGGGCTCAATCAGTGGGATTTTTGTTTTGTTTGTGAACAAGTAATAAGTATCTGAGAAGTAGGATTTTTCTACCATCACAGCATATTAGAACAAGCAGGTTCATCTCAAGATAATTTTGAGTTCAGCTAGTAAGGTTCCCCTGGAGCAGTGCACAAATGGTGCTGCAGATCCAGACATGATCAGTCTTTTACAGTCCTTTATTTTCTGTGATGAGCTAAGTCCTGAATTCTGTTCTCCTGCATGTCCATCAGTTCAGGTTTTTGCTGTTAAAGCCCAATTGTTTGCCCTGAAGTACAAACAGGTCAAAATAAGTCTTGGAAAGTGTTTTTACATGTCAGTGTTTTTGCTTGGAAAAGTGTTTTGTGAAATCTCAGAACTGAACAGTGATTTCAGCAGCTATGAATGGAGGAATTAAACTTTGATTGGGTGGGGATTTATTTTGTTTGTTCTTTGTTTTCTCAGAGGTGGGGGGTGGAAAAAGCTTTATAAGATATGGATTGGATAGGGAAAGAAAATAGTCTTATCATTATTTACAGCAATATAGGTGTGGAAAGTAAAGTCTAGGTATTCTATCAATGCTATACAGCTTTTAAATTGTGCTTAGGTTTTTTTTTTATTTTAAAAAAATTATTGGCAAATGTAAGAACATGTTAGTGCAGCAGTACTCTCCTCACCACTATGTGAGTTCTTTCCATTTCTGTTCTAAATGGATACTTTCTGAAAGATTAATGCTGATCTCTTGTTTACTTTTCACACTTGGAAAGTTTTTGGGGAAGGAAGATTTCTGTGTATGAAGTTTGGGGAGGTGTTTGTGGAATTTTGGTTACTTTCTCATTCATTTAAGAAATTCCTCTTAAAAAAAAGGGTAAAAAAATTGTTCACAGGAGAGTTTTCCATCCCAGAGTAGCATAATAGGCAATTCTGCTGCTTGCTATTCCCCAAGTAAATGAATAAAAATGTCCACAAATAAATGAGTACCTTTAATTCTGTAATTAAAAATAAATAAAGCAGCTTTAAAAGTAGTATCTTCCGACTAAATTGTTCTTAGACTAGATTAATCCCTGGTTGCTAGTTCAAGATCTTTCAGCTTGAGACTCCTCAGAGGAGAGAGGGTATTGGCTTTGTTCAGTGTGCAAAGAATCTTTTATTCTGCCTTTTCATTTTAGTAATAGCAGGTATTTTGATAGTTGTGACTACTTTTTGTTGGTTTGCTTGTTTTACTTAATCTAGCTGTGAACTTTTAGCTGTTTCTTTGAGAGTGGCTGTCAGCCTAATTGTTAAGCTGTGTAGTACATCATTCAGGATTTAATTTTTCTATACACTGTAAGTATGCCTTTGAAACAATGAGATGGGTACAGTTGTGTACCAAATGACTGTATAATTAAAAGTTAAAGAATACTGAGGTTAAATTCTGAAAAATAACACATCTTATTTCTTACAAAGCCAAGTCCTAGGCTGCAGAGATCAGACACAGTTTGCCATGGATATAACGAGTGTGAAATTCACATTCATAATGGTCCCAAATGTTTATTCCTGGATACTTCAATTTATATATAATGGTCACTGAAAAATTCCTAGAAATGTTTTTTTTAAGATGATGGTTAAAAAGAGCATAAGGTAAATAAAAGGTATTTCAAATTTGAAGATACTTTTTTTTTCTTTCACATCTTTATGTACAGGCAAACAAAACAGTTGAACCAGTATGCTGTGTTTCAGATCATGCTTTATGAACTAGAATAGTTTACTAAAGTGTATTAATCATACATGTTGCTGTCTCTGAGGCTGTAGAAATACCATTAGAAGTGTTTGTAGTTTTACACTGTTCAAAGAGTCTTAATATTTTCCTGACTAAATACCAAGGCAGACCCTCAGTGCAAATGTATTCGGGTTGTCTACAGCACTTACTGATATTTCTCTAGTTCAGTAATCTAGATCTGTCTTTAAATTTTACAGTTTCTGCTTTGAAGAAATCACTGCTGAGACCATGTGTTGGCTTAAAGTTTATCATGTAAGCCACAGTTCATCCAGTTGAACTGTAATGGAACATCTTCTGTTGTAGCTTACTCTTTTTTAATCAGTTTTAACTAAGGTTAGAGTAAGCAGATTGTTCTTGTCATCATTTTGTAGTTTTTGAGTTTTCCCTCTGGCAAAGTACTTGATAACTAAAAGTTGTTACAACTAAAACATGGAAGAAGAGATGTAATTGTGAGGGGGTTCTAATTGCAAACATTTCAGATGAGAGATTTTTTTTTGTACCATTTATAAGGTCTGTTCTACACGTTTTGTATCTTGACAGTTTCTTTGCACTTCAGGGTGCAGAGGCAGCCTGTGGCTGATGGAGATGGAGTGGCCCAGTCCCAGGGAGCCTGGGGCTTGCCAGCTGCATGCAGCCTCTCCCACGTGCCCCTGCTGCTGAAAGGGAGAAAGGAAGAGTGTCTTTATTTCAATTACTTGACTTACTGACTTGAGACATTCTGCAGCCTACCTGTTCATTAGCTACAGCTTGTATATCCAACCTGTAAATGTGATTTTAAAAGTATGGACAGTCCTTTAATAGTTTTCCTAGCAGTGCAATGTTACTTGTCTGTTACCAGGTTATTTTAGTCTTGACAAACCTTATCATTGGTACAAGATGGCAAGGTCTGTTTCCTTGAGGTTCTTTTGATGAAGTTGATGCCAGTTATTGTGACACAAAAAGGTACAAAAGCCCCCTGTCATGGTAATGTGGGATATCTTGAGGTTCAAGTGGGAGTTTGCCATTGAATTAACCTTAAAGCTTAGGTATTAGTAATTTTTTCCTTGGGTGTCTGGCAAGATCAATAGTGTTTTCTAAACATACTGGTAGGTGATATGCAAGCATATATACAGTCAGAGAATTCACCTTAATAAACACATTTGTGTACAGTAATAAAATGTTTTACCTTTATATCATGACTTCACTAATGTGGGTAGAATCATATGAGCTTCAGTGGTGTTGCAGCTTTTGTGACTGTAAGATAATTTAAGTCCTGATGGAGGTATTTATAGATATTTGTAGCTATTTCATATTTGTAGAAGGTCAGGATCTAAATTTGTCTCCTCATCCCCTTTTGCACTAGGATTGCAATTAACTTCTCAATAAATAAACCATTGGGTGTGGAGGGTCCCCTCGATAAGTTAGGTTAGATAGCTGAAATGAGTGTTTTCTTCTAGCTTAATGGCTTGTCAAAATGCATTCCTCCCCTACCAGTTCAGGCAAGAAAAAGATTAAAAGTATTAAGAGTCACCGTAGTTCTGGCATGTTGTGGTTACACAGATTTGGAAAGTGCACTTGATAAAGTGCTTCAGCTGGACCTTCCAACAGTACCATAGAGATAAATCTCTTGATGACTGGAATTTCACGACTGTTTTCCTTATTTGTGCCATTTAGACCAAGGTTTTCAGTATCCAGCCTTGTAACTGTTACAGCCACCTGAGCTTTGCTCTTTTCTTTTGCAATTGAAACAAACCTGAAGTTATTATCAGCTTTTCAGATTTGAATATGGAGAAATCCTACAGTGACATCCAAGGACTTCCATCAGAATTGTGCAGCACTTTGTGCAGCAAAGCTTTGAGACAATCTAAAGATACTGGTTGTTCTGCCCTGTCTATTTATACTTGGCTGACAGAAAATAGCCAGGAAAAAGGTTGTTCATGCCTGGCTAGAAAATACCCACACCCGATTACAGTGGATAGTAGCAATTTCTTTGAGACATTGTTTGAGAAACAGTACTTACTCATTTTCACCCTGTTCTGTTTTCAAGTAATAGTCAAATTCTCCAAACATGTCTGGTAACCACAATGTTTGCCTTGAACAGGAGTTCCTTGCAGGTCTTCTGAGCTGACAAAGTCAGGCTTTATAAAAACTGCTAAAATTAGCCAGCCCTTCCCTGCTGAGATCATAATATTGGAATAGACTCTCATAAATGGTGTGGTTTTTAAATTTAGTATAAATCTAATAGAGCACACTTTGTTGGGATGATTGGATGTGGTGCTTTCAGAAACTGCACCTTTATTTGCTTGCTGAGTTTTCTTTAGATTTCCATCCCTGGGCAGGCCATAGGGTGGGAAAGTATACAATGGAGAATGCAAGAGCTTTAAAGAGCTCCTAAGCCCTAAGCTTGTGCTCTGTAATGAGAAACTAGCACTGGTAAATATTTGCTGGAAACTTACACAGTGTGTGTGGTACTTCACCAGCTGTGGTTCAGTTGAGTATTTTTAATAACTGGGTTTTATTTTAAATAAATATATTTATTCACAGAATTTTCTCAACTAGTGCCACATAGATTCATATTTGAGTTTTGTCTTTTGAGGGCACTCTGGCATGAAGTAGTCTGTAGATTTGCTAAGTGTTTCCAGTTTTGTTTCTATGATCCAGCCACCTTTTGCAGTGACAAGCCAAGGACAAAGTCAGTAGCTAGAAATCAGTGTTAGAATAATTTGTCAGTTTTAGAGGTTGAGACATCTCCACAGATGATGTGCAGAAACTCACATATTCTCAAGGTCCATTTTAAACAATTATTTGTATTTAATTAAAACTTAAACCACTGCCTAATCATTTTTCCCTCTAAGTTCTGTTCCTTTAAGTGCAATAATTTTAGATACTATTTAGCAGAAATTGGTTAGTAGTGATAGTGTTTTTTCATTGGTTTTTTAAATATAGAAATCAAACTTATTAATTAATATATTAGACTTCTCATGAGCTGTGTGATCATTCTACAAGAAGTAATTGCATACTACTAGGTGATTAATGACTCTCTATTTGCCTTTTCCGGAGAGTGTGCTGGTAGTCTGTTGAAATATATATATACACACATTTTTTTATGGCAGCCTTGGACTTTGACAACTCATGCCTTCCTTTACAGGGCACAAAACTATGGATAATAATGGAATACTTGGGTGGAGGGTCAGCTTTGGATCTTGTAAGTATATGATTTTTTTTTGCATTATAAGCATCTATGAACTTTGTTTCATTGTGGTTTTATATCATTTTATAAAAATAAGTACATGGAGGCAGCTGATATTATATCATTGCTATGTGGTAATGGTCTAAAAAGTGTGAATTTGAATGGTAGTCCTGTCACACTGAATATGTGTTAATTTTTCTATTTTGCTCCTTGTCTGTAAGCATTAGGAACCATCCATTTGTTTTCAGTTCTCAGGGTTTTTTTAGTTTGAGAAGTCATTTTTTTGCTGTATGTTTGATGGAGGATTGGGGTCCTCTGTCCATTGCTTCCTACCTCCTCCAAGAAGAATTCATTGCACTCCAGTAAAAAACATTTCCTTTAGGTTTGAGTCTCAGGAATGAATGAGGAATGTGTCCACAGACAGTTAATTTTAACTGGTTAAAAGATGTTGGGTTTTCCATGTTCAGGTATTTTCAGTTAAGCATGAAAGTGCCTTTTACTTCAGATAGAGTGGCATTCATGGAGGGTGTAGCCTGGAGAGTGCACAAGCACAGTCCACTGAGTGTGAATGTGGTTTCCCCATGGTTTCAGTGCAGCTCTGCCTCAGCTGCAATGCTACAGACCCACCCTTTCCTGTAAGATTATATAGCTCAGTCTTTGTGTGATTCTGAAGGGAAAATACCATGTCTTCACTGTTACATAATGGTAATAATTATGTTTTCACTAACAGGGGTCCTGTCTGTGAGAGCTTGACTTCACAAATCTATTTAAACTTCTTTATCAAGTTACATCACATCAACTCATCAAAAGCGTAGTAATTAGGTGTAGCTTGTGGTAGTTTGTAGCTGTAGAACTTGGCCCTTTTGAGGAAGGGGCTGTGAGATACTCTAGCACTTTTGAGTGTAACTGATTGTATTCTGTGGAGTGTCAGAAACAGGGAAATAGCTATTACTAGTGCCAATTTAAATCACTGAGCCTGTAGAGGAATAAAATTTTAGAAGAATAAAATTTCATATTTGCCTTGTTTGCCATACCATAATTTCATGGTTTCACTGTTTTGGTGCTGTGTTGTTGGTACTTTTTTGATTGCTCACTTTAATTTCTTTTGTTTTATTTGCATAGCTTTCTAATGTGCAAAGTTTACACTTAATCCATTAGCAGCTTTATAGTAGCATGTTATGTTCTTGATACAAAAGCAAACCTGGAATCAAAAATACTGGGACAAGTAGGAACTGCATCATTAAATTTAAACCCCATAGTCAACAGATTAATCTATTTTGAAATCAGTTGGTTTTCTTAATTTACTTAATCTAAATTGCAGAATTCAGTCTGCTAGTTTGCTGCTTGTAGGGAAAGACAACTTTGTGGAAAGTTACTTGTTGCTTTTCTTGTGCTTTGCATACTGAGGGCAGCACAGACAGTGTATGTTTTAGGAGTAAGAGCATTTTCAGTGTATTGGCAGTAGAGGAGATGTGAAGGTGATCATTCAAGTGGCACCTATTTCAATTAGAATACTGACATGTTGCATTAATTTTGTTAGTTCTCTAATTTTGAAAAATGTTTCAGGTTTAAGATTTAATTAAATCAAAGCAAGGCAAAAATTACATACAAAACTAAAATTATTTTAATGTGTTTCTTTTCTGAAGCTGCGTGCTGGCCCATTTGATGAGTTCCAGATTGCTACTATGCTTAAGGAAATCTTGAAAGGTCTTGACTACCTACACTCAGAGAAGAAAATTCACAGGGATATAAAAGGTGTGCAACATTTCAAATGTTACTTTGTTAAAACTTTTAAAACCATAAAACAATATTCTAATTAGTTATTATGTTATTTCCCCTTGGCAGCTGCCAATGTCTTGTTATCAGAACAAGGTGATGTTAAGCTTGCTGATTTTGGAGTTGCTGGGCAGCTAACAGACACACAAATTAAGAGAAATACCTTTGTTGGAACCCCGTTTTGGATGGCCCCTGAAGTTATTCAGCAGTCAGCATATGATTCAAAAGTAAGTATGAGAGTAGAATTTTTTTTCTTTGGTTTTGTATCTGGTTATCCAACAGCATTTGTTTTGATTTTTTGCTTTTAGCTCTGTTAGTATGGGGAGAAAAAAGTAAAATGGTGATGTCATGTCTTTTTCAGAGCAACTCCCTGAATGTGGGGTGGTTGGTTGATTTGGTTTCAATTCAATGTTTTACATTTAATTCAAACAGTAATAAAGTACTCACAAAGTAAAATGCCACCAGAACATGGCAGTTCATTTAAAGCCAAGACGGTGCCCAAAGTGTTAATTTCTTCTCACATTTCTCAGATGGTATTTCTGAGGATCCATGTAATGCTGAAATTTTTAGCACAGGTCTTGAGAAGGTAAAAAGTAACTTGGTGGCTGTGGCTTAGTAGCATTGTGGTACCTTGTGCCTTTCTGTGTCATGAGATCTCTTGATGGATCCCTAATTGCAAAGGAGAGTTTCCCTATGTGAACTAGCAGTAGAAAAGCAGAATTCTTTTATGTTTTTCTGAGAGCTGAGAACTGGTGCTAGCAATGACAATAAGGAGGGAACAGTCCCTTCATTATTCTGTTGTGACTTACACTGTGAACTTGGTGTTTCAAGTCTAACTAGTTGTCAGTAATTCTCCAGCTAAATTCATCAAGCAGTCTGTTAGGAAAGAAATTAAGTGATCCCCTGCTGGATTTGATTCAGCTTTCTGCCTTGTTCATTTAGAGTGAACTGTCAAACAAGGTTGGATACCTAAACAAACTCTGAATTAGACATAGGAAATTTGTGGTAATTTGTCATTAACATATGGAAAAGATCAAAGGAAGATCAGTATCTCTGAAGCTTTTCCAAAAGTGTGTAAATTTAGGTGTCCATTTAACTTGCTGGCAGTGTTAGAACACCAACTGCAACAAAAATGATGATCTGTGATGTTTGTCATTAAAGACTGATTAAGTCAGCCAGGTCTTGTGAGTCAGGTGTTCCTGAAGTGTTAGAAGGGAATGTTTGCATTATCTATTTAGGCCAACATTAATTTTATTCTTTAGATGCATTATATGTGAAGATGTCAGTTATTGAATACTTAGTCATGACAGCCCATAATTTTGTACTAACAGTCCCTTTTCCCCTCTCAGGCTGACATTTGGTCACTGGGCATCACTGCAATTGAACTGGCCAAGGGGGAGCCTCCCAACTCGGATATGCATCCAATGAGAGTTCTGTTCCTCATTCCGAAAAACAATCCTCCCACTTTATTAGGAGACTTCAGTAAACCTTTTAAAGAATTCATCGATGCATGTCTGAATAAGGACCCAACATTTGTGAGTAGATAAATCTGTGTGCATGTGTCTGTGGATGTTTCAGTTTTGTTTTCTGCTCTGCTGTGCTTGTGAAGTATTTTGCTGGCATTGTGCATCTTCAGTGATTGAAATCATTTTAGGGACTATACTTTGCACTGTGAATTTTAGCATTGCTTTTTATATCTCTGTCTCTATCCTAGTTTGTTTTGTTTAAAATACTCAAAAGGAGGAGGGAGAATGCTGAAAGAAAATGCAGTGGCAGAGGCAGATTTGTAAAATGCACTCTAAACTAGGATAATGTCAGAAGAGAAGCTTTAACAGAGGAGAGAATCATCTGAAATCCTTTTCTTCAGCACAACTTTTGCTGTCTGAATTCAGCTTACAAGGAAATGTTGCACTGGAGAGTTTTCATTAGTCATTTTCCTGGGTGTGACCTTCTAACGTAGAAGGATAAGCTGTATAGTCTATGGGTGACTTGATCATATTTTTAGCATGCTCATAAATGTGGATTACTGGCTTTTGTGACTTCCTGTTTCACTAATTTCCTGATATTATACAAGTTAGCTCTAGAAGTCTGTTGTCTTACTAAGTCTTCCCTATTAGCATTTAAAATCATGAAATGTTAGCATAACATTAAATATTTAATGTGTTTCTTACAGCGTCCCACTGCAAAAGAACTTCTGAAGCACAAATTCATTATGAAAAATGCCAAGAAGACTTCCTATCTGACAGAACTGATTGATAGGTTTAAGAGATGGAAAGCAGAGGGACACAGTAGTGATGAAAGTGATTCTGATGGTTCAGATTCGTAAGTTTATTTTACAGTCTTTTTTGGGTGTGTTTTTTTGTTTCAATAATGTTCTTAAATGTTGTTTGCTGCACCTTTTCTGTGTAATAACACCATTTCTGTACGTATGTTTCTGGTCCTTTTTTTAAATTGTCTTCTTCCAAGAAAACCCCCTGTATGGCCCTAAAGAATAACACATAAGTCAATCCAAGTGCTTGTTGCCTCTTTAAATGTTCTTTCTTTAAACTCAATTTCAGTTCTGTTTAAGTGCTATCTATTTGCTAGTGTGAGACTAGTGGTTGCACTGAAACCACTGAGTCACAGTTAGAGATATTGCGGAGCAAAGTTGAGGTGCATGAAGAAGTTTGCATAGTGCCTGTGGAATAACATGCTTTCTGTAAGTGTCTTGTTTTTCTGGCTATCAGATAACTCTTAAATGGGATGCCATGGGAGAAGGTAAGCCTTGTAGGTAGATACCATCTTCTGTTTGCTTTTGATCACATTTCAATTTATTCAGCCTCTTTTCAAATTCAGTTAATGTTTCAATACATGTTTTTCTTCTTATTTTAAGGAATACAGAACTCATCCTGATAGACTTGTTATGTATTTGGGTTACCTGTGCTTTCTTGGTGTTCTGTTGTGGCTAGTATTATGTACATCATGTCCTTTTTATTTCAGGGAGTCCAGCAACAAAGAGAATAATTCTCACCCTGAGTGGAGCTTCACTACAGTTCGGAAGAAGCCGGATGCAAAGAAGCTCCAGAACGGGACGGTACGTACAGACAGAGCAGGGAGACAGTGATAAAACTTAGTAACTTCACTTTTCATAAGAACTGACTGGTTTTTTGCAGTTCAAGAGATGTTAGTGATATTTCCTATGCCATGTCAGCCTCAAATGCAAAATATACTGCAGATGTACTGTGGTATTTGTTCATAGACATGGAAATTTTAAAGTCTCTTACTAGTGAGGAAAAACTGAACTGTTTTTCTGTTGCTGAATGACATTGTTTGAGATGTGTCATCAGGCATCTATTTCACCATCCCATAACACTTGTTGATGTACTGTGTCTTTGTGGGTTTTATAATGTATTTTAATCACTTTGTTGAATTTAACTCAACTTCCAAAATCACATGTACTGTGTTAAGAGGCAGTGTATATGTTGTATATATGTTGATGTATGTATGCTGGTGTAATCCATATTTGTTAACTTCTAGGATCAGGATCTTGTTAAAACCCTGAGTTGTTTAACTATGATAATCACCCCTGTGTTTGCTGAGGTAAGTGTTGACTTAAAAATCTTCTTTGAAAGTATTAGCCAAGTCTCTGAACTTTTTTGAGTTTTAACTTCTTTTGTTTCTCCTCAGCTCAAGCAGCAGGACACAAATAATGCTAACAGAAAGAAAGCAATTGAGGAACTTGAGAAAAGCATCAATGTGGCAGAAGCAACATGTCCAGGGATCACAGATAAGATGGTGAAGAAACTTATGGAGAAATTTCAGAAGTAAGTAGTTCAGTGATAAGAGGGAAATCTGCTATGTTCAGTGCTTTAGCTGTGTAATTACTGGTAACACTTCTGTCTGAGACTAAAACGAATACTAACAATTACTGTATCTGTCCTTGAAGTGCTGCAGCTTTACTGTAGTTGCCATATCTTGCTTCTTTAATTTAGCCTGCAGGTTGATCTTAAGCATATTTACAGGCAATAGGGGAGACAGAGAATCTTTTTCTTATCTCTTTTAGGAATGTTTTCTGGTGGGTTTTGTACTATAAACCAGTGAGATGAAGGCATGTACTACTTTAGTGATGCAGAAATATTTATGTGCTGTTTGCCTAGCTGAAACAATATCATTAACAAATTTTTTAACTTGCATTTTTTTATCTGTAGATTTTCTGTTAATGACTCATCCTAAGAAACTTCACACAATTGACTGCTGTTTCGTATGGACCCAGTGAAACCCACCAAAACTACTTCAAGCTTGGCAGTGCTTAGCTCATGAGCTCCTTGTGCCTTTTGGATCTTTGCAACATATTGATGGTGATTGAGGATTTGAAAGAACCTACTCAACTATTTTGTGGCAGTGCACATGGTTTTATATTTTCAGGAAATTATTTTGTAAAGAACAACTTTTAATATTGTAGTTTCACCTGTTTAATCTGATAAATGTTGAGGTGCAGTTTTGCTTTTAGAAATAACCATTACTTTAGTTAATAGAATGTGCAAGTACAGTATGTTTTGATGCTATTTTGTTCCTGTACATGGAGTTGTACAGGTCTTTTATATTCATGAGTTAAACTTTTGTAAATCACTAACAAGCTTCAGAGAAAAATAGCTTTTTCACAAGCATATTCAAGACATGTAATGTAGTGGCAAGGGTATTGCTGTAGCACCTGCTTCAACCAGCATATAGTTATCATGCCCTGAAAAACAAACCTGCAACAGTATCTATTTTAATTCTAAATTGGTACAGTATTTTAGGCAGCTCTATGATTAAATATATTTGAGAGCAATATGGCAATAGTTTGCAGGTGATATGTAGCAACAGGTCTATCCTGATGTACAGTCTGTGTATTACCTTTTAGAACAGGTTTTGAAGTAGTAACTCAATCTTATATCATCATGGTAGGAAAATTTAGAGCAATACAGTTGAGGGGGTGGGGCTTTCGGCAATAATGGACAGAACCTGAAGTCCAATTTAACTTAATTTAATTTTTTTTCCTCTGAGTCTACATGCCTGGGTGGAAGGGAGCCAGAGAAGCCGAGCGTCGCATGTTACGTACCTCACACGCAGGTATCGGTGTAACACCAGCGTTCTGTGTGGTGGTGTTGTTTCTCCTGTAAGATATTTATACTCATTTTTGTTCTGAAGTACATTCAATACAGTACATCGACATAATTTGTTTATAATTTTCTGAAAGTGTATTTTAAATATGTATTTACCAGTTAATATGCAAATAACTGAGTTATAGATATTCTTTCACAAAAAGGTAGTACTGTGCAGTACAGAGTGATTTTTTTTCATAAAAAGTAGGTAAGACTATAAAGTTGCTTTCAGTTATATATTTATGGTACTGCTAGATGGGTAATCTCTTCTGTTGTTTTGTTTTGATTTGGTTTTTTCCCTTTTTCAACCCAGTATGTATATTATGCTAAAGTTTTGAACTGGGATTGTTTTTCAGTACTTAGCTGTGGAACTGTTGGTGTAAATTTATTTTTGATAAAGGCTGGGTGTGTTTATTTTATGGTTCAGACCTGCACATTTTGTTTTTGCACAAAAGTCATTTTAAAGAATCTGAAATATATCTGCCAAATATTGAAAAAGTAATGGTGTGCAAGTAAATACTGCATTTTTCGTCAAATGTTGCCATTACATCGTTTTTATATAAAGGACACTTGTGAGAGATGGTGGTTAGATATGCCAAGGACAATTATTTTCAATGGTGCCTACACTGTAAAAAAAAATTACTTTTAACTCCTTGTTTTAATTTTAAAAAAAATGTTTCTGTTTAAAACTTTCATCTGCTATATAACTGAAATTCAATTAGAATTTATATCTGAGAAAAAAGTCTGGAAATAGTTTTTGAAAACAATAATGTTATGGATTAAATAAATATTTTTATAAATGTAAAAGCAGCAAAAGTTGTAAATACAGTTGATCTGAAGCTTTACAAAATAACTGCATCACAGAAACAAATTGTAGTGCTCCTCTAGCTTCTGTAGTTGTTAGTCTTGTAAATCTGTTTATAGATGAAGCTTATTTCAATGTTTTGGGGGGTTTAAAATGGTTTAAAAATAAATATTTAAGTTCTGTAAACTTTCATGAGCTTGTTCTGTTGTGCATCATTTTATCCTGAATTCCAGCAGCTGTGCAGAGGTGTGGATGTGTCAGGCACAGACTGGTGTGAGAAAGGCGCTCCCTGCCTGGGTGTTTGCAAAGCTCTGGTGCCCCACGCTGGCCTTGGGGACACCTCCCAGCTGCTGTGCCCCAGGGAATGCATGGAGCAGTCCTGGGGTCAGTTTGCTTCCTTTCCTAGAGAGGAGGCTCTGGGATGTATGAGCTCAGACCTGGCTGGCAGTTCAGTGGTGTCACGGCTCTGTCACAGCTCTGCCTGCCTTTGGGGCAGTGAAGGGACACCAAGTACCTGGTGTCCCCTTGACTTTCACCTCAGCAACCTCAACACAAACCTCATTTTAAGGAGCTCCGTATACATTTTTCAGAACTAAAAATATGTTTTTACTTCCATGTCACTTCCCTTAAGGTGTTCTTTTCCTGTGGCAGTCTGAGGGAAGTGCTGATGGGAATTCCTCCTGAGTTTTGTAACTGGTGGATCTACCCTGTTGACACAGGATCTTTAATCTGTGCAGCTTTACGGACAGTTCTGGGTAGGTGGGGTTAGTAAATGACATGGGGAATTGGAACCTGACATATTTGAGATAAAACTGTCATAAGCTGCTGAACTATGGTGCCTCTTCTTTTCCTGTGGGATGGGTGGGATGTATACCTACCTCGTGGGACAGCATGGGAAAAACTCCCCCATGTGTACATAACAGACTCATTCTCTTGTACTGCAGTCCATTCAAGAAGGTTCTTTTATTTATTTTTATTGTGCTGCATATGCCTGAAGTCTCTGCATAGTAAGACTATAATTAGCTCCTAAGAAGGGACATTTGTATTGCTGATTCCAGAAATGAGCTGTCTTTTTCCCATGTTTTAGTTATTGATGAACTGTAACTTAATCAGCAGTATTCTGTTGCTGGCAGACAGCTAACGGAAAGATAGATCCAAATATTCATGCAGGAACATTCTTCTTGCTCTTTTGGTTTGCCAGGCTTCCTGCTGCAGGTTGAGAATTGTTGCTGAAGTAATCTTATCAAAGTAGTCTGAATTGCAGAATAGAGAAATGTATTTGTTCTTGGGTAGATGAGTCCTTGATTAGTGTAACCACTCTTTAAGCCCTTGGTCTCTGACCCCTCTGTTATTTCTGTGCAGTGTAGTGCCATCACACCTGCTCTTGCCTTGCAGTTTCGACAGCTGACTAGAGAGTGCGTAGGCTTTAATGTGTTTGCACAAAGCCTAGTGATTGTTAAAAGTCTGATTTTTATCACGCTGTTTTATGACTTTAACACTGGAATAAAATTATTTTCCTCTTGGCAAAGTTTTAGTGGTGTGTATGTCGGCTTATTTCACAGCTTTATCTATTTTGTCTAAACCTTTATCTGTTTTATATAAACCAGATACTTCTATCTGAATGCTCCGAGTAGCTTAATGTTTTCCCACTGTGATGCTGCAGTGCCTTCCCCCCTTCAATAATCCCTTGTGTAAGGACTACAACAGTTTACATTTTCCACGTTCTGCTGTTTGTCTTTTACCACCAGCAAACCAAATCTTTCCATGTCCTCTCTCCATCCTTGTTTTCTTCCCTAGGGAAACAAAATCACTTCAACAGTTGTCCTTATCTCGGGGGTGATTAGGGCTGAGCAGGGAGCCAGGGGAAGGGCTTAGGCAAGGGTTGTTTCAATTGTTCCTTGACAAGTAAGCCACTGCTTACTGGGATTGTTCCTTAATTTTAGCCAGTCCCACTAAAGTGGTTTATGCAATGAATTTAGCTCAGAGATGTTGATTTGTGTCACTTGCTGACGAGCTGCTTTGTTCCTCTGCTATTGTTGACCATGTGTAGGATGTGCTGAGGCACAGTGCCCACACTGTGCCCCAGTGCTCCTTAGTCCATGGAAAAACCCAAAAATAGTTCCCAAGTCCTTGTTTCTCCCTCTCAACGCTGTTTTCCCAGCATAGTCTTCAAGACTATGGCAGTTCCTGAAGATTTGAGCAGGGTGTTTGTACAGTGATTTCTCATGGTGGGACATGCTCAGGGTGTGTCTCCACATGCTTGAGGAGCTAACAGCGACTGTGGAACTGTCCCAGAGCTGTGTGTGCAGCCTGTGCTTGAAACACTGCTGCTTTTTAAAAAAAACCTACCAAACTGTGCCCACAGACTGCCATTCTTAAATGCACTGAGTAGTGATTCTTGCTCTTTTCAAGGTGCAGAGCTTTGGGAATAGGGAAGAAACAACCCTTCAGCCAGAAAGATTATCCTTTTTTTTGGTAGAACACGTGCCAGAGCAGCATGAGGGATCACTGCAGCTCCCAGCTTCAGCACAGGCTAACTAGGAGCAGAAGCAAACCTTACAATGTACTCACTTGTTGGGCTAATGCATTTCTTTGGGCAACTAACCAAGAATGTGGCTGTTTTCAGCAGTGTTCAGGGATCTCCACAAGTGTCCCCAGCTGCTGGGACAGCAAGGGCACAGAGGAGGCCAGGCAGCAGAGCAGGAGAGGGAAACCAGCTCCTGGGAGCACTGAGGGAAGCTCCTGACTGGGAGGCACAGGGCGAGGTGTGATGGGGGGTGCCTGCAGGACTGGGGGTGCAGATTTCACAGGGCAGAACAAGGAACTCAAAACTCCAGTATGAACAACTGTATTTTATTGTCCACCTTCTAAAACAAAGGACAGCAACATGCAGAGTGAGCAGGACCCATAAGCCCAGGTTTTTTTTCTACATTTTAATCTATTTTTTTTTGGTCCCAGCTTCCATGTTTCTGAAATCCTCCTAGCAGGCTGCAGTGGTTTCTCTGCTGTGGATTTTTCTGGGCTGTCTCCCTGCTTACAGTCATGTCCTACAAAGACTTACAGGGTTGTTCTTAAAGAAAATTATCAATATCCCCCCCCTAAAACTTTATGGAGATGTCATCATTCTCAAGATATCCAAGTAGATTTAATGTAGGTTTAGGGTAATAGTAAGTTTTTTAATAAAAATACTTCCAAGAAGCTGCTTGTTCCTTTCCTACCTGCTCCTGGTATCTTTTTTCCCATGCTGCTTAACTGAGGACAGATTTGGGGAAGCAAGGGACCCCAAAGAACCTCCTTACACATCTCTCTCAGACTTAAGCAGAGCACTGAAGTGCTGGGGCTGTCGTGGTGCTGCCAGGAGGTGATGGCTGATGTGCCTAAGCAAAGCACAGTTAGAGAGTATGAACCCACTTCCCAGTGCTCACCATGGGGGGCTTCTAAAAGCTTGACAAGCACTACTGAGATATTTCTGGAGAAGGATAATCCTCTAAACTGGCCAGGGAGAAGACAGCCACACAGAGAGCCTTGTGTTTGAGTGCCAGGCTCTCCCTGCAGCACCGGAGGGAGGTGAGACAAGTGGAGGAGATGGGCTCGCTGCTGGGGTTTTGTCCTGTCCACATGGCATCAGCTCAAGGAGCAGCCCCCCATGAAGATCTTGCTCCTTTCCAAAAGGGCCTGAAACACCCTTCCCTCCAGTGTGTCTCCCTGCAGCTGGGAAAAGCAGCAGCTGAAACTATTCTCTGAGAAGTCTCTTTCTTTTCTCCCTCCCCCTCAATGAAGACTCCAGCAGCTGAGCTCCAAGCATCAGCTTGGGCAGGACACAGGGGCTTAGCAGGGCTTTAGGAGATCCCTGGCCTCTGGCTGAAGTAAGACCCCCCCTCAAAGTGTGGTGGCAGAGGCAAACCAGCTTCCAAGTGTGGTGCAGGGGTTGAATCCTTCCGAACACAGCCCTGATGCCCATGAACACATCCTCTATAGCTAAGAGCACTCACACAACACGATCCCATCAATGTTTCATAAGCTGTAAGCAGACCTGCAAACGAAGAGTGTCACCATTCTCTGACCCTGGGTCAGCGCCGGCCACCTCTGCTCCCTCTGGCCGGTGTCAGGCACCTAGGTGAAATACTTGGAGGCCCCTCTGGAAACCCTCTCTTCAGCAGCGCTGGTGGCAAAGGACACCTCCTCATCCTCCTCGTCCAGCTGGAGGCTGCCCGAGGAGAGCCGCACGCGGGCCATGGGCGAGCGCAGCACGCGGCCGTACAGCGAGCAGTAGTCGGCGGCCAGCAGCTCCGGGTCGGAGTCGCTGGACTCGGTGCTGCTGCCCAGGTAGCGCTCGCTGGAGCGCCGCGGCCCCGGAGCCAGCCCTTGCTGGGCTGGGACGTGCCAAAAAACACCCCCTTTCCGGCTGCTGAGAGCCGGGCACGGCCCCAGGGGCCTGAACTCGGAGCCGTAGGGGAAGCGGATGGTTTTCATGTCCGACTGGCTCCAGGACCGCTTGGGAGGCTGCTCCTGAAGGCCGTAATGGAAGGAGCGAGCCAGTGACCTGCTCTCCCCCGCCATGCTCGTGCCCATGGCCTCACCATGGAGCTGCCCAGCCTGGGTCCCGCTCGGGCTCTGCCGGGGGGGTTTTGCTGCCACGGGGCTGCTTGTGCCAGCTGCTCCTGCTGTGTCCTCGCCAGGGGCCAGTGCAGGGCACGGGGGCTGCAGCGCCCTGTCCACATAGAAGAGCACAGGGGGGGCCGGGGCCAGCACGGGCAGGGGACAGGGCACATCTGTGTACACCAGCTGCCGGGCGCTCACTTCCCGCATGTTGCCCACAGAGGTGCTTTTACTGTTCCCAGCAAACTGGTGGTGGGGCCGAAAGGACGTCAAGGGATTCCTGGCTCCGAAGAGGTCCATGGGCTCCCACGCCCGCTCCATCTCCAGCTGGGCGTAGAGCAGGGGGAAGGCAGATGAGCTTTTGGAGTGGGGCAGGAAGGTGGGGGATGCCTCGGGCTTGGAGCGCTCCAGCTCAGCGGCAAACGTCACCTCCATGGTGGAGCTGCGGCGCCGGCTGTCCAGGGTGGGCTCGGAGCCGTGCACGCCGTTGGCGTGGTAGGAGCCCCGGCTGCCGTAGGCCAGGCGCAGCTCCTCCACCTGGGCAGGGCACAGAGCGGGTGGGCAGGGAGCCCAGAGCTGAGGGGCTGGCTTGGCCTGCAGCTGGGGCAGCAATGCCAAGACCCAGGCACAGAGCTGTCGCTGGTGCCAAGGGGACTCACCTGCTTTGACACATCCGTCAGGAGGTCCGGGGAGGAGCGGCACTGCCTCTCGTCGTAGCGGGACGTGTAGTGTTTCCTGCAGGACACGAGCACGGGTAGGTGTACGGCCAGGAGGGTCCTTCCCCTGTCCCCAGTCCCCTCAGGCACTGCCCCCCTCCGTGCCCCTGGTACCTCTCGAAGGGCAGGCTCTTCATCTTAGCCTTCCTCCCGTGCTCCAGCAGCTGCCGCTGAGTCCTGCCACTGCAGCATGGAGGGAGAAATGTGAGCAGCACCATCAGCCCCAGCCCCGTGTGCCTGTGTGAGGGGATGCAGCTGGGGTCTCTCCAGGAGAAGTAGCTGTTATCACCCACTCAGATTCACACAGGGTTGGCATAAAAGGGAGGCTGGGAGCCATCCCCAGGCCCTTCCCAGCCCCAGCAGTTTGGGTTTTTCCCCAGGGAATTTACCTGTAGCGGAAGCTGGAGCCTTTGCTGCACAGAAGGGCTTTGGGCTTTGACTTGGGCTCCTCAGAGAGCCTGAAGAAGGCGTGGTACTCCACACACGTCTTCCAGAAGGCCTTGCAGGTGTCCCGGCTGGCCATGGTGAACTCCAGCGTGTCCTTGCACAGCTCCTGTGTGCCAGAGGCAGGACAGCTGGGGTCAGGAGCACGTCACAAGCTCTGCCATCTGCCCTCCTGATCCCCCAAGGGTCATATGGGCTGTCAGTGGCTCCAGGCAGTGCTCTGTCACCTCGCTGGGGACACAGGAGTAGCCCTCAAGAAGGAGCACTATCATGAGCAGCAGGAATGGATTTTTCTCAAAACTGGGGATTTTGTGTGGCTGACCTTCCATCCCCAGCTGTCTGCTCCCCAGCCCAGCAGCCACCTGTGGCGTGGTACTTACAGAGATGTTTGCATGGAGCTTGATGAGAAAATGCTTCCTCTTGAAACTCAGTTTGCGAATTTTGGACCAGTTGAAGGTGTTGATCTTTGTATTGCCCTGCAAGGACAAACACAGCAATTACAGCTGGATGGGGCAACCTGTAAATACAGAAATGCACTGGGCCAAGGCCTGAGCTCACAGGACTCTGCATCAGTCTCCAAAGCAGCTATTGGAGCTGCTGGGGTTTGGTGTTTGACTGCATCAGCTGGTTCTACAAGTAGAAATTAATGTTCAGGGCTTAACTCTGCCTGCTGAAGCTCTTTGCAGAAGTCCAAGATCCCCAGACAAACCTCAGAGACGTTAAGGCAGGGAATCCTATCTGTGCCAGCTCAAATATCACAGGAGTTAAGGCAGAATCAGTGCCCCAAAGAAATACAAGTCTGCCCTCCTTTGCTGGGAAGTGTAGCAGTGCTCAGCTCACCCCCACCCCTTCAGGCCTGGTTTAAGCAGGCTGCAAGCACACGTTAATTACTCTGTTATCACTTTGCACAAGGTTAGGTGCAGCCACATGGCAGAACCAGGAAAAATCGTGTGACTCCACTCAGTGGCACCAGGACCCTCTCAGCTCTCTGCGAGAGCCCAGATTTTAATGGGCTCACAGATGCTCTAATCATGCGTGAGGGGTGTTTATGGCTCTGAATAAATAACCAGGTCTGGCAGCACTAATTACCAACAGCAGACCCACAGCTAGGTTTTATGTTTGGGTTTGTCGGTTTGTTTTTTTTGCTGTGACAAGATGTTCCCAGGTTGAAATCAGCTGGTGTGGGAGCGGAGCGCTGCCTCATGCTGGCTGGGAGGAAGTCTGTGTTTACTGAGCAGCCCGGCTGTGATTACAGCGCTGTGTAATTGCACACACACACACACACACACGGGGGGGGCTATTTTCGCTGGAAGATTACACGGTGAGCACATGTGACAGAGCCGTGGAACCTGTGCTGCTCACACGGCCACCACGCTCGGGGGACAAGGGCCAGCAGAGCTGGGGCACGTTCAGTGGCACACAGGGATGGTGGGGCTGAGTCCCACAGCATCCCCTTCACCCCCACGGCCTGTGGAACACGTGCCCTTTTGTAGGATTTGGGAGAGTTTGGGGTGCTCAAAGGGGAGAAGGAGAGGCCACCCCCCAGGCTCACCCTCAGCACCAGCACCCCCATGTGTGTCACGGCCAGGTTGATCTGTGTCCCCTCGCCGTCGCTGGCGGGGTGCAGGCGGATCCCGTACATCTCCAGCTTCCTGGCCACGTCCAGCAGCTGAACATCTGACTCCGCGGGTGTCTTCCCTCTGGGGACACAAAACAAACGCACAGGGAGTGACAGGAGTGAGAAGGGAGATGCTGAAATGGGCTGGAAAAAGCAGTTTTGTAGGTGCACATGCTGGCATCACACCCACCCCACTGCCAGCCCTGCCTGGTGATGAGAACATCGTGTCCATCACGATGGAGGTTGTCCATCATGAGAAGAGGTCCATCAGGGGGTTTGGGCAGCCCTGGTGAGCAGCAGCCCTTACCTGTGTCTCCGGTGGTAGTGCATGATCTTGTTGTCCAGGTACTCCTGGTTGGGCAGGTACCTGTGCGTGGCCAGGTGCTGCTGGTCTGTCTCCTCGTGGAAGTCGCCCAGCTCGGCTTTAGGGACACGGGGAGAGCATGGGTTAGGCTGAGAGGGGTCGGGCAGAGGGGAGCCCTGGCTCTCAGCCAAAGCCCATGCCCAGGGAAGGCTCTGCTGGCCCTTACACTGCAGCAGGTGGGAGACCAGCAGCGCCGCGCTCTTGTCGCTGCAGGGCAGCCGCCCCTGAGCCAGGTCCTTCTTGATCTGGAGGGTGAAGAGGTACCTGTGGAGGGGGACAGGAGCATGCCCTGGGGGGGACTGGGTGCTGGGCTGAGCCGTGAGAGCCGTGCCTGTTCCCACATCTCATGGGATGCACACCTGCAGGGTCACAGGATGAGCGTGAAGGCTGCAGCTGGGCACCAGTGGGACCAGCACGTCCCTGCCATTGAAATGCTCATTAGTAGATTTCAAAATTAACATTCTTTTCTGTTTATGAGGGCATTTGTCTCTCTTGGGGCTGACGTTCTGCAGAAGCACTGTCTCAGTTTTATTCTTAGTCCCTGTTTGCAATGCTTTCTCTAAAATTGTAGAAGCTAACAATGTCATTTTTAAAAATGCAGCTAAAGTTGTTCTCTCAGAACACTGCTTGAGGCAGGAGCTAGACTGAGCAGTCAGATTCTGTGCCCAACTGCTAAAGTGTTTGGCAGTAAACAAATTGCAGCCTCATAAGACAGCTGATCCTTCAAGTGGATCGTGTTTAAAAACAGAGGATCAAGAAAAGATATTCTCTGGTTTTGTTCTGTAAAGTGTAATACTTAGGATAACCACTGCACACAGACAGGCTGGGGTGGATGAAGGTAAAGAATTAACACACTGTAAAAAACCATAACTGTGTGGTAAGAAAGCAATAAAACAAGCACTGTACCTGGTCAGTTCTTCTCTCAGGTGGCCGGGGTCCACTGGGAAAAATTTCACCATAAATTTGAAAAGAACCTCCTTAGGATCTTAAAACACAACATCTTCATAAGTTTTCTTTTACATGTCTATTGAGAACATTTACAACTCTCTTCACACATGCTGCCTCCTTACGGAGTAAATTATCTGGACCCTTATAAATCAGGGACTACAGCCTGCCCCCCAAAACCAGCCCGCCCAGGCCCCCAGTATTACCAATGGATGCAAATAGAGATTTGGATATCTAAAGAACACTAAAGAGAAAAATGCTCCAGCAATTCTTTAAATTGCAAAAATCCCTTTTGGAGGGGGTTTCCAGGAAATGGTGCCAGGGAGCATGGCCAGAACCTTGGTGTGATTGCCATCACTGGGGCTGTGTGTTAAACTCAGCCCTTCAAGCACTTGGGATGCAACAACTCCATAGCAAGCTGCTTGGGCAAAGGGTTTTTTTGTGGGGTGAGTGAGAACAAGCAGCCAAGCCCAAGGCAAAATGTCTGGAGGGAGGGAGGCAATTATGTAAGCACTGACTGTCACAGAACACCCTGGGATGGCTCAGAGGGACAGGCCAGAAGGCACAGGGTAAAGGAAATAGGTGCCTGCAACAATTCCAATTGTGGTGCACCCAGAAGGGGAAGGCTCCTTATCAGGCTTTCCCCTTTCAGGGAAATTCATGCAAACCCTGCTCTGCAGCCTCCCCGTGGCAAAGGCTGGGGTCATGGCCCCAAGCTCTCAGTCACCTCCCAGCCATCGTGTTCTTGGGGAAAATACTGTGGGGATGGAAAGGGGCTGCTGAAAGCAGCACTGAGTTAACTCTGGTCATGGCCAGGGAGAGGAGGCTGGGCCTGAACTCAGGCCAGGCTCTGCAGCATCTCCGTGGGGCTGGGGAGGAGCTGCAGGGCAGAGGGGGGACCCTGCCCCACGCAGGTGCCTGGGCCATGAGCTGGAATGGGGAAAGGAGGGCACGCAGGAGCAGGGCCTGTCACACTGCCAGCACAGCCACACAGGCACTCAGCCACCCCTGCTCCTCTGCCAAGCTGTCAGATTATTAACAGCTCCAGCCTAAAATGGGGCAGTACCAGATTGCAAAGGCAGTTGGGTTTCTGCAGGATTTTGTATGGACTGAGGTGTCCTTGCAAACAATCCTGCCCAGCCTCAGCCTCTAAAATGAGCCTGGTTAAGTGCTAGAAGCCAGAGATCCTGTCCCCCAAAAACAACACTGCATGAATGTGCTCGACTGTCACTGTTAATGATTTATAAGAATTCTATTCTTGAAATACTTACTTTTCACTTGTTTTGTAATGGGTTTTAGTGGTTCCAACCAGACCTGAAATGAGGCAAAGAAGAGCTGGGTAAATAAATAACACGAGAGATGGGGAATAAAGGCAGCAGCAGCATGGTGGAATGCAACATGAAAACGCTGGCCAGCTTGGCTGCAGTGACAAGTGTCCTGCTGGGCAGTGCCACACGGATGGCTGTGGATAGACCATGAGCTGTAGATGTCACTGGGGCTTGTGGCTCCCCTCCTAACTCCCATTTTCAGGGGTTTCCTGCCATCATGGAAAAGCTTCCTGTTGAATTTTCCATTTGGAATTTCAGGGAGGTGCTACCCACCCCCAGCCATGCAGGCACTGGCAGCTCCAGCTGCACTCACCTGGTTCCCAGCCTGGCTGAGAAACTCCAGCCCAAAGTACTCCTTCTCCACGAGGTTGAGGTGGCTGCAGGTGAGGTTGAAGAGCCCTTTCCCACAGGATTTTTGCTAGCAAACAAACACAGCACAGAAGCAGCAGGTTAGGCAACGCTGACAGCAGCTGTGATGGGATTTCAGAGAGTTGGGGAGAAGTCTCAGCTCCCTTCCTGCACCCCTTTCCTGACCATGCAGCAGCAGAATCTTAATCAACAAATGCTGTTGGCTCCAGCATGAACAACAGGACAACTGCATGCTGTGCTCCCTGCTTTTGGAAATCAGATTCCTTCCCATCATTCTCTCCTTTATTAAGGAACATAAACCAGAAAGGAGAGCAAGAGAAAATAAACCATGTTTTGACTCGCTGCTCACAGCTATCACTGTGTGGGCAGTTCTGTCCCTGGCAAACCAGTGAGTGATCCCCAGGATCACTGCCTGAACCAGGGACAGCCATGGCAAACGTGCTTAATTAAGAGCCAACGGAGCAGCCCTCAAACCTGTGCAGTGAGTCCGTGTGTCCCAGCAGCTGGGGATGAGCTGCTATTATGGTTCATGGTAATTAACTGCAACAGGACCAGGGATCCTGTGCCGTGGGCTCTGAGTCATCCGTGGGCTTTAGCAATAGGAATTAAGGGGTGCTACATGCTGATAAGGGAGGCCAGGCTGTGGTTATTCCCAGTAAACAGAAACACTTGGAGGGTGTTTTCTTGACTTGTTGCCATGCTGTGTGACCTGGCTGGAGAACAAACCAGGAGGCCCCCGACTCTGGAATATGCTCCAGAAAGCACCAGAAATTAAAATGGCAGTGACCCACCCCAACAAAACCCTGATGAACCATGAGCCTGCCTTCATCAGCTTGTGAAAAGCAGACCAAAAAGAAGTAATGGTTATTGCAAAAGCAGGCTGGAGCAGAGAGGCCAGGTTAGACAGCTGCTAAATTATCACATGCTGGGTGATGGAGGGGAAGACAGGCTGCAGCTCCCTGTGGCAGTGGCTGTCCCCAGCAGGGATGGGAGGGACCTGGCTGCTGGTGGTGATGCACACTAATAACCACCTTTCAGGGCTTCTCCTGGGATGAAATTGCTGGCTCTGTGCTGAAAGGCTGCAGAAAAGTGATAGCATAATAACAGCATTGGCTCTGCAGCACTCCCAGTTCCCCTCAAAATTACTGGATCACAAGGGTAATTAAAAAAATTATAAATGTTTTTTTTCCAAGCTAGAATTTTCTAGCATGAAAGGCCTTGGCCTTTGTCAGGCAGCCAGGAAAGACAATTTCTTACTGGGTTATTACCTACCATATGTGTGCTGGGAGTGACCCACTCTGCTCCAAGGCCAGCACTGCCCAGGGCAGGCACCACGGGACAGGAGCAGCCCCAAACCCAGGAAAACCTGCTCACTGGGAGCCACAGCCCTGCTGCTGCAGGGGTGCTTTAGAAGCAGAGCCTTTCCCTTGCAGAGTGTTGCTTGCAGGTGTCCTGTCCTGGATTTTGGGGTGCTGAGGCCAGTGCTTCCTCAAGCACTGGGGTGCAGCCATGCTCAGCAGCATCAGCCCTGCACTGAGTGAGGGAAGGGTGGTGTGTGCTGGGGGAGCACAGTGCAAGGCAGAAACATGGCATGTGGGGCTGTTTGCCCCATGCCCCAGCCCACAGGTGCCTGTGGGAATGCTGCAGGGCCAGGTGAGCACCCGCAGGCAGAAACCCCAGAGCAGAAGGTGAAAAGGAGAGGCTGCACTTGCCCTGCACTGCTCAGTGAGAGCATCTGGGACTGTGAGCAGGATCAGAAAGCCAGAGGCACTTCCAGGGGCAGACAGCAACACGTGCAACACACGGGACACACACACACCCCCATGTCCCCAGAAGGACTCTGGCAGCAGCTGCAGCCCAAAGGCCAAGCCCATTTCTGCAGCATTGCCACAGGACAGGCTGCCACTCCCAGGTCCATGGGTTAGGGGTGAGCATCAGCTCATGGGATTTGCTGTGATTTTTTCGCACCAACTTGGGGGATGCCTGTCCATCAGCACAGAGTGTCATGCATCAAAAGCCACCAGCCTCCCTGTGCCCCTGCTCCTCTGCCAGCAGGCCCACACACCTCCTGGCAAGGAATCCCCAGCTTTACAAGGGACACACGACCACAGCAGACTCTGTCCTTCACCCAGCCTCAGCAGCTACTTTTTCTGGGTTTGTTTGGTTTTCCTGCAGCATCCCAGGCCCTGCCATGGGGGGTGTTCAGGAGGGAGGGCACAGTGGGGACATTCAGAGATGTGCCAAGCCCCTCTCTGCCCTGCCCTGAGGGCTCAGACCTCTTACCCCAGGAACCATCTCCAGTGCTCAGCTGAAGGAAATCCTGGGAACTCAGTGGTCCCAAATGTCAGCAAGGATGCAGATGGAGGCAGAAACCTTCCTGGGTCAGCATCCAGCACCAGGAGAGGAACTTGTTCTCATGCAAAGCAGCCTGGAAAGGAGACCTTGCTGCACATGCCAGCAGCTGTGACACCACGTGAGGCAGGTAGAGAGTTTACACTGAGTGTGAGGAGCAGGGGCAGTCAGGCCCTCTGCCTTTTCTCTCTTTTGTCCTTTCCCTCCCATTACACTGAAGTACTTCTCATTCAAAAGAGCTTTCCAAAGTCAGGAGGGGTTTGGGAAGAGTTGCTTAAAATATCTGCTCAAAACTTAGCCCAAAGCACTCCTTTTATACCGGGGAAGTCACTAATTCAGCGACTCATTTATCGTACCCACACAGCAGCAGCAAATGCACGAAATGCCTAAAAGGGGTTTCCAATACCATTCCATGCTAAAAAAGGAAATGACCAGGAGTTCCTCTAATGGAAGCTATTTGCTGCAATAACATGTCGTGCAGAGCTATAGTGCTGCCTTTTGAGCAAATAAGAAAACAGAGGTGGAAAAAAATGCAGCAACATTGTAGCAGAAGAATCTTTTGAATTGGGTTTCAGTATGACCTGATCTAATCAATGGGAGCAGGAGGGGAAGGCATTTTAAAATGACTTGTCTCATTTTTGAGCTGACTCCTGGACTAGGATAGATTAATTAAACTAAATCAAACAACTTCCATACTGTGTCAAGGCATGGAATTGCTTTATAATCCTCTTTTGTGCAAAATACTGTCACAAAGAAATGGAGCTGTGCATCTGAGAGAGCAGTTCTCAAGCTGTGCTATAAACCACAGAAGAGGACAGTATAAGAAAAGCAACAGAACTTGAAAAAAACCAAAACATTTTATATTAAACACCCTGCTCCCACAGGAGATGCAGGTAAGTACTAGAACAAATCTACTTGAATTAGCTAATTCAATTAGCTACTGTGATTATGAAACCCTAACCAACAGTAAATGTGCAATCACACTTGTAAAGAGATGTTTCTAACACACAGACATAGCTGCTTTCAGTTATCTGTACACATATGCATAAATCTAACACCACAGATATATAATACTTAACAGTTTAAACCTAGTTCAGAGCTAGCATTTATTAAATGTGAATTATTAATCACAATGTGTTGTGGACATTGCCATGCAGAAAATAAGAGTTTTTTCCTCAGCTATTCACAAAACCACACAGTTTTCTTTTTCAGCTGAATGCCCAGGAGAAGATGTGTGCAGATGTTTCTCAACAGGGATAACTTGGACAAATATACTATTTTTATTCTGTTCCCAGGCTTTACTTCTTTGCTGAATGTTTACACCGGCAGCCAGACAAACGAGAGAACTCAACACCTGTCCAGACCATCACTTCATATTAACTGATTTACTAAAGATCACATCAGGTAAGTAAAAGCCATTCCTCCTTCTTCATAAATAATGCCAATAACAGGGGAGCAGATGAGTATGTTGATACCAAAAAACACCTACCAATTAGTTCTAGAAAGCTTCATTTTAAATTTGAGATTGGTTTCCTTGTTTGTTTAGCTGGCATTTTTAAAGCTGAAAACAAGAAGCTATCAGACACCATGCAATCCTTCAGAGCAGCAATGACTTAATAATTAACACCAAAAAAAATCAGTAAGAATATGATACCCACTTACATCAACTACAAAGATCTTCTGGGAGTCATCCAGGAACTGGACTTTCAGGTGCAGCATCCTCGGGCACGCAGCTGGGTGTGCAGCAGGCACAGCAGTGCTAGCAGTGTGAGCCAGGAGCTGGGAAGGCAGCCCTGACTCCTCTTGCACACATAATTCCCTCTCAGCTGGATGGAGAAGGCTGCACTCACAGATGTGGAGCAGAGGCTGCAGCAAACGAGCTGACTGCCTAAAAACTATTAAAAAAACCCCAACAAACCAACAAGTCCCTTGGTTTAAATGTCACCACTGCAATAAAAGAGGTTTTCTGCCTGTGAATTATGGGTGTGTTAATAGGGGGGAGATTGGCAGTAATGGGGCTGAGATAAATGCTCACTGTCACAGCTGGTGGTGACCAATGTGGGGGCAGAGCAAGCCCAGGCTTGGTACCACGGGTCAGGGGCAAGAGCTGAGCATCTCTGCTGCCAGAGTCACCCAGCAGGCCACCCTTGCTCTGCTCTGCTCAGGGTGCACTGGCAGAGCAGCTGGCTGGCAGCTGTGCTGGCTCCATGGGGTGGGCAGAGCATGTCCTGGCCACTGAGGGATGAGTGGATGGGCTGATGTACTTCACCAGAGACTGGAAAATGTTTCCAGCTGGACTTGAAACCAGTTGTGAGTCCTTCCTGGAGAGGCAAACCTGCCCCTAACTCCCAGCTCACACCCTGGTAGAGTAGCTTAGTGAAGTCTCCTTTGAGACAACCTGGTTCCCAGTTCAAATCTGAAAAGCCCATGTCCCCCTCATCAGCTCATCCTGGGAGTGCCAGGGCCAGCCCCCCACGCTCAGAGCCCCAGCTCAGCCCAGGCTGCTCTGTGCAGCCTTGCTCAGAGTGCTGCCTGCCTGGGGACACTTGTGCTGCCTCTCTGCCCCTGTGCTGCAGGACATGAGGAGCTCTCTGACCCCTCTGGCTCCCCTCACCCATCAGAGGCTGCTCACTGAGCTTTTGGGTGAAAGCAGCCTTTGGGCAGGAGCCCCCACTTTCAGAAATAAATGCACTGATCAGTGCCAAAGGCAGGCACTGGATTGGCTTAGGGGATCATTATTGCTGCTGGAAAAAGTCACAATCACACACGATCCTGTGGGACCCAGAGTGATAGAAGCATGGCTCAGCAAATAAGGAAAAAAAAACCCATGTTTAGATTTGCAGAGATTTTCCTTGGTGCTCCCTTGCCTGTTTTTACTGAAACTTCCACTGTAAGTCACTCCACGCCATTTGCCATGGCCTCTCTTACACTTCCCAAATATTCCTGAGGATGTCAAGACAGAGGCCATCAGGGCAACATACCTTGTCATTTCTGGTACAGAGAGAAAGACCATAGAGCTTTTTATCCACAGAAAAACATGTAAATTTTCTGTTAACCAAGACAACCCCTGGTCTGGGGCTGGGGATGGGCAAGGAAATGCCCCAAACCTCCCCACTGCCTCCAGAGAGAGGAGCAGGCTGTGAGAGAACAAACTCTGGCAGAGAAGGGACATAACAATGCTACCCCTGCATCACTGTGCATTGCTGGCCCTCACACTCTGTCATGTTTATCTTCAAATTTGGTTTAGAGGAAAGGAAATTGAGATGTATAGATAAAGTCATTAGAGATCTGCCAGGGGATTTTGAACACCACAGTCCAAGAGGCAAGAGCCCACACCCAGCTCGTTGCTGAGCAGACAGAAATGCACACTTGAAATGCCAGACAGGGCTCACCCAGGTGGACTTTGGTCAGCTGTGACCTTTCATACACTCACATTTCACCTCCCCTTCCTCAGCTGGAGCTGCAGGGAGAACACCCACGTTCCCTCCTCACCCAGCCATAACTCCCCCAGCTGCAGGGCCAGGGAGCAATGCAGCTCCTGGCTGCATTACTGAGAGCAGCTCTGGCACAGCCAAAATCCTTCTGAACAACTCCAGGCCCACAACAGGCTATCCCAGCTGGTTAATGCATCCAAGGCATGGCACCAGCACTGTAAACAGGGACATTTCCTTCCAGAGCAGGGTACCTACCACATTCCTGCTGCCCTTCCAGGAGGAATGGCTTCACTCTCAGCTGGGGTCCCAGCTTATACACAGTTGCTTTACACTTTTTATAAAATATACCCCTTTAAAAGTATTAAAAAAATTTTAAAAAGCCTGAAAAAATTGAGTTTGTTTAGCTTAAAAAGAGAAAAAAGGAACAACAATCACCTGACTGATGCAGAGCCATTCCAGAACGGATCAGCTGTGTTCCCAAGCTAAAGAGAAAATTAAGAGTTTGCTAGAAATTGCAGGGAAGATCTGAGTTAGCTCCTAGGAAAGACCCTTAAATTGTGAGGCAGAAAAAACACTGGAGCAGGCTGGAAAAACCAGAGCTGATTTAGACACACCTGTAGGGGACAGTCCAGGTACATGGTCCTTCCTTCAAACCTTTAACAGTGATCATTGTTTTGCATTTTCTCCACATTACATCTTGGACATATCTCAATAGTTAGACCTGACTTGCCATATCCTGCCCTTGTAAAAACTTCTGCCTCAAAACTGTTCTATTTATTGAATATAATAAACAATGATACATTTACATTTTCATCAAATTTTGCTTACCAACCATCAGCTAAATAATCTGACATCAGAGTGTTGAAACTCATTATTCATAAGCAATCACTGTGAAAATGGAAATAATTGCATTTTTTATTTTGTGTTTAGGTGGGGTTCATCCATCACCTTCAAACTGCAGGATAAGACATCCCTGAGCAGCCTTTTGATACCAGAAGGTGACATTATGCAGCAGCATTTTGCCCCAGTCCCACCCAAGGCAAAATCAGTGCATAGTGTCATGCTCAAAGAATCATAGAATTAAGGCAAATCTTATTCTCGTGATTATATTTTTATTTCAGCTTCAGCAGCTAAGTGGCTCTTTCTGCCTACCTGCAATAACAGAGTAGGAAATCCCAAATAACCTCGATTACACACTAAAAACTCCAAGCACAGCTGCAATTCCAGACACCTGAGAGAAATTAACCTTAGGTGCAATACATTCTTTGGAGTCCCGAAGCCCTGAAACCTGAATTTATTTCCATTTCTGTTCTGTTTTCAGCCTGTGTTTGGCTGCCAGAGCGGAGCACCGCCCTGCTCTGAGCGGGACCATCCCAGGACAAGCCACTCGCTGCTTCCACGCTCCCTCTCGTGGTGCTGTGGTGCCCCACAAGAAGCACAGAGGGACTCGGTGTGCAGGGATGAGCAGGTCCCTCCAGCAGTCACACTTTCCAGCGTGCACCCATGGGCATTGCTGACCTTTCCTCCTTTTGCAGATTTTACATGTTATGTAAAAACTGCTACCAGGAGTGCAGAAGGGAGCTTGCTGTAAGCAAATACAAATGACAGCACAGGCTGTACAAGGAACTTAATACTGCCCTGACTCTGGTGACATCCAGAGCACTTTATCTCATTTTTGATATGCCAGTTGCCCTGTGTTGTTGGCACAGCTATATAAAAAGCACTCTGTGATGTTTAATTCAAACAGGTCACTTCAAAGACATGAGAAAGCAATTTATGCAGCAACAGAAAGCCTCTTAAATGCATTGAATCAAAGGAGCACTGATGCCTCCAAGGAGCTGGGCATTGCACAGCATTCAGTGATTTCCAGCTGGGCAGAGGAGCCTCACCACACCTGTGCAGCACTGGGCTGTACCTTTATTTTTTGCTGTCCTTTATTTTTTCATGTTGTGTCTGGGACACTTGCTGAGCATCAGGAAGAATCCTAGAGCCAGTGGCTTTGTCTGAGGAAGCTGCCAAACGGAGTCTGCAAATGCCAGGTGAGTGCTAGTGGGAAGGACAGAGTTCTGAGGAACTCTACTGCTTATTTTCAGGACAGATGTGGTTTCCCTCTTGGCTCAAAACAAACGACTTTGGTTGAGTAAGCCTTGATTACACCTAGACAAAGAAAGCACATGTTCTCCAGGTTCCTCCAGACCTATTCCACCTCATGGATCTTCATTCTGAGTTTTATTAACACTTCCCTCCCTGGTAGCCCCTCTACCCCCACTCTTTTTTTCCCTTTTATTCTTTCCCAAAAGACCCTTATCACATTGTAGTCCTACCAGGGCACTCCAGATTCCAGGAATACAGCTCACAGCAGAGGGAAGGGCGTGTCAAAGCCACTCTTCACAGCAGGCAGTGGAGGACAACAGAGCAGTATCCACCTGAAGCTGGGAGCTTGGTACTTTTGTAGTGATCAAAGGTGATCCCCACTTCATGGCTTCTCTTCCAGGGCCTTCTGGCAGGTGGTGGCAGCTACAAGACAGACATATTTCCAGAACCAGGAAACATTCCTACATTGTGACTGTCCCAGGGTCCCAGGGGTACCTTCACAAAACCTTTCCAGATTATTAAAGTGGGCCCCAAGAGGGAGCCATTCAGATGATCCTGTGCCAACAACTACTTCAGAGACAGCTGAAAGGAAAGGAATGCAGCTGGACACCCAGGCACTTCTAACCACAGCCTGATAATGGGCAGGCCCTGCAGCTAAAATCTTTCTTCTAACCTATTAAAACATCTGCATTACTGAGATTAGACCCAGAGCACTTGGCAAGGCTGTGCTAATTCCTGGAACAACAAATGGAAAATAATGACAAGATCAGTAATGTGACTGTGGTCCCTGCAAGGGACTTCAGGGACCCCACATGACAGCCCAACACACAGAGGCAGGAGCTACACTCACCTCACACACTCCTTCCCCCAGCAGGTTATCCAATATCATCTTAGAAAATCCCTCACCACCCCACAGAGCTGCAAACTGCTCCAGCACTTACGTGTGCTCTGTGAGCAGCTTTCTCTCTTTTCCAACACAGATCAGCTTTCTGAAAATTCAGTTCAATTCTTCTTGTTTTCCCACAGAAGCCAGGCTGTTAGAGATCACAAAATCATTATTAATTTGAAGAAAAGGGATCTAAGATCTGTCCCAGCAGTAGGATGGATCCCAAGCTGATGACTGCTCATCTTACCTTGCCAGTTCCCAAAAAGACAAGCAGCCCTTCAGGAATGTCACAGACAGCAAGTGTATTTTCTCTTTTCTGGGCTGACCAAATAATTCAAAGATAATGTCAAAGTAGATCTTCTAAGTCAGCCTAATGGCAGGAGGAAATAAATTATTTCTGGAAATACCAGAAATTTCCCAGAAAGCTGATTGTTTGCTTTACTGAGTTACAGTTACAAACTAATTAAACCTTTTCGTAGAAGCATGAGTCTTAAGACTGAACATGTTAACATTGTTGTCTCACAAATGTATGAAATACTAATCCTTTTTGTGAGTCTGAGAATTTTTCAACTTTGTTATTTAAGTTCTAGTCCACTTATTTATTTACATGCAAGAAGTCCAATTTCAAAATTATTCTGCAATGCTGGTGCATCTGACTCCAAGCAAGTCCAAGCACCTCCACCTCTCTAACACACCCATGCCCATATGCCCACAGGAGGGAAGTGCCACAATTATCATTTTTCTTCCCAGGCAAGAACAATTGAGGTCACTCAGTAACTGGCAGTGTTGCTGAGTCTCAAATCCCATGCAAGCCTAATCACTGGAAATATGCTTAGGAGGAAGTAAGGCACTGCTAAGAGAGCTGTCACAGCACACTCAGGCTGAACCAGCAGAACACCAAGGAGCACAGACATGCCACAAACCAAACAAGCAGCAAAGCTCCCCTGTGAGTGAATTTTACAGGTTCCTACAACATGAGAGACTCTCCCATCAATTATTGCACTTATTGCTCCAGAGCCTTTGGAGGGACTTGAAGAAAACGGTTTTGAAGGAGAGCACCAGTGGCAAGTGAGCTGATTCCATACTAAATACATTGTTCCACAGAGAACAAGTTTCATCCCCTACGATCCTGCAATCACTGCCAGCCCAGCTCTGCCCTCAGCAGCACCAGCACACTGCTGCCAGCGGGACCTGCACAGCTCAGAGCCTCCTTCTCTGCTCCTCCCAGCTGCATTACCAGACAGAGATAAAAGTGGCTCTGTAAAACACCCCAAACCCACATTTTTCCCTTTCAGGGTGCAGAACATTGGGCCACGTCACCCCCTGACAGAGCACACCCGGAGCTGCTCGCGCTTCCTGCAGCGAGCTGTGACTCACCCAGCCCTGCAGTGCCCAGGCTGCTGCCCTTCCAGCACAGATAACTCACAGGGGCAACACGCACTGCTCTGCAAGCCGTATCTCATTTTAATTAAGACGAGACACTTCCACCTAGTTTCACACTGTAATTACAGCCCAGCCTCCCCGGGCAGATGCCAGCACGCAGCTGCACACGAGGTGTGGCCGGCGGTTCACCCTCCACCCTGGCAGGGTCCCTGTGCTGCCTGTGGGGTTTGTGTGGCTGTGGGGTGTGCCCTGGGCAGTGGCACAGTTACGTGTCACCCGTGCTGGCTGGGGGAGCAGGGTGGGGACAGGCCTCTCACCAGTGCTGCAGCTGGCTCCTGCTCTCTGATGGCTCTGGGGGGACATCCCTGGTGCTGCAGCTGGCTCCTTGCTCCCTGATGGCTCTGGGGGGACATCCCTGTCCTCTGGCTGCATGGGGAAAGCTGCAGGACACTGCAGGCACCTGCAGAGCAAGACCTGGTGGAGCAAAGCAAAAGCTGCCATAACACACTACATAAACAGCCCCAAAATCAGGCAGAGCAACATGACAGTGCCACACCTATTTAACAAAGGATGCTACACAAGCCTGTGCAGCAGCAACCGAGTTCACTCTCAGCACCAAAGACTTTTGAAAGATAATAGCTTAAATAACAATATTATTCCTTCCTTAAAATCACCAACCCAGCCTCTGTTACACTGTCACCTGGAAATAAACTAGTGCTGTAAGTCACAGGGGCTTAACTCACATCACTCCCCAACCTACAAGTGGAAATAGGAAGCAGCTTCCTCAGTTACACTGAGTGCCATAAGGAATTGGGAGTATTGTTGCTGCATTCTGACTCCTTTTAAACCACATGAGAAGTCAGACTCGCACAGCAATGAATCCAGTAGTAACACCTCAAAGCAGACAGATCCTGAAGTGTCAGCTCCCACCCTCAGCAGCACTAATGAGGGCAGGCTTCACCATCATCTCTCAGCTAGGTTAGGGAAGCAGATATTTCACCCAAAATCACTTAGAAGCACACCCTGCTCTTCTCTCTCATTTTCCTCTCGAGATGGAAACTACTTCTCTATTGCAGCAAAGGAAGTGTGAGCAGGAAGAAGAAACATCACAGAAACCTACCTACAAGATAAGGCTAATGCTGCTTCAGCTGGAGGAGGGGTGGTGAGCAGGCTACGTGGTTTTGCCTGCTGACACACTGCTGAGGACTGAAGGTACCAAGGTATCAACTCTTTCTCAACTTGAAATCACATTTTCCATTAAGGCACAGCTTTAGTTACAAACACAGTACTAAAGGTCAGTGCCAAGACTGCATGTCCTGAGGAAGATGCACTTTTTGTTACAGGGCCCAGATGACAATCATTGACTTGGCAAATTCAGGGCTTTTACTGAGCATTTAAGATAATTGCTATCAAATAGCTTTCGGCATTTTGGTTTTCTGGAAAAATCTTGTGGCAGAGTGCCAGGAGCACTCACTCTGCCAGGGTGGTACAAAGATGTCAGCTCTGGCTGGAGGGCAGCTACAGACACTGCAAGGTGATGCCAGGACTTGTGGCCATCTTCACACACATGAAGCCTGCATGGAAACAAGAATGTTACACACACAAGACAAACAGAGATTTCTTTTGAACAAAGCTCCACCACACTGGCCTGTGAGGGGGCTGCTCTGAAGTGGCCCCCAGCTCAGGGAGTGCCTGCCTGGCACAGGAGGATGATGCACAGCCCTTGCTCCCCTTCTCTCTGCTCTGAGCTCCAACATTGAGCTCTACACCCAGCTGGGGCACAGCTGTACACCCTGCTCCCCACACCAGGACTCCCTCAAGACAATTCAGATGTGGTTACCTCATTTAGAATAAAACCAGAACCTCAAAAACAACCCACAAAACAAAAAGCAGCAGCAGCTTGTCAGTGCAGCCCACTCCAGAAGAAACTGAACACAGACTACTCACCCCGGTTTGGTAATACAGGTATCTATTTTATTAAAAAAGTTACAAACAGGTGGACTGTAGGGTTGTCTTACAAAATGACAAGAATGAATTCTACTGGAAAAAACTTTTTACAAAGCATTATAGGTAATTGTTCCATTTTTGCACTTGTTATTCCAGATTTCACCTATCACTGATAAAGATACAGTACATTAGATACAAGATGTTAGGTTACATTTTTATTTGTAGAGCCCTACTGCAGTGATTTGAACAACTCCTAAACAGATGCCATAGTAAAGACAATACATATTGCATTTATTATTAGCCTCTTACTCTAATAAGCAACTTCACATGCAAACTATTGAGGAAGCCTAAATAAACTTTTGGTCCCTTTTTCCCCCCAAAGTGTGCTGAAGAAACCATCTTTCATTTTCCCAGTCCTGTCACTCTAAGCTAGTTCAAGTTTAAGGTTTTTTTTCATTTGTTTGTTTTTTTGTGTTTTTTTTTTCTTTTTTTTTTCTTTTTTTGCTGAGGTCAATGAAAATGAACACTGCTTTGAAAACTACCCATAGGAATGAACCACTGATCAATATCAACCAACTTTTTCCTTCTTAGACAAAGGAAAACTAGGATCTTTATGAATTACTTTCATATCCTATTACTTCCTTACAACCTACAAAAAAGATCAACAACCATCACTTAAAAAAAATCTAGTTTGAATACAAGGTTTGGTTTAATTCTGATATTAAAGTGCAAACCTAAGTATTAGCCTCAGCCTGTTTATAAAGTTTGTACAAACAGGAAAAAAAAATTTCAAGTAACCCCACAGAAAAAGAATCAGGTGTTTTAATAACCAGGCAGAAATCCTGTCCTCTTCTTTTCAGGATTCAAATTCAACACTGAATGTAGACACAGAATCTTTATTTCTGCTAATATTGTAAAGTCAGCCTGCATTATTACCAATAAAACACATTAATATTGAGATACTGTACCGGTGATCTTTTATTGTTTTAAATGCCATCATCCACAATACAATTTGTGAGTTTTCAACTGCTTAACCTCATATATCCATCACTGCTTTTACTGGAGCTTTTCTCATAGATATTTAGCTATTACAGGGAAAGAATGTACATTTCTAGAAGCATGTTCAAATGACTAAAGCTGGGCTCCTAAAAACCTAGAACTTTGGTGCAGTAGGTGAGCTGCAGTTATTAAATTTCTGCAAAAAAAATTACACATTTTAAACCACTGCTAGAAAAAGCTCTCATGTATGCAACACGTTAATAGAGGTGAACAAAAAGATTTTGTCTGTTCTTTGTACATTTTCATTCTGCTCTTTATACCTGTGTTATTGTTAAAATTTTCAAGTATTCAGAGAAAATGTTGATCAGGTAAACAATAAGGAAGGCAATGGCTGTTTAAAGCACGCTTGCAGTTAGTATCACTGAAACCTGGTGCTTTTCCCCTTGTTACACCAACTTGTCTCTAATATTAAACTTGTTTATTGGGGAAAAAAAACCAAACTAAAAAGCAATTTGTGACAGTGCAAGAAAAATTTGAACAAATATTGCTTTAAAATATTATTCAGAAAGACAAATATTAGAAACTATAAAATGTAAAGTGATCATATTTGCATTAGATTTACATATGCAGAGGTCTACTAGATGTCTCTTACTGTGCCAGGCAAAGCTGACAGAGGAGGCATAGAGCCCGTTTTGAAGGATACATTATCCCTTTTCAAAGGCATAGAGAAGCAATTTGTAAACAAACAAGTTTAGAAACTCAGTAGAAGGAAAGTGTGCTGCTGTTTTTCAATGCTACAATTGTCATGTTCAATTAAGAAACCCGAGATTGAGAGCAACATCAGCTGGAGACTTTCCATGCCATTCCAAGTAATCCCTACTGTCAAATCAGACCAGTTACAAACACATTGTCACAGCTGCATTTGCCACGAAAAGGGATATTACATCCATACAACACAGTGCCTTCAGTATCTTTCCATGACACTGTCACACGTAAACAAAAAGTCTCAAAGAATGACCAACTACATTGTAGGAGAAAACCTTGCAAATAGAAATAAGCACTGATGCGAGGTAATATACAGAAGTAACCATTTGTTTAAGGCTCAACTTATTCTCCATTAAAACTCTCTTCTTTTAAAAGGCATTGAGTAGGTAATACTGAGTTTAAGTATTTAATAAATACAAATTCAGAATTGATTAAAGAAATCAATTAAAATATTAAAAATGAACTCTTGCATATTAGCCATTATATGAACTTAGAAAGCTATAAAAGGACTGATAGATAAAGAACAGATTTTAAAACTTATGGTAAACATGCTAAGCATTCTGATTAAGGTGTGTGGATCCTGGAGGCCACCAACCTTATGCACTTAGATGTATGGCAATGTGCTGTAATAGAGACAGGTTTACCAAGGCTCAGCTCTGCAACCTGGGCTGAAAGTTCTCCAAAGCAGCATCTGTGCAAGTTTCCTCTGAGTTTTATCTGCAATTAAAAAAATAAAGCAAAACAAAAACCTCATGAAAGCCAAATTCAATACATATCCACAGTGAACACGGCTCCTCCCCTGCCTGGAAGGGCCAGTTTCCCATCCTGAGCTCCAAAGCACTGTTTTCCACAGCAGCATCCCCAAATGCTCCACTAGCTCTGGTAATATAAGAGGCAAGCAGGTAACAACCTATTGCTGTTCACTTTCTAACAGCTGCTGTGGGATAGGAAATTGCATCTAAAGATCTGAAAAAGCCAGGAAATTTAAATTCTCTTGTACAGATATACCAAGGCAGGAGCCAATGTATGTGTAATACCCAGTAACATACAGCAATGGCTTTTAGCACAAGTGCTGGGAACAGGCAGGTGAGCCAGCTAACTCAGTTTTGACACCTGTGTTCTCAGCAATCACACCCTCTAAATGACTCTAAAAAAGCCCCTCAGCATTCAGACAGCCTCAGCAGGGACAGAGCTGTACCCCACCATCCTCAGTCAAGCACACCAACATATTACCAATGTGACCAAACCATCCTTGCATCTACAGATAACTGGCTTGTAGCTCCCAGAATTTATCTGCAGAGATATCCTAAAAGTCTTAGAAGCTCAAAGTCTGTAGAAACCTGTCATAGTTATGTGCAAGTACTTCACTCCAGCTTGACCCATGACTTCCCAGGGATTCTGAGGAACCTTCTCAATTCCTGAATTTCTCCAAATGAGTCAGGACATTATGTTTCCTACTGCACCATTTCTTTTCAGCTGTTGATTTGCTCTCAGCTAAGAGTCTGTTACCACAGAGTGCAGGGACATGGCCAGGGCTCCCCTTCTTGCCTAACAAGTGGTCAACACTCAGGAGCAGCACTCCTGCCCTCAGGAGCCAACAGCCAAGTTTTTCTTGCTGGGTTCTATGTTTTCCAGCCAACAGCAATTCTCTCCCAATCTGGTGAGATCATTCCCACCCCACACACTGCTGCTGGTACACAAGTTTTAGACAGAGGGAATCCCTGTACTGTCAAAAGCAGCAAACCAACATTTAGCTTCTAATGGGGATGGATTAGACCTGCTTAATAGATGTTTTATCTTTGCTCAGAGCACAGAAGAGGCAAATCATTTCCAGTGTAGCTCCTCATCCTACCAGAGTTAGAGCTACCCTAAAAACTTCATCTAAACCCAGCATTCAATAACGTGGCCAGCAAAGAATTGCTGGGAATAGTAAGAATAGAAAAATGAAGTAATGATATTTTCCTCCACATGCCTTTCATCATCCTTGCATTTGCAGCTTAGGGACCTCCCAGTCCAGATTTGTCATCTTTGCATTTGTGTTTAGTTACTAAAATTAACACTACAGGACACCTCATCAGGCTTCATTTGCCTGTGATACTTTACACCACTCTCTGGTCTCTTCTGTGAGCAGGCAGGAGAGAAGGGGAAGTTACACAATACAGTGTAATAAAGGTGTCTGTGTTGCACAGCCACACAGACCAGAATAGAGTACACTTTCAGTTTTTATTCCTAGAGAGGAATACTCCTCCTTCAGACTTGCTAATACCAGTTACTCATGAACACAGGGGACAGAAACCACTAATCAGAATCAGTCTTTCATCCCAACCTTTAAGGTGTTACCAATCCTATTAGTATCAGAAAGACTTCAGTGCACAAGCACTGCACCAGGTACCATACTTTAAAGAAGATTCTAAATACAAGAGTGCCACACTGAAAACTCAAGAGAAATACTGGAGCAAGGAACACAAAACACGCGGGTCCTGGAACTCTCCCATCTCTGAATAAAAGAGCAAAACGACAGAAGACCACTGCAGAAACACAAAAGAGGAGCTGGGAAACAGGATGGGAGAACAACACACCTTTTTAGAAGGAACCAAGGGTTATCCTGACTGTGCAGTTATGTTCCATCCTCCATCTCAGCCAAGGCAGCTGACTGGAACAACAGTTTAGCAAATGCTTCTCAAAAATGTCATGAAAGCACCTACACATCACAGCTGACAGACAGGCTGAAGTATCAGCACCAAAAAGAGGTTAAGTGGTACCTGAGAGTTAAAACTGACACTGGAACAGCCTCAGGCAGAGCTAGGCCCAGAAAAAAAAAATCCACCTCCACCCCTCCTGGGTTTCTGCACCAGAACTGCAGGAACACAAACTGCTGTATGCACTGCTCTGTGAGCTGACACACCCAGGACTCCTCCTGGACACAGGGTACAGAACCCAGAGATGATGATGATGATCCCAGGACACAGCTGTAGTTCAAGCCACAGATTTTCAGACAGGTGGTTCTACTTCCCCAGTTTCAATTTACCTAGGAGGTCTGACAAGCAGCAATTGTTTCCTGGATCACAGATAAGCAGGATCACAAAGCTGATTAGAACTATCACAAGACACCATCAGCACCTCTCCTACCAGAGCACATCAGACAGAAATTATCAAGCAGCAAAGGCTTCTGATAAAGTTAATGAGATCCTCCATCTATTCAATCAAAGAATAAGGATAGACTGGGAGCCAGGAAGAGGAAAGTACCCCAAAAGTGTTAATACAGAACACGAAGCCTGTGGAAAGCCAGAATGAGTAATAAAAGTTCCAGACGTGGTGAGAACTGGACTGAATAGGAAATGGATGAGGAAGGAAAAGCTTGTTTGGCACAGGTGATGAGACTACACCAGGCAGAGACAGCATTCCCCAGAAGCAAGGAAGCAGTCTGCTGCTAAAGGCTTGGAGTGATTGTCTAAGCCAGGCAGAAGGAAGGAGAGGAAATCTCTGCCACAAAAGCTCAGAGCCCCTGTCTCAAGACCTCACAAAGACATAAGAATACAGATGTTCTGGAGCAAGAACACACTTAGGAAGCCACCAAATCTAGGTAAAAGTTATCATTCAAAGGAATAACATGTGGCTGTGCCCCTTCCTCAATTTCACCTTTGAGATTAGATGTGCTACTTAGTGCTAAATCCAGAAGCAGACAGGTTACAAAGCCTCTCTTAGAAGCAATCACTTTCAGAATTCTAAATTTCAAGGATGAAAGGCCTGATTTTGCCAGAGTTTAAGACAGTAAGCTGCACAAGATGAACCATTAGTAACCCAGGGGATTGCCATATCCTTTGGCATGATACTTCTAGTCCATGTTATCTTGTTTGTGAAGTTGCCTTAGAAATAGCTGCAACAATTCAGGATATTACCCCTGCAGCACTCAATTTAAAAAAAAAAAGGAAGAAATTAATCTAAGAAATTACTGTCTAGAACTCCATAGACTCTGCAGGTATGATTAATGTACAATGAAAAACTTTATTTGTATTTTCTTCTGCTCCAAAACAACAAGCTCCCTTCACCTTTCAACAAGCAAATCTCAAACTTACACAGTGACAGCAGCCCTGCCTAATTTCACAGAACTGGAGATAAAAACATAATGTATTATCTGTAGCATGACAGTGCTAGGGCCAGGAGCACCTAAAACTTGATATTTACAAAGCACTTGATAACAATCTCAAAGAGAAGCTTTGAGACTTCACTCTGACCTTGCACTGAAGATTAAAGAGGATACATGGTCCAAAGCTTCCAGTAATAACCTATTTTCCCTGTTGTCACTCAGACACAAAAAGCTCCTTTGAGTTAAGCAAGTTACTGACATGGCAGTGGGAGTCTGAGCCCCAAGCAGTGCAGCTGTCAGGAGGGGCAGTTCCTTCCCCTGAGTTTCCACATCCTCCCTGATTCCTGCACTTGCTCTCAGAGATCACGAGTTGTTTGTGAAGGCCCAACAGACAACTGGAGGTCTGAGGGACCAGCTGGCTGCACACAGAGCACACCAACACTGCTCTGCAGCCATGCATTCCAGCCAGAGGTGCAACAAGACCTGCAACAGCCACAGGGGAACCAGCAGAGGTGGGGGCTCAGAACCACCTCATGGGAATGCACATCAGGGAGGAACAGGCCTGTGCACAGTCAGGAGGAAAAAGGTCATGAAAAGACCACACATGTGAGAGGCCAAAGGCAGCTGTCCTGGAGGGAAAAAATTAAACTTAAAGCAACACCTGACACAGGGGAAGCCTTACATTGAGCCCTCTGAATGCTGGACTCCCATCACACCTCTTGTGAGTCACTGGGAAAGAAGAGTTGTGCACTGGGAAGCCATTTTACAGTGTGTTCTCTGCCCTGGAGATCGGAGATGAAGAGCACTTTGTGCACACCCTGTGTGGGCTCCGAGCCACTTCTCACCACTCAGGGTGGTTCCCTTGCAAGAGAAACTTGTTCCACTGATAAGGCAGAAGGGTACTGTCAGTTTCTGTGCTACAGAACTTCATTCCTATTAAACAAGCTCAAAGTCTTCTCAGTAAAACTACTGGGAAACTTGGTCACAATAATCCCACTGAAGTCCAAGGTAACTCCCATTACTGGAAAATAATTCAGATACCAGCTACAAGAACAAACCCACTGCAACATCACAAAGCACTTATGCAGAATAACACAGCATCAAATACAGCACTGACAGTCAAAATAGGTGCAGATGAGATCATTCACTTTGTGTCATTGTAAAATTACTGCAAGCAAATGCAGCATTTCCTGACTAACCCTACTGAGGTAATACAAAAGCCCATTTGACTCAACCATGTGCACAAGCTCCCATCTCTCCTGGAGGAAGGCTGCCTCATGTCAGACTCCCTGTCCCTTTATCTCCTACTGAAACACCATGTTTAGGCTCCTCAGTTAGTTATGACTGTTCCACCAACCTGCTCTGTATGGCCATGGTTGAGGTTTTTCTCGATATCTCTCACTGGACGATGCAAGTTGTACAACACTGATCTTGTTTTTCAGGCAGGGAGGCATAGTTCATTTGCCTGACGATCTCAGCAAACAGTTCATCCACCATTGTTTTGCTCTTGGCTGACGTCTCCATGAAGGGGCAGCCCCACTCCTGAGCCAGGGCTCTGCCTTCTGCAGACAAGACTTCCCTCTCCGACTCCAGATCCACCTTATTCCCCACCAGGATCAGAGGGACTTTCTCGTATCTCTTCACCCGGACAATCTGGTCCCTCATGGGCTTGATGTCCTGGTCAAACAATCCACGGTTAGTACAGGCAGGGAATCACATGGAGCTGCTACACAACCACTGCAGAAACACATTTTAGGAGCCCTCACGTGCAGCTGAACGTTAAAAATACATCAGAAGACTTTTTAAACTCCTAGGCACACAGATCTAGAATTCAGAGAAAATTCACTACCTACCACTAAGTTACTTCTCCTTTTATATAAAAGGATGCACATTTCATAGAATTTATGTGCCTTTACAAACAGAAAGTGACTGCTGTGCTCTCAGACAGTCGGTTCAGCCACAGGAGGGCCGGTATTGCTGCTCTGAAGGCTGGTCTCAGCTTTCTGAAGAAGCTGTCTCAAGTCTAAGGACCTGTAACCCTAGCAGGGGCATGCCATTACACAGCCATTTAGGAAGTTTGTGCTTAGTTTACAGCTTGAGAAAGCCATCAATTTAAATAAAGCCTTCTCGGTCCTTGAATGCTTAGAATAATTCATTGTGAACACATTTAATCACATGTAAGTAACCAAATTAGATGCTGTAAAGAGATTTTATTACCTAGAGATGCATTTATTCAAGTCTGAGCCGACACGGGGCGTTTACACTTGAAAGTCTGAGTCAGCCTCCTCTGCCCCCTGAGTGTTTTAAGTTGCTATCAGCACTACAAATTCTTGCATAGTTCTGAGACAAAGCAATCCCAGCGTTTGAAGTCACCCCTGTGTAAAGAACTGCAGAGAGGTTTACACCTACAGCCTTCAGAGCAAACACTACAGACAGACGGGAATAATTAAATATTAACAAGGTGGATCGCTGCACATCCATTCCTCAAATAATGAGGGCTCGCCGGAACCCAAAAATCAGTGAAAATGAGAGCAGAAGCATCCCAATGCCACTGCTGTTGTTTTCCAAAGATAAGCACGTCTTCAGCTCACCCAGGGTTGTTTCGAGGCCTCGGCTGAGATAAGGCTCAGCCTTCAGCAGGAGCAAACAGTGGGGGTGTGCAAGGTCTGGCCAAGCAGCTGGAACACACCCAGCTCGGCAGCCCAAGCCAAGGCAGGAGCTGCAAATCCCTGCGCTGCACCGAGTGCTGCTGAACCCACTTACTGCCCAAAAACAAAGCCCCGTTCCTACAGGCAGCCTAGACCAGTTACTAGCTGAGGCACTTCATTTTTTTGGAGGGTTTTAATAGTAGAAATCAAATCCAGAGCCACAAATGATCGCGTGTAGCTAGTTGTGCTCTCCAGTACTCCACCTACGCTGTGAGAGCATCGAGCTCGTGCTGGACAGGAATATATTTTGGGGGCAGGGAGCAGAAAATAGCAGCTCACTTAACAACTCACAACTGCAGAACAATGAGACTCTCTTCAAGAGCAACTGCAGAAACATGCCTTTTAGGAAGGAGAGGGGGCTGGAAGGGGAAGTCTCGGCTTTAATATCGAGTGATTTCTTCACAAAAGGGGATTGCCAGGAGATTTCGGCTGGGGAAGTGGGAGCTAGTCATTGTTCTCCAGCACTGCGTGGGATTTAACAATGGTGGCACCCTGATAAGTACCTGCAAACCAAGCAGTTTTCCAGCAGGAAGCAGGGCTGGCAAACGCGCTCCCAAGCTGGCCATTTACACTTTTGGCCCTTCGGAGACATAAAGCGCCTCCACGCACACGTGGCTACCCCTCAAACTTCCCCGGGCCAGGGCCGGCTCCACCCGAGGACGGGACCCCGGGCCAGGTTACCTGGAAGGACTGCTGGTTGACCAGGCTGTAGACGAGGATGAATCCCTGCCCGTTCTTGATGTAGAGGTCGCGCATGGAGGCGAACTGCTCGGTGCCCGCCGTGTCCAGGATCTCCAGCACCGAGGGCGACGAGTCCACCTCGATCTCCTTGCGGTAGAAGTCCTCGATGGTGGGGTCGTACTTCTCGATGAAGGTCCCGGTGACGAACTGCACCGTCAGGGCGGACTTCCCCACCCCCCCGCTGCCCAGCACCACCACCTTGTACTCCCGCATCGGGCCCCGCTCGCCGCTCCCGCCGGGCCCGGGCCTAGCGCAGGCGGCACCGCGGCCCTCGCATAGCCCCGGCCCGCCTCCGGTGAAGGGCGAGGCCCCGCTGCTCCCGCGGCGTCCTGGGGGGAAGCGAGACCCCGGTGAGCGCCCGGCGCGGCCCCGGCCCCGCTGCGCTGCCTCACCGCCGCGCTCCCGCCATCGCCGCCGCCGCGGGACCCGCCCGCCAGGGCCGCCCCACCCGGAAGGCTTTTGCTGAGGCACCGCAGGCGGCGCCGCCCCGTCGGCGGCCGCTCGCTTCCGGCGTGCTGCGTCACGGCCCGCCCGGACCGCGCCCCGGGGGGCGGGTTTGAGTGTGGCACCGAGGCACCCGCGCTGTGGCGGGGGACGGGTTTGAGCGTAGCACCGAGGCACAGGCGCTGTGACGGGGGACGGGTTTGCGTGTGGCACCGAGGCACTGTCGCTGCCCGGCCCCCCCAACATGGCGGCCCTGACATGGCGGCCGCGGCCCCTCAGAGGGCGGCTCTGCGAGGGGCGCGTTGTCCGTCCGCGAGCTCCTGCACTCGATCACTTCAACAAACTCCATAACAAACTCCTCTTAGCTCCCCGCGGGGGAGGGGATCCGGGCCGTGACACCGGCACCGCGGTTCTTCATCCCACGAAGCCCGCTGGGCTGGCGACAAAGAGGGACACCAGGTTATCAGAGGGACGGAGCACCTCTAATGGAGGAAAGGCTGGGAAAATTGTGATTGTTCAGCCTGGAGATCAGAAAGCTTCGGGGTGACCTAACTGCCCCTTCCCGTGCCTGAAGGGAATTTACAGGAAAGAAGGAGAGGCACTGTTTACAAAACACATGTAGTGACAGGAAAGGGGCAATGAATGGGTTCAGACCGAGACTGTAGGTTTAGATTGGGTATTAGGAATAAAATGTTTACTGTCAGGGTGGTGATGCCCTGGCACTGGCTGGGCAGAGGAGCTGCCCCGATCCCTGGAGCGTCCATGGCAGGGCTGGAACCAGATCGCCTTTAAAGTCCTTCCCAAGGCAAACCACCCCGTCATTCTGCCGAAGTTGATACCTCTACCTGGAGGTGCTTTAACACTGCCTCAGCTGCCCGAGCCTCCCTGCCCGGCTGCCCCGCGCTGTCCCTGTTCGTGAAAATCCCCCGGGAGCGGCTGGAGTTACCGGGCCGGGCCGGGCCGGGCTGGGCTGGGCTGGGCTGGGCTGAGCTGGGTTCAGGGCGCTGGGTTAGGCTGGAGCAGGTTGGGTTCGGGGCGCTGAGCTGAGCTGAGCTGGGCTGGGCTGGGCTCAGGTGCTGGGTTACGCTGGGCTGGGCTGGACTGAGGTGGGTTCAGGGCCCTGGGCTGGGCTGGGCCGGGCTGGGCTGGGCTGGGCTCAGGCGCTGGGTTAGGCTGGGTTCAGGGCCCTGGGCTGGGCTCAGGGCCCTGGGCTGAGCTGGGCTCAGCTGAGCTGGGCTGTGCTCGGCAGTCCCGCGGCAGGGCTGACAGCAGGTGTCAGCACGGCTCCAGAGCCATCCCCGCCGCTTCCCCGCCGCTGAAACTCCCCCTTGTTAAGAGGAAGCAACTAAAAAGATTCGACGTCTGTTTCCTCTCTAAAATAAAATCCCCCGGTCGCTTCAGACCCAACTCGATGATTCCCACCCCTAGGAGAAGCCGCCCTCCGATATAAACACATTTGTTTCTGCCGTTCCCTGCGGACTGCAGAATTTCAGCAGGCAAGTGCGAGGTGTTGCATTTGTCCCTTTCCCCTTTGCATCACCTGTTTGATTGCAAGCCCAGGGCAGTCACGGCTGCCGCGCTGTGTCCATCCCGGGCTCCCAGCAGCCATAGAGAGGTGCCTGGTCAAGGCTAAAGCCATCCAAAGGTACTGAGGAGGTGACTCTGCTCGTGGCTGTTTTCACAAACAGCTTTATTTCATTAACTTTCTTTCCATAAAGAGAAACATGTCCATTATGGGAAAAGGTCAATGAGGATTTTTATCCTCCAGAACAAATCTTACTTAAGTTACACCAAATTTGATTCACTCTTCTTTATTACATGTAAGTAAAAAGCCCTCTCCTTCCTCCACTGTTGCCTCCAGAATTGTGTTGTCAAGCGAATTGCTGGCAGGAGGCAGACGTGCCTGGATGGAAGATTTTCATGTGGCTGGTGAATCAGCTCGAAAATGTAAAAAGGTGAGCATTAAAACAGACTGCCTCCTACTTTAACCCCATTAGAAATCACGAGTTGTTGCAAAGTACCTTAATGCACTCAGGGTGCTCGGGATAAAGGAAAGCCGCGGTTGCTCCCAGAGGAGCTTCCCATCTAATTTTAACCATGACACAATCGGCGACAGTGACAAATGGGGGAGGGAGAAAAGGGGCAAGGGAGGATGAGGGTGGCAATAATAAGATTACACGGTCACTTAGGTTCATTATGTGCACGTCTTTGTGGCACTGCTGCTCCATTGTGTTTGTGATGGGTGGAGGAATGACTGCGGGAGAGGAAGGGGCAAAGAGCACAGTGGGAGAAAAGCCAAATATATTTTTGTGCAATTGACTTTAACCAGCAATGCCTCGCTCTTGGGATGAGGGGAGGTCCAAGCAGGTGGACACAGGATTGGGAAAATGGATTTTTTCCCCTCCTCCGGTATTGATTTGGATTGCCAAGATTTATTTCCCAGCTCACAGGACTTTATACCTGGCCATAGATGCCTACAGCTGAAAAAAAGGGCCGATCTCAAAGTGCACCAGGTTGTTTGTTATCCTCAAGACGAGTCATTCCCTTCATTAAACAGTTTGCACAGCTCTTTCACCACCTTGTGCCCTACCACATATCCCAAGCCACAAAAATAGCTGGTGATGTAAAAGGTTTTGAAAGTCTGGATGGGAAGAGCTGCTTCTGCCATAAATGGCCAAGCCCTGAGCCAGCCACGCCGGGCACCTCCTGCCAGTTCCACCTCTGCCTCTCCCTCGCTATCACCATCCCCTCCCCGAGGTGTGGCACACCCCGGGTCAAAGGCCTGATTTAATCTCTGCTGCTGCTTTCTCCACAGCCCCTGCCAAGGGGAAAGGAGCAGGGCTCAGCCCTCGCTGGTGCCCAGGAGGGTTTGCCCTTTCTCAGCAAAACAACCTTCCCAAATGAGCATCCGGGCAGGATTCGATTGCTGCCAGAGCAGCTCTGTGCTGTTGATGGACTCAGCTGCTCTGTGCTGTGCCTGCAGCCAGCAACAATAAAGCAGGCTCTTATTAAATTAACCTGCTAAGACACAGATCCTGCAGGGATGTTCAGGGAACAGACAGATGGCACAAGCAAGGGCCAGGAATAATTGCAATCCCCATCTCACCAGCGTGAGAGATGAATCCTGCCTGGTGCTGTGCCCAGCAGGGAGGTGGGACTGGGAGCAGAACCTGAGAGGTGACAGAGGAGCCTCTCCAAGCCATGGATGGAGTGAGGAGTCTGGAACATGTCCTGTGGATGCCAGGGTGGGATTGCACCACCCCCCAGCAGCCAAAGCTTCCCCACTGCAGCCACAGTGTGGGTGCTGTGTGGCTGCCACCACCTCTTGTGGGCTGTCCCCATCGATCTGCTGTGACTCCCTGTGCCTGCTCGAGCTGCAAACCAGGCTCTCCTCTGCCAGGAAGGCTGCAGCAGGCTGCTGAGCCCGGGCAGCAGGGACAGCCCAGATTTCACCTCAGTTACCATCTAGCTGGGGACGTCATTTGCGTAAATACATGCAAAACCAGCTTAAGACCCAGTGCCTTTCTTCTTTGCCTCTTCCAGAGGTTTTGCTAATCCACTTATTGTGCCTTATGGTGTTCAGTGTGGAAGCTGCAGGGCAGGACCAGCTCCTCAGGGCTCGAATGGCTGCTGGAGCACCGGGGCTGCTCTCACACCCAGCTCATTCAAGGAGGTTGTGTTACACCAGTCACATAACTGCAATGACAGCTTTTGATCTCAGCCCTGTCAGGTTCCAGTGAAATGTGTCTTAGGGCTTGGATCTGTCCACCTTGCCCAGACTCCTGATTCTGGGGCTGTTTCAGAACCTGCAGAGATGCTTTTCTTTTTTGCCAGCTTTTCTTGCCAATATAGAGATGAGTCAGAGACAAATCCTGAGGACTTTCTCAGAAATTTCTGATTTTCTGCCATCCCTCAGCTTTTAGCCATTACTTTAGTTGCAACAAAAGGCATAATGGTGCTTCAAAAGAGGTAAAGGACATTTTCCAAAGCAATTACCAATTCTGAAGAAGTAGGGCTGCACTGAAATATAATTGATACAGCAAGGAGACTATTGGGATTTCTGGGAGCAGCATCTCTCTTTGGCTCTCAGACAAGGCACCAGATCACCAGCATTTAGAGGAGCTTGGCCCAGGAGCTGAAGAGCACCACAGGGGAAGATGCTGTTGCTACACCCAGGCACACTCACTGCCTGCAGCCCTCACCTCCCCAGCAGCCCTCTCTCCTGGTATCCCTCTGATGCTGGATCAGCATCCCTGGGGCTCGGGCTGGGGATGAGTCACTGCTCCGTGTGAGCAAGCCAGAAATGTGCTTTCACGGGTCATTCCTCTTCCTATTTTCTCCAGACATTTTCTCCAGACATCGAGCTGTCTCCTCGTTGCCCTTCACAGTCCAGGCTGCTGTAATCCTTTCTGCAGTGCCTGGGAGGTGCCTCCAGCTGCTCTCTCGGCTCTGTTGGGCTCACCCCGAGCTGCAGCTCCGTTGCTCTGCGTGGCCTGGCCTACACACACCCGGCACGATGCCAGCACAGCAGCCTCTCCTGGGTACCACCTTCCACAGATTTCTGCAAAGCTGAGGGGACAGGGCTGTCCTCAGATTTACCTTTGTTAAATCACCAACACATGGGACAGCTTCTTCATAGAAATACAAATACATCTTTTAAAGTTTCTAGCCAACAGTAGAGTAGAACTGAAAATACAGCTCCTTAAGGCTAAAAAAGGCAACAGTGAACACATAAACCAAACCTGTTGCTTTAAATTCCAAATGAAAAGAAAGGAGGGGGGAAGGTAAATACTCTGTCAAGATATATTTTTAAGATTTGTAAGCATAAAGCAATTTTAAAATGATGTCTTACAGAAAGGTTCCCATTTGCTTTTAGAATTCTACGTGTTTTCCTTTCTTTATCATATTCCTGCAGCATTTGCAATTCAAATGCTACAGAAATGTGTAACCTTGCTCATGAAATTTGCTGGCCAAATGAAGCAGACAACAATTAATTAGAGTGAAACCCCCTGCTTTACTCCCATTGGTGAGAACAAGAGAGAGAAAATGTAAAATTCAACCCAAATGAGGTATTGAGAAAATACTTTAATATGATGTTGATCTTAATAAGCAAAACCATTTCTTTCCTCCCTCCTTTTTAGTAAATTGCTTTTCACTTGACAATTTCCTCACAGAGAAGTGACAAGTATTATTCCGAGTCGTTAATTCCTCCATGCAGGCTCTGCCTCTGAGCTCATTAAAGCGTGCTGAGTCCCCGGGCGGGCACTGCCAGGTTGTGCAGTGACCTGAGACCAGAACAGCCCTGCCTTGTGCTGTCCCCGGCCCTGGGACAGGCAGTGTCACTGAGACTGCCGAGCCCCTCGTCCTCGTGGCTCCTGAGTGCCCTGGGGGGGTGACACGGGGACATTTCTGTTGGAATACTGGTGGCCCTTTCCTGGAGCATCACTCCTGGCCAGCATGGGATGCACAATATTTGAGTTTTGGCAACACTCATGGAGTGTGGGAGATTCTTCCCAGTGGGCAGTGCCACTGACACCAAATGCTGCAGGGTGGCACATCCTACTAGATTTAGAGTCATGGAATATCAAATCAGAATATCACAGACCATGTTCCTGGCATGGCCCTGTTCCCCATGCTGAGGACACCCACTTTCCCATCCACCTCTATTCTCCAGCCACAGCTGAGGATGTGCAAACACATCAGCAGAGTCCCTGTGCCTGGCACATGTCCCCAAATGGCCACCCTGCACATCTTGGATGAGATGCCTCCAGAGATCAGCCTGAGGGAAAGGCTTTCCACAGCAGTGCAGTGGCAGAGCCATGGGCAGTGGGAGCCAGGCAGAGCTTCCCCCAGGCTGCCTTTGCCAGCAGCCAAAAAACCATCTGCAGAGCAGGAACACGGCGAGCTCATGGTGAGACACTTGATCAGCTCCCCTGTCAAGGGAGGGCAATGGGACAAAGCTCTGTGTCCTCCACACCAGAGCTGTCAGCTCTCCTGGAAAGAACACCTGGCTGCTTGGAGACAATCCAGACTCCAGCAAGGGTCTTCATAACACCTGGAGAGCTGCAGCCTGGGTGACATGTGGCATCCATCATCATCATCCAAGGGAGCCAAACCAGCAGACCTCAGAGGCTGCTCCAGGAGCCTGGGAACCAAGGGGTTAAAGTGCTTGGCCAGGGAAAGTCCTGGGAGGAGAAAAGTGCCGAAACTGCTTAATTAGAGTATTCAAATTAGATGGGGTTGCAAAGCAGTTAATTTCTCAACTTGAAAAAAACCAAAATTAATATTTGCCAGCCAGGATCAGAAGCAGTGGGAGCCATTGACAGCTTTGCTGGGGCTCCTCGTGCTGGGGAGGACTCCAGAGGTCTCTGCCATAATTACCTGCAGTCTTCAGTATTTTGTTCTGCAGTTTATGAACTTGCTTGAGCATTTTGTGGATAAAAGCTGGTGATCCAAACCCCAGCTGTATTTCTGCCTGAAGAAGCAAAGGGCTGCTGCCTGGCATTGCAGCGTGACACTTTGCTGTTTCAAAGAGTTTCCTAATTTGCACAGTCTGGAGAGGATCAAACCATTGGCTGGTGGAAGCAAACTGTGGCTCTGCCAGGCTGGTGCTCCCTCCCAGCCTCCAGGAGCAGGCAACCACCTCCAACCCTGCACAGATGGACCAACAAAGAGCCCTGCATGGGCTGAGCCACCACGCACACCGAGGGCTCGCTGCCTCACTGACCCACAGCCATGGACTGTCACTGTCAGCAGTCCCCGGGCAAGTCCAGCCATGCCAGTGCCAGGGAGAGGATTCTCTTCCCTCTGCCTTGTGCCACAGCTCCAGTGTGGGAATGTGGACTTGGGATGCTGTGAGGACAGTGCCAGGGCTCATCCCTTGGTTAGTCCTTGCAGCTTTCCTTACTCTGGTCCATCTGCCTCACTCCTCAGGCTTTTCTCATCTGCTTTTTTGCTGTTCTAATATTTTCTCTAATATTTAATCCCATGCCAAATTCTTTCCAATCTTCTTAAAATTCTGAAATTCTCTAATTTTTTTTTCCTTATCTTGTCTGCATAATTGAGAACCATCTCTGTGTTCAGTCTTCGTACCTTGTGCTGCCACTACATTCCAATCACTTAAACATGAGATCTTTGCATATTATTCCTGTGGAGACAAATTTTTGCATGTTCCCTAGAAAGAAAGTTGTCCTCCATTAGCAAGTGCTTTATGGTGAATGAGAGAGGATGCCACAGCAGGAGCAGAGGCAGCAGTGGAGTCCCACCCTGCACTGTGCCTCAGAGTGATACTGATGTCTGAGACAAGCTGGGATTTCTTTCCCAGCAATATCTTTGCTCTTCGGTGGCTGTGAGTGAAAGGCTTTGACACCCCCATCAGCACAGCACCAGGTGAGGGCTGGCACACGTTCCCTGCCACCCTCCCTTTGGCAACGCAGCTGCCACTGCCCCTGGTGCCACCCACCAAGTCTCAGCACAATGGGAAGGAAAAAAGCCACTTCCCCCTGCACAGACACATTGCACCAAGAGCAGAGAAAATTGATCTCTGGCTGCTGAGCCTCTCTAGCACTTTGTGTTGCTGAAAGGAATAATCAAGCCTGGCCCTGGAGAAGGCAAAGACAGAAAGGAAATGAAAGCTTTCCCCATCTGATGATTTCTCTCTGGGGTTGGGGCACTCCCTGGGGACCCCAGTAATGGTTTTGGGAGAGGCTTTTGCTCTGGGGCTTGATTCAGCAGCAGATCCACAACAATCCCACAAAATTTTGCTTTTCCTGCTCACTCAGCAGGTCCGAGGGAAAGGGGAAGAGGCTGCCAGGGCTCAGGCTGAGCCCCCAACAAGGGGGCTGCCACATGCACTTACACTGGGCTTGCCCAGGGATGTCGCTTGAGCCACAGCCCATCTTCTCTCCTGTCCTTCATGAGTAGCCATGGTCTGATGCAGAAGCCTGGCTTTCTCCAGGTTGTGGCCCTCACAATGACTGCAGGGGTTAGAGTTTGGGGACAAGGATCAAAGTGGCTGAAGTGCCACTCATGAGGCTGAGCAGGGAGAGAAGGCTCCTCACTTGCCCTCAAACCAAAGGTTGAGCTTTGCCCACCACAAGAGTGTGGGACATTTGCCACAGCCCATCACCAGAGGCTCAAAAAATCTATATCTAATACTGTTGGCTGAACAATTACCAGATTAAAAGAAAAATCCACACAGAAAGGGGAGTCCAGAGGCTCCTCCTGGCTCCCAGCAGCACACCCTGAGCTGGCCCAGCCCCAGCTTCAGCTACTTGCAGTCCAGGGGACACACATCTCTGCAGGCAGCCCCCTCAGCCCCATCCTTGCCAAGCTGTCCAAGATCCAGGGGTAGAGCTGTGGCAGTGTCAGACTGCTGTGAGCAGGGCTGTGGGGGGACACATCCCCACCCTGCTCCAGGGAAGCTGCCTGTCACCTCAGCCCCAGGTAAGCGCTGCCTGAGGCACACCCCATCATTTGGTGCCCTGTGGGAGATGCAGGCTGGTGAGGCTGCAGGTGGGAGAGGCAGAGGAGCAGGAGGAGGCAGATCTGTCCCACTCCTGCCCTGCAGCCCGGCGGCAGGACCGGCCAGGCTGGCTGCTGGCAGTGGGTGTTGGTGACTCACGATCCCGGTGACACATTCACTGCCAGCAGGAGGGGCCGCCCGCCAGCACAGCAGCGCTGCAGCCTCGCAGGAGGGCGGCTGGGCTTTGCCAGCAGCTGTGTGATGCAGATGGGTGCGGAGGTCACCAGCTGCAGCCCTGAAGTACCCCTAGGCTGGGTGGGCAATGGGGGCACACCGGGACCCTCTGTCCCAATGTTCAGTGTGGCAGCACAGGGGCAGGGATGGGACCTGGCCAGGGCCAAGCACAGCAGGCCTTGGAGCCAGCCCAGCTCCCTCACCTCCCACAGCACCCTCCCTGCCTGCCCAGAGCTGGCTCCCGGCAGCGGGCACGGTGACAAATGCCTTTAAAACATTCTTTATTAAGTGAGAAAGCTCACTGTGCTCCCTATGCCAAGCCCTAATACAGTGCAGACCTAAATACAGCACTAATGCAAAAGCTTAAAGGATTTCCCATAATTGAGCAAAGCTGGCAGAGGGGTGAGAGCCTGGTGGGGGGAACTGCAGCCCACCTCCCTCCTCAGCGTGGGCTACCCTCAGTCTATCCCCACTAGTCCAAGTGTGGCCACAGCCCCCACCCTTGACTGCTCAGTGTAGAAAATTAAAATCTTCCAAGGCCTCATCCTCCCCAGCTCAGAGCCCCAAGTTGCCCTCGTTACCCTCACCCAAATCCCCTTGATTTATGCAATAGCACCAGTGGCACCATGATGTGTGACCTGTGCGTCACCCGTCCTCCTGCTGCCAGCACTGCTGGGGCCCTGCCTGTCCCAAACCTCGCTGAGGGTCACAGCAGGGCCAGGGCAGCAGGACTGGGCACATCCAGCTTCCCAAGCACAAGGGATGCTCCAGAGAGAGGAGCTGCTGAGCACCTGCTGCCTCTGCACACCCCAACATCACAGGGTGCGGGTGGCCACCAGCACCTTGCACCCCAGAGGATACATGGTCTTACCTTTGTGTTTCCTCTGCCTTGGCACAGCCACACGACTCTGAGAACAGCAAAGGGAATATCCTGTGTCTCCTCACCAGCCCAGCAGAGTGTGACCCCACAGGGCAAGTGGCTGATGGCTTTGGTTCAGGCTTCTGTGGGAGAAAGCAAAATACAGTGTTCTTCAACAAGGGTTTTCCAGAAGCTTTACAAAGCACAAACACCTTTGCTTTGGTGCAGCCACATGCAGCCCAAAACACCCCAGCGCCCCTTGACGTGATCACCAGGAGCTGTTCACCAGTGGGAGCCCTGCCAGACATTCAGGTGCCACTGTGCTGCAGGTGTGGGGGCAAAACTGGGGGCTGACAGGGCTGTGGGGCACATGGGACCATGGCCACAGAGGCCTCAGGGCCATGGGGAGCACAGGACATGCAGGGACTGCAGCAGAAGCAGTGCCGTGGGGATGGGCTGAGGGCTGTGAAGCGTTAAAGCAGAAACCGCATCGATTACAGGCACAGACTGAGAGCCTGCCGAGGCTGGGAGGCACCAGCTCCCTTGGGAAGGCTCTGATAACATTTACCAGCAAAGCAGAAATACCTCTGTGGAGCCCAGCTGTGGCTGTGAAGAGAGAAATGGTGCAGCAGCACCGTGCCAGGGCCTCCTGCCTGGGAGGATCCTCCTCAGGCAGGCAGTGAGGTGTCACAGTGCCATCCCCTCGGGGCTGGATTTACCCCTTCAGTGAGGTGTCACAGTGCCATCCCCTCAGGGCTGGATTTACCCCTTCAGTGAGGTGTCACAGTGCCATCCCCTCGGGGCTGGATTTACCCCTTCAGTGAGGTGTCACAGTGCCATCCCCTCGGTGAGGTGTCACAGTGCCATCCCCTCAGGGCTGGATTTACCCCTTCAGTCCAGGGGAAGGGCAGTTGGAACAGTGGTGCTAAAGACTGGCAGAGCCACCCTGGAAAAGGCAAAAAGAGGAGGGAAGGGAGCCAGGCCTTGCTGGGACCCATCAGAGCTGGGTGGCTGCTCCTCCAAGCCGGAGCAGGGAAGGGCAAAGCAAACATCGTCTGACTGAGCCAGGCCTTGCTGGGACCCATCAGAGCTGGGTGGCTGCTCCTCCAAGCCTGTTCCCATAGCCTTCAGGCTGTGGTTTTTTGTGTCTCCCTGTCCACAGACAGCTCCCAGCCCACTCACAGGGATCCTCTGGCATGTGCTGCCATCTCAGAGATGCACTCAAGGCACAACTCACCTGGGCTGGAGGAGGCACCTGAGTCCATTGTCTGCAGTGACAGCTCAGAGCACAAGTGAGAGGGTGCAGGCTGCTCCTCACACTGCCCTGCACTCTGACACGACCCCTGCTAGGGACAGTTAAGGGCTGCTTGTGTTGGAGAGCATATTTTAGACCCACAACTCATGGGGGGTTAGCCAAACTTTTCTCCATTCTCTTATTTCTCATAATAAATAGATCAAATTGATCTATTTATCCAACACTAAGACCAGATTGAATAAAAACTGGCTTTGGACCATCTGAACATGGAGCAAGTCTTGAAAAACTGATTTTTTCCCATGTTTCCCACTGAAGCTTCAACAGCCAAAGAGCCAAAGAGATTTTTGTATGAAACTTGACTTTCCTGCACAAACAAGCCCCAATGAAAAAGTAGATGGACCAGGTGCTGTAAGACTTCAAAATGACACATACTGTAAATAGAGCATCATTAATAATTTTGGTCAGATCCCTTAATCCAACTCCACCTATAAAGCAGTTTGCAGCAGCTCATCCAGTAACTTCTGCAAATGGGCCCCAGGTAAAATCCCACATCCCTGGTCCAAGGATGCTGTTTGGTCTTGAAACACAATTTAGTCTCTTGTTGATGGACTACCCTCAATTTTCAGTGCTAGTGTGGGACTCCGACCCCCAGCCTCCTCCATGGGGGAGGCCTCTAGGCAGAGCTGGTGTCTCCAGGCAGCCAAGGCCCAGCCCAGCCCAAATCTCCACAAAATGCACCACTTGAAAGCCCCTGTCTCCATCCTGCATGGAAAGAAAGCCAGACCAAAGCTAGCAAAAAAAAAAAAAAAGAGAGTAACCATTCAGCAAGGATCCCATGCTTCCACATCAACTGCCTAGAAAAGTTTCAGTTCCACTTTTTTTTGATCTTAGAAACAATTCAGACATTTAACTGTGCCATCAGATGAGGCAGGAGTCATTTATAGAAGAAAGCTCTAAGTGGCCTTGACACACAAATAGAGTCAATTAACCTGCAAAGAGAAGTCAGGGGAACAGACTGATGAAAAAGCAGCAGTTACATAATTTGTCCTGGGCTGGGTCTGTCTGTTCTCAAAGTCAGCAGCTTGTCCTACTGAGCAGTGCCTGCCCAGCCTCCCCCTGGCCACCACTCCTGCCCAGAGCAGCTCTACTGCACCCACATCCTCTGAAACACATTCTCAAACTCCCAATCCTAATCCCTCTCCCAAGTGCCAAGAGTCAGATTCATAAACTCCTTTGGGTAAACAGTGAAGGATCCCTCCCCTGCTGTGAGGGGACTCCCTCGTGCTGGCACCAGACTCCTCTGGCTGCACCATCCAGGCTCACCCGTCACGCTGTGTCCTGTCACAGCCGTGTCCTGTCACAGCCACCTGGGTGCTGAGGCTGCACTGCCACTTGACACTTGCACATCACAGGGGGTTACTCACACCCTCAGGGTAGTTACTCACATCCTGGGGGCAGTTACTCCCATCACAGGGGCAGTTACTCACATCCTCGGGGCTCCCGGCGTTGTCCTCTGTCCCCCGTGAGCTGAGTGATGCTGTGGCCTGGCACAGCCTGGTGTCCTGGCTCGGTGCCTCCAGATTAACCCTTGATAGAGCTGGTGGTGACAGCCAGGCAGGATAAGGGCAAAAGCCCCTCTGATGCAGAGATATTGGTGAGAAGGTGGTGACCAAGCTGGCCTCACTGCTGAGCAGTTTTCTTACGTCTAAATCTACACAATGTTACAGAAAGCACAAACAAGCTCACCAAGAAGCAATTTTCTCTTGCAGCAGCCCAGACCCAGCTCAGCCAGGCTGGCTCCAGGCCATGGTGAGAGGCAGCCCCAGTTTGTGCTGGCTGGAGGTGTGAGCCTGGCCGGGCAGCCCGGGACGAGCTGGGCACTTGGAAGAGAGCTGGGGAATGCAGGCTGCTGCCAAAGGGGAGCTCACTGTTGTGTTACTGCACTGGGACATTCAAAATGGTATCTGACACGAATGCTGAAAGAGAAAAATTAATACACACACTGTTCTACAAAAGCTGTAGGCCTTCGGATGGGAGTTGATCCATTCTCCGTGGTATCTTCAAACGCACAGCTCTGATCTCCTCTCTAATCACATCACAGACAGGGTCAGAAAGGAAACACGGAAAAACACAAGCCAAGCAGACCACATCACGTGTCTCCAAAGGTCTAAGGCACGAGAGAAATCAAAAGGCAGCATCTGGAAAGTTTTACTTTTTATTTTTCTAAAATACAAATGTCTGTCTTGTGTTAGTAACTTTAATATGATAGGCCAAATGCATCCAGTAAAAAGGAGGCACTGGCTACAGAATTCAAAATACTGAAGGTATTTTCTGGAAAGAAATTTATTCTGTTGATCTACACTTCAGATATAACATTGATTCAAATTCATTAGTTATTATTTTTACATCAGAATCTTTGAAGTTTGGGACTAATAAACTGGAACTTGAAAAGTTTTTAAAGTAAACTCCTATTAATGTGTAGATATGGATCCATAAAAAACATAACCAAGAATTTTATACACTTTATTAAAAGATCAAAAAATAAACAATAACAATATAGAAGTAACATACTAAAATGAGTAGCATTATGCACATTTCTAAAGCACGTACAAGCACTACAGCAATATAATGTGGCAAAAAGAAACATAAATTCAAAGCGTACACCCTGTTGGTAGCAGTTGAGGGAATGAACTATCCTGTTATGGAACTGAAATACTGCATTAACCTACGCCTGTCTGGATCCAATGATATTTTAATTTCTTACAATTCCACAGGGCTAAGTGTAATCATTTGTATATATTTTCTAAACTATTCCATTAAATTGATATCTAATGTTTCCCTTACATTGTTTTACCAGAAATGCCTATGAAAAGAAGAATGTGCTTCAAAGATCTACTTTACACAGTACAGTATAAATGTTTTTATATATTTAAATTAAAAATTGACAATTTAGGAGAACATTCTCTCTTTGATTTTAGTGATTGCCTAAAATACAATTCTCTATTTATAAAAAAAAATAGTGATCTTTTGTCAGGTGATGTAATAAAGGGTGAGGAGTCGGTTCATTTTCATGATCTAAGAAAAAAACTAAAACAAAGCTAATTGGAAAGAAAAAAAAATTCCCATAATCCAATCTAAGAATGGTCTTATCATCCCCTCATCTGCTAGGATACAAAAGCCATGGCAACAAAATCATTTGGCTTCCACCACTATCAAATAGCATCTGTGTACAGTAATAAAGAACTGGAACCTTGTAATTCGGTGTCAGGTAATTCTCTCTGTTGTGTGTTTGGAAAAATAACTTCATTTTATTTAACAGTTGTGTTATTTTGCATGTTTAAATATCTCCTTTGAGAGGCATATAGAGTTATTTTTGATGATAGAGGATGTCAGTAAAGATCACTAGCAAAGATTTTAGCAGTGTTGTCGTGATCGTGCTCATACCCCGACAAAGTTTGACCAGCTATGATTCATTTCACATAGTGCAAAATATTTTTCTCTTACAATCCTAGAAATGAGAAAGAACTTGATTATAGAAACTGATGATGGCAAAGGGAAGCCACAATCGTGTGGTGGCTTTAACTAGCTGATTATTTAGTATTAAAATCTAGGTTATTACATAACACCACGGAGAGAAGCAACATCTGATTTTTCCTCATTTTAAAGACCCTGGGGCTGTTCCAATTCAGCAAACCACCACTTGCACAGCCCCGTGGAGCAGAGTGGGCTGGCTGGGCACACACTGGCATTGCCAGGGGTTGGGAATGCTGGCCAAGGAACAGCTCTCTTGGGCTTGGCAGCAACAGCTCAGCCCCCAACCCTGGGGCATCCAGCAAAGGGTGACAGTCACATCGGATGCCACCTCCCACCAGTTCTGCTCTGGGGGACTTGCCTCACTGCTCGAGTCAGGACCAGACTCATGGCAAAACCAGTTACTTTTCTGAAGCAAAACTGGGGCTGGGTTTTGTTAAAAAAAAAAAAAAAGAACTTAAAAATCTAACAAAAACTGAAACTTGTTCCAATCAAAAATAAATGGGTCAACACAGGCACTTCAGCTGCTCCAAAATCCCCCAGCACTGCAGAGTCCCAGCAGTACCAACACGAACAGGAACAAGAGGCTGCTCACCGAGGGGGCACAGCTTTGCTCTCTGCTCTCCTTTGGTGGCAGCTCAAAGGGGTTTGTTAGTCCCAGCCTGGAGCACCCAGCTGGCCACACTGCCACCAGCCTCCACCTCCCTGTCCCAGCAGCACCACCATGTGCCTCTCAAACCACACCATGGCTGTCACACAGCAGAAAGAACTGGTCCCAGACATCCCAACCCATCCCTGCCCATCTATGGTTCACCAGCTCCTTCCATTTTGTTACCTTGCTCCAAAAGGTTAAAAAAAAAAATCAAGAAGTTGTGATATTTCAAATTCATTCTGGGATTTAAAACACTCGCCACAATGACAGTCACCTCCCACAGATAAACACTTCAAGACAGAAATAGAATTAGGTGCTAGGAAAAATGTGTGTGTGCTGCCATGGACCTACCAGTCCTAATAGGATTCACCGAGAACACAACCTATCAGAAACATGACCTGGGGTGTGTTTGAAAATGTAGGCTGATTAAAAAAAAGTAATTTGAATCTTTGCTAGTGACCTTACTAATTAATTCCACACCGTTTCCCATTCTCTGTGCTGCAGGTTGGAGCTGACCTGTTATCAGTCTGCTGTATAATAAGCTATGGCAAACTACAAAGCTTTTACAACAGCAAAGCAACATCATGCTTTCAGATAAGTTTTATAGCAAAAAACTCCTCCTTTTCAAAGCCTTAGTAATACCTATCTCTTTTACAAACTTTTCCTGTATTATTACAGACTTTTTATATTCAAAATAAGTTCCAAGGATTTCTTTCGTGGACTATGTACATAAGTGCAAAAAAGGTGTGTCTCACACATTCGTACACTAACTGAATCAGTTTAACTGCAGCATATTTGTATCTTCAACACTGTTACGGGGTCATTCCACAATATTTTTTTTCTTATGTACAGTTTTTGCTAATATAAATTAGTATTAAAATAGTTATATGCTTAATTATTTAGCCCTGATCGTAACGTAATCGTGTGAGTGTTCAATTTCTGGAGAAAAGAAAATTGCAGGCAAAGCTACAGTACTGAAACTGATTAATTCTGAATTCCCACCGTGTGAATGGATGTGAAATGAAAGCAAGACCGGTCACTACGCTGCAAATACAGGCTGCTGTGTTTCCGAAGTGAAAATACTGTGGAATAACCCTTGCCACACAACAATTTCTACAAGCTATAAAACCTGACTCTAAATCCATGTGTTGTAAACTTCTTGACTGAAAAAGTGACCTTAAAGACACAAATTCAGCGTTCACATGGGACTTTGGGATTTTAAAAATATTCAATCATATCTTTATCTGACAGTATCGAACTGTACCTTTAACAAGCTCATACTGTTACACATCACTTTTAATTTACATGTGAAAATTTCACAAATAATGTATACAAAGGTAGCCATGTTGTAGTTTTGTTGCCATAGCAACAACAACTTAATATAATTAGTTAACAATGAATCTATCATTGTAGGAGTTACATACAAAGTTAATTTTGTTCTTAAACTGTAAACTATACAAACTAGTTATGGACTGTATTCTATACCTTACCATGCTTCAGTGTTGGTTTAGAATATAACTAAATGGGCTGAATACATGTATTAAAAATTTTAAACTTTCTCTAACTCTCCTTCAAAATTAAATTCATTAGTTACTAAAGATATCAAAAAAAGCAATAATGAAAACCTTAAAAACTAATGGTAGAGAAATGAAAATATATGACATGAATTAATGCGTTGTAGCCTAGTAACAATGAGTTGTAGCTCTATTTACATTTGGATTAGGCTATCAACTATTTTTTTTTTAAAGTTATTACAGTCTTTAACATACAGTATATACTCTAAGGCCTTCAACAGGCACATGGTAAAATCAGGTCAATATCAAACTAAATCCATTCAACAGGAATGGGAAATTAGATTTTCCTCATAAATTTCACCTTTTTCAATTTTCATGTCTGTGAAATGTACAAGGGATAAACAAAACGAGGACTCCAGTTTCTCAATCCTTGTGTGCCCGGCGTGTCCCAGCGCTACTCCTACCGCGCCGGCCGGGCCAGCGACGCCGCGGGCACACGCGCCTCCCGCTCCGGCCAGCGCCCGGCTCCGGTGCCAGCCCCGCGGGGTCCCCTCCTGCTGCGGGGGACAGCGGGAGGAGCAGCGGGACCCCGGCCCAGCCCCCGGGGAGAGCCCGAGCGGGGCAGCGGCGGCCGCGGGAGAAGCGCGTCGGGAACCCGCGCGGGGAGGTAACGGCTTCTGGAACGTCGCGATGCAAAAATACACAGTCAAAAATCATCGGCTAAAAATTTCCAACTAAAAAACACGGCTGATTGTGAAATCATGTTCCAAATTACTAAAAACACTGTATTTAACAAAAATAATCTTAATAGTTTTATGAATCCATTTTATTTTAAATCCCTCTTTTATTGTCTGCTTATGTTACAGTTTAGTAGTAGTACTTTTTATTGAAACTACTAACAACCTTTTTCGTGAAAATGATCAATCTCAGCTTTCATTTTCCCTCTGCATGACCCGTTTTATCCAAGTTTCAGCATTTCTTGCATATTGTTTGCATAAGGCTGAGAGAAATGGACAAAGAGAAATAACTTTGGATAAATAAAAAATATAGGTTCATGGAAAGTGGGAAGCTTATAAAAATGTCACTAAAATTATATTGATTTAAACAAACTTACATACATCTCTTGTCAAATAAAGGATGATATTCATGCTTTTATGACATTTGTTTAGAGTCACTAACTAGCTCGGTGACTTTGTAATAGTCTATTTAGGAAATTTATAGTCTGGCGACTGGTTTTTTTTTCTTTTCTTTCTTGAACAAAGAAAATTAGAGCAAGTCATTGCACAACTAGTTTAAATAGTGCTACCTCAAAATGGCATTTTTGCCGAGATTGTTTTGAATTTGGTGAAGTTTAGTGCTTCAAGCTTTTCTTTCCTTAAACTCATTTACAAATTAACTCTAAATTTGCCAGCAATATAAAAACTGTTGTGGCACCTAATATAACTACCCTGAACATCCCTCATTGGACCTCTTTAATAAAAAATAATCCTTAAACGCCTTTTTTTTTTCAGTGCTTTAAATGTGACATGAAAACAGCTGTATTCTAGGTTTACATTCTATGCACATCTATGCCAGATGTTTTAAGTCGATAAATAAAATAGGAGGTTACATCAAAGTTTCAAGATATACAAAAATCCATTTAGCACTGAAAAAATTTCAACCTCCTTGAACTCATAAAGCCATACAAGCTTGAATGCATCCTTTCTGGCTTAAGAAGATCAGCTCTGTTCTTTGTTGAGGCACTGGCACAGGTTGTGCAAAACCCATTTTTGATACACAAATAATTTCAAACAGGAAGTACTCAAATCCACTTTTTCCACTAACAATGTTATGGTTTTGGGAAACAGAAACACAGTGGTGAAAAGAACAGGTATGTGGTTGCCAATATAAATGAGAGTCACTGATTTCACCCCGCTGCTTGTGAGCACACCTGGCTGGGGAGCATCCACGGACACAAGCGACTGTCAAAACTCAGGGTCCACAAAGGAGGTCTTGGGGGATGGTTTTTTTCCCCTTTCTATCAGGGTTTGGTTCAAAGTCTGCTGAATTGAACAAAAAGATTCCTCGAGGCCTTCTTGAGCTGGGCTCCTCAAAGGTTCTTGCTATGAGTGAGTCTCCAGGGGCAGATGGTCAGAGCCTGCCCTGGGGCGCACAGGCTGCGCCCTGGGTGTGCCACCATCACTCCTGGCCCATGGAGATACACATCTAGCAAACTGTCTGTGCTCATACTGCAGAAAGGGCAAGGAATATCTAACCAAGGCCAAGAAACTGGGAAAAGAGATGAAAATCTGGTTGTCTGAATTTGGCACTCTACAGGACCGCTCTGAGCTTGGGGTGGTTGCCCCTCCAGACACTGTGAGCTGGCCTCTTGCTTGATTCTCTTTCTCCTTGTATGGAATTTGTGGATTTACAGCAGCAAATCCACCTCTTCCATAATGCCAGTGATACTGTAGAGCTATGATAGGGATGAATTTGGCAGTATCCTCAACCAAAATGCATTTCTGCAGCCAGATTGTTCAGCAACGCAGCATAACGACAGGCAGGGCTGTCCAGGGTGCACGGGCTGAAATGGTTTTATTCGTGCGTATGAAAAGGAGGTATTGAGAACTAGCCCTTGTTGTGCAACAAACATTGCTCTTGATCAAGTAGAAGGTGCCAAATAAATCCACTGACTGACAGGAACTCTTTTAAGACAAATGTTTATCTTCAGCAGAAAGCTTATGCTGAGCTTTTTGCTGCTTTGTTACTGCTGTGTTTGCTTTAAAGGGCCAGAGACCATGGGGATGGGAGAAATAATCACCCACTTATGGAAAATAGTGATTAAATAAATGGGGCATGCTGACAAAATTTCAACAAGAGACACATATAAGATTTCAGGCCAAAATGTTTCAGCATGCTTGGTGGAGACAAGCCCCAGGGCTCGGTGCTGCCCAGCCTGGGCTGAGCCACGGCCCCGGGCCCTCCCCAGCCAACGGCTGGCACCTGCTCCTCTCCAATGCAATGAGCTTTGCCCAACTGAAGCTGTCTCACTCCACCACCACTTTTTTGTTGTTTGTTTCGACTGCACCATGAGAACAGCGAGAGAGATTGTGCGCCGTTTGCAGCTGAGAATGCACTTCAATGGACAACAGAGCTGCAGAAATCCCTTGATGCTTACCCCTGTCTGAGCAAATTGTTCCTGTCCCCTTACTGAGCCTGGGCTTTTGTGGCTTTTTTTTTTCCAAAAGTTTCCAGAATCAGCTCATTGTATTGAAAGAAGAACCCTGAACTGGACTAAAATGATAGCTGTCCTTTCACATCACTTGTACTAAAAATTTGGAGACTATCTGAAGGCAAGTTTTAAATGATAAAAGGAGCATTTAACATAAGCAACTTTAGCTGACATTAACAGCAAAATCCAGCAAAGGGCAGAACATTCTGTGTCGTGTTTTTCAAGCACATAATTCCTGTTTCCCACAATAACATTTTTAGTAAAAAACAAACAAAACCCCATAAAACCTACAGTATATGAAAACTTAAGACATAACAATAATGAAAAAATGGTATTGAGTATACTCGATAATGATGTACACTTTAAAACAAATCAATAGACTATGATGTAAACAAAACAGTAAGATAACACTTTAAAAACAAGACAAACATTTATCCATCGATAGTATACAGTAAACCAACAGTCCGCTGTGCAGATGCACTTATCATGATGGTAGTCATAAAATGATTAAGTGTGTTAAAGTAATGTGTTATAAAAGTCTATTATAATTTCCTACTTGTATATCTCATATAACAGAGCGCTGTTTGTTAATTGTTTCTATAGTGCTTTTTTTTTTCTTTTTTTTTTTGACATTCCCATTGATCAGTTTTTGGTTAACATGTAGGCTGCAACAGGCTTACTGTAGAGGTGGTAGAGAATGATAGAGGGAAGAGGGGAATATATACAGAAAGGCCATGCGCAGCTTCCCACCAAGAAGTCCTGGTGCTCCATAATTTTACTGTTCAGAAATTCAACATGGTCTGCTGCAGGGGAAAGAAAAAAACAACAAAGAAATAGTGAGAAGTTAATACATCTATATTTTAAAAGTCATTCTAATACATTTACATCATCAATGTGTTGCCCAAGAAGTTGTCATTAGTGTGTTGCAGACAGACATTTTATTCCATTAATTTTCTGATGTAGGGAGAAATTGCCAATAACAAACTTGGCATCCTCTTAAATCTGCACTTATGACTGTCTCTTTCACACAATGACAGGGCAAATAGTGAAAGAGGGAGGTGAACAAATAATAGTCTTGATTTTTGGATGGGATGCCAAGTAGAGGGTGGCTAAGGAGAGGGCCAAATGAATCCCTGATCTGTGTTAGCTCTTGTTTCCTTTAGACAGTCACATTAAATCTGATCCTAAGGATTTAGGCCACTGAGCCCAGAGATAAAACACTGACACAGAAACCCTGTGCTCAGGGGACCCTTTTCTGGGAGCAAATTGCCTCTTTGTGATGTACTCATGAAAATCCTCCACTGAAGGACCCAACAACTTATCTCCTGCAGAGCTAGACCCATCAGCCTGGCTACCAGGACTGCTTCAGCCATGGAGGAAAAGAAAAACATCTGTCAGAGCAGTGAGGGTTTCAGTTACTGAAGTCCCACTGAGGGAAAGTCTCCTGAAAAAATGCTGAAAACAATCTTAAAGACTTCAAGATGAAGCTCTTCCAATCAAATGATCCCCTTATTGGGTGGAACAGGCTGGTTTACACATGTTATGGAAATGGGTTAACATGTCATGCCTGTCATTTGGAACAGCAGTGCAGTCTAAGCTGAACATTTTCACTAATGTGGACAAGCCTGGTGTCACCCCTCATGAACAGGGTCCACAGCCACAGTTAGCAGGTCATGTATACATGTGGTATTTAATTAAGGCCAGCAGAGATAAGGGCCACCTCTGAGAAAGTAGCTTCTGTTGATTGCTAATAGATATCATTACTGAATTGCTTGCCAAATTGATTTCCAGTATTTAAGGACTTGCCTTAATATGTGACCTAAGGAACAAATGGGTTTGCATATCTGCATATACTAAATGGTTGCTTTGAGAAAGACTTCTTGTTGAACAGGCTGAACCGAACACAGTCAAGAACTAAAACTACCCAGAGATTTTAGCTCATGAACATCAGCTAAAATTCACAAAGAAAAGCAATGGAAAAATGACACTGCTGCTATGGCTGTGAAATAGTACTCTGTAACTCCAAGGACAAATTCCTCCATCACTCCCCTCAGAGAAATCTATCATCTTAGGGAAGCAGGTGGGGTGAAGACTATGTTGCTTATGACATTCATTCTGGTCTCCAACCCACCATGAGCCAGGCCCTCTCTGCAGCTGACCAGCAGAGCTCTGCCCAGACCAAGCCAGCCTTGCAGATGCACAGCAGCTGCTGCTGACCCAATCCTGCTTACCCCAGGAAAGAAAATATGCCACCAACAGCAAAAGAGAAGTTACACCTTTTCAGCTGACTCATTATCAGAACAGTCTTTGCCATCAACACTGCAAATCCCTGAGGCATCTGCAGGCAGCTGGGAGCTGTGCAGAGCAAGAACAACCTGCAAACAGAGCCATGGGACTGGGGGATGCACAGGGAGGCTGCAACCACCACAACACAGGTACTTGAGATACAGAAAACTCATCATAAACCACAGGGCTGGTCCGTGTCTGTGTTGCAGCAGCTGAATTCCTGTTGAATTCCTTTGGAAGAGCATGAGGCCACTGGGGTCCCATGGGCTCAGTCCCTCTACCTGAGCCAGCCCTGTGTTTAGGGGATGCATTGCCCATGTACAAAACAATTCACCATAAAGAGAAATACCAAAAAGGAACTTACTGTTCTATCAGGAACTTCTACATCTGTGAAACAAACATGCTGCTACTCAGTTCATCTACTGATAACTGGGATATCTACAGCAAAAAAAACAAAGAACACAACACATTAAAACACTGCCTTGAGATTGAGCTGCTCATTCTGTCTTCAGCATCAGGTTAATATGTACATCAGTGTCTTATAAAACAGGATCCACTCCCAAGTCTTTATTTTGCTACACATTAAGTACAATGCAGCTGCACCACTACTGATGCCTTGTGGGGTACCTGGTGATTGTACTGGGATTTTGACTCCACAGACTACAAGTAAAACAGAAATGCCCTGGAACTATCTGTCTCAAACAGGACTCACACAGCCACAGAGCAACGCTGCACAGGAATTTCTGCTTTCCCCTCATGACCAATACAAGTCTGAGTAAGACCTGCTCTACCTGAAAATAACAACAAAGCACAGAAAAAGACTGCCAATTCCTACTGCCAGCAGTAAACACTGCCTAGGACTTATGCAGGCAAAACTCCTACTGAAATCCTCATGACCTCACACCAGCAAAAGCCTAGAGGATGTCCCCAAAGATATTACTGGCATTCAATGGATAACAGCTTCCTACAGAGCAAAGTGACACCCCAATTTCTTTGCAATAGCTCTAAATCTGAGAGCATGACAAATAAAAATGCTAAAATTAGTCCTGGGGGAAAAATTCTTTAAGAAGTGTTTGAAACATCTCTGGTCTAACTGGGAGAAGTTGTGTCACACCAAATTATCAGGACGCATCACTAGGACAGGTTGTGCATATACAGTTCAGGACTGGTGCAGAAGCAGCCATCACACTCAGTATCTTCAGAGGGAAGTTTTGGAGAGAATTATGGCTCGGCAGACATGCATGGAGTCCTGTACACTTATGGCAGTGCTACAACGGCACGTACTGCACATCCACAGTCCTCTCTGTAGGGATGGGTGACATGCTATTGGCATAAAAAAACTTTACACTTCACAATCTCACCCCCGATTTTTGGTTTTTGGGGAATTTTTGGGTAATTTTAGAGCCCAATTTTGTGGTGGGGGGAGGCCACTTTGAATTTCCACTTCCACTTTCCAGTCCAGAGAGAACAAGCCAAAATACCACAGGGAAGGATGCTCGGGGTGGTATTTCTGCTTGAGACTGAAAGCAGAAGTGCTGCAGGTCTTGCGTGACTCTACCCTCGGGAGATTCACCGCCCGTTTTTTGAGGACCCGGGGGGAGGTGTGTTTTTGGAGAAGAGCCTGTGCCCCTGCCATCGCCCATCCCTACGCTCTGGCCGGGCGTGTGCCCATCCCTTTTGGATCCCCAGCCTCACACACACACACACACACGCACACGCTGCCTCTGCGCGCCCCAGCCTGCGCCGAGCCGGGCGGGACGGCGCTCGACCCCGCACGGGATCCAGCCCTCGCCCGGTCCTCGAGATCTGAACACGTGAAAGAAAGCCATTGAAAGGGCCAAACCTGATTGGCGGTAGCTGTTGCAGCGAAGGGGACGCTGGTGGCAGGAGTTGTTGCTGCAGACACAGTGGTGGGCGTAGCACCGTGCATCATGGGCACTTTCGGAAGGGAACCATGGAAGCGACATACAGGAGGGTGGAGCGTATATATATTTTGTTTGTTTGGTTGGTTTTATGTAACCATGGCAACATGTGGTGGATTTGGGGGCGTGGCAGGAATCACAGCAACAAGCCATGTGACATCGTCATGAAGGACACATCGGGGCGCAGCATGCAATCACAGTGCAAAGCAAGACAGCGTTGGGAAAAAAAATAAACAAGAGAGAAGGGGAAAAGCCAATTACAATTATAATTAAGGAAAAAACCAAAACATTCTCAACACTTAGTACATTTATAAGCAGAACAATGATGTATTAGACTCCGAGGGCCAAATTTCCAAAGGGGGGAGAGGATGGGTGTGCTAGCAAAAGCCCACGTCAGCTCGCACCCGTGGGGAGTTAGACACAGCCAGTGCACGTTCCTTTGGGTGGGGACATTTTGGCAAGCGCACCCTCCCGCCCCCTGGGAAAGCTTGTCCCCTTCCCTCCCCACCCCGTCCCCGCCAGCAACCAGAGGTACATGATGCACTTTGCAGCGGCTGCCGCAGCCCTTTCACCAGGTTTTCTCACCTCTCTCTAGCAGGGACAATGTTTTGGCACGGGACAGAGCTGGAGGCACGGCAAACGAGCGGCTGGCACACTGAGCTCTCTCCGTACAAATTCAGCATGCTCCCTTCTCCACCCTCATTCTATAGGATTTGGCAAAACTCCCCTCTTTGCAGGGTGGGGGGATGGAGAGGGGAAGGGACAGAGAGGGGAAAAATACACAAATGCATCTGAACAGCTACAATTTGCAGGAAGAGCATCCAAAAGGACAACACAGCAGCAGGGAGCTTGGCAGCCTCCTGAAGCTGCACGTCCCACAGAGCACAGTGCTGGAAGGGATGCTCTGGTGCACACATGGGCATCCCCCAAACTCGGAGGGTTTGTGGGGTCGAGGAGCCTACAGGAAGGCCCAGCCATCCCCACAAACACGTGGTGGGGAAGCAGACTTGCCTTCCCCTCCACCCCAGCAGCCACGGGCAGCCCCAGCAGGGAAGGAGCGTGTGCCTGTGGGTGGGCACGCTCCGGCCAGGAGATGTTGGAACGTGTGGGTTGGGGTTTCCAACAGGCAGAGGTGTATTTGAGGGACTCAGCTCCCCGTCATGCAAGCAATGTGTCCTCCCTGTTCTACAGGCAGGTTCAAGAGCAGAGTGTTTAGCCATCCATGCCAGAGCTTCCAGACCTGCTCTTGGAAAGCCCTGCACCCCCACCCAGGGCTCCTGCCTCTCTCCCTCTGGCTAAAGCAGGCACACACCTGGATGCTGGTAGTCTTGCATAACCTTGGCTAGAGGATGAAAGCTCAGCTTTCACCCGCCCTGCTGTGCCCAGCAGCTGTAGACAAGAGGGGAAGGTCCTCAAAGGCCTGCAGAGGTTTCATCAAGACCCAGATGCTGAGCCTGAACAGAGTGGATCCCTGCAGCAGTAATGAGCACATACTCACTGCCTCCCTGCACCCCACGTGCACCTGCAGTGGTACTCCCTATGATCTCCTGTACCTGCACACCTAACACTGCCCTACAAAGATGACTCTCCAGCCAGTCCATGGTTCAAACCCTGCTTCTCTCACTGTACAAGCAGCACCCTGCTCTGGCAGAGGGGCTGACCCCAGATGGGTTCCTCCTTAGCACCTTGTTAAACCAGTCTCTTAAAATATCCTCAGAAGGACAACTAAAAATCCAAACTGCCTGTTGCTTGATATATAACAACAAATAAAACAAAAATAAGCCAACAGGATCCTCCCACTTCTATTTCCTTGTGTCAGATGACTTAAATGGGTTGTAAAGACATGTAAGTGACAGATTCTTGTCTCTGAAGCGGAACTAAATAGGGGTGGGAACACATCACCTTGGATTCTCTTATTGTAAGTCACATGAAACACTGCACTGCACAAAAATTAAAAGGGATACAACCATTTAAGCCTCAAAGAAGACAGCAGATAGACAGTCACACCACTCAGCCACCCAGGTTCTCACTGATGCATACTAACTTGCAGACTCTTTCAGATTAGGAAAAGTTGAGAAGTTTGTGTAGAAAAACCTACCAACGCTTGCAGTGGGTGTCATGCACAGAACTGACCCTGCACACCATGCATTGAAGCGTGGAAAGATGAACAAAAGGGATATTTCATTAGTGAAGCTTCAGTGTTAGATATCACTTTAACTAAAAAGCAGGTATTCTCTTTGCAGCATTCAGTATTTAAGCACATGCAACCAGATTCTGCATATTGGTACATCAATAGTTTAAATTCAGTTTTAAGAGATCATAGCAAACCAAATTAATTCTTTAATTCTTGGGTAGTAGAGAATAAACTCCCCCCACCTTGGTATTAAATTATATGATTGATCCCAAAAATCAGGGTTGTTTGGGATATACTGGGTATTGGGTATGGTAATTTCTTTCTGACCGTGTCAACAGAAAACAAATTGCCCTTAGAAGAATGTCCCACTCATGTTAAAATTGACTTTCCAAAAGCAATTTACTCCCGCAACCAGGGACTGTGATTCAAAGTCTCTGGTTTAAGCTGAAAGAGGCATTTATTTTTCTGGACTCAAAAAAAATTGCAGTGGTGATGCCATTTTCAAGAGACAGCCTGACTCCCCCCTGCCATGGCAACCCATGATGCTGATCTCTCAACAACTGAACAGGAGATACTAAGAAAAGCAACAGCTCCCTGCCCCTCCCCACAGTGAGAGCTGCGACGTGCCACCTCTCTGCTTTGCCTTCCTGAGCACTGCCAAGGCTGAGCCCAGAGCTGGAGCCTGATTTGTAACATAAATTCATCACAGATCTGTCCTCTGACTGGAATTTGCTGCTCTGCCCAGCATTAATGCCTTCAGCCAGAGCAGGTGCCAGTAAGCAGCCCTGCTATGCATCAGCCCTGTGTGTAATTTCATTGCTGTGAGCCCCGTTCCCAGCACAGCCAGGGCTGGGCACAGCTCATTCCTGCTGCTCCATCACAAGTGCCTGTCCTCATGTCAACTTTGGCAACTGCGACCTTGAGAAGAGCACTGTGTAGCCAGCTGGGGACTTGGCACTCCCCAAGGTGTCCGTGTTTCCTGAAGAAGTATTTCACTTGGCACCTGGCAGAGCTGTGGGAAGGTCAGCTCAGCCCCGCCTTTCCAACGTTTGCAGAGCACAAGGTAAAAGGCTGCTGCTCCATCTCTGCGCATGACATTCCGCTTCCCTGGAAGAACATCTTGGTAGCTGCTGAGCTCTGAGTGTTTCCAAGGGCTCTCATAACAGAAAGGCCACATGAGCACAGGGTTTAGGTCCCTGCTCCCTGGACCCACACTCCAGCTGGCTCTCAGGACCAGACTGTCCCTAAAGCTTTCCCCTCACTCCAAAGAACAACAGTGCCAAGGTGCAAGTCCACTGTGTGTTCACCTCCAGGGGTCAGCCCAGAGAAACACTCTGTGTATTTTTGTAACTATCATCTGACAAGTAAATACAGCATTAAACATTAAAAACACAAGGCATTAATTTTCCTATGATACTCTGAATGATAATAATGATACTAAAATATGAGCTATCTGGAATATTCCTAATTCAGCCACTTATAATACTTTCCACTCCAAGCAGGTTTTGTTTTCTATTTGGCTGCAGTTAATTGGCCAGTCAGAAGACAGTCACATCTGCCACATTAATATTTCCAGTTCTATAAGAATTACTGAACTGCATCTTTCAATTTAACTCTGAGACCTTAAAGGTACAATAAAAGCTGGGAGTTAAATTGCTTTTAAAAAGCTTAGGGTATTGTACTAGTCAAAAGACAAGGAAGAGGGAAATATATGCCTTTAAAGAGGATTATATAATTTGTATTTACTAAAGACTAACCATTCCCTCTATAAACATCACAGCTGCTGCAATATGTAGGTCAGTGAGATACAAGCTCAGGGAGTGCCTACAGCCCCAAGAGAGCAGGCATAGAGGTCTATACACATTTTAACATGAGTACAAAAGAGCACTACACAAGAGTCAAAGAATTAATTTGGGATTAACTAGTTGAACCATCAGGAGGAAAAACAGAAAGTATGAATTCAAGAAACATGCAGACATTTTTCTTAGTTTGACTGCTTAAAAAAAACCCCAAACCACACAAAAAGGGCTAAGAAGGATCTTTACATGTGAAAAGCTCTAAATTGTAGTAGGTGAAGGGAAAAACCTCAAACAACAGATGTTAATTTTTCATTCATTTTTAACATGTAACTATACACCAATATTCTTTTGCTAAAGACTCTTACAAAACTGCTTATTAGCTGAATATCGAGGTCATAAAATAAACAACCATGATGAAGGGAAAGCAAGGAGACACTTACCTGTAGGGATGAATGTAGGCTGTTGCAACTGCATGTTGGCTAGAGCCTGTTGGTAGTGGAAAACGCTTGGGTTAAAGACTGTGGTGGCACCATTGTTTTTTTCAAGTGCTGGCCTCTTTGGTAAAGGTTGAAGTGCACCAGGCGGCAGGGCCTGTGGATAAGGGAGTCATTAAAGACAAGTGGAGTAAATAAAGGGGCCCAGATGTAGGTCAAGCATGCAATAAATAATAGAGGGTCTTGGCTGCAAATCACCTGCAACTCTATCAACTGAACGCGACAGGAAAGAGAAGAGCAGCTAAGTCACAGTACGAGAAGTAGGTGAAACAACAGCTTCACTAGGTAAGCAGTTAGTAAATGCACCAGGAGGAGGGGCAGAGTCCAGAAAGAGGAAGGATGCTAAGGAGCTTTCAGCAGGACTGACTTGGGCACAGAGGGAGAAAAAAGCACTGGGAAAAGGAAGGGGAGAGGTGATCACCTGGACAGGATGCTAAAAAGAGCAGTTGCAGGCAACAAGCATTAAAAAACCCCAAAACAAACAGGAAAAATATAGTAGATGACTGTTTAAAACCCAAGAAGAGTAGCATAAGCAACAAATGCCATGGAAAAAAAACCTGATGCTTGCCTCTGGTTTGACACCTGCCTACATGTATGTGTGCATGTGTGGAAGTGTGCACACTGTGCAGCCAACCCATGTGTCCAGATGGTAAAGCTGTAGCTGTTGCCAGTTACACACATAGCATTAGATTCACAGTAAAATGCATTTCCACTTGTTAGTAGAGAGGCTGAGCAACATGGTCAAGACCAGGCCTGATTCTCCACTGCTCACACCAGAGGCACAGGCTACCACCAGCAGATTTGGACCAGATCCCACTTTATAGAAGGTGGCCTCCATCAGTCAAATACTGCTCACTCATTATTAACAGTGGAAAAAGCCATTGACAAATCCCTTCTTTTCATTCTATCACACCACCGGGCTTCTTCCAGCCCGTCAAACCTGTTTCATGATCAGACTTGGTAAAAAGCATTAGCCCAACTCAGGAACTTTTCTCAGTGAGTTACTCATCATTCATCCAAGCATGTCTCAACAGCAAAGTAGTATGTCAGGTTCTTAAGAGACAGGAATGTTTCTAATGATTTACAGCTTTTCATTGTACCCAAGTAAGAAACCACATTTTTTTCCTCCACATTGTGATAGAAAAGGGTCCTTTTTAATTATGCCCCGCAGTCCTTTTGCACGTAACACTCCCATTGACGTCAGTGAGATTTACGCACGTGGAAGTCATGCAGAATCAGGTCATTTCTGACTAGCTGTTAGTCTGTATCATGTAGCAAAGCAATGGCTGAAAAAATGGTTATCACACCTACTTTTATTTTAATAGGTCACAAATGAATGGTAGGTAATGGAGAAGGTTTGGCTGATGAAGGGTTAAAGCTACCAACACACAATACTTGGAAGGAAGGACACAGGTAAAGAGATTTTAAAGCGTTATGAAGATCAACACACAACAGAATGTAAGTGAAAGCTTGCAACAGTTTGTCGCCATCTAGAAACAGGTTTCACTTTAATCTGCTATAGGAGACTGCTCATCTGAGAAATGTTAAGCAACATACTTCCAAGCAAAATATTACTCCATCCTATCTCTACTCACATGGTTGCTTTTGGGTGGTTTTAATATTAAAAAAGAAAATTAGAATAAATCGCATTTGCAAAACTGCCCTCAGACATGCACACATCCTTTGCCTATGCTAGTGGGCATCCATTCTCAGCACTAGGATTTAATTCTCCCAGATTTCTTCTGGCTGCTACCAAAAGACAGCAGTCAAAGATGGGACAATATTCTCAGACACAGACACCAAAATCTTTTACTTAAGATCCATATTTTAGGATGATGTATGAGTTTTCATTTCTAAGTAAGCTTTTATTGGTATCTGTGTTAAATCAGCCTGTTATCTACAACTTGACTATTTAATGATGGCTACATGAATGTTCCTCCAGGCACAGGACGGATCTGCAGCTTACACAGTCTGGAGTAGTTTCATATACATCACAGAGGTTTTACAGCTTCAGAACAACTGAAGAACTTGCTACTTAAATTCATGCTCCTTATGGTACCCAATTGCTAAATAATCCCTTTCAGACACTTCCAAAATCTGCCTCAGAAGAAGAATGTACTAATTATAGCAAAGCAATTGTGCCAGGCACATAATGGACTTTTGACTCCCTGCTTCTTGGCCAAAGGCTGTCACCACCCCAAACCCCACACTGGCAGTGCCAAAAGCAGAAGAGCTGAAGGCTTTGAGACCTTGCTGTCATGTCCCAGCACATCACAGGACAATTCCCAAGCCCAGTGCTGCAGTCAGAGGGAGATACAGACAGCATCAGGCCCCAGGGATGTCAAGACACAGCAGACTATCCCATCACCTCTCCAGCATCACCCTTCCCTCCCAACCTGCTAGAGCCCCTTGGGAGCAAGGGAAAGAAAGGAACTATGGCAGCCTCACTGTTGCTCCCTCACCAGCAGCATGGTGGAGAAACACAAAGAAATGCAATATTTCCAGAGTGTTCTAAAGAAACAAGCACTCTGCAGCAGCTCCTGTGCCACCTGATGTCCAGCTCTCCCACGTGGGCTCTGTGGGCAGGGGAGCTGGAACCCATCTTGATCTGCTTCTGGTTTGACCCAGCCCTGTGGGTCACCCCTCCACCCCAGCAGCTGCAGGAGTGCTCACACAGGATACATGAAGATGTATTGGCTCCTCCTGTTGCCAACTGATCTTTTTTATTTTTTTTTTTTTTTAATTTTAAATACCAAGGTGTAGGAGGGCCCAAGGAGACAGAACAATCTGCTTCAGCCCCTTTCCAGCCTGTGTGCTGAGGTAAGAGCCTCAGGAACACACTCACTGAAAGGTCCATCTATAATGCCTTGAAGAGGCATCCAAAATGGCACATGATGAAGCTGGGCCCATACAGCTCCTGCAGGGGAAGCTGGCAGGGACACAGGATGAAACAAATGTGTCTCATTTGACATGGGTTACAATTTTTGTATCACTCAGGACCGGCAGGAATTGTAGCAGCTTGTGGGGATACAACATTTATTTCTTGCACAATGTCTCAGTTCTGAAGAATCCCACAAGCAGAATATACAAAAGGCAACAGAAACTCCTCACCACCAAATTCTGTAGTCAGTGTCTCACTCCAGCAGAGGAACTAGACTAAATCCTCCTAGTAAAGAATTTACTTGATGAGTTTACCCCATCCAGCTGCTTGTGCTTTCCCTCTGGACAAGCTCTGACCACCACAAATACAGCAGCAGCTCTTGGACAGTAACTTTTCCTCACTTTATTTTTTCCCGTGTGTTTATATGCACACATGGGTACGCAAGCTTTGCAAAGAGATCTGGCCATCTGCACCAGTGAAAGGGTTAATTCAGTTCAGTATCCATGTGATAGTCCTGCACTGATCCAAACGAACAATTTCCACAAATTAAATGCCAGGCAACCTCCCATTTTTAGGCTGGGAAAGCCACATTCCTGCTCGAATGAGCATCTGAACAAAGAGGCTTGTGCCACTTCTCTGCATGGCATGGAAAGCAATTCTTCAGCAAGACTGACAGATAAAAACACACTTCATGCTAAAGTCAGAATTTCCCACGTGCTGGTTAACAAACTTCTCGTTATTTTTTGCAAGACAAGAACTGGATTAAATCTTTGCAACAAACAATTTAATTGCACCTCAAAGTTGTCCTCGGATCTCTATCTCCTGGGACCAAATCACACTTTCACCCTTCTGCCACCCAGCAAGGAGGGGCTGGGTCTGCTGCCAGGCATGACAAACAGAATTATCTGAGAGAGGGCAGAGGTAGCACCTGTCCCCTGGCAAGCAGCAGAAGCACAGTGAGCAGTTTCCTCATACATGATCACACATGTTCTCATCACTCATGAAGGGTTCAGAGGAGGTGACATATTCCAACGAGAGGCTGCAAACCTTTCCATGTGTCAGACTCATACAAGCAGCCCCTCTTGGAGGGTTTGTTCAGTGGGGGAGTAGTTATGGGCTCTCCCACTCTCTGCCAGACCGTGTCTCCTCAGAGATGTGGCTCTTGGAGAGGGCAGCTGTGCAGGTCCTGCCTGTGCTGGCATTGGGGCCATGTCTGTGTCAGCCGTGAGCAGAGCAAGTGAGAAGCTGTGATGCCATTCAGAGCATCCTTCCACCACTGCTGCCAGAAGCTGGGCCCTAGCAAGGCTTCCTACTGCTGCTGCCTAAAACTCTGATAAGGAAGCCTCTTGACTACTTAAACCCACAAATAAGTCTTTGGAGAGGAAAGGCAGCAGATCAGCTTCTCCTCCCTAGCTCTGGAAATGAGAAGCAACATCAGCTTGATGGTTTCACAGCTCCTATGTGTCCATTCTCCCTCTCCCTGCTATAGCTGGGCAACAGGAGCTCTTTCTTTTAAAATGCCTTGTATTCCTTATTCTTTGGGAAAACAGGAAGGAGCCAGGACTGACAGCACTGTAAGGATGGCTTTTGCCTCACTATGAGCATCATAAAGCCAAGTAAAACATATTATTTGAGAGTCATAAAACAACCAAAGCTCTGCAGCTTTTAGGCAGAAGCTCAGGGAGGAGATTCCATGCTTGAGACTGAAGCAAAAGGAACCCAGAGTGAGGTCCCTTTGCTGACACTATCCCACTGGGGAATGGGGGATGAACCACAGACAGAGCCAGCTCAAGGGACAGCCATGTCCCCAGCTTAACCAACGCATGAGCCAAGTCCCACACTGCACCTGCTTCAGTTCCCAGCACAGATCCCCAAGGATGCTGTTTAGCCCTCTTCCCCCTAAATCTCAGTTGTGTTCATTACACAGAATGCTCTTGTGCAGGGAAGTTACCAGCACGGCACTGCCCGGCAAGGCTGCGAGGTTGGGAATACAAAGAAAAGTCACTGAATCTGTCCCACAACCACCCAGTCCTCTGGCATTTAGAGCACACTGCAGACCTAATGAGCTAAATTCTTAAATTCTCCCTCAAACATTGCATCTTGTGACTCCAAAGCTGCCAGTGTTTGGAAAAACACTTCAAAAGCCAGAGCTGCCTCCCCCCGAGATTATTCACATCTAGGCTTCAGGAGGCAAAGCTCAGACGTTAATGGATGGTATGTGGGGCACAGGACTGGCATGTCTGAATGCACATTGAACATTTCTGGCTGGGATGGGCAGTCTCCCCAGGCACTAACACCACAGACCAAGAGCAGAAGGCTTTCATGCAGATTAAGATGGTTACGTGCAAAGCGAGAAGGTGAAAGGTCCAAGTACCAGGTCAAAGGTTGCCTCGAGCGGTCGCTTCAGTGATCTGACAGCTGGCTGAGTCTTAATTAGCAGGCAGCGAGCACATGATGGCAATGGGCCGGGGAGGGGGATCAAGCACAGTAACAAAAACAGCAAGCAGAGGTGTGTCAAGAGAGAGCAGCAATTTGGGAAGGCGAAGAGAAAAAAAAATTAAAAAGTGAACGCGTTATACAATATATTAAAAAGACGAGGCATGCACAACATGGGGTGGCTGGGTAATTACCTGGCCTAGTGGCAAGTCAGTTATTTTGCCTCGGTAAGTTTTAAAAGTAAAGAAATGTCATCACAGGACACGTGCTTTGGAGCTTTGTCACATCAGCTGGCACAGCAGGGCAGGAGCACTCAGGGGTCAGCACCTGCACAGGGACTGGCACTGGGCTCCAGCCCTCATGCTGCAGCTACACACCATGCAGAGGCCAGCAGAGCACTCACAGAGGGGGAAGGACCACTGCAAAAGGAGGGAGCTTCAAGCACATGCTTAAGTGCTGTGCTGAACTGGGGACAGAGCTTTACCCAGCTCATCCAGTGCTGCACTGATTTCAGCCAAGCAGGAGTGAGTGAAGCTGCTACTTGTGCACATCAAGTAACTGCAGGATTGGGTCCCTCAGAAATGCTGAATTTGGATTTGAAGTCGTTCTAAATCTGCTTTAGAACACAGACCCATAGCCTGGCATCTGTTTTACCCTCCAAGAAAATGGAGCACCTTTCTTGCCTTTAATAAAGTCTTACACCTCAACAGGTACAGTAAATGCATCAAACCTTGAAAAGTCAATGAATAATGTAGGCTGTTTTGGTAGCAGGGGTGATGCAACAAGCCATTAATAAATATTTTAAAGGTTCTCGTTAACAGCATACAAATAGGGTTAATTACATTTTTAAGAGAAGCCAGCTGGATTAATAAAACATGCATTGGCTTTGGTTAAGTAGCAGTGTCCTACATAATTAGTGAAAAAGTAAAGATTCAATTGTGAAGAACACAAGAGTTTCATTTTAGAAGGTTCTTTTTCAACAGACTTGGACTCTTTATTTCAACAACAATAAAAACAGTAAGAAAACTAATAAATAAACTCTCCAGGACAAATAAATACTGCAGTGTAAATTAATTGTTCAAATTACATTCCAGGTAATATTGATGCTACAAGGAGGGCACTTGTTTAATTTCTAGAACTGCCCTGGCTCTGCATTAAATTTCATTATGAATTAAATGCAACCTCCTTTACTATCTTAAAAGAAAAAGAAAAAGGTATTTAGAAAAATTTTAGTGGCCTTAATTCTAAATCAAAGAGGAAGCAAGAACCTTTTTAATATTAATTAGAAAAATTTTAAGAAATCATAGAGATGGAAGGGACCTCTAGAGATCAGCTAGACCAACACCCTGCTCAAAGCAGGGTCAACTACAGCAGCTTGCTTGAAACTCCATTCAGGTTCAGATACAGGTTCTCAGTATCTCCTAGGATGGAGAATCCTGTTGTAGTGTTAGATCTTTCTTTGGTAAGTATGTTTTTCCTTATGTTTAAATGGAATGTCCTGAATTTCAGTTCGTGCCCATTGCTTCTTATCTTTTCATCGGGCACCACAGGGAAGAGATTCCCTTCACCTTCTTTACCTCCCACATCAGGAATTTATGCACATGGATAAGATCCCCTGGGCCTCTTCTTCCCTCCCCAGCTCTCTCATCTCTGGAATTAACAGGTCCCATTAAATCAAACTCAAGAGAATGGCAAACATTTATACAAGGTAGTGGTCACCTGGTGAGACTTCCTTGACTCATGTTCAGAACTGCAGATATAAGTAGTCACAATTCAACTTAAAATGCAAGTGGGACCATCTCTACGAGGTCCAAAGCATCAAACAGGTCAGGAAGCCATCCTTGTTCTGTGTCTTGTAATTTCACTAAGTCTTGGCAAAGGTATTGGACACAAGTTTTCTAAGCTCAGGCAACTAATATCATCTGCTTTTTGCAGAGAGTAGGCCAGGTTCTCCCTGAAAAGGATATACTGTGTATTGAGGAAGCTAAACTGACCCCTATGACTCAGCCAGGGAAGGTATTGGGTGCTGCTGCACTTGCATTCATGTCACATCACAACGTCATGTCAGCAAATCACAGGGCTGGGCACCATGTCCCTACCTGGAGAATGTACTGTGCCACTGAGGGCTTCATGCTGTGGTGAGCACAGAGACAGGATGAAGAGATGGGATGAATTTTGCACATGCTCTCAGCTCTCTAGTCAGCCATTTACAAAGCTCTCTACTTTTCCACAAATGACACACATGGCACGTGGAATCTCTTAGCAATGGAAATGCAGCTTGAGAAGAGCTCTACTTACCATTGCAGCTGCAGCTGTCTGGTTCACCTGGTGTTGAGCTGCCTTGATTTTGGCTTGCAGGTGTGCAGGGGGATGAAAGTACTTGCATTTCTCCCTAGAGCATCGACCTTTGATGTAATCCATGCAAACTGTAACAGTATTTTCATTTGTGTCTATCATTGCAATATCTATAGGGTGAGCATAGCGGCAATCATTCTCACCACGTGTGCAATTTCCACGCTGAAACTCTCGACAAACCTTAAAAGAAAGTCACATTGTTGAGCAGAACATGAAGTTACTTTTCATTCAGTATTTTCAACACAGAGTATCAGTTCAGTTTGTCAGATTAAACCACGTGTACATTCTAAATCCATGCTCATCTGGGGTAGCATATATATCAACACACACAGGGGCAACTGGTGCTACTCACAACTGCTTCAGGGGGTGAAAAAACCACAACGTTAATAAGGCCAATTACCAAATGCAAGTGAAATACAGAATTTGTGCAGAATGGACAGTGACCCCAGAAAATCAATGTCATTTTGACAGAATTTTTGCAGCTCAGGACTCCTCCCCTGCCTCTAAAGCTTAAATGTTAATAACTCTGCCATTTGTGTCTCACCTGGATTATGTATTTGTTATGGAGCAGACTCTTAGGCAAGACATTTAATTTTAAATGTTACATGCTACTGCCATTTGCAACAGGTCCTTTTTCTTAAACATGAGGTGCCTCTTTCACATAAATAGTCTCTCTGCCCTTCACAATAAAGCCCCGACCCTGCCATTAAGTGACAGCACATTTGATTACACAGCAATGTGTTTGAAGGTGCTGCCAAAATTTCTAGTCGTACTAGCATCTCACAGATCCTCATAAGTTATGACCACTGAAGCATCAGAGGCAGAGGAAAAGGTTTCACAAAAAATCTGCAAGGTTTCTTGTCTGAGGAACTGAGAGAAGTTGTTGAATAATATAGCAAGTGGCATGGCTCACGTAGCAATGTGCAATCAGACTGAGTGTGGGGAAAGGTGAGACGTCAGCAAGGCAAGATAAAGTACATAACACAAAACAATGTGTTTTGAAATTACACCCTTCTCTGCTATCTTCCTGTGTTATAATTTACACCTGCAGGGGCCTCTGAATTCAGGTCCTCAGCCCTTATCTCCTGCAGAGTCTCTGCTTAGGGTTTGAAAGACATTTACAACTCCTCCAGCATTAAGTCCCAGCATGTCCAGCCAACTGGGGAGGGAGAGACGTCTTTCCAACACCACACACTCTCCAATCCCATCAGTGTAATGCTTAAAGCTTTCTGTAAAAGCTCAATAAACCCACCTCTAGAAAAGGGAAACATCCATTATCTCCAGAACACCTCCCACCCAACAAAGTTTAAGAGCAGACCATCTACTTGGTTTTTTGGTGTTTTTTTAAGCATGGCAGATCACATACAAAAAACCAATCCTAACCCCACTCTAATACCCACTGATATCAGAGGAATGAGTTTTCCCAAATTTCCAAGGATTTGGGAAAAGGCCCCACAAAAGCATCTGCTCTGGCAGACAGCAGCAGCCCTGTGCTAGGAAAGCTGCAAGTTCAACTCTGTACTGTGCTGCATCAGGTCATTTTAGCAGAGAGCAACAGCTGGGACATGTCCAGCTCCTCCCTGTCAGCAGTACTGTATCAGATGTCCAAATACCTCCAGTTTATCCGTACGCATCAGTTTCTGCCCAGCAGAGCCTCCTGGCACTGTAACAGTAGGATTTCCAGAAACCAGGACAGGAGTATTTGGTAAAAGCTCTGCAGGAACTAAGCCCATCCCAGGAGAAACATGACTCAGGTAGGGACTGAAAGCCATTGTGGGGCTTGTTGCAAGCGATGGAGTCACAGGAAATGTTGTCTGTGTACAGAAAGAAGAAAAACAAAGTATTAGTTAAAAAGCTCTGTCCTGGATTTCCCATCAAAGCCTTGCATCACACTTCAATCCTTTTAGACAATTTGATTAGCCACATCAAAATGCTGTGCTCTCCAATCTATTCATTTATTGCCATTTATTTGCGATCCATTCGCTTCTCCTGACTCACAGATTTGTGACTCATGCTGAATACAAGGCATCTTTATTTGTCAGATCAAAGCATATTGATGATCTTTATAGTTTAATGACACAATTAAGGATTTCATGCCAGCAATTAGGGCAGGCCCAAATTAAACAGAGTTCTCATTTCCAAATACACGTCTCAGCTTCTTCATGCCTACACCGCAATGCTGTAGAGAGACTCCAAGGTAAACTGCAGCTTCAGGACCTGGGAGCAGGCAGCCCCATTCTGCATCCACCATCAGCCTGCCCTGAGCTCCATGTTAGCATGGCCAGTGGGCCTCAGGTTAGACCAGAGGCACCATTCAGTCAGGTGAGGTATCTCTGCTGCAGTACACTCAGCTGGTCAGGCATCCTGCACATCTGGGGTTGGTTTCAGAGTGCCAACAGAGTCCAGGCAAAAGCCATTTTGCAGAAGGATCTAAGCCTGTGCTCCATGTGAACTGGCAGCAGGAAGACACCAAACTCATTTGTGTCACAACATGCCAGATCTCATGGCTTTGGCAAGGGCAGGTGAGTCTTGGGCTTGGAATAGCAACGACAGAGTGAAGCAGATGAGAAGGCTCAGGTGGACTAGTGCAAGCTCCAAGACCCCACCTGTGCTACAGGGAGCCATGTTCTCTTTGGAACAGAACAGGCCTTAAAGATCTCGACCACTTCAGGTCCCTACATTGTGTTAGGCAGGTCCTCTGAATGCAGCAGAGCTTCAGTGCTGGGGGCCAGAAGCACTTCCCTGACCTGAGCTGATCCAGCAGTGCTCATCTGGAAAAGGAGCTGCTGTGCTCCTTTTCCAGCGCTGGCATGCAGGTGAGCACAAGGCTCCTAAGCAGATGCTCAGTTTAAAGTCTGGGACTAACCCCTGTAGCCAGGGAGTTTGTGAGGTTTTAAAGCACCAGATCCAAAGTATTCTTGGAAATAAAACCAATTCCAGCTTGATGAAAATCTCCACCTGCCCCCACTGAAGATGACAGCATGCATGGCAGCACTCCTGCTCCTGTAAGCAGGGCCTCAAGCACCCCCCAGGGAATGCAGCCTGAAAATTGCAACCATTTTATTTTCCCTCCTGTCACCTGCTCCACTGTGAACTCTGGGTTCTGGTTAAAGCTGCTCATATTGGCAGGTGTCTATGACACCATCCTTGGAAGCTACAGCCTCTATTTAGCAATAAATACAAGTGTGCTTACACAATTGCCTGGGGCAGTTTTTTGGCCACACACATCATTCCCTTCTTTCTTTTGTTTTGGTCCTGTGAACTTCTAAAAGAAACCACATATGGACAGTGCGTTTCTCAACAGCATCTTCATCCTGGTACTTTCAAACTTTGCTTGTTGCAATGTGGAAGAAGTTACCCACAGTAACACCAGCCAACTGTCCTAACCCAGCTTTAGCTCAACAATGCCCCTTTCTAAGGTCAGGACAGCAAACAGCCCCCAGCCAATGGGAAAGGGAATAATTGACAGAATCTATCCCATTTTCTCCTCCTCAGTGAGGAGACACAGCTTCCTGCATCAGTGGTACTGGATGCTTTAGGTGTAGCAGAACCAAATAATTCTTTTTCTGGGAGGGATTTCTAATTTTCCTTCTTGTGACCTTTAGGTAAGCATTGCTTCAGCTGTTGGGAGACTTCAGCCACTAAAGCCAGAGATCCCCCAATCCATAGCCCTTTATTAAATAATTGTCTTCTCTCTTTCAATTCTCTGGTGGCTCCCAGACATTTTACACCTTTTGCTGCTAAAAAGGCTCTTTAGGATTTTCAAAGCTGTGACTCCCTGAACACTTTAGTGAGAAAGCAGCATCCATTAGACTGTTTTCTTTTGTGCAAGTACCAGTAATTACAGTGGTATCTGCTGAACTTCCATCACCATTTGCACCATAAATGCTATTTTAAAGAGCTTCTCCTGCCTGGCCAGTCTGCACAGGTTATAGTGGGGCCTGACATGTTGTCAGCATTTGTTTCACGTACCCATAGTAACCCAAACCTTGCAGTACATGTGGCTTGCACAAATGTGTGGGCAAACCTACCCTATGTTTTTCAGCACCTAATACAGCAGAAGTATCCTGACTGAGCAGGTGTGGCACAAACATTGCTCCAAAATGCCAGGAGATCCTTTAAAGCAAGCTTCTCCTGCTTGGCTGGGTTCAAACACAGCCAGCAGCCAGGCCAAGGAGCTCCCTGGTTTCTGAGACAAGGGAAGATGTTCTTCCCATTGCTGAAGGAAGGATTTGTGCAGACTGGGAATGCTGGGGGCTTGCAACACCTCACACTGAGTGAATTCACCTGAAACATTCACTAAGAGATGATATACCAGCCTCTTCACCAAAGCTACTACAAAGGCAGAAGCAGGAGCTGGCTCCCCAAAACACAATCCCCATCTCCCTCAAAAGCATTCCCTCTTCTCACTGGGAGCAAGCAGCAAGGGCTAATGGATCCAAACCCAAGCTGAAGTGAGTGGAGGGAAGATCTGCATGAGGAACACGTGAGTAGCACAATCCACTTGCAATCCTGGAGACCTGCAGAGGGGTGCTCATAGGAGCAGGAGGATTTCTTATTGCTGCTGCTGTTTGTTCACCCTTTTCCATGCCTTGACATCTGCTGCTGCGTTCCCAAGGTTTCCCAAGGCTCCTTCTGCCTGCCTGCACTGTGTGCCTGTTTCCCTGATGGGAAGTGCCAGTTGTGCTGCACACCCTGCCCGCAGGCTGGGGCTGCCGCTCGCAGCCAAGCGGGTGCACAGCCAGGGAACAAGCAGACCTCACTCAACATATTAAACCTACAAGAGCTGGGGTTTTAAGTCTGGAGTGTGTGAAGCACTCTGAGAACTGTGCCTTTGTGAGCTGGCACCAGGGAGCTCTGTATTTATTGTGGCTGATGAGGGGAAAAGATGGGCTGTGCTCACTGCCAGACCCGGCTGCCTGTCTTGGATTGGGAAATCCAGTCTGGCTCATGCATCAGTACCAGTAATAGGGATGCTGCCAGCCAATTCTTTCCTCTACGTCTGTGCAGGTCCCCCATGTCCTCAGGGAATGTGAGTAAATTTCCTCCTTGCAGCCAGAACCCAAATGTAATTTTTACTCCAAACAGCACTGCCCTCCTCAACGTGCCTCCTGTCCACCTCCTGTGACAGCTTTTGGCTGGGATACAGTTAATTTTCTCCACAGTAGCTGGTATAGGGCTGTGGTTTTGATTTGTACTGGAAACAAATAGATAACTCAGGGATGCTTTTGCTGTTTCTGAGCAGTGCTCACACAGGGCCAAGGGCTTTTCTGCCTCTCACCCCACCCAGCCAGCGAGCTGCCCATGGGGGCAGCACAAGGAGTTGGAGGGGACAAAGGACAGCTGACCCCAACTGACCCAAGGGATATCCCAGACCAAATGGCATCACGTTCCTGATATAAAGCCGTGGGAGGAAGAGGAAGGGAGGGACAGGAGGCCTGACAGGGCAATGTTATGGCTGTACACTAAAAACCCATACTCTCAACTTAATTGCTGGTGTGCTCTGGGGCAAAAACAGAGGGATTGAAAGTATCAGCACTCACTCCTGCTGTCCCCCATAAAACTCTTGTTAATTCAGGAAATACAGAGACAAATTTCCTTGCAAATTAACTTTTATAAATCATAGCATAGAGACACTACCAGTAACTCCTGTGCAGAGGCAAACAGGTTACAGTGCAGCAGCAAAGGGCTCAGGGTGGTAGCAGCTCACAAGACTGGTTTACTGAGTATTAAAATACCTGTAGAAATTGTAATAATTTTAAAAAGCTGAAATGGCTGTTGTGAGAACACATCTCAGGGGGAGGGTTGCCAAGGACTTGGACAGCTCTGAGCTCCTCACAGACCTCAAGCATGGAAGCTGTTGGGTAGAAGATGTGAGCAGAGAGAAGGAACCGTCCCAGGGAAGGGCATTTGTCACCACTGGTGACAACAGAACCTGGAACAGCTGATTTTGTTATCAATCTAGAAGTTGCATTCGATTTGGCTAGCAGAAATTGTGCTAAAGCTAGAAAAGAAACACAGAGTGGGTGTGAAGAGGAAGGCAGGAGAGCGGTTGGTGTTTTGTCAAACACAAGCACTGTCTCAGCCAGGAAGTGTTGATTCTGAGTTACCTCAGACCCTAAAAAAGGGAAAGCCTGAAAATGAGAGGCCCACTGTAAATACAGAGGTGTTGATAGCCTGAAGGAGGGGAGACAGGTCACTGCTCAGCAGCTATATATGGAAAGCACACAAAAAACAATGGCAGCTTACAGTCTCGTGTTAGAAACTGAAGATAAAGATCTCATACTGACAAGACTGAAAACCTCGATATTAAAAACATACTTGATGCTGTCAGAAAACCCAAAAATCTGCCTTTCCCCCAGCGTAACTTCATGGGGCTGGCTGGTTCCAAAACCACCCTTCAACATGAAGGCTGAGCATGCTGGAGTGAATCCAATGGGCCAAAGCATCCAGCTACCTACCACCACAGATGCTCATTTCCCCAACCAGACTGTAAAGACACACTCCTAGCTCAAAGGAACTCTCATTTGTGGGCTGCTGTAGTGTAAAAAACAAGTGTTAACACCCCACAGCAGTGTCTCTTGGCAGATACCAGCTCCTGGGTGGGCCAGGATATCTGCATTTATTCATTCCTAGAGTGCCTTTGACTAGAGGCTGAGATATAAATCAGGTTTCTGCTGCACAGAAAAAACACCTGTGCAAAGCACCTGTTGAAATCAGCTCCAGCACTTGCTCCAAGCATCACTGGCCCAGCAAGTTGCTCACCCTCTGCTTTAAGCCCTCCATCAGCACCAAGGAGTGGCAGCAGAATCCTGCTGCCCCAGGAGGGGACAAAGGGCTGGGTTAAAGTCTGGGCTGTCTTCAGGGGCATGGGTGACTCAGAACTATCAAGACAGTCCTGTCTACAAAGACCTTGGCATGAAGAAAAGACAAAGAGCTTGAAAACAAAGAGAGGAAACAGCTTCCCCAGGCAGCAGCAGAGGCAGCTGCAGGGCAGAGTGGTGGCAGGTGTGTCACCACTGCCATGCTCTGGCAGCAGCTTGTGCAGGCACTAGAGGGGAAGCACTGGGCAAACCAGTGCCCTGCTCCACCACAGCACTGGACCCTGGGCTGAGGCACCTCCATGGTCAGCTCCAAAAGTCTGCCCCACACTGCTGCAAAGGGATAAAGCAGGATGGAGAGGGTGGTGCTGCCAAGGTGCAGCACTTTTTGGGTGGTCTTGCACTGGCACACACAGGATGCAAAGTGACCATATCTGAGAAACCAGACATAACATGGACCAAAGCAGCTCCTCCTATCAATCAGAGCCCAGCTCACAGACAAATGCCATTTCAGGAAGCCTGGTGAAAAGCTGCTCTGTCAAGTGCTGGTTTGGTTTGGATTTGGTGGGGGTTTTTTGGTGGTGGCTTGGTTTTTTTTAAACTCAGTAGCTTTTCTGGTGAAACTGCACTTTAAAATGTCTAAGCATTCAGCTACTGTTTGGAGCCATTAAGTATGCTGTTTCAAATCTCATCTCTGGCAAGCATCCCAATTAAGCAGGCATCCCGTTGATCAGCTTTCTGATCACATGGGATTTGTTCTGCTGCTGCATCAGATACAATACTTTCTGCTTTGACGAATTTCATGTGTACCCAGAAGGAGGCCCCACCCTTCTCATTTAGAGAGAAAAAAATTCTCAAAGCCAGCTCTGCTGACAGCATCTTCGGGAAATCAAAGGCAGTTGAAAGAGCAATCTCTTGTTTGTCCTGAAATTGGTGTGGAGCAAGTTGGGCAGCAGGAATCAGACCAAGAGCTTGTTTAGTCTGAGTAAAGTGTGGGAAAGCACGAAGGGAGCAGTCACTCCAGAACAAATTTTTATTTTTCTTCTTTGCCCATGTGCCTCATGGCACAATTTAGAAACCAGGGGCCTCTCTCATCAGATAAGGTTACTTTTGAAATGAGAGCACTAACTAGACAAACCAACATATTCAGTCTCAGAGGCAATTTAAAAGGCAGGAGTAAAATTTAGGAGCATACTGGACCTGCAAGATTGCAAAGTGGGAAGATGGGAACTTTCCAAAAAGGAAATCCCAAAGATGCTTTGAATAGCCAGCCAAAGAACATCCACCATGAATTCCCCACAGAGGAAAACTCCAAATAGGAAGGGTTTGCTTTTGGTACAGGGCTTGGAAACCAATGTCAGTATTTTGTGGGAATTCAGGATTCCTTCTGATGTGGACATACTTTCAAACTTCACAAAAAATAGGTACAAGACTACAGCAGATCAGAGCCTAAGGTACAGCACAACTGAAGACCCTTTCTGTGGTCAATGTGCTCTTGTCTCAACTTTCTGTCTTCAAAATGGGAAGAATAAACAGCATTTTCTTAGCTTATAGGGCAGGATAAAGCTACTAGCAGACACACAAGATGATCAGAGTGATGGCAAACATGGAAAACCCCTCAAAACACAAGAGGAATAAGCCAGACTGAGGAATTGGCCCAGCCTGATGGCAGAGCACCATCATGAAGGGACACACTGCCCAGCTTTCCCTGCTGAAACAGGGAAACCTCCATCACAAGCTCTATGGCCCAGCCTGGTGGCAGAGCACCATCATGAAGGGACACTGCCCAGCTTTCCCTGCTGAAACAGGGAAACCTCCATCACAAGCTCTTACACCAAACATCACAACAGTCTCCAATGAGGAGGAATCCTTCACTGTTCTCTGGTGAGAATAAACCAGAAACACCTGAGCTTTTCAGCTGGGGTGACAGATGCTGTGTCCCACATGGGCAGACAGGCCAGACACTGTAGGTGGGACACCAGGAGGCCAGGTTCATGCTGGTTCACAGACTTGACACCTTCAGGCTAGAAGAGCTTGTCCGAAGATCTGGCCAGTCCTCCCCATGTGGCACAGCACAAGGAGCCTCACCCAGCTACAGCACACTGCCCCAGCAAAGATACTCAGTCCCAACTTTAAACTGAGAACTCCTAATTAACTCTCAGTGCAGCTTATTCACATCAGCATTGAAGAGCTGCTTCAAGACCTCTGACAGTTCTTAAAATATACATTGTGACAGACTAAAACTCAGCTGACAAGTGTCATCCCCTCCCAGATACACCAACCAGCAGACACAAGCCATCCTCTCCCTGGCCTAACAGGGTTCTCCAGCCTCAAACCTGTTTTAACTGACAAGCAAGAGCAGGGACAGACAGGTGTTTGCAGAGCAGGTAGTTCAGGGAAGTCTTCACTATCTCCCACAGGCTTCCCTTCCTGCCTGAAAAAAGCAAATCCTTCCTGCTCTAACTCTAAATCAGCATTTCTGTGAGAAACAAGTGACAGGGCTGTGACATTAGTACAACTCTCTGCTGAGACAACTGCAGTGAAATGGTCTCACTCCCAGACATTAAAAAGGATTAAAGCCTAGGTAGGATTCATCTTCCCCAGTTTTAACCCAACAGTACCACACAGCTAGTCCAAGAGAGTCAGCACCACCTCAGTGCAAAACAACTATCCAAAACAGGATCCACTGGTACACTCAGAACTTCTGGGATGTACATCAATCAGCTGGTCAAATAAGCACCTGGTGGTAAGACCCTTCCACTTGAAGCCCTGAATCTCACAGCTGCTCAGTTATCAGAGGAAAAGAGAGCCACAGCTTTCAAGGAGATGCACAGGCAGCATCAGACACCCCTCTGGAAGATCCTGCCCAGTTCTGTGCAGCACAGACAATGGCCTGAGCTCAGGCACAGGGCTGGGGCCTCTGTGAACAAGCAGGGAGGGACAGGGAGCAGAGTGAGGCCAGGCCAGGGCTGTAACTCACAATTGGCTGTAGCTGCGCGCCCGGGAGCATGAACTGCATCTGCTGAGCAAACATGGCTGCGGCCGTCTTCTGCTGGATCAGGTTGTTGCGTCCATTTATTTCAAGTTGTGTTTTTAAATGTGGGGGAGGGTGGAGATATTTGCAGTTCTCTCGGGTACACCGGCCCTAAAAAACATAATGGAACAGCATTTCAGTGAATGTAACACCCAGGGCAGCCAGAGAAATTTAATTAAGGATTGTTTGGGTTACTGGAACAACACAATCATCGAGGCGGAGGCGGCTTGGTAGCTACTGTGCCTCTTTTGTGATTTTTCTATAGTAGGTGAAGAGAAGAGCAACATGACTTCTCCTGCAGTAACACTAACTGAATACTATCAAGCTAAACCAAAAAGTCAGGCTTCCTGATGTTAAAATGATTGTTGTAAGAAAAAACCCCAAACAATCTAACACAAACACCAATACTTTCAGAAACTAGTGGCAACAGTTCCAGAAACAACAACAAAAATTCCCTGTTCCTTTGCGTGGGTTGCTTTTCCCTTCCTTCCCAACACCAGACCACTTAATTGGCCCTGACAACCAGACAGAAGAAACAAAACTGTCTCTACCACTTCCCTAGCTGCACTGGATAAAACTTTAAGAGGACAGCTCTGTAAGGCAGCACCTCTGATCCACAACATGTGTGTACCCCAAAATGCTGAGAACTGGCCGTCACAGGAGGAAGAACTGAAATTATTTTCCCCCTTCATGGTTTCATTTGCCAAAAGTGATGTGTGTTGCATTACTGACTCCTTCCCTCCTGCAATAAACATAAGCACTGGCCATGCCAGTGGCTCCTAAAAGGCAAGAGATCACTGATCTCTCAGGGATGTTATTCCTGCAAATCAACTGAGATCATTACTTTAAAAAAATGTATAAACTGTGCCTTACTTTAATAGTGTTTTCAAGTAGAAATAAGAAGACAGATATCACTAAATAGGAAAGTTAGTAACAAATGTTGTCATTAAGATTAAACAGTTCTTGAAAAATTAGGTTTTCTCTCTCCCCTCCTTTCTTTTTGAATTTCTTCCTCAAGAAACAAGAAGCACACAGAAAACATGAAATACTTAATATAACTTTATGCAAAAATTGTGACTTTTTTGAGGAACAAATTCTTTTGAGCTATTCAAACCCCATTAAAATAAGCCAGACCTGGAGGCCACAGAGCTGTTCCATGACAGATAATTAATAACTGTTCCTGCAGCCAGCAAAGGCACAGGACCATCCATTACCCAGCCTATCCCAGGCACAGCCATCAAGGGCTGGACACAGAGTTCTCAGTCTCAGTGTAATTAAATTTGCTTTCTAAAAGGGGCACATCAGGTGACCCCATGTACCTGTCCCTGTTACAGCAGAGCTGTAACCCCATAACCAGGTCCACAAGAATACAGCAGTTACACACCACTCACCCAAGGAACCTCCTGGGACCAGCCCCTGATGCACCCAGGATACTCCCCTGGGGATTCTTTAAGGCTTTTGCAAGCATACAGGTGAAATCACGGGACAGTCCAAGTACCACTGCAAAAAGCCAACACCATGACCCACTGCAGGGGCTGGTATTGAATCCCCAGCCAGGCTCCCCAGCATGCCAGGTCGCTGTAGAGCAGCCTGAGATTTCCAAGCTTTACTCTGCCTCACTTCCCACTGGGGATAACAGCTTCAGTGGGGAGAAGGCTGCAGAGCTTGACTGCAGCTTAAAAGGAGCTATTTGACATGTGTCATGGGAACAGGCTCCTCTCTTATCTGCTCCAAGGAGATCAGAGTTAAACAAAAGGCAAATAATTAAATGCAAGAAGTAATGGGCTAAAGCCAGTGGGACAGGAAAAAAACTACTTCCAAACTTTAGCAGCCTGGCTTGGTGGAATGAAACTCTCAGCCCTGCTCCTAAAAGAGCCCAGTAGCTCCCAACAACCCAACTCAAAAACAAAGAGGCTTTTTAATGCTATTGTTTTGGCTTCTCAGCAATCCAACAGCCCCAGATCCCCAGCAGTGAGTTAATTGCTCACAGGCCCTGAGGACAGGAATCTTCACCACCAGACACTTTCTCACATCTGTGTGAAGTGAGGGTAAAATGGCACCACTGCAGCTGGCCGGTGTTCAGACACCCAGCGCCACTACAAAGGAAATAACTGCATTAATCTGCAAGGAGAACACTGGGCAGTTATTAATTAATGCAGGTGACCTTTGGGTCATCCCTCTCATGCTGCACAGGACCAGGCCCCTCTACAGCCTTTCCCATCACCTGGGACCCAGCAGGAGCCCAGGGCTCAGCCTCGGAGCACATCTGCAGTGTCCCACCTCTGCAGCTCCTCAGGGCTGCTGCTGACCAGGAGCAGAGCCCCCGGAACCACGGGCTGCCCATGGCCAGGCAGCTGCTCCAGCCTCCATGGACACATCGGCCTCAGAAATTCCTCCTGACTGGAACTTGGCACAAGTGCTTTGGGTTGGGGAAACACTTATTTCTACCAAATTTGGAATAAATCTGTGTAGATGCTCCTACACTGCAGGAATTGAGAAGATGAAAAAAAGAACCACTATTTTTTGTAAACAATACTTACACAGTTGACTTGAACTTGAGAAGGACTTTGCTATTTCAACTGAAATTGTGAATATCATTGATACCAGCAACCCCAGCTTGGTGTGAAGCTTTGTTCTATTTTTTTTCCTCAAAGCAGTTTGTTTAATTCCAACAGGGGGTTCTACAAACAGAACATTTTTACTACCAATAAAAAAACCACCATACAGCACGAGGTGTTGGTCTTACAGACAGTCTGTAAGCTGAAACCAGTGCCCACACAGTGCTACTGGTTTCAAGGACATGTATTTGTAAGAAACAGAGCTGTGCAGATGCTGCTGCAGAGCAAAGGCTGTGAAATCTGTCAGCCAGGCCTTTGAGAGCTCAGAAAGACTAAATGAATCACTGATACACTCAAATGCAAACCCATGCCTTTGGTCTAACTTTTCCTCACCAATATTTTGATGCTGAGCACCTCCAACCACTGTGTTTCACTGGGGTGTATTGGAAGCCACAGCTGAGTTGAGCTCCCCTCTACAGCACCACAGCAAGTTCTCCATTTCTCAGACAATGAATTTTAGGAAGTGATGATGTGACAGAGTGACACAAAATGTTCCCAGTTTAGACATCTTGCTATGTAACAACTTTCAAGATGCTTGCTCTGTAGTGATGGGCACCACTAATACCCTCTGAACTCCAACAGTGGTAGGGGTGAGCCCTTCTTCTACCCTTCCATCACAACACCCAGCTCTTGGTATGTCCCAGAAACACACACAATCTTCAAGACCAATTTCAGCTCTACAAAAGCTGCCAGAAGGACAGAGGAGCTGCCATTTTTAACTCCTCAGTACCAGCTGCAACACAGCAGGGAAAGCAACAGGGAACTGGTAGCAAATCTGCTGTGTGGATACTGGGCTGGGGATAAATAAGGACAACTCCATTTTATACCTGAGTGGCTTAGGAATACAGCATGGGAAAATACAACAGGAGTTAGGCCCCCAGTTTTAGATGAACATATTTATGCTACAAGGCACAACTTTCCTGCAGGGACTAGCTGTGGCTCCAGCAGATCAAAAGCTCAGCACAAGGCACAGGACAGTTCCAGGGCTGTGCACAGAAGACCAACTCAGGCATTCTCCAAGCTGAGCGTTGCACCAAAAAGCAGCATTACAGCACCTGGAGTGGCCACTGCACATGCTGGTAGAGGGCTGGTGCTCAAAAACTGATCTGTGCTGGTAAGCAGCACACTGAGCCTGCTGGCACCAGTGCAGCCATCCTCCTGTAACTGGAAATTTGAAATTGTTGCTGTCAATTTAGCCTGAGTACTGACTCCAGGACAGGCACATTCCCCCCCTGTCCCGGGTGGCACACAAGCCTGCAGCCAGGGAATCACCACCCAGTAACAGACTGCTGCTGGCCTTGGCAACATGCTAAATATAGCTGTATTTTCTGGCTCCTCACAAAATGGAAGGAGTCTGAAGGACCATGTTCATCTGCTTCTTTGCCAACTACAACCAGGAGGGAAAAGCATATGGACTGCACTTTCCAAGGCTTGAAAAATGGATATTAAAAATAAATCATTAAAAGATTTTATGAGTATCTTCTCCCCATTTCTTCCCACATACTCCCCCACCCTTACAGTAGGCTGCTGGCATGTGACTGACTCTGTGTTGCCAACTTAAGTCATGCTGTGATGGCGTATACTGTAAATGGCTGGCATCTGACACCAGCTAACGTGACAGCAGCTTGCACTGCAACAAAGCCAGCTGTTTGGAGTGCAGCACTGAAGGCAGCACACTGAAATCCAGTAGAAAAACCTGCATGATACCTGGTAGTGTGGAGTTTGCACCTTGTCATCTGCATCCTAGCTCAGCAGGATGCAAATAGAGCATTCTGGGTACTGCACCAGGCTGGATGAACCTTCCCAAAGCATGTTGAGCAAATTGTCTCCTTCCTGGCTGCTGAAGTGAGTTCAACTGTGCTGCAGAAACAAGGCTTCCAGCACAAACCCCAATGCTTGCTCACATGTCACATGTGCACCAGTAATGCAGTTTGTTACGGTCTCTTTAATCCCGGACACCAGTGAGGGGTTCTAGACACACATTTCTGGTTTTAATGACTGCACACTATGCCCCATCAATCATGAGCAGTTCTCATGTGAAAATCTTCAAGCTAATGCGGCTTTTCACACACTGGAGGCTGCAGTAGGTTGGTGCCCTGACTGTGAAGTCTTTTCCACAGATACTGACGACATGTGCAATGACTGACAGCAAAAAGAATGAAAAGAGACCAGGCAGGAAAGGATTTCCATGTTTTGCACAAAACCAGGCACCAAAACACAGCTTGTCTACATAACTTTTCTCCGCATGAAGCAGCAGATTTCCACCTCCCCAAGAGGAACTCGGTGGGGAGGCACATTCAGAGATGTGCTGGCCCTGCTTACTCAGTGCCTGTCGCTCCAGTGCTGAGGCATGAAACGCTCTCTGCTTTCCATCCCACTCACCACATGCACACAAAGGCTCTCTCCTGGCCATGGATCCTTGCTCCTGCCACAGCCTTGCATGGCTTTCTCACACAATACAGCCTCAACCACCACGGTGTCTGCCCCACATTTCCAGGGCAGGCTGCAAATTCATGCCACAGAGCATGAATTGTCCTGCAACAGTGGGAGGCAAAAAGTGGGAAGCTCAGGGTTGCATCCCCATGTCTGTGCAGCACAACTAAGAACATGTACTGAGCAGCACGTGCTGCTTCAGGTCTGCCCTACTGCCACCTGCTCTGTAAGGAAGGAGCGGTCCTGGGAGGCAGAGTTGGTACCTGGTGCCCAAGCTCTAAGTCCTCCACCCATCCTATAAGGACTTGCAGGTTTGAAGTTACACTTCCAGGACAGCAAATCATCAGTGCACCACCTCTACTCAAGTGCTTTGTGCTCACTGCAGTTTGTCCCTAAACAACACTCTCCAGGGCTGAGCAAGTGGAACTCTGGCTGGATTGAGTGGCTGCCACCTCCAGTGGCCTGCATGGCTTGTCCAGCCACCTCCAATGCTGCACCACGCTCCTCTTTCCACACAGGTAGAGAGCTGCATTGGAGGAAGGGAGATAGCTGTCCATCTCACTGCTGGATCAAACACCTTCCACTGGCAAACATCAAATAGCATGGAAATAGCATGTTTTCAACTGGGAAACAAAGGAGGCTGGAGCTGACAAGTCAGTCTGATCATTAGCGAGTGTTCCGTCTCAGAGAGGTGTTCATGCAGCCCAGCTGTCACTCGCTGCAGTTCAAAGCCAGCCCTGAACACACCTTTATCTGCAAGTCCTTTCTACAGGCTAATGAAATTTCAGAAATTATGCTGCCAACTGAGTCAGTGAGAACTGCAACCTCACAACCTCCCTTGAACATTGACCCTGGCCCAATACACCAGGTAACTTCTGCTGAGGTCCAATGCTTTCCACCTAGCAGTATTGGAGCAGCTCACTTTCACAGAGAAGCTTTAAAGTGAAATTATGTAGAAAACACTCCTTGAATATGTTCTAATGGAAGGCTGTTAGACCCCCCCCTACAAGCATCCTAAAAAGCAGGTCTAGAAGGATATAGTGAAGTGATACATCTCCCCATTGCCCACACAGATCACCCATTTTCTTTGTTCCCAGTACTTGTTTATTTCCCAGACACGGGACTCCAACACATCAGTCTCCTCACAGCTGATTTTCAGCTGCAGTTTTGGTCCACTTGCAACAAAACTAAAACTTCTGGTTTAGGTCAGAATAGGAATTATTCCCTTCCTCCTTGAGGCCTTAAAGGCTGTTGTCCCATCTACCCCCTTCCTTACTCTCAGCTCCAGACTATGCAAACCATCCTCTTCCAACTCTCCCTGCACAGTCTCCAAGCTTTTCCTCAGGCTACTCCCCCAGTCCCTGCTGCTGTGAGTACCTGCACAGGGCGCTGTGCTCCACCTAACCCCTGAGCAGTGATTTGCAGGTACACAGATTTTTTTCACATGTCCTGCAAATGACACTGCTGCTTTTAGCCCTGCTGCTGTGAGTACCTGCACAGGGCACTGTGCTCCACCTAACCCCTGAGCAGTGCTTTGCAGGTACACAGATTTTTTCACATGTCCTGCAAATGACACTGCTGCTTTTACATCCCTGCATGGCATTTTCTTTCCTACTAACAACGTACCATTCTTTGATTCACTCTCAACAAGCCTTTTCCAGAACTACTCCAGACCCAGCTACGCTGCTCCCTGTATGAGGCAGCTGATTCACTCCAACACTGTATTTCATACTGAAATATTGAACTCACCTTTTTATGGATTACTTTTCCAACCTGTCAAGACTATCTGCAACTCCACATCTGGTTCTCTAAAGAGTGTCTGTAGTTCCTCCCAGCTCAAAGCACCCTACCAATTTAACAAGCATACTCTCTCTATTCCATCATTCAAGCCATCAGAACAAACAAAACTGAACAGTCCCGCCAAGCACATCCTTCCAGACTGCCACTGAACTCAGTTTTCCAAGCTGTTGTGGAGAGTCACATAAAAATTTATCCTATGCTTTGTTCCCTGTCTTGTTTGGAAGTGGATTTGTGCTGCATCAAAGGCTCCCAAACGTAATGTCAGCACTTCATTCTCCCTCTCTGAAATAACTCATCACAAAGGCTTTCCAGTTCTACTGTTTTTTCTGCTCCTTTTGGGACAGATGTTGGCATTCTGGAGAGTCTGTGCTCTGCACCCCTCCTACACCAGCAGCCCTGCTTATACAGAATTGGGTACAAAGAAGCTGGTGGTCTAAAGTTACTTGTAACAGCAATAAAAAATACAGCACAGCTGGCTACTGACATTTCTCAAATGCAGGTGTAACACCCATTTACAGAGAGCCCAGAGACTGCTGTTATGGTGAGGATCCTGCTGTGAACAGATCATAGCTGGAAAGAAAAAGCAAAATGTATCTTCGAGTTAGCATTACCAGATGGCAATCAGCCTCGAAGGCAAGGGAAGCAACACAGACTTCCTGCCATACAGAAGTTTCAATTTCAATGTGTGTGAATAAAAATGCTAGAGTTAAGGTTAATCTGGTAGTTTCCAGCTATGGATGATACAGACCCTGTGAAATGCATGTTCTAGCCAGGAAAGAGTACAGTTCATGAATACAGAATTTGCTGGAAATAGAATTCAAACAGCCCATAAAAAGCACAAACCACAGTTTTATAATATCTCTAGGGTGAGTTGTGCCTGACTTTGAAATTCCCACCTCTGAGAATAAACAGCCACCTCCCCGAGCCTGCGCAGACAGATGAGACAAAAACTGCTAAAAACACCCCAGGTGTTATTTTGGCCCAGCTGAGCTCCCCTGCAGTCACTAGAAAACTGTCTGCAGATTTTGTGCTGTTCTGAACGATGCTCTGAGCTGCAGCAGCAGCATGTCAGCTCTGACCCAGGGCTGCTGAGGTGAACAGGGACATGTCTTTTGTCAGGGTACAGAGGACAAGAGTCGGAGCTGCCTTTCCACACAGCTTCAGTGGAAAAACTAGAATAGCTATCACAAGCTCCCAGGGCCACCAATGTTCCCAGCACTCTCAAGGCAGCCCCAGCTTGTCACTAAAACAGCAACTGAATTTCATGGCTTCAATGAATGTTAGGTCAAGCCCTTTCTGAGCAAGCCTAGACTTGATCTTGACTGAAATGAATGAACCTTGATGTTTTTGCATGATTCCAAATGAAAGCAGGTGACATTTGGCAGCTACAACAAGAGTTTTGGGTCCTCCTGAACTGAGAGCTCAAAGCAAAGCTCAGTGGCACATGCAAGTGCAATGCAGCTCAAAAACCCTCAGAGCACCAAGCAGACACTGTGTTCATCCCACTGAAGGGAGGGTGGTACACTTTGCACAGACCAGTCTACCCAGTTTTCCTCTCCCTACAGCTGTGGGGCAGAGCCTTGGGAATCCAATCGATGTTTGAGCTAAAAAAACCTAAAACATTATATCACTCTACAACTTCAAAAGAACAGTTCAGTGAAACACAACCACTTCAGTCCAGGTAGGGTCTAGGCTCTATGTCCAGGAGTTGGAAAATGCACAAGGAATTAAAAGGCCAATTGATGTTTGAGCTAAAAAAATATCACTCTGCAACTTCAAAAGAACAGTTCAGTGAAACACAACCACTTCAGTCCAGGTAGGGTCTAGGCTCTATGTCCAGGAGTTGGAAAATGCACAAGGAATTAAAAGCAAACACAACAATCCCTGGCTCTAAGACACTGATGCTGCTCTTCAGCCTCCCCCTGTGACTGTTCTGCTGGGACATTTTTGCTTTGCAGGGAAGATGGAAAGAAGGACACATAAGGTAAAAAAAATCCAGCATTATTTCTACAAAAGGTATTCAAGTCCAGAAATAAAGCTGCCAACAGCCAGCTGAGGAGATGCTGAACAAACACTGCTAAAGACCCATAACACTTCCATCTCTTTGTCACTCCAGCCTTTGTCTGTGAAAGCCAACCTCTACCACAGACACAAACCAAGCTGTAGGGGCTGTGCTGTGTGCCACTGGCTCAGGGGTGTGCTGTGCTTGAAGGCTCTCTCCCATCACAGGACTGGAAACTGCCCCTTGCCACCAACACACAACCAATCCCTGTGGCACATGGCCAAGCTGACAGTGCTTCAGTCATCTACTTATTGCAGAGTTGGACAGGTCACCACCAAAGGCTTATAAGGGACACCAGCACCTTGCCCAAGCAGGGGGATACACTTCCCATCACATGGCACAAACAGTTTAGCAGCTGAACAATTTCACCAGCATATTAAAAATGTACCCTGAGCACAACTCAGTGCTTCCCTCACACCAAGCCCTACTGCACATGCCAATCCTTTCAAATCGTCTGCATAAAAGTGCAAAACACTTCCACAGTGCTTCCCTCACACCAAGTTGATCAGGTGCAAATGCTGGGAACAGACAGATGCATGGCGTGGCCAAGCCCTACTGTACATGCCAATCCTTTCAAATCGTCTGCATAAAAGTGCAAAACACTTGGACAGGGGGGTTTGCAAGATCAGATGTGCTCTGCAGGAACTCAAACATGCTTATCTAGGACTCGCTTTAAAATCTGCAGCCTCAAAATGCTTGTCAAGCTTGTTTTTGTTACATAGCTCAAACCAGAGCAGGAGACAAAAACAAAGCAGAAAGCAGCATTTCTATGTCCTCATCTCCCTTTTTGGTAGCACCTTAACTGGTGACAGCCACTCACAGCCATTGCCAATCACTTCACACCACTGACCTCGGCAAGCAAATCCAGCTCCAGAAAGAAACGATGGCTTGTTACCACAGAGCTCAAGCACTATCACCCTGACATTTAAAAATATATTTTAATTAGGAACAGGGGGGACATGCAACTACTGCATTCCAGTAGATTCTAAGCAGCCACAGGCACTAGCCTAAATTCCCAAATCCTTATTCACCTGGCAATTAGGGAAGCTGAGAGCTGCTGTGAGTGAAGTTTTGCACATTGCTGAATACAGCAATGTTCCACTGAGTTTCCCCAGGACAGCACAAAGAGGTCATGGCTGTCCTCCTGCTCTCACGCAGGATTTTCATTCCAAGCTGTTTGTTATACTTGAAGGTTCTTAAAAATTCAGAGCAGTTATTTTGTTGGGGAAAAGCCCTGTAGCTCCTTCATTATATTTTTACATCTTGACAACTCTTTCCAGCTCTGTTCCCCTGCCAAGCTCTCTTCTTTGAGGCCAATGGCACGCTCTGTTATGCTCAATGAAAAAAGTGTATTGATTTTAATGTTTTTGGTTTGTGGAACATTTAGTTTGCTGCAAGCAATGGACAGTGTTTACCAAGCCCAAGAAATATATATTAAAAGAATATGGCACTGTCAAAGTATGTTTTTTGAGCTGTAGAGCCACAGAGCAGAAAAACATGTTTATCTGAGAGATTACTACTTCCAATAACAGCAATCTCATGCCACAAAAGACAGGAATAAAGACTTCATCAAGCTCTTTTCCTTTGTATCCACCAATACATTTTGATTATGCTACGTTTGTGAACCATATCAGTCTGTTACCACCACATATTTGAAATTAGGTTTAAACAGAGTAGAATTACCATCATTTAGAGTTCTGAACTGAACATTTTTAATGTCTTCCAAGTATTATTTCACTACTCTCCTAGGTTCAGCAATGTTAAAAGCACAATAAAATAGGCTTCTTTAATACAGTATCAAGAACATGCTCTCTCCAAGACAAGTAAGACTTTACAGACCTGCCTGGCCACAGACCTGCTGGAGGAAATGATTAATAACAATTACAAAAGAAGGCATTTAGTGTCCAGTAAAGAGAGCACGTTTAGGAGCATGTTTAGTTCTGGGATCACTGCACCTACAGAGCAGGATGTGGAGGAGGTGACATCTACCAAAGTTAATATTCCTGTGGGTTTCAATGTGGGACTATTTCTAAGTTTAAAAAAAATCAATTCTACCTGGAAGATAGAAACACTGGCAAGTCATTGATTTTTCTTCTATAATAAATTACAAAAAAAAGCCCACGCCAGCTCTCTGGAACAATACTGCACAAGTGCTGTATTAAAAAAAAAAAACCACCACAAAAACCCAATGAAAAACAAACAAAATTAAACTTCACTTATGTCTTCTACCTTCCATCCTCAACTGTGTCTCTCCTGATTGCTATTACACCAGGCCAGCATTTGAAAACAGCGAGTGCAGTTTCTCTTGTCCCTTAAAACATCTTTTCATTGTAAATCCCATAATCCAATTCTATAACTTTCACCAGCTGAATCTGTCAAGGTCATATGGAAAGTTGATGCTTCTGACCTTCCTCTACCTACAGTGTCTGTTGAATATTACAGTTGCAGCAGGCAAACCACACGTAGACAGAACCAAGCAAAGTACATTAAAGCCCAGGAGAATAAATGTTAAAGTACTGTGCTCATGAATACCAATAAAGGACATGTGACCACCTTTGGCAGCCTCATGGCTCAAGTTTACACAAGGGAAAAGGCAAATAGGGAAGAGCAGAGATTGATAACTAAGTGTCTGACCCAAACCCTCCCTCCTGTCCTGCAGAGGGCAAAGTCATGCTCAGAAAACCTCATTCTCACTGTGTTTCAGAAAGCAAAATAAAATTGCATATAAAAAGATATGGAGGTAGTTAGGTTTGGTTGGGTTTTTCTAAGAGCTTGGCAGAATACAACCATTCCCTGAGCAGGGAAGGATGTGGCTGGGCTCTGCCACTCTGTCTTTCCACACTTCAGGTGGAAAAACCAAGGTATGTCAGAACATGACATGACAGTCCCTCTGTGCAATAGCTGAAGCCAACAAAGGAGGTGACTGCAGGGCAACAGCAGATGCAGCAGTACAGGAGGGTGATGGCCTCACTGCCACCACAGGATTTGCTCCCTGACATTTGTCAGAGCCAGGGGTCTGATGTTCCAAGGCACAGGACACCTTTCTGCTCTTGGCTAGGATTTGCCCCACAGCACAGAGCAAAGCCAGCTTGCCCTGTTCCTCACCCTGACGTCCCACTGGTGTCCCCAGCTGCTTTCTCAGGCTAGGGTTCAGTTCACCAAAGACCAAGCTTTGTCCTCATGCTCCTGTTTCAGCTACACATGCCAGGCATATTTGTGCATAGCAACACTCTTCCCCTCTGCTCTGGCTTTGCAGAGAAGCTACCAAGCCACAGAAAAGGGCTGACTGTGTGCCACCAACTCCACACATCTCCAAGCAAGGACCCCAAAGCTTTCTGGTCCATGCCAGGCCTCAGATTTCATGCCCACAGTATAATGAACTTGCTGTTGGTCAAAGGATTAAAGGTACAGATACAAAAAGTACCTTTAAGAGAGGTCCTGCAGCCTGCTAGGCACAGCAGGCAAGGACCACACATCTCACACGGACCTTGGCTTCCAAACAGGACATTCAGGCCAAGTGACACTGAATCACAACCCTCCATCTAGGAGGCAGCAAGGCTTGAAGAGAAAGAAAGAAAGAAAAAAAGGAAAAAAACAAGCAAAAATAAAAAGAAAGCCTGCCTTGCCCTAGGCAAATATTCCACCTCAGCTTTGCAGACTGATCTATTTAGTGAGTTGTTTATTACAGCCAGTAACATATGCACATTTAAGTCACAGAGGGGATTTTTCTTTTAAAAAACACCTCAGCAGTGCTCTTTAAAAAGCACCTGGCACTAGAAAGCAGATATGTGACCAATATTTGCTACCATCTCTAGTGAAAGGGAGGTTAAGGCATTGTAAGTGTTTGTTAGGAGCTGAGATAGCACGCTGTGGTGGCAACAGGACAGACCTTTTTCCCTGGAGGCAAACATGATGGGCTCACAATGCCAAAGATAATGCACTGACATCTCTGTGGGCAAAAGGAGAGTTTGGCAATGACAATCCTGGGATAAAACTGCAATTAGTGAGACATATTTAGGTGCAGTTCCCGTGCACTAGTCACAAGTGCCACACCGGCAGCCAGCTTTAATGAACACGATGCCCAATTCTGTGCCAACATCTGAAAACCTGCTAACATACAATGGATTCATTACAACAACCTTGGCCAGGGCAAAACTTCTACCTGTTCTAATTACAACACTGCTCAGAGATCCTGGTTCCCACAGCCTGTAATGCAGTCTCGTGAGGTCTGTGCAGATTCACGCTCCCAACCTCACTCAGCCAAAGCAGATCCATGTTACAAACTAACAAAGCCCTCCTAGGAACAGCAAGCCAGCAAAGATGCTGCAAACCAGCATGCTGCTCAAGGGGGCTTGCTGCTCACCCTGCATTCAATGCTGACATAGATAGACAAAATCCGGGGTCTGTGGGTCTCTACACTGACATACAGCCCAAAGACCCCAAAATCTAGCAAGAGTGGTCTGCTTTCTCCATGTGATGCCAGGAATGGGTATTAACTGATAATGCGTTTTGCAGAAACCAAGATTTCAGTGGCAGAGAGGTTAATTCCATGTAGCCACTGGGATCTGTTCCCTTCTGTGTAACAAGAGCTCTAGGACAGGACACTGAAAAGGTTGTATGCCTAGTTAGGGGGATGTATCCATTTACTCCTGCGGGATGCAGCTTTTGGTCTGACCTAAATTCTCCTCTGCACAGCACTGGTGTGAGTGCCAGAAGAGCTAAGAAAGGAATGTGTCCTGCGTGTGCATACATGTGTGTCTGTCCATCCATCTGTCCCAGCTGACCAACAAGAATGGAACTGATCAGGGCCTTCCTTTCATTTGCTTGTTGCTTTGGAGTTCATGTTTTTAATAACTGCCAGATTCACTTACTTAGGTTTGAGAGCACAAGAGAAAAGCTGGGGGAGGCAGAAGCAACTAAAGCGTATCCATGTGGATGTGCTTGCTTATTCAGACTTGAGGCACAAAAGCAAACCGATCAAATTACCATGGGGTTTTTCTGTCTTTCCTGTATTGCTGCCCTGCTTTCCAAACTCCTGCCCTGAGCTGCTTATCCTTGTCCTGTTCACCAAGCACAGTACAGACTGCCTGAGATGCCCAACCTTTCGTAGATGAGGAAGTATGCAAGGCTTTCCTTTTGAAGGCTGTTTTCTATTAGAAAGCAATCTTAAACAACATGACTTCCTTAGGCAGCAGACACCTGATCTCATGTATTTTGCTTTTGCTACTGACAAGAGGTATCTTCAGATGCAGCACAATCCCTTCCTAAAAGGGCAGCAAGAAAAAGACCTTTCACTGCCCTTACTGGGCACAGTCAGGATGAGTCAGCTGCAATGCAAATGTTCATTTGTTTTTAGGTGGGATGGGCCCATATAGATGGGGTTGGGAGGGATTGGAGGGATTTTTTCTGCAAGGAAGAGTGACCTTTCTTGAGGACATCTGCAGTGTCTCCGCCACGTGAGAGGAGTAGCTGCAAAGAAGCTCCAGGGTCATTAGCAAGTCTGGAATGCAGCAGGACCAGTGCCTATGTAAGCGAACACTCCAACACTGCTGAAAAAATGCTCAAACTGGTTTAAACCAAGACACATGGACTTCTGATAGGGCCCCGGCAGAAATCCCTGAACAAACTTCTCTTCAAGTGCCTCTGATACAGGCTACAAACTAACTGCTAACATTTTTCCCCCTGACTGGACTAAGGGCTAAAAGGATGCTTAAAATCATTCTCCAAGAATTAGCACAATCAAAACAGGGAAAAAACCCCAGTTTTGTGTAGTGTTTTTGTCCTACCTAATGTGAGCTCTATTCCAAGTAAAGACTTCTAAAGATTTTATATTACTGTGGACTCTTCAAAAACCCATGCAGAGAAACACAAAACAACAATGAAAATCCTCTTAATTCAATCTGTGCTTTATCGCACAAGGCCGCAGCAGGGGATTTCTGGCTGTGGGAATACAAATACTCATCAATGCTACAGCTCAGGGTCCTGCTCCAATTACTACCCAAACACAAAATGAGACAGTCCCAGCCTGAAGAGTTTTCAGTCTAAATACACCAGACTTGGTGGAAAAACCCCAGGCAGGCAGGGGAAGCCTCAGCAACACCCAGACTGCATTCCAGCTGCTCTGTCCTGGGCTGCTGCAGCCGTGGTGCCTTTGATGCCTCCCAAGCTCCTTCCTGCCAGCAGCCTGCCTGGGTCCCACCTCTGCACCACTAGCTAAAAGTGATCCTGCCCATCTGTCTCCCAGTCCCCCAAGGGATTTCCCCCTCCCCTCTCCCAACTCTCCCGAGGATGGTGCAGAGCAGTTTGAGTGGGCTGTGCAGGAAATCCGCGCCTGCAGTGACACGCCAGCAGATGCTGACAGAGCTGGCAGTGATGGGTGGCCGGGGTCCCTGCCACATGCCCGAGCTCCCCAGCCCTATGGCAAAGTGGCCTGGGGAGCTGCACTGCCCCCCCACTCCTTCCCTTGAAGTTGTCCCTCACAGCTCAGAGATTTTAGACATCCCTGTCTTTTTTTTATCAGCCCTGATGGCTTTCCAGCTTCGAGCACCAGTCAACTCAGCCTGCCTGCCTTGCTCCAGCTCCCACCCTGCAGCATATCACTGAGGTTCTACAGGCAACAGGATTGACACAGCAGGGAGTCAAAGTCTGCAGGGAGGTAACCATGATTACATCTTCATCTGCAAGGGCACCAGATGCACTGAGAAATAAAAATGACTACTGAAGCAACAGGAGAGGAGAGCAAGAGACTTCTCAGGCTGCCTTGTACAGTCCCTGCAGACACTACAATAGGGACAAAGAGGACAGGGGAGCTGCACTAGGGCTTGGGGACAAGTAGGCCCAGAGGGAAGGAAGAAACTGAGCAGAAAGAAGAAGCAGGGCATTAGAATAAGGCTGCAAGTCTTACACCATCGGAGCAAGATTTGGGAGGGTTTCTGCATAAGCAGGAGCACCTTTTAACATCTTCCTCTACAGTGTCTGGGAAGGAGCAACATTCCCTCCAAAGATAAGGGTCTTGAAAGTCTGCTGGTTTATGAAAGAAGATTCCCTCCCAAGGAGGAAAGAGCTCTCCTTCATACAGCTGACCTAAAACACCATTATCTCTGCCATGCCTGGATGATCTCCCAAGCCCTCCTTAAAGGCTCATTTATATGTCTGGCTTTCAACTCCCCACGACCCTGAGCACTAAAGTGCTATGGCATGGGCTGAAATATCCAACTCCATGAGGCTCTAGCTTTCTCCTGGCAAACTCATCCTGGGTTTGCTATCTGCAGCATCACGTGGAAGGGACTCTGGGAGCAGAGCCCAAGCACTGCACGCAGCCCAACACTGCACAAACCAACCATTTGGGATAAAGAGCACATAATGGCTGCAAGTCTTACCCATGCTCTGATCCTTTAGGAATGGACAGCAAGAGGAAGAAACACAGACCAGTGGGATCAGCCAATACCGTTGGGATTACACACTGAGGTTTTGTATTCAAACTCTGCTCAGTTGAAGCAGGGCTCTTTAAGGACCTAATCTCCGTGTGACTGTTCCCAGCACCAGCCGTGCCCCTGTGGATAACAGGGACTTAGGGAAGCAGCAGCAGCGTCACGATGGTCACTGTCTCAGGCACATGGGCTGCAACTCCACTGTATTGGTGCTGCCCTGGCCACCTCTGAACCCCCAGATACTCCACATTTTCCTAAATGCCCCTCTGTTTAAGTGGTGTCTCCTCCCACTATGCACTCAGAGTTCATAAGGCAAAGAAGAAGTGATGAGACAGAGTTAAAGCCCCGTGTTTCAGGCTATTGGCTTAAATCCCCATCAGAACCTGGTGTGGGTACTGCTGGGCAGAGATGTGGACATCACTCATGCAACTCAACTGGATTACAACACTCTTATCTGTAGTGGTTGGTTTGGGTTTTTTCTGACACCAGTGTAGGAGAGCAGCTGAAAGTCAGTGCTGTGTTAATGCAGAGTATGGTCAGAGGCAAGATAAAACACAGAGACCACTCAGCAGTCACCTGGGCAATGCATTGTGATACCATACCCATACTGGAGCACAAGCTAAACTGCTCCTGGTTCCCATTCCCAGAATTAAGCAGAATTTGTCTCGCTTTTTAATGGTGCTCTGTGCGCCTACCTCAGCAAGGGGTGGGGGCCAGCAGCACCCCTGCAGCAGTTATGCTGGACTGGGTGGTGGGTCTCTCTCTGCTGTGCAGCCATACTAATACTAAAGCTACAAGTCACTAAAGTAGCTTGTTTTAAACATTCACATTCCACTGCTGCAAGAGGAAAACTTCCTCCCAGAGCACAGGCTGCCACCTTCCAAACAAGGTCAGACACTGACCTCCTCCCCCACCGCCAATGACCTTATTAGCACTGATCATGTTTCTAATAATATCCCGCATTGTAAGCAGGCCATCTGCCGTAACATTTCACTACAAACTTGGGGAATTGCTTGATCTGAGTATGCTCATGTCCCAGCAAGCCAATTGTGCCCTCTCAGGAATATGCTTCTTCCTCACAGCTTTAAGCTAAATGTTGCAGAAAGGCACCTCCAGGTCTCAGCTTTCCAGCTTGGAGCCGGAGCACGCAGAGAACAGCCCCGAGCCATTCCCACGTGCTGGCTTCAGACAGAGGAGGTAAAAACACAGAATTAGTGCTTAATAATCCCTGACTCCAGCATCAGGCTCCTCTGACAGTGGAGACATCAAATAACCATGTCACTGCAATCCTAAACCAAGGCCAAACACTAACCAGACGGTCAGAGAGCCAGATGCAAACCCAGGGCTCCTGAGAGATCAGCATTGCTTTTGTGCCATGTACTTTCTGCTGTGTGGACAGCAGAAAGATTTTACTATCCTACCACATTAGCTATGGTTAAGCTGAGTATTTTCACTGCCATTACAGAACAGGGGGCTTTCCTAACAGGCAGGCAAGCTTACAGAACTAAGCATGTTTGATAGCTATTCCTTTGGAAGGAGCCAGGGTTTGAAATGCTTACTCAGTTAGGACACCTGTCTAAAGTACCCAGAGTCTCGCTATTACAGCAGCTCAGCTACACTCAGCCTTCAAAGACATTTTTTTTTGTACTGCTCCTGTGAGGTCAAAAAGTGCAATTAGGCACAGAGACTGGCATTACAACACTTTGAAGCAGTTTGCATCATCACAAGGCTCTGAAAGGTGGTTTTCCAAATCCTTGGTCTTTCCTCTAATCAAAAGACTGTCATCAGGCATGGCACGAGGACTATAAGGGGTGAGGAAGGGGGTCAGTGCCTGGGTCCCTGCTGTTTTATGAACAGCAATAAAACAGTATTAATAAGCCAGAAGTAAAACTGTGCCTGTATGGGGCAACATTCACCCAAGGTCTTCAAAGCATTTATTTTAATACCAGCAAAACAATATTTATAGGGACAGAATTTCAAAGAGCTCAGCTCCTCACTTGGAAATCTAACCACTTATTGAAATGCTCTGTGGGAGATGTCAGGCGATGGGCTCTCCAAAAAGCCTGGCACATCTTGTTTATATTTGTTTTAAAGCTTCTAAACAGCTCAATTACATAAAAGCATGTTACTGCACCCTCCTTCAGAAGGGTGAACCAAGTGGCAGAAAGCTATTGTCAGCTAAGGGATTACATCAAACTGATGCTATGCCACTGAGGAAATCCGCCAACTCCACATGCTTGTTCAGTCACTCCCCTTGAAGGCATCTTTCACCACCTTCCCCCCAGCTCATTTTGCTGGCCTAATGCAATCAGGAGCATGAGAAGTCCCTAGGTAGCTTCACCAACACTGCAGCATCACAGCCAAGCATCCTCTTTGCTCCAGACTGTCCAGGCACAGAGGCTTGTGGGTTTGGTGCTTCTGTTTCAATCCCAGTGTTAGCTACTGCTACACATCAGGGCTGGAAGAAGTAATGCTTGAACTTCTTCCTAGAAGAATTTGGCAGTGCCACAGTTTGCAACATGGCACCATTTGAGGTGCCAGAGCTCACTGTACACACACACACACCCTTTTTGTGCTCCCTTGGCCAACTTCTGACTCACAGCAGGCAGAGCCAGCCCTTGCTATCTGGGCCCAGCACCTCATCTCTCTCCTCCCTGTGCAGTTGTGCTGGGTCACAGGCATGGAGCTTGTGCTTGCAGATCCCAGCAGGCTTGGCAAGACTGCAAACTCAAGGTGTGCATGCACCCAGAAAACTCCCAAAAGCCAAAGGTGGCAGAGCAAACGACCATGGGCAGCTCTCCTCCTTTAGAGACTGGCTGAGAAGACTACTTCCCATGCTCAAAACTTGATGCAACAGCTCACTCCAGCACAAGGAGCTCTTTGCTGCCTGCAGGAACTCTACAGCACTTAAAATCAGGCTTAAGTATTTTGCAGAATCAGAACTCTGGTCTGGAGGGCTGTGCCCTTCAAATAGGAAAGCAAGCCTCAGGAGCAGGAGGTGGCATGCCAGGGCCAGTGGAACATTGCAATATGCCCATAAAAGGTTTCAAAATGTATCTGCTTAAGCACACACAGAAGCTCAGAAGGTTTTAGAGTCAACATCCCAAAAGAATTCCTCTCCTGCTTTTTTAGGCAAGTGTGAGCAGCAGTCAGCACTTTACCATCATCTTCCCAACCAGAAACCCAAGGTTACTCTTGGCTAATATTAATAATGCAAATGCTGCTGACTTTACCCTTTGAGGATGGTGGTTTGCTCACGCCACAGGGAGAAGAACGAGGGAATATGAGCTGCAGGCAGGAGCAGAGGCCCTGCATTGCCAGGGCTGGCTGGAGAGGACAGGACAGGCGAGGCTGGCAGCAAAACCCCACTGCTGAATTTGCTTGGCCCATCTCCCTGAAGAGGCTGGCCTCCAAATTGTGGTCTCAGGACCAGTTTGTGGGCACAGCTCTGCTTTCCAACACATACAAGGGGAAAAGCACACCAGTGTGAGGCCCAAGGAAAAGCTGTAATCAAGTAATCAGCTGCAAGAACAGGACAAGAAGATGGATGGCGTTCCTGTCCTTGCCCCTTGCACTTGGAGAGCTTCCCAAATTACCAGCCTGTGCCTACACCTCTGCCAGCCTCTTGAACCTGTCCCAGAGACACCACACATGAGACTGGCACTCACACACAGGCAACAGCAAAGGCATTTGCTCCTCTGTGGGCAAGCCCTCAGGAGAAATGTGGGGTCAGGAGGTCTGGGGCACAGATGGTGCTCTCCATCTACTGCACAGCAAATACCCAATCACCAAATACCCACCCTCTGCAGAATATGAGCAATGAGCTGAGATGACAGCATCCCTCCAGGGTAGCACCAGAACTAGACTATGCACCAGAAAACCTACAGATATCTCACCTTTCTTGCCATGTTGCCACAGACAACACCAAGTTTCCCAAAGCACACATCCCCGTAAATGTAAAGGCCAAGGTAGTGTTCCCTGCTGAGGCTGCTCAGCTACAGAAAGACCCAGTAGAGATAGGACAAGGCCAACCTCTTCACTCTCCATAACACACCTCAAAGATCACTTCCTTGCTTTAGAGAACAGCCAAGAATTCCTGTCAAGGACTCTGCCTCAAACCTTTGCAAATGGCTGGCAATGAGTAAGACCTTCCTGCATCTCCCTGTCTATTGCTGTCCTTGCAGCACAGTCACCAGGTAACACAGCCTGCTCCAGTTACACAAGTTCATCACCCAGCAGCTCTGCAGAGAGCAGGACCAAGGGAACTCCAGCTGCTGGATTTTGTATTCAGTGCCTAAGGCACTCTGTCCTCCTCCTAACCCTGCCACAGTGGCAGCAACCACTGCTGCAACAGAGAAGAGAGGGGACAGCTCAGAGCAGCAAAAGCATGACTGCAAAACCCACCAGTGCTCATCTGCCACAGCTCAGCTGTCAAAAAGTCAGAGATAAACGAAATGAGACTACTGGGCCATCAGAGGAACCATTGGATAACAATAAACAAGTCATACATGCTGTGCACAGACATCTGTCCCACAGAAAGATCAGCTAGGCAGATGAAAGAAAGAAAGAAGGTGTATCCTTTCCCTGGAAAGCTGAACACACCTAGGAAGGTCACACATCACCTTCAAGTAACCAGCCTTAACCCCATAGAGAGAATCTGCAGTCCAGACAATGGGGCAGGCCTGGGAGATGCTCAGCACAGGCAGAGCCAGGTGAGCTTCTCCATCAGTGCTCTCCATCCCACAGATGTGCCAAAAACTTCTGAAGACACTAGAGAGAGTGTAGACAGCAAGTATGTCAGTTAAGCTGTGAAAACATGGAGCTTGTTATAATCCACAGACGAGAAGGGATCAGGCCTAAATGAATTCTCCCCCACGAGCCCTCCTATTTTCCTTGAAATACCAATTCACTTCAGAGAGAAATACAAAGAGAAATATAGAAATTAACAGAAAAAGACAGAGAAATAGAATATTAATAGTTTTTATACATAAAATTGAGTCTAAATATATTTCTCCCCACTTTAAGTTGTTTGATTTAAACAGTAGTTTTAAAAAGCACTTACGACATGCCGTAAGACACACAAGCATCCAGAGTGGACAGAAATCTGCTCTTGCCACACATGTAAGTGGCTTAATGGCCAAGGAAAAGTGGACATTTGTCACACAGGTGACTTGGCTCAACACTGTTCTTGTGGAATATTTACATCTCCATTACACTGTGCTGAGACATGGAGTTTGGAATGTCTCCGAAAATATCACTAAGGCTTTGTTTGCTTTCTTTTCCTCTCTAAAAGTGTAACCATATGCTAAGTTTAGTGGGTGTTTTTAGTTGTTTCTTAATTTGGAGTTTATTTAAATTTTTTAAAAAATAGATTTGATTTCCAACCAGTAAGTCAGAAATAATTCTAGTCAAGTCAGCATAAACCAGGTACAAATTAGCATGAAAACTGTGAGGAACAGCCTCAGGTACACCAGTTTCAAGATCATATAGAACATCCATTGCCCAAGCAGTGTGAACTTTTTAGATTGCTGTGGGATTTTGAATATTATTACCAGAGAATAACACTTCTTTTAGAAAATATTCAGACAAAACTACTTTTAACTTCTTTTTATGCCTGTTCACAGAAAACTTTTCACCTTCTTTTTGTAGAGTATTGCTTTGAAACATGCAATAGTTTAACAGTGTTTTTTGCATTAGACCGCCCAAAGCCAAAATTCATATTATTGAAATTTTTCACCCCACTATTTTCTGTCTCAAAATGCTCCCTGAAGCTTTAATTCACATTAACATTCAAAAAGAAAATTCAAAAACCTCTAAACAGCAAAAAGCCCCAACCCACACCTCAAAAAGCTGCATTTGTAAATTTTTTTAAACCACAAGTCCTCAGTGCAGATACCCAAACTGTGAGCAGCACAAATCAACACCTCTGTGAACACCCGATGTGCATTACCTACACATTTTTATATAATATGTCACCATCTCCTAATGCCCCATCTCTCAGCTCTCTGCTGCATTAGTGACCAAAGATGATGTTTTTTTTCCTTCCTGACAGCATCAGAAACTGAAAACACAACCAATGACTTGCTGGCCAGGAACTAAGAGTGGGACAAGCTCATATCCTGCCCTCCTGATCCAGGCTGAATAGGCAAGTTAATGACTTGATGAGCAGCCCACCAAAATGCCAAAACAAACCTTTGCAGGACTTGCCATGAGCCAGCAAACCACGTCCCAGTCCTCACAAAAAGCACTGCCTCTGCATGGGACAGTGCACACTGAGCCTGGGAGAGCAGCAGTGAATGAACCCAGAGGCCACCCCAGCTTACAAGGATGACATGACATTCCTCTCCTTTGCTCAGAACATCTCTGAGGTGCCACAGGACCTGCCTAGGAGGTACCAGAGAGCACTGGCCACTGAGCAGCAGCCCTCGTGGTCACTTCTGGAAGCAGGGTGGCCCAGCACAGCCAGCTTTTGGGCCTCTGGATTGCCCTGCAATCAAGCAGTGCAGACTCTCCTGCCATTCACACAAATTAATTCAGAGAACACTGCTTCCAGAATAACAAGGAGGGATGCATGAGTAGAGTGAGAGCTCTCTTGGCATCTGATTCAAACAGCAGATTCTTGCAAGGAACTATTTTTAAGTTTTGTATCAATCTGCTTGAGAAAGGTTCCTTCTGCTGCCTACAAATGTGCAAACTCCCCCTTCAAAGAAACACAGCTCAGGACAGCAAGATCCAGCCTTGCACTTTCAACTAAATCAAGACCAGATATTTCATGACCAAATCATTGCACAACACACAACGTTCCTGCAGAGTGTGTTCTGGTCATCCCCACCTGAGCATCAGTGAGGGCCCCCACTAATTCAATGAGTCCAGTGTGTTCTTCACAAGATTACAGGTAGCACACAGTTAGTTACCCGTGAAACAACCCACACTGAGGCAGTCTGACTGCTTCTGGAAGCATCACTGCTTTTTCCACTGCAACAGGCACGGAACTGCTACAGGAGATTAAGGAAAAAGGGAAAAAAGGACAATTCAGTAAGTGTATGGATGCTGCGCATGACCTGACCAGTGAGGTGAAACCATTGTTTGCTGGGTTATCAGAAGTTCCTGTATGAAGGCATTGTTCAAGCTTAAGAGGTCTGTGAGAGAAAAAAAAACAAGCAACAGCAGCACACAATGAATGCAGATAAGCAATGTCTGAACAAAGCCCTGGGCGGCTGCAAGACAACGGGAAAACTTATTAGCCACAAGCATCCTATATCCTGCCTCCCATAAAGCAACACAGATGTTCTGCTAATGCAGGGGTGAAAAGACAAGAGAGCACCAAGCAGCTATTGAGCCCTCCACAGGAGAGAGGGTCGGTGTTCCACAGCTGATGGGCACAAAGACATCCACAGGACGGGCACAAAAAGCCCCTTAAAGGGTCTGAGAATGTAACACCTCTCTGGTGACAGGTAAGGGTGGCCACCCTTATAGCCATGAGCCCCTCGAGATCACTGCAAGCAGTGCTTTGCAAGCCCAGCTCTTGCCCAGGAGCAGAACGACCATTGTCTGAGGGTTTAGCTCCCAGGGGGGTTATCTCCAGTGGGAAATGCACGGTGTTAGACATGCACACACTCAGGCTGCAGCACTGGGGAGCACAGCCCTCCACAGCACAGGGAAATAGGGCTCTGTCCACTGAGAGCTGCTGGATCCACGGGGCTGAAGGAAGTGCTCCAGCACCCACTGTCTTGTCTGCAAAGGGGGGTGCAGAAACAGCCCCATCACCTTTGGCCAAACTGCTCTGCACATTTGGACCTCTCCTTGAGTACTTCCCAAAGACAGAGCTGTCAGCCCTGCAGGAGGCTTTCCTAAGTCAAAAAAACCTGTTCTCTGGGAAATTCAGGCCACTTAACCAGCACATACTGGGCATCTGCTACTGTGTCATGAGGAAACTGCAACCAGAACATTATTTAACAGCCAGTTACACAGGAAACACTCTGAGCTGTAGAAGATCACACCCTACTCCTTCCCCTGGGTTGTTTTTTTTTGGTGTTGCTGTTTTCTTAACATGGTGTTCCCCATCCCATCCCCACTGCTGAAGTGGGAGAAGTATTTGCTCATACCAGAGGGTGGGATTTTGGGATTTGAACCCAGCTGCTCATGGCCTTGGTCCTGTACATCATCCCAGCCCCAGCTGTGCAGAGGGGCTGGCACAGCTGGGCGTGCTGCAGGAGCTGCACTGCCAACAGCACACGTGGGGAAGTGTCACACACGGGGTGACAGAACAGCTCAGAGCCCAGCCAAGCGGGGTGGCTGCACTGGGACACCTCCCCAGGATGCTGCAAACACCAGCAAGGGGCACAAAACTATCCTCCATACTGTGACAGCCCTCCTTTCCATTCACAAATATACATAATAAAATATTAGCACATTAATCTCTTCATTAAAAGTATCTGCATTGCCACTGCATACAATTCAAAAGTTTCAATGGCATAAAGAACAAGATTTTTTTCCCCCCTTGAATAATAAAAAAATGTTTGTCTCTCACTGTCAGCAAACCAGCAATGTAAATGAACATTTGAAAGTCACTGTATAACTAAAGAATAATTTCATATAATCAGATTAAAAAGAGAACACCGAATGCAAACAGAAAACTTGAGCTTCTTGGAAAAAGAGTACAGAAATGAAAACATGAAGAAGCCACTAACAGGAACAAAATGGGTAAACCAGTGTTAGTCCAGATCCAGTCCTGGTCTGAACCTCTGCATATATAACTCTACCAGTTCTGTTATTCATTATGCTCATAAAAATAAACACAAATCTTTTCAAGCAACAGTTGAAGTTCAAGAGAAAACTTTTAAGATTATAAAATTTTCCAGACTCTTTCTAGAAATTTTAACAGGTTGATTACTTTGGTCAAAACATTAAACACAATGTCAAGAATTCTCATCTGCTATCAGTTATCCATATGGTCTCAGAGTAAAAAAATACTTTTGAGGAGTCATACATTTGAGAAAAAAGAGAAAAAAAAGTGGATTTTCCTTTCCCAAGAATCACGGTGAATAAGGCCAGAAAGAGATGCCCACATCCCCCTCCTGAAGCCCCTCCACTCCTCACCCTGACTCACAGTCCAGGTCTTTGGTATTTTTGAAAGTCATCCCTGAAACTCCAGCAGGGACAAGCAACCAAGAGCTATTTACTGCCTCCAAATTCGACTCTGCAAGGTTAAGCACCAAGCTCAAGGCTCAGCCATAGCTCCAACAGGCCCAGAGAGCCACTGAGTTTGTGGGTCCCAAGCAGAAAACACTTCCTCAATGACCATTTCTGGAAATGTTGTTCTCCAACTATTTCAGCTGGTCCTCATCTACAGGACAACCTTAAAGTGCATTTGCAATTCTGTCTACAGGAAATACATATAATGCTGATTCATTATCTTAAAATGCTGCTTTCATTTTTGCTCATTAAAAACACATTTCAGATCTCTGCACCAAATGCACAGCTGACGTGATCTGGACACTCAAAACTGGATTTCAGTTCTCTCTGCTCGTCTTATTTCATTTGCTGCCCACAACCAGGGCTCCCTGTTTCAGAGACAGCTATATCAGACCTGAGCTACCACTGAAAAATACCCTGGATAAAATCCTCTCTCCCTGCAATGCCTGGCACTCCAGGCAATGGCACCCGAAGTCAGACTCAGCCTAGATTTCAGCAGCAGCATCCTCCCTGCAGCCACAGAGCAACAAACAGCTGTTCTGCACACCCCACGCCCCTGCCTCAGCCACTGGGAAGGGAAAAGAAAACAAGGCAGCTTAGGCAATGCACGCGTTACAGTCCTCACCTTTAGGGAGTCAAAGCAGGCAATAACTCGACCATTTTCCACATGGCAACTCCGTGACGGATGGGCGAACTTGCACTCTGCATCAGAGCGAGAACAAGTCCCTCTCTGAAACTCTCGACACACTTCTAACGTCAGCCATTTTGTATCACGGACCAGGGAAACGTTTACAGCCATATTAAAAAACAAAAATTAAAATGCAAGCAATCGCACCCTTCCTCAGGGTAATATTTACTGCTGATCTTCTTTTTTCTTCTCTTTTTTTTTTAAAAAAAGGGTAAAAAAGTGAATTCAAGTTAAACGTGAAGAAATAACTAACTTGTTGCTTTGGTAGAACTCCTATTCATCAGCACTTAGGTTTTAAGTCAAATCGTGTTTCTTTAAACAAGAATTAAACATAAAGCCAATCATAAAATAGAAATCTTATCAGAACAACTGAAAATCAAATTAGAGGCCAGCTCCTAAAAGTGCAATTGTAGAAGTTAAAATACAAGTGTTATATTTTGTGCCACTGCCAAAGTTACTTGCAAATAACTGGCAGACTTTCAAAAGAATTCTGTGCTCTCCAGTTAATGGTTTCAATTATTCTTGCAAAAAGCATATGCTGCTGGCAGCACTTCAGTTTGTGGAATGGTCTCGGTCCTTGGGGAGAAAACTTCGGGTTTGTTTTTTTTTTTTTCCTTCTATTTCTTGCTTCTAAAAATTATGGTTCACGAGCATCAAAACAGGCAAAAGGATGTCTGATTTTTTTTTTCCTCTTTCTTTTCTTTTAAATATTTGCTACATAGTCGGGAGAAGGAAAAAAAATAAAATGGCTGAGCAAACTGCGTGTAAATGGGGAGCAAAAAAAAAAAAAAAAAAAAAAGGGCAAGGCTGGAGGAGCCGCCGTCAGGGCACGAACTGCAAGCAACGCCGAATTAAACAGAGAGGGGGGCGAGGGGCAGAGAGAGGCAGCCCTAGACAGAAATCCAAGCAGCGGTGGCTTCAGGAAAGGCACTTTTCAGCAACCTGCAGGAAAAAGAGAAATAGAATCAGCCAGGAGCCTGCGGCCCCGCTCGGGCGGGCGGGCGCGGGGCGGCGCCGGCGGCCATTGCGGGCACGGGGGCACTGCCCGCGCCGCGCTGCGCATGGCAGGCGGCGCCGGCCAATGGCGCTTGCCGTTACAGCGGCACCCGCGGGCAGCCGACCAATAGCAGAGCCCGGTTCATAGCGCCGCAGCCGCGGGACCCTCCGGGACAGCCCCAGCTCCGGGCTGCGCCTCACGAGCCCTCCCGGACTACCGGGACAGTCTGCTCTTCGGTGCTTATTTTAAATTCACATTAACTAACCCACCCCCTTTTCTGTAGGATTCTTTCGGGCAGGAAGAGCAGCCGGTGGCTCAGCCCTGCACCGCTCGCACCTCCGAGTGTTCCATCACAGGCAGGAGATGGCCCATGGACACGAACTCTGCTGCTCTGCATTCAGAGCCTGCGAAACCAAGAGCAAACCCGACAGGGAAACCTAAGCCACACACACACACACACGGAAAAAATTAACTCATTGCTCACAGCTGTAGTTTTCCACCAGACCAAAGGCAACTCGAATTACTCTGACTCCAGCAACTCGTGTTATACAACAAACAACTTTCAATGCATTCCAGTTGAAGGCTTCCTTGGCATCCGCTAAAATGTTAAGCTGTCTCTAGAGTCTCCCATTCTAATATTAGCTGTACCATTGCCGCCTGATAGGATTGGGCTGTTTCCAAGTTCCCAAAATCAGCCCTTTATCTTCCTAAAAGTACGACCGTCCACTTGTGCAAACATTTGACAGGCGCGGGATGTTGCCTGTGTGGCTGCTATTAAGATTTCAAGCTTTCGTAGGAGAAGAGCCTTCAAGTACAAAAAAAGGAAGCTTAAATTCCTCTTTCATTATTGGTGTGTGATTGCAATTACACTGATCAGTAACTGAAACCTACTGGAGCTGGAAACAATGGAAACAATGCTACCAAGGAAGAAGTGTGGGAAGAGGCTGTCATCAGCAGCAGGGGGTGGGGCACTGAGGCTGTTTGATTCACAGATCGAATTATTTCAATTTAGAAAAAACAACACTCGTTAAACCTACACTGCAAGTACTTTCTAGGCTTAATTAGACACAAGTTGATAACAAAATCTGCCTAGAGATCCCTGCAATCCAGCTTGAGGCATCAGCACAAAGCTTGGTCTGACCCATGCTTCTGGAAGGACCTTTGCATTTTTGCACATCAGGTGGGGAACAGACTGCAAACGTCGTATTTGCTAAGCGTGTTTTAAACTTCAAAGAGAAGGAAAAAAGGCACACCTAACCATGCTCATGTCTTTTGGGTTTTGTAAAGAAGAGCTGCTCTAAATCAATTCCAATTTTGCAAACAGGGCAAATTTATACAGGAATCCCATTCACTAATATGTGGGCTCCCAGTTCAAATGAGCTCAGAAAGCAAAAGAAAGGAAAAGATGGGCAGAAACCTTCTGCAGGGAGCTAAGGACTAGCTGGGTGCAGCTCTTAAGAACGAGCTAGAACAGGTCAGATATGGGTGGGGATTAGAAAGAATGCACTCTCAGAAGTTCTTCTGAGCAGACTGAAATACAACCATCTTGTGGATTAAGTGCCTATTCCACAGCTTCAGACTCCCAAGGGAAGTGAGGGTCTCTCAGTGCTGGGGATAGAATATGATGGGTCTGACTTAACACACAGTTACACCAAACACCAAGATGTCCAAACAGTGTAGTAACATCCGCCCTTCCCAGCCCCTGAACCTCAGGAAATCCCAATGTAACAAACCAAACGTTGATCTTGCTCTCAAGCCATGCAGCTCAGGATCACACACTCCCACAGGTACATGGCTGCACTAAACTGCTCAGTCCTCAAAATGAAGGGCATCATATTAATGAAAGTTAAATCAAATGAATTCTACAAAACATTAAACTACAAACATCAAAACATTCAGACATATGTAACACAGTGGATATTTTTCTTTACAACTCATGGAGGAGGAAACACACCCACTGATGGAAATTGCCCCTGCCCCACACCCTGCAGAAGGGCACACTCATCTGTGCAACATTCAAGAGACAAGAAATTTTCTGTGCTGTGGAAACAACCCACCTCCCTGCAGAAGGATTGACTCATCTCAGACCCTGGCACTAGAGCTCCTGTACTGGAGGGAGCCAAATTAATGAATATATTTTTCATACCACGATTCTGCAGCCTGCAAGGCACCTGGCAGACACTGCAGCAGCACACACTGCCCCATCACTTGTTTGCTGGGCACTCAGGAGAGCAGTTAAGCACATGCTTAACTCTGAGCATGGACAGTCTTTCTGGAAAGAAAATCTGAAGCATGTACTTAAATGCTTTGCTGAATCAGGGCCTAAATAAATGAATCTGCTTCACAGGTTTGTCAGGACTGGGAAGCCAGCAAGCACAGGCAGCAGTCATCGTGTTCCGGCTTACATGATCACAGCCCAGAGGAGCACGAGTTAGGCTTTTCTGCAAGTCAACAAATACAGTTCTGTCACTGGATTGCTGCAAATCCCTCTCCACGTGGTCACGGGGAAGGCTGGAAAGGCATGCATGCAGGGCTGACATCACAGCGAGCTGCACACTGCTGCAGCGAGGCTCCCACGCACAGCCCAAGGACAGCACACCTCAGACAGGAGCCACCACAGCAACAAGAGCTTCAGCTCTCCAGGCTTCAACTCCTGGCAGCAAACAACTGTTCTCACCAGAATGCACCCTTACAATTCCCTTGTATTACCCTTTTTGGGGGGAGGGTGTGGGGTGGCTGGCATTTTATTCCCTTTGTTCTCCTGTATATTTCAAACAAGAGAAATTAAAAAAAAAAAAAAAGCATCTATGCCAAAACCAACATACAACCTACAAGGATTAAAAAGTAGCTCCAGAAATCGGGGGCTTCGTTAGCGTGCAGGAAATACAACAAAGGGTAGGTGCTGCCTTTTGAACCCTTCCCAGCAAGCCAGATCCGTCTGGCAGGGCTCAGCTCCTCCACTACCAGATGAGCCAATCTCATTTCAACGGCATCCGCATCAAAGCTGGAGAAAGCAGCAGAGCAGAGAGAAAAGCCTGTGGCCTTTATCCCTGTAAAGAAACTACAACATCCCTGAAGCCTCTGCTCTGGGCCACAATTGCCTGAGCTGCAGGAGGATGGCGCTTGCTCCTGATGTCTGCCCCCACCTTACAGCTACCGAAGAGCAGGGGAGCAAGGGCAGTCTGAGGAGCAAAGGTCACACCAGGGCTCGCCTCTGGCAGGACTAAGATGCCCTGACCGCTTGAGGTAACATGAGGACGAGCGTATTTCACTTGACGCTTGAATTCCTCCTGCTTGCCATGAAACTGATCCCCTTCCACTGACAGCCCCCATGGATGTCAACTTGTGAGGACACTTCCTGACAGCCGAGTTCAGAAATGGTAATTTATGTGACAGGACGGATTTGAGCAGCTCCCAAGTGTAAATGATGCTATTTAAAAGAGATTTTTTTCTTCTTTTTTTCTCCTTTTTTTTTAAGAAAAAATGACTCAGTAGAAGTGCCAAGGTGGGTTCCTCATTTACCGTTTTTCAAGGATTTCTGGGTCACAACTACTCAGTTGGGAAACAGAAGTGCTGTTGCCCTAACTCACAGTCCAGTAAGAACAGCAGCTATTCCTTTTGCCTGAAGAAGAATAGGGATACTGCAGGCACACTGGAGTTTTCCCAAGGTGAAGTTCCAGCCGTGCCCGTTTTTTTATCATATGTGATGCTGTCCATGCTCCTCTTCCACTCAAACCAGGTGACCATGGAACTGAGGACTGGCTCTCCCGAGTCCAAGCTCAGCCCTACACTGCCAGGCTGCAGTGTGCTTTACCTGGTTTTGCAAGTTATGGTGAATGAAAGCTCAGACCCATCATGGATGGATGCCCTCAAGGCACAACAACAGAGAAATTGTGCTTGCAAAATCAAGACCTACAATTTTATACCAATTCCACTAAAACTAAATATTACTATTAATGTTCACTGAGTGTCTAGATATTGTCAGAGCCCAAAAAAGACTTTAGTCTATGGGTTTTCCTCAAAGCACTAAATTCAGCTGGCAGTACAATGCCACACTCACTCATCAGTCCTTGCACCTTTGAGATGATTCTGTAACTTGAGATTTTATTGCACCTTAATGAGTATGGAAGAGCTTGGTGTGCCTACCACCACACCCTTGATAAGCCAGAATAGGGAACTCCTCACCCAAACAGCAGTGAGATGTTTCCATTATCAAACAATCTTCCAAATAAACACAGTGTTCCTGGAAACACTGCAAGGCAAAGAGAAATGGGAGCAATGAAAATAGCACACTGAAGTGTTTTGTTCTGAAAGAGAAAGAAAACTCTGTGGAGAATACCACCACCCATCCAACAGCCTTCCTTTCTCTTCCACTTTCACAGCGAGTAGTAAAAAACACATGAAACTATATCCTTGCATATCAAAGGAACCAAAAAGTTATAGTCAAAGGCAAGGTTTTGCTGAAAAGCATTCTACTGTTAACATTTATTGGCAGTGATGCATGAGTTAAGATAATGCACATTTCCAAGTCAGTGAGGAGGTGAAACAAAAACATTTAAAAAAATCTTCACCTAGGATCTACCAAACCAGGAACACAGTGACATTAGTTGAGTTGACTGACATCAGAGAAGTTAATTTTGGGCCTCAGAAAAGCCCATGACAAGTTAGGTACTGTCACCATTGGATCACAAACCTTGACTTGGGATTGATGCAGAAGTGCTGCTTCACGATGGTGAAAGAAACCACAAAAATATCCCTCATAAATCCAGGCGTGGATCCTCCACTGCTGAAGCACCAACGGCAATGCTCTTACCCTACCTCACATGAAGCACAGCAGTGCTCAGATTCCCACAGACACGACTCCTTTGCCAGTGGAACAGTGACAGTTTGCACACAGCAGGGCTGCCCGGACACGGGCTGGGGCTGTGCACTGGGACCAGAGCCATCCCAGCAATGGCAGCTTCTCCAGGGCTCCTCAGCACTCAATGGGCTGCAGTGCCAAGACCAAAGAAGGTCAATTTATTTTCTGTCACCTGCAAGAGGTATTTTTGCTTTCAAATTAGAAAATAATCTTCTATTTTTTGCTCTGGCCCTCATACTTTAAAACAAACACTTCAGGGACACAGCAGACACTTTGAATATTTCCTTTGTGAACATTCTGTACCTGGACACCTTTTCCCTCAGGGAACAGTTTACTTAATTTAAGGTAGACCTTTACAGCTAAAAGAAAATAAACCTCCTTTTGTTCTTCTACCAGTTACTCAGAAAAAGAGCAAGCTTCCTCTACCATGGGCATGCATGAAAAGTTTCTGTTCAAGGTCTAATCACAGATGTTGGGGGCTGTGAATCTCCAGGGGTCACAACGCGTGCCAAAAAGTCAACTCAGCTCCAAGCGCCTTCTGTTCAGAACAGGATGGCAGAACCCAGACAGAAATAATAAACCCACACAAGCAAAACAACCCCCCCAGTGCTGCTGCAATGGAAGCCTCATTCAGGACATAAACCCACTACAGAAGTGACAGGGTGGATGTTTGGGCATCAGGTACCACACAAACCCGTGCTGAAGGAACCACTACCACTGTCCTTCTTTCCCCACACTCTCTCATTCTGCTGGCATTGGAGAGTGGCCATCACTGGTTGTGACCTCTCTGGACAGAGAAGCACAAGGAACATCCTCATGCCCCTCAGTGGGGAAGGCTGTACATAGTGCACCCCATCTCTTCAGAGGCTCACCAGCCTTGCTGTCCTGGGTTTATGGCACCCTGGGAGATGGCTCTGGGCTCTCCAGGGCCACTGTCCTTGGGAAAATGGATCATGCATCACTGGCCTCTGGGTGCTTCTGCTCTTAGCTGCCCTGATGCAACCTCAGCACTCTTATATGCAGAGGTGGGCAACTGGAAAAAAGCAGGGCAAAAAAAAAAAAGAAAAAAAAAAGAAAAAGGAAAATACGCAAAATAAAGTAGCATGAGGGAAGGAAGCCCTTCACTGCAGAGAAAAAGAATGTACAAATGCAGGGAACTTTATCCTCCCTTGTGTACATGCAATTCTCCACACTTACACCCTGAAGCAAACAATCACAGGAAAAATTAATGCTGAGTTTAAGGAAGTATGGAAAAAATCCCTTTGTTTTTGAAATCTACCATTCTTCAATGTGCACTATGGTGCTCCTCTTCCCTCAGCCACCTGAAATCTTCAGTCTGTTTTCCTTCTTCCTGAACCTTTAGCTGTTCTTGTCCACCAAAGTTCAGGGAACTCCTCTCCCTTCACTCCTACAGGATTAGTTCCAAAATGCTTCCACAGGCAAATAGCTGGGAATTATTTCTCACTATCTACTGGGGATTTCTAAGCCAAAAATGAACTACAAAAACATTGCAGTTTAAGGAGCTTTTTTGTTTATTTGTTTGTCTTTGAACAAAGTCACAGAAGCTGCTGTGCTGGACCCACACACGTGCCTTGGCAGAACAAATACCTTTCCATAGGATGTTCCAGGGCAGCATGCATTGCAGTGCTTCAAAGGGAACTTCCCCTCTTTCACTAAAAAGATTTGTTAGAATAACCACACGTGCACATTTCTGTTCTTTTGGGCTTTTGATTTTCTGCCATCAGCTTATTTGGAACCAGTTAGAGGTCAAGACCCCTTTCTTACTCCAGCTCTCTACTAGGACTGACAGTGACACACTGCCATCCCACCCCCGTGGGATCTGGGGGATGCTCTGCTGATCAGGCAGCCAAGTGGGAGTTTTGCTTCACTAAGGCCATCACCAGTAAGAGACACGTGGAAAAGGATGCTCCCTTATATTAGGACCTGCTTGGCAAATCCCTTCTGGCCTCCTACACGAGGCAACTTCCCAGTGCTGAGGGCCAGGGACCGCCTTACAGCGGGGTGGCTGACCCGAAAGGAGCATTTCCTCTGCAGTGCAGAAGCAGCTACTGCACTTGCTGTGAAACAGTGCTAAAATCCTCTCCAGAGCCAGCACCGCTTGGGAGGGGTTAGGACCACAATTACACCAGCTGCAAACACAAAAGAAAAGGGAAAAAAAATTGTTGGCAGGGATCTCTGGAGGTCAGCTAATCCAAACCCTGTCTCAAAGCACAGCCAGCTTCAGAGGTGGATGCTTCCATATCCAAGCACAAAGAGAGCTGTCTCACACAAAGAGAGCTCAATTGAGTCAAACAAATTTACAGAGGAGACAGGAAAGGCCAAGGCTCATTAAGGCTTGTTCCCCACCACGTAATCGTAAGAAATAGGATCAAGCAGATGTATCCCACAATCTATCTGATTATCCTACTCAGTGTTCAAGAAACCCCCAAGGTCCCTGCCAATCAGGTAAGTGCCTGCGTGTGTTTGGGACAGCTGAGGGGAGGGAATGCTTTTACCCAACTGCCCTTCCCAGGATTCTGCTGACAGGAACGACCTACAGGTACCTCCTAAGCTCCAAGCGTGATCCTAGCCCTCAAGACAGGCAATATACTCTGTCAGGCAGGAGAAAAGCAGAAACAGGAGCCCAGCTCAGCCATTTACTGTGCTGCAGAGGCAGCCTGGGACTTTCAGGAGGTATCAGATGTGTTCTGTACACAGAGGAGACCAACCCAGGTCTGGTGCTACTTAGGTACCTCTGCCCAGGCACACATACTTGTGCCTGGAAAATTCCCACTCCAGACTTCTCCATCACAGAGCCTTCTGCTCAGAGACAGGTTTTTCTCCAACAAAAAAGCACTTTCCCTGCAGATCCCATATGATATCTTCTATAAGCACATACATGCTCCTACACAAACACTGCAGCTGAAGGCACTTCATGTTAACTGCCCTACCTGGTGACCACAGGCCTGCAGAAAGAAGAGACAGCATTTGCTCTGTGGTTTGAATTCCTTCTCAGCTGGAAGAATTCAGAGAAAACAAAAAAAGTTTTTCTTTTAACATTCTTTGTCCTGAGCGCTTGGATAAGCCGTAAGTAACTTGGCAGCAAACCAGTTTGGTACAAACACAGCACACCAGAACACAATGCAGTCATCACAAAGCCACCGCTCTGGGCCAGACAGTAATTTTCCCCTTTGCACAGGGCAGGCCTCCAAAGTCTTTGTGCTCCTACATTCGAGTCCATCTGAGTTACACGATGTGTTAAAAATGGGGACTCACACACAATAGGGAAAACACCTATCATTTATGGGCTACATGGAAGGGAATACATGAGCACAAAGGTACTCAAAAAATATTTGTCAAACAATTCAGGACTTGAGAAAAGTAAAGCCTTGACTTATTTCTGAACTCAGATCTCTAACAGCATCCTCAGGTTGCAAATCAAATACGCAATGACAAAAGGAGAATGAAAGGCTGGTAACAAAAGCATCCAATGTATTTACAATATTTCCTTTCAGAATTAAAATAAAGAAGTTGGAACATGTAGGAAAGCAGGAAAACCAAACACAGTGGCAACTGAGAGCATATTTTCCACTTCCATATACCAGTGAACATCCAGACCAGCCTAGTCCCAAACCCCAAAGGCATTGTCATTGCAAAGGTAGTCATCATTCTGACAGGAAATATGCTCTGCTGGGACCCTGGAAAGAGGGGCTCAAACACTGCTGCAGCCACAGGTGCCACAAGTGACAAGTCACTTAATCCCTGTGCAAATGGGGGTTGTTACTTCCCCAGCTCTCAGTGATGTCTGGCAGATAAAACACAGGAACTGCAATCAGGCATTAAGAAACTGCTGCGGTAAAGGCTGCACAAGCACCAGATGAACAGATCTGTTTCAGACCCCACAGCCATTACAGAAGGAAGCACGATAGAGGAGAGAGAGCAGAAAGCAAGCACACGCACAGAGATCTGCCCCATTAATCCAGCAGGCTGCAACAGGATGAAAGGCATGTCCAACAATTCCAATCCTGCTTGTGCAGCAGTAAACACCCTCCCAGTGTGCAAGGGAGGCACGCTGTCATACTTACAGGGCAGCAGCCCAACCAAAAGGTACCTAAAGGTGTAAGGGCCATTCTGGCAGTGTACTTTGGCACCAAGCACCACCCACTCTACTCTCTGTCCAGTGCCCCTGTGGGAAACAAGGTTTAGGGGTGCATGCAGAGAGAAGCCAGCACAGCTAAGCCCTAAGAAAGGCAAGAGGAAGTCAGAATCACTCTTGAGGCACTTCCCAAACCTTTCAGAGTTAGTGTGTTGGCCTCTCCTGCCTTCCATGCACCCCAAAATCTGTTATTCATTACTCTTCATCTCACTGCCAGGTGGATGAATCAACTTTTCAGGGACTGAATGTCCTCTGTTTTCCCTGACATGCCTGAGTCATTGACACCAACTGAAATCCTCAGATCTTCAATTCTCTCATTACCCTCCTGCATCTGTAACACCACAACCTGTAACTCCTCTCCACCTGGAAGTCTTAGTGACCTGAATTATTTTCAATTTTCCCCTTAATGCCTGTGGGCATGCTTTTCTTCAGAAGGCATCTGAATCACCATGAAACCTCTGAATCAAAACCAGGAGCCCAAGAAGGTGGGCAGATGTACAGATGAAGAGTGTCTTCCATTTGCCCCACTCTTCCTGCCACCAGCCTGCAGCTCCCAACCACGTGCAAACATCCTTGCATGGCCGGGTGTCTGTCCAAGCTGAATTTTAAAGAAGTTGGGAAAAAAAATCCCAAGTAGGGATATATTGCATTGAACCTTGAGCACACACACTGAACCACTATCCATTAACGCACTTCTGTCCCCCCACCCAAGAGAAGGAGCTTGGGTGATGGCAGAGGGAAGAGGGGATAGATGGCAAGTGAAGTCTTTGTTTTAATTGGCTGCTGTTAAGAACATTAGAAGGATGTTTGAAGGAGAATGATTACGGGCAGAGTGCAGAGGAGGTAATCAGAGGTGTCCAACAAACTGAATTTATGATGTGGCTTAGCAATCCATCACCTGGCTATCATTCCTATGTACGTGCACATACATAAGCCTCAAAATATATTTAGCTCAGGGTGGAAAAAAGAGGCTTTTCTTGCAACCCCAGCTAACAGTACTTTGCTCCTTATAATATTACAGAAGCAATCTTTTTCCAGCAAGGGGGGGAAATCAGATATAAAGGATAAATTGTTTTAAATTCTTCTTAGTGTGAAGACAACTTTGTTTACTAAACGCATACGAGGGAACATATGTGTACAGCACAAACTCAGCAGTGGAAATTTGGCTCCCTGCAATTCCCTGTTATATAGATGCATTTTTTCCAGAGGAAGTCCAATGGTCTTGTTTGTTTTCACCACTAATAGAGGAGTTCAATGAAATTTTCTATTGGGAAAGTCTAATGAGGTCAGAATAAGAGAACAGAGTAAGTAGGAAGGAATGTCATTGCGTTTTATTTTTAGAAGGAGGATAAAGGTGGGGCCTCACAAGAGGCAGGGGATGGGCCTGTTTTGGCACAGAGGGCCAGGCTGGAACACTTGGTCCTGTGAGCCTGAGGGGGTTTAGAGATTTTTTTTATTTTTTGCAACAACTAATCCCTTGCCAAAACCAGTGAATGAGTGGAGGGGTCCAGCTGGGAGAAGAGCAGAGTGCTGCCTGGGGATGCACAGACAGCGGGGTGGCAGCAGCCCTGGGAAATGACTGAGGGGCAGTTCTCAGCCACACTGCCCTCCCCAACTTGATTCCCTTTCTCTCCTGGGAAGATGAGCCCCTTCAGCAGCTCCACTGATCTGTGGATCTCTCTACTGCAATTTAAAGGGAATCCAAGTTACAACAGGGTAAACATGGAAGGAATCAAGTGCAAGAAAAGCTCAATGCAGAAGTGCAGAGGGGCACATGGCTCTGCAAAGAGAGCAGTCATGACTATGACAGGAAACAGGACTGACTGTTGTTAAGGTTGGATGTCAAAACCCAGAGAGGCAGCCTAGGGAGACAAGATGGGCCAGAGTCAGGCTGTGAAAATGCAAAGGAAGGAACAAAGCTAAATTAAAGAACCGAAGCAGAGCGGAAAGGGGCTTGACTGGGATAAACAGGTAAGGAGGAAAAAGGGTGCATTCAAGAGCAAGCAGGCTGTGGTCTGTTTCCTGGCATCAGCTAATCTGATTGGCACAGAGATACAAGAAACAGAGGCTTAAATAGCTCATGGGAGCAGACCTTCAGCTGGAGAGAGCCATCATCACTCAGCAATTAACTCCCTCATAGGCTCAGCCCTCAAACCCGAAGTGCAGAGCTGACCCTGCTGAGCACTGCCAATGCAGAATGAAGGAGCAGAAGAGGAAGTGTCTTTCCAAGGGTTAACAGACAGCAGAGAACAAGCTGTTCCATGCATTCAGGTCACAAAAAACAGAACTGGGACTCGCCACACGCACCATGCAGACGCTGCTCTGCCAGGATCACCACAGCTCAAGTGCAGGAGCAGCCAACTCTGCCTGCAAGGAATGAGACTGCAAGGAGTTTCACCTTAAAAACGTGCAAGGACAGCATTAACCCAGGGGAGTATTATTTAGGGAACATTGAGGCATCTGAGAAGACCAGAGACTAGAATCTCTGTTCTGCCTTCTGATATTCTGTCTAGGAAAGGAGTAAGGGAAAACTCTTTAGGGGGAATGTGTGCAGGACCAGGCATAATGCACTCTTTCACTTTTCCTTTGCTATCAAGTGCTGCAGGCATAGGTGGAAACAACCAGAAGACTGGAATCAGAAGCCCAAGAATGGTTCAGGGAGGGCAAGAAAATGCTCCTTGACAGGGGGTCATAAGAGGCTGGACTTCTCCTCCAGCATGCAAGCCCTCAAACATCCTGTTTCAGTGGTGTGCTGTTTGTGGGTCCTTCCTCTGCTCCTGTCCAGGCAGGCATGGGGAGAGAAGGCAGGAGCAGCAGGAGTGTGGAGGAATGACCCTCCTTCCAGCTGGGCTACAGCTGGTGAAAACGATCCAGCAGCCCCCAGAGATGCCCAGGAGTAAGAGCACAGCAGACATGCACAAACTCCCACCCTGGTGCTCCAGCCTCCCACTCCTTCTGAGGGCTCCTTGAGCATGCCACTGCTTCCCTTTTGGCAAGGGCCTCCAGAGCTCCACTATGACTCATGTGAAGGGAAAGACCTCCTGTAAGTCCCTAGCCACATGCATGCCCTTGTGATGTCCCTGCCTTTCCCCTGGCTGGCTTTATGATATGCCACAGACTGAGCATCAGTCACTTCCCAGAGACACAGGCTTTTTGGGGCTTCTAGTATCAGCAATGAAATTAAAATCTATCTACAGCACTTTACAAAGCTTATTTTCCTGTTAGATAAAGGGAAGTGGCAGAGTGCAACAGAGTAATTGAAATGACACAATTTCCAACCCTTTCTGGGAGCTTGACACAACAAGTTTCATTTCCAACCCCAGACTCGGGAGAAAGCTTACAATTAAAAAAATTAACAGTGACCTTGAATACAATGGCTACAGTTTAACTAACCCGCATTCAGTCTTTGTTAATCAAGAAGCCCTTCTGTAAACTACAGCACAAAGGCACTTTTCCAAAGATCAGGTTACCTCAGCCCAGCCACACCACGGTGGAAATTTTAGAGACCTTTATTTAAAAGCTCAAAAGAATTCTCCACTGCTGAAACCACCCTATTCACTCTCCACCCTCTGCTCTGCAAGGAGCAAGGTGAGCAGGAGCCTGGCTCAACCCTAAGGCAGGGCTTGCAGTTAAGCAATAACAACCACAAAGCATTTCCAAGGCACTGATGACCAGCTGGGTGGGGTTACAGCACATCCATGGACAGCATCTCAACGTCTGCACCTGCACAGCAGAGGCTGCACCAGGATTATAAAACAAAATGAGAAGATATTCTTAAAACATGCCTCTTTCAAGGCTCTGGAGAGCCTTACAGCTACATCTTCACAAATAATCACATCACAGGTACAGGACAAGGTTAGCAAGCAAGTGCCTAGAGCTAATGAGCCAGTTTATCCATTTTATCTAGCAGAGGAGTGGTTTTTACCCTCCATTCCATAGTAATGTTACCTTGACAGGTGCAGTGCCCACAGTAAATACTACGTCTGTCCCATATTCTGAATTATCCCTTTAGGGATGAAAGCAAAGATACATATTCAGGGAATGGATGTTTCCTGCAGCCTCCTGCACAGCTCGCAGCATCAGAAAATTAAGATGACTGGAAGAGCAAAGCCTGATGATGCTCCTAAAGCACAACTTATTTGGTATCATTGCTCACAGGCCAGTTAAACTAGGGAGTTTGCTACTCTGGACTCTTTTCTGCTTACTTTTTTGTGGATTATAGAGCAAAATATATATTTCAAAGAAATGCCCTGGAAATGCCATGTGCCCTCCAACACTGAGCCTAACTTGGCCCCTCTCCTTAAATTGTTACCCTTAACAAAATATCAACTGCATGCCTTTGCTCTTGACTAGCTGGAATACCACTGAAATGTGGTGGCAGTTGGTAATTAGTATTTTTAACTCTTGGGAAGTGTTTTTTATGGCAGTACTTCCTGCTGGGGTTGGTTTCAAAATGCTGTCCTCACTCCTCTGGAAGGCTCACCAAGACCACATCAGATGTCAACATCTGTGCATGTGGAAGGACCAAGGTCTTAAAAGTGTTATCAGACTACAAGACAGCTATGAGGTCCAAGTGGTCTTGTTTCCATCCAGGCACATGTTCAGCATTCTAGATTTGTGCAGTTTTCCCATCATTCTCCTCTCTTGGCAGTTTTAATTGCTAGATCAGCACATCCCCCGAGCTCCACAATATTTCTGCCCAGCCTGAGCTCTGCCTGCAGACAGGAGGGCTCTTTTTGTCTGGATCTCTGTTCTTTCAACATAATCTAAATATCACTCCCTTAACACCTGATTTAGTATTTCAACCCCTCTAATTACACACAGTGAGATTTTATCGGAAATCTGATTATTGTTTGAAAGTCTGAGCATTTCATCCCAGCCTCAGAATTGATCTATTGACTGCCTTTAAATCTCACATTTTAATTTAACATTTAACACTTTATACCCGCATTAATTACATTTCCCGTGATCGATATCAACAAACACCATCTCTGGCCCTCTCCTGATGGAGAGACCTTGGAGACCCTGCTCTGCCAAACAACCAAAACAGTTTGCTCTTAAACATGGACATTTACGGAGCTGATCTATCCAGTGGAAGAGGAAGAAAAAGGGAAAAGTCATGAGAAACAGCAGTAGTGAGTAGCAAGGTTTAGTAAGCAACATCACCAGAGGAGAAGTGCAGGTACAGACCTGGCCATGGTGGTGGCACGGGGACTTGCCTGGCCCCAGGATGTGGGGAGCAGAGACTCCAGCCAGCTCAGCATCCATCTGTCCCACTCCCACCTTGGCTGGAGGGCTCTGAAACAGAGACCCACCAAGTATAGGCTCTATTTTAACTCCTGCTCCCTCCAGACAGTGGGTGAGCTGGGCTTGGTCTGTCCAAGAGCTGCATGCAAGCCCTGGGCCACAGGAAATGCCTGACTGGCTCTGTATCTCCTGGCATTTAACCAGCCTGCAAGTCTAGCCCCTGTGTGCAAGAGCAAAGTGCCCCTCTGATCTCCAACTCTAGCAGATATCTTATCAGCAAGACACCCATCATGCTGCCTTTCTATCCAGCCAGTCTCAAAGGTGGCTGCTCTAAGGCACTGGATCCAGCTTTGCCAGGAGGACAGTACCAAATATCTTTCTCCAGGCCATGGGAAGCAGAACTGGCTGTGCTTGAGGAGGGTCAGGTCCTCCTTGTACCCCGTCTGCAAGGCTTTTGTGTTTGTGTTGCGACTGGAGATGGAAGATGACATTGTCCCCAGTACTGGAGAAAACAGGAATATTTGTCCCTGAATAATTTCTCTAGCATATTAAGCACAAGTCATTCTTATGCAAAGACTGCCCTGTACAGCTGCCAAGGTCAGTGAGACCTTGCTTTATTTGCTGCATAAGGGCTGGCTGCGCAAGTTTTACCTTGTACATATTTTTCCATGCGTTGTCTTAGATTTCCCTGCTGCTAGTGTCTATGCATCTTGCTGTCTGTTCAGTAGGTCATGCTACCTTCTCTGGCTGTTATTATTAATACCCAATACCCAGTGCTCCAGAACAGTCAAAATTCCAGCAAACCAACTCTTACAGTATGTTTAATTCAAAAGACAGCAAGAACAACATTGAATAACAATTTTCAAGGAAAACATGCTCCACAGCTTTTGCTAACAACATCAATATGTTTCTATTTTCAGGGGGTCGTGACCTGCTATCCACTCACACAGACATCACTGTTCACATTCTAGTATCTACATACAGATGATTTTTTGTGCAAGGATTGCATTCAACCACATGGCACTGCCTGCACACACAGGCTCTGGATTACAATATCAGTGAGTGCAGTCTTCAGGAAGCAGCCAAATACTGAAGAACCTGCATTTAAATAGATTACGGGATCTGAAAATAATTCCCTATGTTTTTTAAACTGCAGACACATTTTTACAGACTACAAGCCAATAGCTATACCTAAACTAAGGATTGCCCCTCTCCCCAGTTTACTAAATCCTGTAACACTGCAGGTGCAACAGTCAAATTTAGATATTCACACAAGGAAGAAAAATAGTACCCTGAAACTGTACAGTATCATGATAATGCAAAACTCCAAGTTCCTAACATTTAACCCAAGCAACTCCTTTGCAGAAGAACAGAATTAAGTGATCTACCTGATGTCAGTGGCCAGCTAAGAAAACTTGTCAACAGCCTGCCCTGTCAGGAAGCACCCTGCCTCACCCCAGCCTCTGAACCCAAATCAGTGGGGAGACAACAAACAAAAATTTCTAAAAAATCCCCTGATTGCCAGGAGCAGTGCAGCAGAGTCCCCCAACAACCTTGTTGGTTTATTTCCCCACACCCGACCCACCACAGCAGCATTTGGTGCTGAGCTCCATCTTATCAGTGTGAGGAGATCTGGTCTGGTGAGAACAGCAAGCCAGGACCCCAGACAATGGATCATACATCCTTCTTCCAGCTCAGAAATCCAGCTGCTTTAACTGTCTCACTTTGCCCCCCATTCACAATTTACAGCTAATAACACTAATGCCCTATCACCCTGAGGGCTACAAGCTCCTGGGGTAGAATCCCTCTTCCCCTTTACCCTGCAGCAGTCTCTGACCTTGATAAAGCTCCACAGCCACTACCAGTAACACAAACCATCATTCAAACTTAAACACATCCTGGTGCCAGCAGTCTCTCAACTGGAGACAGGCAGCACTACAATGGGGCTGCACAGAGGGGTTAAGAAGCACTGCTGAAAAGGGATGCAAACAAGGACTCCAGGCTCTGAGCAAGCACACTCTGCCATACAAAAGGTGAGCATCACTTGTGAGCAAGAGCTGTCTGGCTGAGTATACTGCCTTTGTTAACAGAGAAGGCTGCATGATGGAGCGGGCTAATTAACTGCATTTTACTTGGGGAAACCCAGGCTTAAATCCTGGCTCTTGTCACAACTGAAAATGAATTTAGGGACCAGAATAAAGGCCAAGATAATTTATTTTCTTGAAAATCATCAAATAGTTGCCAGTCCCCTGACAGGGAGGCCCAGAATTCTATGCCAGGCCACTACTGCTTATGCAGTTGTTTCTCCAAATATACAAGTTATTAACTGACTTATGTGAGTGGTGATCACAGCTATCCATGCTGCTTAGCTGGACTGAGCACCCCAGTGGTGATGAACCTACCATTCCACATGGCCTGTGCTTCATGATGCAGTTCCACATGGGTTGCAGGTCCTACAGGCATGGACATCATGCCTGGCAGGATTTAAAACTCAATTTTCATATGGAGTCATTTATCCCTTAACTTTGAAGAGCTAAAGCACAGCTCTGGTGTAACTCTAGTTACTTCACTGGAAAACCACTAGGACTGGTTGTGGTCCAAGGGAGCTGAGGGTAATTTCCCCACTTCCTCCTGGCTGAAGGCTGTCCAGCAGAGCCAGGAGGGAAGCAAGTACTTTCCCCATAAAGTAATTCTCTATTTTTATCATGCTAAGAAAGTTTTTCATTTGGAAACTAAAACTCTTGCTTCAGAAAGAAGCTAAGCACCCTCTTCCTTTCTGATTTATACCACAGAGGTGTTCATCTAATCAAATCAGCCATTTTTTCTGAAAGGCTGAAAGGAATCATTGTGAAAAAAAATCAGAACAGCAGACCAGCTCCTGAAGGTCTCCAGGCACAAAGTACAGATAAATCACATTCCTGACCCTGGAGGTGGCATGTTCCTTCACACTACTGTTTGCAGTGCCACCTCACCCATCCCAAAGGACAGAGATCCCTGGTATCAGAGCACTTCTGAGAGCAACACACTTAATGTGTAAGCAGCAGCTAATGATCATGAAGCACAATTTTGGGCACAATATGCTGTTCTACCAAACATGGGGTTAGTGCTTCTGAAGTGCCATCACCCTCCTCTTTCCTTCTGTGTCAAAAAAAAGACAGCCTTCAACATCCTCAGCTACCTGCACAACTGAATTTGGGCAGGAAGACACAATGGAGGTCAAAAGGAGCACAGAAACATTTTCTGAAGCAGCTTCCAGCACATAATGCTCCAGCATACAGCACAGCTCAGCAATACAGCACCTTTCATCTGCACCAAGCAGGAGACCCAGACACTTAACCCTCCAACACAACAAAGTGAGGGGTGGGTGTTGTCATCACAGCAGGGTTTTACACCAAGCCAAAGGTTTGTGTGGGAGGCTTCCCTTGAACAGCAGAAGAGGAAAGCTGAAGTCAAACTTCTATCCAAAAAGTCAGACTCAGTCAGAAGACTCCCATGAACTGCAGCAGCAGCCACAGTGTCCTGGGGCCCACAGAGAACTCAGGGACAGGAGGTCCCTGCTCCCAGGCACAGCAAGATTCCCACAGCCAACTCAAATTCTGCAAACAAGGGCCATGCATCTCCCTCCACTGTTATCTTTAAATCCTCTTTACTCTGCAGAGCTATTCTCCACCCTCCTTCCCTTTTAATCAGCCCTGACCTACAGATGTCAGCCTCATTTCGGCTAAGTCAACACAACTGCCACATCTAGGATGCTGTTACAGGAAAAAAACCTTACACTCCTGGCTGGATTCCAGAGTCTACTTCTTGGTCTAGACCTGACCTCGTTCCTTTTCTGCAAGCTTAATCCCACACCTTAAGGGCACAGTGAACACACAGCGACTCCACCGTGGGCCTGTCTGTGCTGTCTCCCCTTCAGCCTGCAGAGACTCTTTTGATCACCCCACACAAATACCAACCATTATTGACAGGAGGCTCCCTCAGAACTGATTGTTCTTGAAAACCACACATGTGCAAAAGCTAGAATGCAAACAAAACACACAGTACTTTCTGAAAGTGAATCCTTACCCTAAAGCTCACCCAACAGGACATGAACCTTAAATCAATGGTCCCCAAAGTTTCCTCAGAAGCAGCTCTGGCCTCACACTGAAACCATAGCCAAGTTTGGTATATCCAGCTTCACCTAAAGGTTAGAACAGGGATGAAGCCAACCTTAAAATTCACTTATTTTCAATGCCTCTGTCATGGGCAGGAATACCTTCCACTAAAACAGGTTTCTCAAAGCCCTCTCCAGCCTGGCCTAGAGCACTTATTCGTCCTTTGTCAGAAACACAAGTCAGGACACCAAGTGAACACAAAGGACTTAAACAGATACCACAGCACCTTACCAGGCACAGCTCAGTGACCTGCTGCAATGGTACAGTCAAAGGGCAAGCTGGCTCCTTACTTTGCCACACGTGGCCTGGTCCCTGCTGTCCCCACCCCACGTGGCCAACATGCAGGAGGCACAGGCTAGAGATGGATGGACAACAGCTTGTCCTGTCTTGCCCAAATACCCCATACAAACAGGGTATCAGCACTGAGTGGGATCTAGCTCCTGCACTCTACCTTGTGACCCAGAACCCTCACATATCAGTAGCAGCAGTGGGAATATCAAACCACAAATAAGGTATTAGTAGCTAATTTGTTATCTGCTTATTCCAAGAAGGCAGCTAGCTGTGGATTCAACCTTCAGGCAACAATGCAGGTTTTTGTTAGCTCTCAAAAACATTTGCACAGTGCTTTGTTAAGTGTTTGTGGGCGATGTTCAAAACCCCAATTATCTGTATCTGACACAATGCTGAACCAAAACTCTCCTAATTCACAGGAGCTGTAAAAGCAAAACTCCGTCAAGGCTAGGAAGAGCCTTTGGATCAAATTGTCTGAACTCTGAAACAGTCCTTGACTATGTGCTGCAAGAAATCCTCCATACAAACACACCTTTCATATCGTGGGAGGAGGAGGGGAGGGAGAGAAGAGATTAAAACCAAAAGCCAGATCCTCAGGTAACAGAAAAATCAGAGGTTCTCCCTCAGTTTACAGTACCACAGATCTGAGCCAAAGGTGCTTTTAAAGTCCTTTTATGAAGTATTTTAATTTTTCTACCTGCTACGTGTGCAAGCTAGGCAATGCTTCTCAGACAAATTATTTATTCAGCTTTACAGTGACTAACCTGAATTTCCAGACTGCTTCAAAAGAAAAGCTTTAGCATTTCTTTACAAAAGGCAAAGAACATTAGATTTCCTCCCTCCTTGTTTTTTCTTTTTTCCTCCATCCCTCAGCTGAAAAATCTCTACCTCTCATCTAATAAATAAACAAACAAAGTATCTTTCCATAAAAATGTGATCTTCCCTTCACCTCCATGCCAAAAATCTGCTGACAATTTTTTCTTTTTTATTTTTCTTTGCTGATGCCACTTAAAATGGAATAAATTCCTTTCCTATTTTTTAATTGATTTTTCAGTTTAGCTATATACATGAAAAAAAAACCCAGCAAGTCTTACATCACTGGCTGCAGCCTTACAACCTGGAATAAACTGAACACCATGCTGAAAAGCATGGGATTACCACGGGCTTGGCATTAGTGGGATACCCTCGGAGAAACAGCCAAAAGGAAATTACAGGGTCAGTGAAAGTGGCCACGCTGTTGCATGAACTGCCTCAATGTCACTTCCCAGTAAGTAGCATCACAGCACTTATGTACAATTAAGGCTTTAATCCAAGCCATCATATGAATGGGCAGTTCCAAAAGGCATGGACTCATCAGGACACATTTCCTGGCACCCAGGGTAGGTGTCCTGAGGACAGGGAGCTCAGGTAGCACACACCTCTCTTCACTAAGCCTTCACTACGTGCCTGCCACAGGGAAAGCAATGCCACAAACAGCAGGTCTGGTTTAAGGCAAGGTTTAAGGTTCTTTAACTGTATTTCATCAGCAGTAAGCTCCAGTTCTGCAATTCTACATTTCCTTGGGTGGAGATGCCCTCTACTCAACCCAGCCTAAGACCTTCACTTACACGGGGCTGTGATTAGGGGATTCAGGTCATAAGCAAGCAGATCTCACATTTTAATTCTCTCTCTCTCTCGTTTTGGTTGCCTGGATCTCCAGGATGAGCAACATCACATTCCTACAGAGAGCTGAGCTCGCGTGCAGCAGCTCTCTCCCTCAGAGGAGGGAAATGCACGAGGCTGATCATGATAACCTCCCACCCGAAGATGCCTGATGTGCCACAGCACTCCTTCCCCACTGAAAGCTCCAAACAACAATCCTAAAGCCAGTCTTGCCTCCTCACCTCCACAATCCAGCTAACAATACTGCATCAAATTCATCGATGCCTTTGCATTTGTACCTCCCCTCTGGTAAACCATCCAGAAAGTTGTGCATCCAAAACTACAGCAGCCTGCACCCTCTCAAACACTTTCAGTTCCCTCCTAAAATCACCCTGCTGAGAACCTTTTTGGCAACACACAGGTTCAAGACCATCCTAAAAACACCCACAAAAGGATACCAGATTGCAGCCCTTGTTTCACTCTCCTGTAAATATCTTGCAGGATTAACCCCTTGCTAAATGATCTGGGGCTATGGTAACATGCTCCCAGATTTGCTATTTATTTGTGACAGCTTTCACTACCTGCAGATGCTGCCCAAAAATACAGGAGAAAAATGTGTGCCCTTGGGAGCTCAAAGTATAAAGGCAGAGGTCACGAGAAACACTCTGTTCTTATTAATGCAGCTCTACAGAGAGCTGGGGAAAAAAAAGAAGCCACGTCTGTATGCTTCTCAGAAGCAGATTATGGTTAATAATACAGAGATTACTGACATTAAATGAATTTAAATTCATTCTTCTATCATTCAGAATATTAAGGTTTTTTACCTTCCTCCCAGAATCACTCCCATTTGTAGTCAGACTCACTTTCTGCTATCACAAAGTTATTATATTTGGACAATAATCACCACAGTGGACTTCTCCTCCTTGACAGTTTTGTTGTATTAGGAGTCGTATAAAAAAAAGTATTTGTAGCATTACTTTAACCAAATAAAAAAAAAAAGGAAGATAGGATGCTTACAATTGCTGCATAAATCTCTGAAGACATTTCTGCAATCCTAATGGGTTCTTTGCCTATCAACAGGCAAGGGGAAAGTCTCACTTGGGCTGCAGCAGTGTCACTCCTGCAGACAGAACAAGTGGTGTCCAGCCCTGGGCTCTGCCAGGGAGAGGGAGCTGGCACTCACCAGCGTGGAACATGCCACAACACCAGCACGTGTCACAGGCACATGGCACCAACAAAAAAAGTGTCTGTTGCTGGTGACCAAAACTTGATTTTAAATTCAAGTTGTCTTCACTAATGTTCAGATTCAAGGTGAAGACCCTGCTCTGCACCACCTCACTAGGATTTTAATGGTTTTACAGCCAGCACCAGCAATCTGAAGATGAAGCACAGTAAGAGCAGCAAAGCCAAACACAGATTTATTTTCATGGAAAAAAACTTATTTTTAAATTTAAGTTCCAGTTCAACTCTAAAATCCCTCTCCCCAGTCATCATGACACTGACAGAGAAGTACCTGAGGATGCTCAAGAGAAAGCCGTCAGGCAAGCAAGTCACCAGTCATATGTTTGCTGCTGAACATCACGAATTACTGTGCTAAAAAAGTGTCTCACAAGTGTTTGAATCTACATTTCACTGAGAGAAAGGAAACTTCACGTCAAAAACCTGCAAATCACTGCCAGTCAGTCCCAAATCTGGCATGCTTGGCTGGACTGTGGCATTCCCCACTTCCTCTCCTGGTCCCTACATTGGGAAATCAAGCCAACACCTACAAAACCAGAATCAGTGGGCAGTGATCTGAAATTTGTGTGTGGTGAACTGCTGCTGCACGGGATCAGTCCAACTCAACTGTCCAGTCCTTTTGTTTCAAAGAGGGAATTACTGCTGCTAAAAGGCACCTGCCTTAGCTCATGGCCTTATACAATGGATGTCTAAGCATTTTTTAATTAAATCAGTACATAATTATTAGAGTGTTTCACTGAACAGAAAAACCCCAGCACCTTGCAAAAGGCCACTATAGACTGACTCAGCCTCACCCATGCAGACACTCCCCTGCAGCACTGGGCAGCCTCCAGCTCTGCCTTCACCACCTTTTCCAGCTGACCCAAGCACAGGCTGCATTGGCCCAGGAATCATTCCTGCCCTCTCCCTCAGCCATGACAAGCATTCGTGGCAAAGCAGAGGAAAGAGAACACACCTTTCAGTGCCAAAAAAACATATGAAGTGCATGAAGGAGCAGCTTAGCTCCTTGTGGCACCCATGAAGCCAAGAGCACTGGGCACAGCCTGGGAGCTCAAGCAGCCAATGGATCTGCCTTGGCAATCTCCCATTGTCAAGAGGTTTCCACCTCTTGTCCCAAATACACACATTCCCTACAAGATGTTCCAAGATCTAGGGGAAAACTTTATCATGTAAGCTGACATGCAAAATGGTGTCACCACCCAGGCAGGGGCATCTACAACAGTTTCTGTACCTGGGCTGAATTTAGAAATCCAAGTATCTCCAGAAAAATAAGTGGATGGCACAGTACAGAAAATAAATAAATCTGTTATTAAACACATGAGAAGCTTCCCTGTACCTTATTAATAGATCTCAAGGTCTTGTCAGAAGGATAACTTTCCACCTAGCACAGAATGAATTTGTCATTTGGCAGCAGCATCCTCATTCCAACCTTGGTACCTGGACATCAGCTACTGAATGAGTCATACTACAACAGTCACCAGAGTTGGAAAGTCCCCAACCCAGCAGGTCTTTCCCTTCAGCAAGGTTCACAAAACCTCATGCAGAATCTGTCCTACATGCCATATTCATCTCCACAGCCCCAGAAGAAATGTGGATCACAGCTACCCAACTCACTGCTCTGCAGACCCTGAAAATCATGATGAAGGTGGTCAATCCCAAGACAGAGCCACCCAAAAGAGGTGCCCTGGGCAGACTGGTCTGAGGGAGTGTGCAGTGCAGGCACGGGGAGGAGTGGGGATAACCTGCCTGCACTTGTGAGCAAGGGAGAGAGGCTGGTTGCACCCAGAGGCAGCAGGGGAGGTGCCACCTCTCTGAGGAGATGCAGGAGGGAAGGGGCTCACTGCTCATCCTGCAGGAGAGCAGCCCACTCTGGTTTCCTTATTTACATGACCTGAAGTGCAGCTTCCTCAAGCACCTTGTGAAAGGTGCTGCTTCATTAGCCAGACCACACCTGGGCACTTGGGACACTGCCAACATTAGCTCGTTACCAAGGCTCTGCTTAACGAAGGGCACTGAGGTTGTCACACAAAGTGCTTCACTGAGTAATTAGTCAAGCCAAATTCATCAGTGATGGACTTGGAACAAGCAGAGTACGTGGAATGGAGGTGTATGTTTGTGGATCCAGGAGACAAGAGCAAACACAACAGTGCCAAAACCTGGCCAGTCTGTCTAAGGGCACGGAGGCTGCACAAAACACCTCTGCACTCTGACTTCCTCAGTCAGATACAACTCCCGCATCTGGAGGCTTAAGAGAAAGGAGGATAAACCACCTGTAACCTTGTGGATGGCTCTGTGTAACTGTTTCTTTTTTTGTACTTCAAAAATAACTTCACTGAAATGTATCTGAATGCAATACAAGCCCCCTGGGCCAGCACTGCTTATTAGTATTTATATAAAAATGTTCAGACTATATTTGAAAGGAGCCCACTGATACCTGGTATAGCCATGAAAAGATTTATCCATCCTGATTTGCTGGCTCCAGAGTAGGAGATCCTACAACGAAGCAACTTAGGAAGAGTGACCAGCATTGATTAAGAGTTTTGACCAGATTTTGGGGAGAGAAACCCAAATACTTTTGCTACCCAACGAGGGAAGAGCCCAAAGAGCCTGATTCTTTCTCCTCCATCAGTTTTGCACGCTATGGCCTGTGGTAACATTTTGCAGGCTGTGGACTAACCCAGTGCCCTGGAGAAGAGCTCCCAGCAGCAGCCCAGCAGTCAGCCATGGCTCAGAGCTTGTCCTTCACCGGGCAGGATTTCCCATCAATGACACGGGGATGTTTTACAGCTCACCATTCCAGCCTTTAGGACCACTTTAACAACTGGTCCATCAACCCACAGAGGCTCCTCCCAGCATCACAGACCTGCATTGCACAACCACACCTCACCACCACACAGCCCCAGAACCTTCCACCAAAACATTCCCAAATGCTTCACGAGCACTAATGAATTAAGTCCAAGCACATCCCAATTAACTCCAGGAGCAGAGAAGCAGGCTGAGGTGTCCCCATCGCCCTGCGAGCCTGCAGAGAGATCTGCCAGCTCCCTCCCTCTGCTCAGCTACAGACCTGTGTGATATTTCAATCCCTGCGAGCCTGCAGAGGAACCAGGCATGGCAGAGAGATCTGCCAGCTCCCTCCCTCTGCTCAGCTACAGACCTGTGTGATATTTCAAAGGCTCTTTCCAAAACAGAGGGAAAAGGAGAAAAAAGAAGCAGCTTTCTGTTTTCCTTGAAAAGCAGGTCGCGCAACAAAGAAAGCACTAATAAAGGTTTCACCATCCAAATTAAAAGTCAAAGGCAGCAATGAAGTGTCTCTGAAATATAAGAAACACGCTGTGCACGGTGTAAAATTTATTGCTGCCTAGCAGAACGAAGCCAAACATCTTAATATGGAAAAACACCGCTTCTTTTGACCCAAACAGATTGGGAGCAGGAAGTAAAAACAAATCACCCAGCTGCGGCCTCCCCACACTGAGAGCAGCAGCAGCCAGGGTTTCCTGCCCACCCTCGCCCTGCCTGTGGCTGCCAAGGTCTGCACACGGTTTGCTCAGGGGCCAATCCCACCTAAAGCAGACAGTTTGTGGCAAGATCAGGCCTTTATTGAAAAGGATTCACTGGGAAGAGCCAGGAAAACAGAACTGCAGGAATCACCCCAAATGCTGCATCTATTTGCAAACTGCACAGGGACAGGCTCCCCTGCAAGGAGATTCCCCTTCTTTCAGTGGCTCTCTTCATTTTCACCAGCCAAATTTCTGACTCAGGACAGGCATATTTCAAGAGTTAATTTTGGTTTTACTATATCATCACCAAGAAACCCTGAGAAATTAAGTCAAGCCTCAATTGGCTCAAAACATAATTGCATTTCTCTTAAATAATAGCTTTGCATTCTTTCTTTTTTTTTTTTTTTTGAGCTCGTACATATTATGTTCTAATTATATTTTAAAGCTTTCCTTTGCAGCTACAGGAATAACCCAGAAAGACATACAGATGAGCTAATTTTCAAATCATCACTTGACGAAGGACATGAAGCTTTAAAAAACTGACAGATAGACCAGAGGACTTGGGAAAAAAAGAAGAAACAGACAAAACTGTAAGTCCATTATCTCTTTTGTTAAAGCCAGTAACTCAGTGCCAAAGAGAACGGCTTTAAGACCTCACCAGAGCAAACGCTGAATATCACATATGTAATGCAGCAGGAAATGCCATTTACACAAATGCTACACACTGAACAGTAGCTCAGAACCTGATATTCTGACTAAAATTCAGCTTTCAGCAAATCTCATAAGTATAATTTTTATCAGCTCAAGCAGATTTTTCCTACAAGATTTTAAAAGATTACATGCCAGGTGTAGAATACTTCATATAGCAGAATTAGATTTTTGCCTTGCGTGATTTTTGAAAAAAAAAATAAAAATAATTTAAAATATGATAGCAACCAGCAAATTACAGCCATTAGTACGACACTGCCTTCACAGCAGATTTATGACAGTATTACCAAAAGCAGAATTTCATCCAACAACACTTCTGGATAACACAGACATCTGCAGAACCAAGGGGGAAAAATGCACATAAGCATGCACAACCACGCATTTTGTGCATCACCATCCAAGACTTTTACAAGGATGGGTGCTTTGTGCCACTGTTCTGCAAGACAGTACCCTGAGCACGCACAAGGGTATAGAACACTCTCCTGCACACAGCAACCTCCAGTCCTACCTCACATTCTTTCAAATCCCTCACCTTCGTGCTCATAAATAGAGCTTTGGCAGAGGAGCTGCACTGCAAGGAAGGAAACTCACCCCATACTCCTGTTACAGGGCTACATGAAATCCTCCCTCTGCCCCAGCAAGCTCCCAGCAAAAACATCCAAGTTTATCATGCCGAGGAAAGAACAGTAAGTAGGAGTCCGAAAAGGCAGTCAGAAGTACCGCCAAAAAATCAGAGCTCTTTCTCAAAAAAAGCCCTCCCTTAGGAAGCCTGCCAATCAAACCTGATCACGAGGCTGTTTTCCGAGGGTGAATAGAGTTCTTATTGACACAGCTTATGTCTGCAGCATGCAGCCCTCCACAAGGCTTTCAAGAGCAGATCGGATTACACAGACACATTCTCTCTGATTTTATGCATTCAGAAGCCCTCAGACATAAAATACCCGGCTCAGAAGGCCACTGCTTTTTTAGCTTGCTATCGGCCTACGTGCTTTTACAAAAAAAAAAAAAAAGCCCAGGCAAACAGATCCTGGCACCTTTACTTGGGCTCCCAAAGCCCTCACCCTCACTCAGCAGGGCCTTATAATTTGCAGGCCAAGCCACAGATTTGCTCCATGTGAATAATACAAGACGACTCATTCCCATGGTGAGTACTTAGCATCAAAATGAGAGAAGGGAAAAAACAAATATCTGCTGACACCATTTAAAATGGGAGACGATAACATCGCTCTGGGTAGACAATCCTTCCTGGAAGATGGCATGGAAAAAGGGGAGGATACACACCTTTTAAAAGAACAGCATGCACTGCACAGCTTAGCAGGGAAGAGGTGAGCAACTGCAAAAGCATCAGAAGCACAAATTCAGGTAAATCATCTATCCAGGGGCAGCAATTTGCACACATGGAAATCTGGAGAAAACAAACTAAAAGGATCTATTTACACAATTTCTGTACTTAGGGGGCACAGTAAGGAATTCCATTTCAGCAGCAGACACTGACAGAAAGCCTGGGAAACCCATGGTTTTGCATTAGAGGTGAACAGAGAATTACAAAATGTTTTATTCTAAATGCTCCAACTTAAAGACTGAATTTCAGCAGAAGAGACAAGTCTGTGTTTAAATCATATGACAAATCAGAACCTGAGTATTGCCCTAGAGATGGATGCATGCACTCCCTAGAGGTCTGGACTACACCAACTAAAAAGAAGCTCCCAGCCCCCCACCTCCAAAAACCAGTCTAAAAAGCAAACCAGTACATTACACATGGGTAAGTGGATCCCTATCACCTAAAAACGAACTCCTGCATCAACTCAGCCACACTGAATTGAAACTTCTTACTGAAATATTACATATTGCAAACACAGCAAATCAAGCAAGCTTGAGCTTCAGAGCTTTTAAGGGATTTTAAGAGCAAACACACACTGTTCAATAAAGACATCCTGTCTCTTCCCTGCTTCCAGGCTGCAGTTGCTCCCCAACCAAGATTTTCTAGCATTTTGCAGATGATTTTTTCTCACATTTTCCTGATGGCTGCTAGGAGGCTGGAGCTGGGCAATGGAAATGCAAGATGCCATGTCTGTCTGACGTAGCAGTTCTTTGGCTGGATGTCTGCACTGCTATCAAAGCCCACCAAGAGAGTCATCACTCCTATGACTACCTTTGAATATTGAGATCTTAGCAAACAGTGTTTTCCAGTGCTCAGCCTCCCTCTCAATGAGCAGCCTCAAGTTTCTAGTACTCAGTTCCCACATGTGACTTCTAGTATGTTCATGGTGCAAAAAGCCTGCTCCTATGAGTGCTCCATACTCTTTCCCAACACATCTGAGTCATGCAATGGTTCACTCCACTGACAAAGCCAAGTTGTAACCACCAGCACAGAAGGGGTGTCCTACTGTGGGCATCAGTCACCAAATCCCAACTGTAGATTCATCATCTTCACATGTGCCTGCACTAGCCACAAAGAATTTTCATTTGCTTTCAGGCTCCTGACTGAGCTGCAGGTGCTGGTGACTAGGCCAGCCATGGTTTGACTTGTGCCTTTAGGAAGATCCATTTGCCAGACATTAGCAATGCAGTTATGCCATGGCCCAGCCTCCCCCTGTCCTGCCTGGGCCCCCCAAGTCCTTGTGCCAACACAACCATTTCTGTGGCCACATGGAGAAGCTGAGTGATGGCTAAAATGAGTGTCCTTTTTTTCCTTGTTATTCTGCAAGATTATTCTTAAACTACAAGAATGAAAGAGACTGGAGGAAAAGGCCAGAAACAGGACCACTTCCACAACAGCACCAGTTCAAAACTGATTTGCAAGGCTATGCTGCAAAAAGCAAGAAAGACAGCCTCTCTCTCTGCAGTCACAAGTTTTTGAACTGAACTTCAAGATTCCCTTAAACATGCAGAACAGCCCCTCAAAACTTCACGTGTGATGGCATCATAAGTGCAAAATTCTAAGCTCCACATATTCCTCTTGCCAAGATGGGACAAGCCCAGGAGAAAATTTCTAGGTCTGTAAAATCCTAAGAATAACATGCAAGGCTTATGCCAGCCATTCTCCAACAGAGAATAAGAGGGCAGAGCAGGCCCCCATTGATGTGGAACTGGGCACAAAAAGCACTAGAAAATCCTCTGTGTGGATTCAACATCACAGAGGGACAACTGCCCAGCACCCCTACTGTCAGTAACCTTCCTGCAGCACATGGTCCAGCACTGGAGGGAGGAATGACAGGTCTAGATCCACTCCCTCTTTCCCCATGTGGGTCCCTCACTCCCTCACAGCAGTGGAAAGGATGTGGCACCCTGAATTCTGCTGACCTGGCCAGATGCTGCAGGAGGCTGAGCAGGACAATTTACAGCACTGTTGGAGGAGCTAATTTCCTTGCTGACCACCAGGACTGCTTTGGGCCCCTGCCAACACATCCCAAAAGGCTCATAAGGCAGCACCAGATCTGCAGTGGCCACACAGCTGTAAACAGGCTGAACCAGGTGCACACATAAAATTCAGCTGCTCCTAGGAAGCAACTGAGCCCAAAGTAGACTGTTCCTTCTCCTGCTATCAACACATCCCATAATACCTAGAAGCTTCAGCACAATCCATTGTCTTTGAAAAAGAAACACTCAAAACACTGAAATAGTTCTCAAAACTTTTCTGGGCCATCTCTACTTTAAAATGACTTCATTTAAATATGTGCCATGTCTATATATACACACACACAGACACCAAGGGAAATCAGCACCCGTGAGCAGAGCTGGTGCCCACACACTGTACCTCTGCACAGCCCCCCAGCTCTGCCTGAGCAGCTCCACACCAGACAACCCCACAGCAACCCAGAGCTGCTTGAAGCTGCCCCAGGAACATCCTGCCCCACTGGCAGGAGCACTGAAAAGACCACAGCCTGCAGGCTCTCCACCAGACCAGGCTCTCCACCAGACTTGCTAACACTCATTTTTCTTGGAGATGTTGTTCTTTGGTATGGAGAGTAATGGGGGTAGGGAAGTTTGAAGACCAAATTACAGAGTCCTTTAAGTCCTTCACTTCTGCACCAAGCTGAACCCCCAAATCCCCCCTTCAGGATTTTCTTCCCTCCCAGGACCAAGATGCATGATTTGATGTTCTTTAGTAATTTAAGCTCCAAGGAGCAGGACTGTGCCGTGTAAGGCCTTTCTCCAACCTAGAGAGCAGCACCATTGCAGCCTCCACATACTACCTTAACAGCAAAACACCCACAAGGAGGACCCACGAGGGGAAAACATCTCTGCAACCCCAAGGAAGCTGCTCTGTGGAAACTTTAACTGCATTACTTCTGCTTCTGTATAATCCCAGAATAACTAGCTTAATTCAGACTGATCCAACGCAGACACCCGATAGTTTCAACATGGTATAGACTATAACCTCGCTCTAATTACAGGATCATGTTACATGTCCAACAACTGCTGCAATTTAGTCCTGCCTGATACACCCCAGCTGAAAACTGCTCATCCCACCTCTTACTCTCTTACTTTTTGGCAACCTTTGAAAGGAGGCAGGGATACCTCGCAACACCTCAGCAACTGACACACTCGCACCCCAAGCCCCATAAAGATTAAGTCATTATTTCCTCGCGGTAACAAAGGCAATGACTTCCACCAGCGCAGAATAAACTAGTTTTAGGCAAATAGCACAGACACGACACTACTGTTCATACGCTTCTCTATGCAAACGCAATACAGGATTATAGCTAAGAGCCACAACACCGCGAATTCGCACATCACCCCCCGAGCCCGCTGCCGACCGCACACGGAGCCTGTCTGAGCAAGAGGGGAGTTTTCAGAGGCAAAAGCAGCAGGACCGGGCAGGTCGGACTTTCACTACCTCAAAGGCAGGGGATATTCCTTACAGCAGCGCACGTCTTGCCTTTGAGCTCAAAGCTGCACCCGCGGCTCCCGCTGCCGTGAAACGGGAAGGTTTTCCCCCCGCAGCCTGAGCCGAACGCTAACAGGTCTCTGCCTCGCTCAGCTCCGCCACCGCCTCATGCTCGGCCGGGGAACGCTCCGCTGCCCGGGCGGACGGGCTGTCCGGCCATGGCTCGGCGATGATTCAGCAAGGGGGTGGCTCCCGGGGAGAAGGCACACCTCCTGCGAGCTGTCACACCGCGGGGCCGGGGCAAAATGGGAGAGAGAACTTGCTCTGTCTATCATGGCTGCACTTTTCAAAATGCGTAACCTGGCCTGGCAGGGGCGAGGGGGGCGAAGGGGAGAGGCGGGGAGGGTGTGTGTTTCCATCAGCAGGCACATGGGAATAACTGAAGGAAACATCTCGAGGCTTTTACCGATGGCACAAGTAAATGAAAGAAAAAAAAGGAAAAAAAAAAAAAGCCAGACACTTCGGGAGCCAGCATCAACTTCGCCAGGCTGTGTTCTTTGTTTCTAGGCAGACTCCAGTGCGGTGGCAAGAATGAACAAATGCGCATGTCTTCATAAGAGTCAAAAAAAAAAACACGTGTGTTTTAAAAAAAAAAAAAAAAAAAAAAAAAAAAAAAAAAAAAAAAAAAAAAAAAAAAAAGGAAAGAAAAAAATCCCCCCTCCCCTCCGGCCCCTCTCTCGCCGCTGCGGCGACCGGAGCCCTCCGGAGAGTTTGGGCTGCTTTTCCAGAACTAAAACTCCGCTTCCCGCTAGCCCGAGCGGGGTTTTGCCACGCTACCAGGAGTCCGGGGGTACGGCAGCGCCCGCAACACTTTCGGCTGCAAAAATTAGTTCTGGTGTGGGTTTTGTGATTTCTTTTTTTTTTCCCTACTAAAGAACGGAACGCCGCCCCCGCCACGCTCGCACCGCGCCAGCCGCCCTCCGCAGCCGCCCGCCGGAGCGGAGCGGAGCGCAGCCCGGGCCCGCCGCCGCCGCCAGACAAAGGAGCGGTGCGGAGCCGCGCCAGCACCCCCTCCCGCCCGCCCTCCGCCCCCCTCACCCCCCTCTCCCCGCGGCCACGCGCGGCGTGGAAATGCCGCTCCGCGTCCCCCCTCGCCCTCCCCGTCCCCGCCGTTACATTGACGCAGCGGCTCCTGGTCGCCGGGCCCGCCGCGGCGGAGCTGTAGCAGCAGGGCAGCAGCAGCAGCCGCCGCCGTCGTGGCCCCTCCGCCGCCGCCTCCCGCCGCCGGGCGCACATGGTACGCTCCGGGGCCCCGGGGCCGCCGTGCCCGGCACCGCACCGCACCGCACCGCACCGCGCCTCTGCCCGTTCCCCAGGCACCGCCACCTGCTGAGCACCGCACCGCCGCTGCCCCCGAGACACCGCCGTGCCTCCCCGCCGTGCCCCCGCCGCCCCCGACTGGCAGCACGGCTCCCTGGCGTGTCCACGCCGCCCCCAAGGCCACCATCGCGCCTGTATCCCTGAAGCCACCATCACACCTTCCTGCTGGGGCCCCGCTGTCCCCGGGACCGCCGTGACATCCTCCCGCTGAGGGGCTGCATCCCTGCTGTCCCCACATCACCGTCACGTATTCCTGCTATGTCCCCTCTGCCCCCGAAGCCCCATCGTGCATTCCCACTGTATCCACACTGTTCCCAAAGGCACTACCACATGTCCCTACTATGTCTCTGCTGTCTCACACACACCTGTGCCATCACACCTTCTTGCTGTGTCCCCACTGTCCCCAAAGACACCATCACATCCACCTGCTAAGGGGCTGTAGTCCCGCTGTCCACAAAGCCACCATGATACCTTCCCACTCTGTACGCTCAGTCCCCAAAGCCACTGTCACAGCCCCCTGATGAGGGGTTGAATCCCAACTGTCCCCAAACCACCATCACATATCCCTGCCATGTCCTCTCTACCCCCAAAGCCACCATCACACCTTCTTGTGTGTCCCCACTGTCCCCAAAGACACCATCACGTCCACCTGCTGGGGGGCTGCACCCCCACTGTTCACAAAGCCACCATCTCGTCCCCCCCACTGTGTCCCTGCTGTCCCAAAGTCACCATCACACACCCCCACTGTGTCCCCTCTGTTGCCAAAGCCACCATTACACCTTCCTGCCCTGCCTTCTCTGTCCCCAACACCACCATCACATGCCTCCACTGTGCCCAAAGTCACCATCACACCTTCCCACTCTGTACCCTCTGTCCCTATAGCCACCCTTACATGTCCCCACCGTATCCCTGCTGTCCCCAAGGCCGCTATTACACCTTCCCACTCTGTTCCTGCTGCCCCCAAAGCCACCAGCACCTCCCCATCCTTATGTCCAAAGCCATCATTGCACCCCCACGCTGAGGGGCCACATCCCCGCTGTCCCCAAGCCATCACCACATCCCCCGAACACATCCCATCTGTCCCCAAAGCCGCCACCGCAGCCTCCCGCCGCCAAAGCTGCTGTCACTGCGTCCCCCCGAGGGGCCGCGTCCCTGCCGGGCTCGGCCACCCTCACCTGGGCAGTGGCACAGCTCGTCCCCGCTGCAGTGCTCATTTTCACTCCTGTTTTGCAACAGAAGATTGCGCACGCCAGGACAGTCGCGAGGGAGAGGAGGCGCAATGTGAAGCAGATGAGCGAGTAAATCATGAAGCCGCCGTACATGTTCTGCATGCTGCAAACGAGGAGCTAATTTCCTGGCAGCCGGCTTCAGGATGCTTCGAGCCAGTGTCTGCCCTTAAAAACCTCTCAAGCTGTGGCTGCAAGCAGCCCTGCTCTTTTCTGACTTTAGCATCTAATTCCCACAAATATAGATAATTGAATTATGCATTTTGTTAGGGCGAGCGGAAAACAACCTAACCACTGAGGAAAACAAAGTTAGTCACCTTTGTTTTTTTCTTAATTCAGCATTTTTTGGGGTTTGGTGACATTTTGTCAAGCATGAACTCAACCAGAGGCAGGGAGAAGCAGCTGAGGGTTGTTTATTGCCCACAGAGTAGCCCTCCCTGACAGCAGCACTAATGGAAATAACACTAATAAAACTGTCATGCTCGTGGTCTGGGCAGCAAAACCTGAGCCTTGGTTTCTGTGCCCTGTTCTGACAGCCTCTTCCCCAGTGAGCAGCAGCAGACCACTTCGCCTCCCTTCCTAGTTACCACCACTGATTCATAGTTGAGATCAATTAGTTAATGTTTGCAAAGTCAGTTGAAGATGACAAAGCATTACACGCTGCTAATAAAACCATAATGATCCCACTGTTAAACATTAAACACACAATGAGGTGTAAAAAAAAATACATTTATGGAAAATTCCTTTTCCTGTAAGGACAAAGGATTAGCTCCTAAAAAAAGAAGGATGAGCACAAATTTGCACCACAGGATTGTGTCTCATGGATTTGGCTCCTGCTTGGGTGTTTGCTGCTGATTTTTTGTGTGTCCATGGGCACACCACTTGGGCCAGCAGTCACTGACCCATCTGAGCAGAGCAACTTAATCCAGAGCTAGCCAAAAACCACCAGAAGGTTTTGGAAAGGGATGGTGCTTTCCATTTTGTGCCTCTGCTTCCCAGTCTGCTAAACAGGATGAGGATTGCAGCTGTGTAGCCTGATTTTTGCAGGCAACATAATGCAGCAGTGTGCAAACCCTCGCAACATGGTCACTAGAAGCCTGGGGAGCTGTGCTGCCTGTGAGACACGTCACACCAGAGTGCAAGGAATGAAAAAGTGGGTGTGTGGGACTTTCTAGGAGATTTTTCTTGGCAATGAGTCTTGCTTTAAATGCAGAACTGGTAGCTGTGCCACTGGTAGGGCCCCAGGTCGCCGCATGCAGAGCAGCGCATGTCTGATGCTCTGACCTACGGGCAAGAAGGAGGAGAGGAACCAGGAAAACCACGTTTGTCTGTAGCTTTGGGCCTGCACGGGGCCAGTTCATGGTGATGAGGCACTGGTGTTTCTGGCAGGGCAGAAGCCATGGGTGGGGATTTGCACAGCAGGAACTCCAGGCAGTTTAGGATTCGGCACAGCGATTTCAGAGAGGAGATCTCCTCTCCAAAAAGAGCAGCCCTTTGACAAGGCATCCCTCATTTCCTCCATCAAACTGCCCTTTGCAAGGAGCACGCCTGAGCTGCAGCAGCCTACTGCATCTTCCTCTGAAATCTGATGCTGCCCTGCTTTGATGGCGATCAGTTGATGACTGCAGAAAAGCTGAATCATGAAAGAGAGGTTATAAACAAGGTTATTTTTAACGAAGGAAATGAATCCCACACCATTCAGAAGTCAGGGCAAGGGACTGTCAGCTAGGGCTTGCAGGTCTCACTTCTGCCCCGACATTCTTTGTGTCCTGGAGCAAATTAAAATCTCTCCAGCCTTTAATTTACCTCCTTGTAGCATGGACAATGCAGCAGACTCCAGTTGTGCTTTCTTTGTACAGCAAAGCTCCCGGTGTGACAATAAAGCGATGCTGGGAGCTGTGTGATGCCAAGGGCTGGCTTGCACTGCCACCCGGCACCTTGCAGAGCTATTTTCAGCCATGCAAAACGATCACACGCACTATTTCAACAATATTCATAGACATTTCAAATGCAGAGAGAGACTAACCAGTCTGATTCCCCTCTCCAGTATTTCACAGTCTTACATTTCAATTCCCACATGAAGCCCAGTAACTTCTGCTTCATTTTGCTCACTGCAAACTCAAAATAGACAAGTTTTGCAACCCAGAGACTCATGCTGTGTCCTTCAGGCACTGGGGTGCTGCTGGTGTGCTGTAGGTAACCAGCCCACGGGGAAGAAAGATGGGTCTTGTTCACCTACAGCTAACTGGAAAATTTCCTGAGTATGCCACTTTCTCACATTTAAATTCTTCCAAGAAAAGCATATTTAGTTTTTCCTACAAAAGATTACTCCACTCAGAGAAGCAGGAGACTGAGGCTGGGGATGGCCAGGCATCTGTGTACTTCCCAAGAAATATGAACAACTCCACATACAGGTCCTTGCAAACCTGTCTTCTCTGCTTCATGCCAGAGGTAACAAGTGCTTTGGGTGTGTCTTCCCAACATTACAGAGATAACTACCAAGGTTAAAGAACTCTAGATTTTTTTTTGAAAATGTTTTGTAAATATTCATATTTAAATATATACACACGTGTATTTACTAAAACTTTAGGAGATTGCAAACTTCCCTGCCATACTTACTCAAAGTGCTGTTAAAGAGGACTTTTGCTCCTGGAGCAGCTTACCTTGCTCACTCCAGTTTTCTTTAAGTAGGGATTTCCACACAGCAAATATCAGATAGAACCCAAAGCAGAAATGGGTTGGATCCCAAGTGTGTTCTGCTCCCCCTGGCCCATCTTCACTTACCTGCTGTGGAAGCAGACACCAAACCTGCCCTGGCTTGGGGCACAGAGCAGAGCCTTGGCACAGGTGCCCAGGAACCTCCAGCCCGGCTGTGAGAAGTGGAACAGGACCAACCTTGCAAGCCAGTTCCCTCTTGCTGGTGCCTGCAAGGACACGTGGCTGCGTGCCAGCAGAGGGAATAACCATTGCCCCGTGCTCGTTATGGGGCAGGGATGCTGCAAGGCTGTGCTAATTAGTGCTTGAGACGCCTCTGTGATCTGTAGATGAAAGGTGATTTACAGCTGCTAATTATTGCTCTCCTTCATGTGAAGTCTATTATTTCCTGGTGTCCCTCACTTTGACTCATGCCACATCCCCTGTTTGGCACAGGGCAGGCTCCTCTCTGCAGAGGTGGTGCTTTGCATCTCCAGCTGCTTGCACGCTGTGCAAGTGTGAGATCTGCTCTCAGCATCCATTCGAGGCAGCCTGGCTGTGTCCACGCCTGGGAAACTTGGGCTGGGATTTGCACGAAGATGCAAAATATGAGCAGGTGGTTTAGCTGGTGGATTCAGAGGGGCTGCATTCGATGCTGGCTACTCAGCTGGGTTCTGCACTCAACTTTGTGAGAAGTCAGAGACCAGCTGGGTGAAGCAGAGAGGAGAAACAGGAATATCCTGAGCTTCTCTGCCCCAGGGGAAAGGGAAGAAGCCAGAGAGGACCAGACTGGGGCCTCTTAGTCTATGGCTTCTCATCTGTGTCCCAAACCTCCTGGGCAGGAATTACAAAGCAGGAGATGTTCGTGTCTCTGGCAGGTGTCTTGAGGGAAGGGATATTAACGTGGTTTTGTGAACATCCCATGGATAGCAGCAGGAACAGGTATATTCAATGTTCTTCCCACGTTATGCCCCATGGCACATACAGGTTGCAAAAGCAAGTGACATTTTGCTCTTATTGCAAAATAAAACAGCACAAAGTGACACACGGTATAAGGTAGTTGTAACAACAGAAGAAGAAATATCCCTGATACTCTACACCAAAACAATTCTAGCACAGAGTGGGATTTCCTTCCCCCTCACTCACTGTGCAGCTCTCCAGCTGGGAAGTAAATGGCCACTCACACAAGCTGGCACAAGGCAGTCAGAGATTTTTACAACTGAAAGAGATCTACCTCCTGCCTAGCCCACAGCAGTTTCCACCTTCTTCCCTGAAGTCCACCAGATTTTAAACCTGCAAATTATGAGACTCCCAGGCAGCCTCACGAACCAGAGAACAAAGAGGACTGGATGGGGCTTCCAGTCCCAGAGCAGCCCTCTCTCCATCACCCTGTTCCCTTGGCTCCACCAAGCCCTCCTGGCAGCTGTTTGCCTACACAGCGAATTGGGCTGGGGCTGCTGCTTCTCTCCCCATGGACACAACAGTCACACTCTAATTCCAGCTTTGGCTTGCTCTCAACAAACCCATTTAGGTCCTGTGCCACCTCCCCGGGAGCCAGCGATGGCAGGAGCCCTGCTGATGTACACACAGGCTGCCCAGGGGTGTGTGACAGGAAGGAATCCGAGTGCTGAGCAGAAACCAGACTGCAGAGCTGCAATGGTGGCAATGCACGTGTGTACAGAAGGAGGCTGTTTCCGAGGTGATTGTGTCAGAAGGGCTGATGAAGGCTGCAGTGGTTCTCTGGGCCAGTGTCACCCTCACTCCCACCTGCAGATCCCTTTGTGGGGGCCGTGAGACCCGTGCTCCCTGCAGCCTATGCTGGAGGAGCTTGGTGCTTCAGGCTGATGTTGTGACACCTTCCCCTGCTCCACATTCCTGCAGGACTGTGAGTCCTCTGAGGTACTAAGAAAGCCACAAGCCAACTCCTTTTCTTGCTACTAGACAAACAACAGAGTAAGCCAAACTCTGCTATGGGGAGTGTGGTTACTCATTAGAGGTCCCACCTATGCTGCAAAGGGAAAACAGAGAAAGGTCCCCACCATAAAATCTGCCTTCTGCTGTGTTGTGTTTTTTTGCTGCAACACTTTCTTCAGAAGGTTTTGTCCTGAATGCCTCAGTGTGTCAGGGCAGAGGGGCCTTGGCTTTCCACATCACTCACCCTCATGGCAGTGAAACCCAGCATTTGGTGGGACAGGGTCCTACACTGTATTCCTACCCTTCTGTATGGATTCTACTAACTAGGGGAAATGCTGAAAACAAGTCTTCAGAACCTAACCCCACTCAAGCAGAAGCTGATTTTAATGGACACTGCTGAGTCTTAACCTTAAATAGGTTACCAAGGAGTGAGCAGAGACACAGGCCATGAGCACCTCTTAGAAATTGACATTTTACATAAGAGGTTGACAAACCAGGATCCTTTTGACACCTTCAATAAGATAAATCATGGTAGAGTATTAGAATTCTTTTATTTTTAGCAGCTGAATATTCTCAAATAACAGTTTTTAATAACCATGAATGATGACATCAAAGTGCCACACCCCTAACTGAAATAATCACTCACTTCTTCTGGCAGGTAGGGAGGGATTTCTCAGCTTTCCTCCTCCTCCTTTTAAACAACCTCTGCAGCAAAGAAACATTAAAAGGTGGAAAAAACACACAATCTTGCGTGGTGACATTGACAGATGTGATGGTGCGGGCTGTACATGACGTTGTGATTTTTTATTAATAACTCTGCACTGCAGAGCTCAGTTAGGAAAAGAAGGAGTGCCTGAGTGCGTGGGGAGGACAGCTTTGTTCTTTGGACTCGCAAGAGAAAGAACGTAACGTCAAAGGTAGAAACACGGGAGGGGAACAAGGCTCACAAAGGAGGCAGTGGGCTGTGGGTGGCTGCGAGCATCAGGTGCAGGCAGCAAAGGACAGCCCAGCCACCAGGTATCCAGGCTTTCAGTCAGTTGACTTGGATCAGCAGCAAGAGGGCAGGAAAAGATGCTCTCAGTTTGTGGGGCAGATAAGAGAGGTCCAGTTGGTTTAAACAAAGGGGTTTGGGAGCTTTTCCTTGCTGACTGTTATGGTGGATTACCCACAGGAAAGCGCTTGGTGCCTTCCTCCTGCAAGGCAGGGTTCTTGTCCCCCCTGGCCCACACAAATCACCCATGCAGGGGTGAGCAGAGCCAGGCAAGATGGGGAAGGAGGAATTCCTCCTCCAAAGGCAGCAAATGGCTGCAGCCACCCCATTTTCCCCTGTCCCAGGCAGCCACGGGGAGCTGCTCTGCGGGGAGGACACGGGCGGCTGCAGGAGCAGCCGGGCTCAGCCCCCACAGGGCCCGAGTGCCAGCGTGTGATGAACAACACAGTGTCCCCAGTCACGTCCTGCACCGCCGAGGGGAAGGAAACCGAGCTTCAAAGGGAGGGAGGCAGGAGGGGCCCGAGTTTCCGGGGGCGGCTGCTCCCCAGTGTTTGTCATCATCCGAAAGAAGAGTGAAAGTTTTCGCTCTTGGGATAATTATTAAAGACATTTGGGTCTTGCTTTCACATGCCCTCTTCTTTTTTGTTTTTTTAATTAACTGTAAACCCCATCCTGACTGCTAAACAGGGATCTGTGGAGCTGAAGCTTGTATAAATGTGGTGATTTATGTTCCTTTGGAAGCGAACTGGCATTTCTGAGGAACCCCACCCAAGCCTAGCAAATACCATGGGAGTGCTCTGACTCACTGGCTGCTGGCATCCGCTCCTCTCCCTCGATGGCTGGAGCCTGCAGCCAGTTTGGGCACATGTGAGACAGTCCCGGCGAGTGAACCCGGGTCCCCAGAGACACCTTACGCCGAGGAAGTGCCTGCCAAAACCTCCGGCTCCCAGGAGAGGCTCGGAAGGGAAGAGCAGCAGCGCTGCAAGGCTGAGTCAAGCTGTAATCAGCGGAGCGATGCGCTGGAGGAAGCGGCGTGCTGGCACAGCCCCTGCCTCCAGCGAGGCCAGGAACCTGCTGCCAATTAACCAGCGCTCAAACCACCCGAAGGCAGAGGAGAGCCCTGCCGAGTGGCCTGCCTGGCAAGCCTTGGCAGAAGCCCCTTTGCTTTGCTGCACCGTGAGAGCAGCCGGGAGGGTAGATGAGCTTGAGGAAGCTGTAAAAAAAAAAAAAAAATCCAGTGCTGCCTGCAGAAAGATCAGCCGAGGCAGCAATACCCGCTGAGCACCTGACCAGAGGAGCCTGACTTACAGAAATCAGTTCGGCCATTTGCAGGTGCGATCTTGGTGAAATAAATAAATAAAAAAGGCATCACCGCATTGTTAAAATGGCCCCCGCCTACTCAGTGCTCTGCTCCCTCACATTAATGCAATTGTGTTTGATGAATTGAGGGAGAAAAGTCCCTTTTGACTGCAGTGCTCCCCACAGGCTGCAGAGCCACCCTCACAGGCTGGCTCATGGGGCACCTCCCAGCTCTTGCATACATCCCATATCCAAGAAATTCCCCTGGGACCACCTGTTCACTGCCCCTCCCACCCTAAGGAGACCCTTTTCCCACGAACCCAGAGAGAGCAGCACTGATCACGGGTGTACCTGGGTGGTGTTTGCCTGGAAGAGCATGTGCTGGGCTCCTGCAGTTCCCAAAAGCCATAAAGTGAACCAGCTGGGCCGGTCTTCCCCTGTTGGATTTTTGTTTGTTTGTTTGTGGTTTTTTTGCTAGCTATCCATCCAATATCAGCTATAATAAAAAAGGCAAATCAGAAAACAATGCCGTCTGTTTGTATGTTGTAAACTGGGAGAACAGCTGCTACTCCTGGGCTAAATGGAAAGCCTTTCCTTGAGAGCCATAAAAAGCAGGGTTTCTCCTTTCAGTTGCTGCATTATATGACAAAGAATGGCTTCTGCCAGCCTTGCTGCCTTTTTTTCCTAAATAAAACCAGGTACAATGGTTGGGAACAACACACAGGACACAACTCTGCCCCTCAGTGCTCAGCTGTGCCTTTGGAGAGCCTGAGAGGCATCTGAAAAGCAGAAAAATTGTTTCCCAACAATGTCCAGCATGCAGGGGAACCCAGACATGATTTGTCCCTGGTGTGTCCCTCTGAATCATCTCCAAATACAACCAGCACCATCCCCCTGGAGACTCTCCCTGCAGACCACAGCACTGAGAGACGCTGTGCCTGCTGTGCATTGCAGCTCACTTTGGAATAATATCTCCATCTTGGGTGGGAACAAACCTCCCTGGGTCACTGGGGGACTCGGGATATGATGACCTATGGAAGTATCACCTTTTCCCAAATGGGTTCTCATTTCTTCCTCCAGGGTCACTGCTCCAAGCAGAAGTGTGTGACAGGCTTCATCACAAAGTAAAAGCTGCTCTAAATCTGCTCTTGGGCTGCCCGGGCAGCCCAGCCTGCACACTCCCCACCATCCCCAAACACACAGAGCCTTTGTTTAAGTATTACTCAGCTAATATTTCTTTGCATGACTTACAAAAGGTGCACTAATCACTGTGGGAGAGCAGGAGAGGCCGGGAGGGATTGCCACTCCTTGCACCACCACAGCTGCAAGCCCTGACCCTCCAGTGTGGCAGTGTCTGTGTCCCACCCACCGAGCTGTGCATCCTCCTCTGTGCCAGGGTCTGGCTGCAACCCTGGAAAGCCTTCCCAGTTAGTTTCCTAGTGGCTGTTACACTCTGCCAGCCTGTTGCTGGATTTATTTACCTCAATGAGGTCTTTTGGGGACTTGCAGCATCAGGCCTGGAGCCCCTTTGAAACTTTATACAGATGGGAGTACGAAAAGAGCACAGGAGCAAGAGGATATAAATAAATGGGAGATGTCTGCTCTTGGCTGAGAATAACCCTGTTTGATGGGAGAAAACTTTTGTCCTATTTTCTGTTTTATCAGTGGAACAGCACTTGACAGGACCACTGCTCGGCTTTTCTTTTCTTGTCATTCATGGGGAAGCATTTCTGCCTTAACAGAGTTGATGTTTCCTTGCAGACAGAAGAGCAGCCTGCACCCGAGCTGCAGCAGAGACAGCTCATCAGAGCTCCAACAAAGCTGCTGTTGTGCTGTAAGGCAGCAGAGCAAACAGCCTGCTCCTGTTTTCATCTGGGCTTCACACATGCAGCGCTGTGGCCACCACTAACAACAGCATGGGCTAAATCCTCACATCCCTGCTCTGATTCCAGCCCTGTTCCCCTCACAGCCCCACTCTTTCCCATAAAGCTGCCAGGGCAAATAGCCACTGTGAAAATGCAGGACTTGCAGGGGCTGCATGGCTCGTCCTGGCCTCGCACAGTGCATTAACCTGCTCAGGGATCCATCAGCACACAGGGATTGCATCACCAGCTCCCAAAGGAGGCAGAAATGAGTATCTGCTATCCTGAATCATGCCTTATAATCAAGCATCACTTGGCTGAGGAAAATGGGGGCTCAGGAGGCTGCTGGAATCTGGGACTTTGCTGCTGAGCTGGGAGATCTCCTTCCCTCTTTCCCGAGGCAAAGAGAGCCCAGGCAGAAGGAAAACAGAGGAGCTCCCTCTCCCCCAGCCCCAAGAACTCCCCGCTCTGGGAATCAGTATTGGGAGCACAGGGGACTTTAGGAAGAGATTAGGCAAATTTGTGGGTGATGGCACACAAAAACCTGGGAAGCAGGAGAAACATGGAATTTCAGATGAGAGTTGCAAAAAAAATTTCCTGTCTCCTGAAACATTTTAACTGACTCCTGGATACCTTCAACAATGGCTGTCCTCCTGAGGGTGGGATACTGTGTAAAAGCATCTCCTGGGTGTACACACAATGTTTCAGTGGGGAAGAGGAATACGGGGCAACATCCAAAAGGACCAACATCAACTAGCCTGGGACATTCTCAAAAGGCAACATTTACATATATTGAAATAAATGCCTTTTCCATCTAAAATTTTGACCAACACCAGCATATTCAAGCAATTCACTTTAACCTCAACAAACTGCTCCTGCAGTGTTTTGTGGTTTTGGTTTGGTTGGTTTTTTTCGGGTTTTTTTTTTTTTTGGGGGTTTTTGGGGGGTTTTTTTCTCAACAAACTGCTCCTGCAGTGTTTAGTGGTTTTGGTTTGGTTTTTTTCGTTTTTTTTTTTTTTTTTTTTTTTTTTTTTTTTTTTTTTTTTTTTTTTTTTTTGAGGGTTTTTTGGGGGATTTTTTTTTAAGGGTTTGCTCCTTAAAGACATCCATTTTCCCAGGGGAGAGGTAAGGAGCAGGCAGGGCCCAGGGCTTTGGGGAGAACGGCAGGAGCCTGGCAGCAGGCTGGTGATTGGTTTTTCCATGGCTCCCTCTAGTGTGTACAATCCAAAACAGGATTGAACACAGACAACGAATTTCGTGCACTCAATGCAACCTGAAACAGATTCAATACAACAGGCACTTAAAATATATTTCCAGAGAAGATGTTTGCTCTAGTTGAAATTCTGCCACTCCTGAACAGAAAAACAGCTACTGGGGCTGCAGGAGCAGCTGGATGAATTTTGTATGCTCACAATCTGATTTCCTGTGTTTCTGAACCAAAAATTAAAAGGTCAGAAAGACTCTTCTGTAATAGCAGCTCTGGCCTATTTTTCACCTATTGCTTTTTCATTTATTCATATCTTCCTCAGGGACTGATCTAGCTATTAGAATAATAGGGTTATTTTCTGAGACTAATCTAAAAAAATAAATTAAAAAGTCTAAACCTTTCATTAGATCTCAAAGAGACGGAATTTCTCGGTCAAGGAGAGCTGAGACACTCAGGAATAAATGTCCAGCAAATAACATTTATTAATTATGCATATTCATACTCACAGCCATGGACAAAGGCAGCCTCCACCAGCAGCCTTGCAGGAGGCTGCCTGCAAACTAATGTGTAAAGTAAACAGCTCCTTTATTGGTCTAAGTAGTCACGTAGTAAAGGAGCTCACATTTCCAAGTAGCTGTGGAGCAAAATAATAGAAAAGCTATTAAAGTCCAGATAAAGATTGCATTCTATTGCCTAAATTAAAGCCTAAATCAGCATGGATGCAAATATTACAGTTCCCACTTTCTTCCACTTCTGAATACCAAGCAGAACTTGGCCAGCACAGAGAAATCCTTTCAATAAATGCCTCTTTTTCCCCTGGACATCAGATGGGGCCAGGGAGGGGAGAACTTTGCCCTGAGGGCAGAGATCCTGGCACTGGATGAGGGCCAAGGTCAGGCTGGGTTGTGATGTGCAGCCATCTCTGCTGCTGGGCAGGTGGGAACATGGAACACTGCTCCCCATGATCAGCAGCAAAGTTTTCCTCACACAACAGCCCAAGGCAAGGAGCATCCTTCGTGTCAGGGCCAGAGAAATGGGCTCTTCTCCGAGGACTCACAGGAAAGTCAACCTTGAGATGTGGTCCATGAGTTCCCTCCAAACCTGACTGCATCTTCTCTGCTCCCCTGCATGCTGAGCCCTCCCTTGGGGAGCCAGGCTGACCATCAGTCAAAGCAAGAGAAATGAGCCACACCCCAACACTCAGGTCAAGCAAATCCAAGGTGCATCCTGCTTAATTATTACCTGCCCTGAGAATTAATCAGAACAATTTCCCAGCTGCAGTGCTGCAATTGCAGGGATGCACCCAACCCACACATGAGGTCTGTGAGGAAGATGAGCAGTGCCAGGGTCAGATGAGGACCACTGGCCTCTGTCATGACCAATATATAAATGACCAATATACAAAATGGTCAAAGCAGGACAGTTCTGTTTTGCAGCTGACTGGTGGAAGGCAGCTCTGCCACGCTGTCACCCTCAGGGCAGCCTCCCTCCCACCCCCAAAGGCAAAATGCTGCACTCTCCATGCCCAGGTGTCCCTTGCAGGGAAGCTCTAAGGCTGCACAGAACGGCCCTGCACAGCATCCTGCAGGGAACTTCTGTCCCCTGCAGCTCTGGCACCATCCCCACAGGCACAGGGACAGCAGCACTGCCCCAGAGGCTGCTGCCAGCTGAGATATTTCTTTAAGGGGACAGAATCAACTGACCCATGAATATTCAGAACCCACATAGCAGCGGGACCTTTTCTAAGAGCATGGCACAAGAATTAAGGGTGGCTGAGAATTGTTAAATTGTCTCCACTTGGCCTCTGCTCTTGGTGGGCTCTGTCCACAATTAAGCTGGTTGCACTTGCACAGAGTGCAACTTTATGTGGCCAAAGTCTCTCACAGAGCAGCAGCCAGCCTTCATGTGGAGACAGCAGCAACTGGAGGATCCCCTGCTCCCCTCAGTGGCTTGTCCCAGCAGTTAATCACTCTCGCTCAGAAATTTGTGCATGAACCAGGAACATAAAATTAATGATTTCTTTCATCTCCTGCCTTGGCAGCCTGCTTGGGCTGCTTGTTCTACTGACAACAATGATTCAGTAATCTGAAAAACATTGTACTTCATTTACAGTATTAACAGCTGTGCAGATACAGAGATTGTATTTACCCTCATGGAAAGGCTGTCCTGAAGTGTGCAGAAGAATGACTTACCTTTACACCTTAATTTCTAGCATTGCCTCTGCAGCCTTTGGTTTGGCCTTCACTTTTGTGCAGAAGTGACAGAAAAGCAGCCAGGTCAAAGGGGTGAGGATTTAGGGCATGGGTGGCCAGATTCAGCAAAGAAGAAGGAGGCAGGAGTATGTGGACCCCACTCTCCCTTTATCACAGCCTGTGCCCTACAAACCTCCAGACCAGGCACTGTTGTCTTACCCACCACCCAGGTGTCTTGGGAGGAGAAGCTCTGCTGACAGAGTGTGTTCTGTGAGTTCCATCCTGCTCAGGAGCTGAGCACCACTGGGAAAAAGTGGAGAGTCTGACATTTCAGTTCTGATCATCTTCTCCCCATCTGAAATCTGACCTGCCACTCCCAGAAAATAAATGCAGCCAAACCAGATAATGCCACCCCTCTGCCCTTCCACGGGAAAGGGAGAGATCAGCTATGACAAATGCAGAAGGCACAAAAAGTGCACTGCCTTAAAGAGCCATCAGAGTAATTTTAAAATCAATATGATGTTTGACAAAGAGCCAGCACGACTCCTTCCAGACTGGCAGTGACATCCTGAAAGGCCCTGGAAGGGACTTGGAATTCTGCAGGCAGCACTTTGCACACACTGACGCCAATGCAGCATTTCTCAGCAAGGCCATAAACAGAGAATTAAAAAAACAAAAAATGAAAAAAGAAAAAGGCAGCACTGCAATGGTGTGACCAGCTGGTGAGGGGAAGTGGCACTGTGAGTGAGTCAGCAGCAGCACAGGGACCCTGCAGAGCCACCCACACAGCACGGGCACGGACAGCCAGGCAGCCTCAGTGAGGAACGTGCTCTGAAGGGCAGGAAGGGAGGCAGGACATCCTTCATTGTAATCTGTGCTCTCTCCACCATGGAACTGCAGGACACGATGGAAGGGATGTTTGGGAAAGCTGCTGCTGCCCACCTCTGGCTGGCGTGGTGCTGGCAGTGCCTCCCTGGCACATCAAACCTGGCAGCATTATTTTGGCAGAGCCTGGTGCTCGGGGGCTGCCTGGGCAGGACCCAGCTGGGCTGGGGGATCTGTGAGCAATCCCAGAGGGGATGCAGCTGAAACACAGCAGTGGTACCCACGGTATGGCAGGGCAGAGGGCACAGGACTCACCATGGACACGCTCTGTCCTTCCCTGTGCCCCACTCACCCACCCTGAGCAGCCCCAGACATGAGGTCCCAAACGTGGTTTGCTGAGGAGGGGATTAGCCCACTCACAGCTCACAAATCTTAAGTGACTTCCAGAATGTTGGTCACATTCCAGGCTCCTTGGCTAGGGTAAGAGCTCTCCACCATTCCTCCTGGAATAGCTGCCCATGTGTCACCTCCTGGCTCAGCTGCCTGCCAGCAGTGGTGGTACCTGGCACCACCTGGGCCACCTCCAGGTGAGAGTCCTCCTTGTGCAAACTCAGGCAATGGAACACAGTGAGCATCAGTTCTGTGATTCCCTCCTCATTATTCCCATATGTTTGTACTGTAAGAATATATGTTTCTGTATTTTAAAAACTTGGTGTATCACTATTTTTTATTCTCAATTCATTACTCCCAGGAAGCACCCATAACTTTTATATATGTATATAAAAGTATACTTTTACATATATATATAATATATATTTTTATAATAGACATATTTATATAAATATATCTATATATCAAAATAAGCAATACACCCAGACCTGCTCATTGCACTCATCTGTCCACCCCATCAATTAGCCCCTCTGATATGAGGGGCTAACCATGCGATTTTCTATTGAATCAAAATAAGCACATGTCCATAAGAAAACCTCCAAGGATTGCAGCAAATGGGGCAAAGGCAGCAGCAGTAAATGCACTTCCCAGCAGCAGCAGAGGTTATCCCTGGGAACTGAGGAAAGGGGAATTCCTGGCCTTCAGTCCAGCAGCAGGCGTTACTCCAGGTGTGGCAGTTCTTCAGAGAACACAAATCCTGGTGATCCTGGTAAATCTGTGGCTGGTGTCTGCAAACAGCCTCGGGGCACTCTGGGCACCAGGCAGTGGCACTGGGGTCCATCTGGATGTGGTGGCTTCTACCCTGGACACACAGCCAGTGTGTTCCCAGGGGGGATGTGCACCACAGCACCTTTCCTGCAGGGAGAATTTTGGCTCTTTGGGTATTTACAGCCCCACAAAACGGCGAAGCTGCTCCCGGGAGCAGAAGTTCCTGCCTGGCCCAGGCTGTGAGCAAGCACCAGTTGCAGCCAGGAGGGGTTTTGCCCAGCTGATGTTTGGGATCAGAGCTGCTGCTGAGGGCCCCTGCCCAGCTGTGGTTTCTCACCCAGCCATAAAATCCCTTTCTGCACCCTCCTCTGTCCCCAAATCCCCGCCATGGGGCCGGCTCGGGGCCAGCTCTCAATCACATGCAGAGCACACCTGCACAACCAGGGATGCTCCAGGAGGGCTGAGCCCCCTGTCCCGTGTGTCCCGTCCCCAGCAGCCCCTCCCCAGGCTCTCACCGACCTCTGGGCAGTCACAGCCTGCAGGGACAGGGACAAGGACTGAGCAGGGCCCCTGCCCTGCCACCCTTTAGCAGGGGATTGACTTCAGAGGCTGCTGCTGCTGCTGAAGGTGCTGCAGCCATTCAGACAGCTTTATTCATTAGTAATTAGGCAGGAGTTGTCTGGCATCTAGATTAATCCCACTTTTAATTATTTTGAAACTGTGTGAGATTTCCCAGGCATTAAAGATTATGTAGGCGCTTGCTGATTCCACAGCAATTATTCTAATGTAATGATGTCTATTAATACACTTCCCAGCTTGCCATGCCCAGAGGGGAAATTCCCAGTCTGCCCCAGTGGAGCACACATCTCCCACGAGGCATGACCCCCCGATTCACCAGCTTACGTGGCACAAAAGAACATTTTCCACGTGCTTCACCTAATATTAATAACATTACAGAGCTGTTGCTGTATCAAGAACCAAGCAATGATAGCAAAGGGGAGAGGGGTCCCTTACAGCCACAGCCCACCCAAAAACCAGCATCTTATATTTGGAGGATGTTTTGAAAGGAAAAGGTCACAATATTTCTCTCCCAAGCCAGGCTAAACCATTTAATCTGAAATCAAAGGTTTAATTCAGCTTGTGCATCATTTGAGCTCATTACAGATTGCCTTTACAATCTAAAGACAGCATTCAAAAGAAGGATGTAGTTTCAAAGAGGGACAATGAAGTGTGAGCTGAGAATCTCAAACCATAGAGCTATTCCAAAATCTCTCCTTTGGTCTAAACATCCCCCAAACTCATCAATTTCCCACTGTAATAATCATAATTCCCAAATTTCATGTATCAGAAAACTTGCTATTCACTGGCAAAACAAGTATTGTGCCATTGGCCACCAGCTGATACTGTAGAGCTGAGAGAGTTATCAGAATGAGGGCTCAAGTGACTGCTGTGCCAGGACCCATTTGCATCCCTCTGCCCATGAATGCCCATCAGAAAATACATATATTTGACATTAATCTCTCTAGCTTATATAGAGGTTTATGTTCCCAACTGCTTGTGCACATGCTATCAAGTGAAAACCTTATTTGTAGTCATATGAGGGAACAGATTAAAATAGCTGAGGATACCAAAAGGCAGTGGTTGTACTGTCCTGAAAATGAACACTCAGCTCTCACTATAACTATTTTGATTGTTTTGCATATATATTGTTTCAGCATTTCATTGCTCCCCAAACAAAAAGCAATATAACCTCTCCTGCCTGGCCTAATGTATCCTCACAGAGCTAAACTGCATGACAGAGCTGCTGGGTAGAGACCACGGGTAATTTGGCTGATAGATCCTCTGGAAGCTCAGAGCTAAATTCGATTTCAGGCCCAAACTCGTCAGCCCGTCTCTAGAGATGGCAGAGCAGTGATATTAGCATGATGGCAACGCCGTTCACTCTGAACTCAAGAAATGGATTAAATGAAATTACACTCTTCCCTGATGAGGCTGGTGGAGCAGGGAGATTGCTTTAGGAAACCCAGAATTGAATTTCATAGGTAAGAGTTCAGATGCTGGGCTATTTGCTCAGGAAGGTCTGTGCAGGCTGCTCCTCCGAGGAGCCACAGCTGCCAGGAGGGCAGGAAGGACACGGTGCCAGCTGCCCACAGAGCCTGGAGCCCACCCTCATTCGGGTCACTGCTTGGTTTGGCAGTGCTCCATCCACTCTGGAGGCAGGAGATCCCACATCCCCATCCCAGCATCCCCATTCCCACTTGTGAAGGGCTCTCCACTTCTCCCTTCCCAGGCACTGCCCCGAGCAGGGTGCAGCAATAACCAATAACCCCAGCTCCACCCAAATGCTCTGCAGACAGGGACATTTCTAGCATGTGAAATATTTAAATTTATCCCCTGCTTGGAAAATACCTCTCCTGCAGAAGGCATCTCTGCAAGGATGACCTCTCCACCCAGAGCTGCTCTCTGTTCCTCCCTGGAGTACTGGGCCAGCCTGGCAGCTCAGGGCTGCAGCTCAAGGTTTGCATTAGTTTGACAGGTTTCCTCAATTACCTGATATTTCTGGCTCAAATTTAAGAGAGGAGATGTATCAGGTTTCCTTCTCATCTCCTCACTGATTTAATGAGCAGAAACAGCTGAAACAGCAATTGGACTGGTATCTGTCAGGTGTTACCCATGGCTCTGATACTTGGATAATGTGTGAATTTTAAAAACAACACAAAAAAGCCCATTAGTTCATTTTGACTCAAAAATTACGTCACTGAAAGCAAATGTACTATAGCACACTAAAATGGATCATTTGCCATATCAAGAGGATGCAAAGGTCATTGACAAAAATCAGCTGAGCAGCTCTTGCCCAGCAGCCTTTACATACCAGGTACCCTTTAGGAAAGCTTTAGTCCCAAACTCTAACACCCAAATACAGCCCTTTGCAAGGTCACATGGGCCTTACAGTTATCAACTTCCCAGGTTTTTTGGAGGGCAAAAGGAGCCAAGACTTTCTCTTTAACATTAATTTTGGCACTACACATCGCCATGTCCTCAACAGCCCTGGGCTCCACTCTGACTGGCCCAGGTGGGTGCTGGCAGTGCTGACATCCCTTTCTATCCCTGTCATGTCCTCAACAGCCCTGGGCTCCACACTGACTGGCCCGGGTGCTGGCAGTGCTGACATCCCTTTCTATCCCTGGAAACTTAAGAGGCATCTTGGTGCTCCAAAGAGTTTTCTTAATGTGTCTCCAGGCTTTTCAAAACTCACCAGAGGTTTGAGAGGTACTTGACTCACTGCTGCAGCTCCTCAGCTTCTGAAGTTTGTCCATCCAAACACATCCCCCACTCTTCCATCCTTCCCCTCCTGCAGAAAGAGTTTTCTCAGCTGTCAAATTACTCCCGTCAAAAAGCAACCCCAATTAGTTTTACGCCAGACTTCACTGCTGGGTGCTTTTTTAGCTGCAGGGAGGCATCTCACATGACCTCCATGCCATTAGCTGCTCCTGCAGCACTCTCAGTGCACTAACAGACCTGTCTGTACAGCCAGTCAAATGCAGATCTGCTGCACACCCTCCACCCCTGCTCCCCAGGGCTCAAAAAGCCTCACAGAGGTAAGAGGTAGGATGCCCCTGCAGGTACCCACAGAAGGGCAGCTCTGTCCTCACTGGTGAATTCCAGCAGATCAAGGCAAAGTCTCCTGTGGACACCTTCATGTCACCTGTCCTGCTGCAAGCCTGGCAAACTTGTGGACCTTTTATAGACACCAAGAAAAAAAAGCCTCCATCCAAACTGTCAAAAAGTATCTTTGTGGTATCTCTGGCCAAGAAGATGCTCAGAAGGCTGGAGAACCCCTGCTCTGGACACAGGCTGAGAGAGCTGGGGGTGTCCAGAGCCTGGAGAAGGCTCTGGGGAGATCTTAGAACCCCTTCCAGTGCCTAAAGGGGCTCCAAGAGAGGTGAAGAGGGAGTCCTTGACAAGGGCATGGAGGGACAGGACAAGGAGGAATGGCTTTAAACTGAAAGAAAGAAGATATACCTAAAATATCAGGAAGAAATTCCTCTCTGTGGGGGAGGTGAGGCCCTGGCACAGGTTGCTCTGAGATGCTGTGGATGCCTGGAAGTGTCCAAGGCCAGGCTGGACAGGGCTTGGAGCAACCTGGGACATTGGAAGGTGTCCCTGTCAATTTCTGTGTGTCCCCAGAAGGGATACAGTGGGATGCACTGGAAGTCAGTGGCTAGGCAGCATCCTCCAGAGTTAACATAGAGGGTGGGTATCTCATAAAGGATATAAAATAAATCATAAATATATGCACACACACATGTATGTACACAAAGGGAAAGAATTCCTTAATGCTTCAGACCACTAACAATCATATTTAAAATCACCAGAAACCATAGCTTGTTTTAGTGAGGGCTGCTCAGAAGTCGAAACCTCTGCAGTAACTCCTGAACCAGACAAAAGCCCAAAGTGGTTTTGCCCTTGAAAGCTGTAGTTTAAATACAATTCAGAAAAGCTATAACTTCAAATTCACATACTTGCTGTCAACTGCTATTCCACTCATGTTGGAATTACCATCCATTCTCAACTGTGCAGCTCTCAACACACTGTCAGAAAAAGAAATAATCACATGAAAATCAGAAGCCTGTAGTTAAATTTTATTTATCAGTTCTATTGTTAAATGACACAATCAAAGTCAGTGGATTGGCCTGCAAATCTACACAATAAGACAGCGTCTACGGTGGAAATCAGTAGAATTTGATATGGTTATGACAAAATGGTATCCTTATATTCGTACATCCCCTATATACAATAAACAGTATACACAAAGAAAATGCAACTAGTCTCTGTAAACCATGCACACCACAGCATAAAAACAAGATGCACCTCCTGCAACAGGCCTCCAGCTCGCCCCACAGTTAAGTCCTGTTTACAGCAGTGCCTTTCAGTTTCAAGAGTGAATTATTTTCCCCCGTGAAAACCAAAATATAACTGAGACATCATATTGGCAACTGCAGTTCTCATTTAAAAAAAAATTGCTGTACATGAAGTTATTCTCTTCTCAAAGCTGCTAATGCAGGGTATTGGTTTGCTGCTGCTTTGCTCTCCCCTTGCCCTTGGCAGGGTTGCTGCCCTTAGGCAGCCACACAACATCAGATGTGAAACCACCTCCAGGTAACTTAGGCGTGGAGCCGTAAGATGTTTTTAAAGCCTTCTGCCTCATTTTCTGCCCCTGCCTTCATGGTGTATAGAGTATTACAGGTGAAAGGCAACAGTGCAAGTGAGCCTTGTAAGCATCGTGTCCCTGGGGCCACAGAGGGCCCTCAGTGCCAAGCCCGGGAGCACTGCGGGACAAACGCGCTGAGCTCGCTCAAAGTCTGGCCCAAGCCTTGCAGAGGTTTGTATTTTTTTTTTTGCATAGAGATTTGTAGGAGCCCCTGGCAGCCCGTTTGCTGTCCCGTGGGCCGGGGAGGCCGGAGGGATCCCGGGGATCCAGCCCCGCACCCCGCGGAGCCCGCTCGGGAGCACCCCCTGCACCACACCTCCTTCTCCTCCTGAAACTATGGCTATGGAAAATCTGGCTTCCGTCGTCTCCAGTCCTCATCCGTCATCGCTATGAAGGGCTCAAGAGCATAGGAAAAAAAAAAAAAAAAGCCCTGTTCTTATCTGGTGTAGCAAAGATTTACTGGAAGTAAATCCTAATTCAAGTGTAAATCTACTTCCATTGAGCAATTCTCTTTATAATATTGCTGGGATTAGAGAGTTTTATGACTTTTTAAAGACACTACACAAATATCAGCAACATAATTTCATCTAGTTTATACCACCAATTATTAAGGAATGATAAATTCAGCATTATGTATTCTAATGGGTAAGAAAGACTTAAAATGAGACACTGTCACAGGATTATAACTTGGAGAAGGCTTTATGAAACAAACATGAGAATGTGCTGTAACTTTTCCAGAATGGTTAAAATCAGACTGCCCTGAAAAATTCTGGAAACAGTGTCTTATAACGTTGGCATTGAGTTCAGAAAGGTATGTATGTATTTTTTTTCTTTTTTTTAATATGAGATAGATCAAGCTTAAAACTCTAAACAGCAGTAGGTAGAAAAAGTTTAAAATTTTAAATATTTATATAACTAGAGAAATTACTTCTATTCATTTTAAAAGCCAATATTATACATAAAACTAGTCGATAATTTTTCTAGACCTTTACTGTTCCCTTCATCGTCCACTCATTAACTTGGTAAATATCATAAGCAGTTGGTGCCCTTGAAAACACATTATTAAAATAAAATTAAGATAAAATCAAAGGAAAAGGATTTGTTCATATACTGTATTGTGAGAGTATGCTAAATGCTCATTATTAGGAAATGAGTTTGCTTCCCAGATAGATTTCAGCCGAGCATCATAAACATTTTCCAGCATCCCATTTTGTACTCATGACTAATTTAAGGATTTTTTTTTTCTTTCACTTCTTTTAAATAAATGTCCAAGCAAACATTTCCGATGAGCCGAGATGGCTCCTGTATTCCATAAATAATCCAACAAACCCAAAAAGGACAATTCAATTACACGCTAAGATTAAGTGTTCCACGTACAGTACAACATTTACTGCAAAGGCAACTGCAAAGGCAACATTTCGACCTCTTTTTGCTTCAGACCCTTGAGAAGCATCACTCGCCATCTCCGGCTTGCAGGCTGGGTTGGGCTCTGCTTCTTTTCTGCCTGGCAGGTGCCCCCCACTACCGCCGCCAGCGCTCCACGTTCCCTGTGTAGTCAGTGCTGGAGCTGTTCTCCCCCTGCTCCCTCAGGAGCGCCTGCTTGGCCCGCAGGATCTTGCGCTGCTCCTGGCGTTTCCGCCGCGCCTCCTGGTGCTCCTTCTGCCGCATGTACTGGTACCGCTGCAAGAACAGGTCTTTTGCATAATCGTACAATTCCACGTCTAAAAAATTGAGGGCCTCGATGCGCTGCTGAGTCTGCTTGTCTATCTCCACGCTGGAGGCCCTCGTGCTGTTGTACTGCGTGAAGGGCGAGATGAAGTTCATGTTGAAAGTCTTCTCAAAGAGATACTGAGTCTTGCGCTGGAACTCGGTCAGGCCGAAGAAGGCCATGCGCTTCAGGTTCTCCTTGGCACTGTCCAGCAGAACCTTATTCCTCTGCTCCTCGGGCATGACCGACAGGTTGTAGCATCCCACCAGGCTGAGGTCGGAGAGCATGCGGACCTGGCGGTTGTTGGCCAGGTTGTAGGGGCAGTCCATGAACTCCTGCAGGGAGCAGCCCGACCAGTCGTCCCCCGTGTAGCAGCTGGGCAGCTCCTCGGTGGTGGGGGACCGGCCGTCGCAGACGTGCAGCGACGCCTTCCACGTGGCTCCGCGCTGCACGTGGCGCCATTCGCTCAGGTACCGGGACACGGGGTCACGCAGGATGGTGATGTAGTAGAAATTCCTGCCAGGGGGAGAGGAAAACAGAGCGTTTAGTCCCCTGTGTCTCCAGCACCGAGCGCATTAACGCTCAAAATCAATACAAACAGGCAGATGCACTTAGGAGGCTTTCAGCAGCCCTGCAGCAGAGGCTCCTCGGTGAGCTCACCTCCACGGGGTGAAGGACGGCTGAACAAATCCCCGGGGGAGTGTGAAGGGCTGCATGTACCTGCACACACACAGAGCTGTCTCTGTTTAACTGCTGGTGTCTCTACAGAGGCCAAGGGAAGCCAAGACTCCCACTGGGCTGTCCATGTGGCAACAGGCTCCCGCTGGTGCTCCAGCTGATGGTCGTGCCAGACCTTGGGAGAATACTTGAAGTATCTCCCAGGATGTCAGCCACGACCCAAGCAGGACACAGGTAGCTCTGGCTCTTTTAATTTCCTGCACTGACAGGTTTGCACAGACAGCAAAGAGCTGCCTGTGCTACGTTCCTGAGGAGCAGCTGTGGGTCTCAGCTGCACGAGCCCCAGAGCAGCATTACACCTCTGAGCATTTCCTACAGGACCTTTCCTTTTGCAGGCCAGATCAATGGGATGTGCCCAGAAAACCCAAACCACTTCCACCCTAACAAGGACCTTGGAAAAGCCCACGTAAATCTTGTTTTATTCTCATGCCTTCATCTGATACAGGACTGAAATGATGAGAGAGGAGAGCTAAGTGACTAACAAGAAATTAAAGGATGATTACACCATTTTGTAAGAGAAAACATTTTCAAGGGAGGTGCTGGCTTTGGTTTGAAGCAAGAGGATAGTAGCACACATGGGGGTCACGCTGCCACAGGGAACCCATCAGGCCACCTGCTGGAAAAGCTGCAAGTTCAACCACAGAATTTGCCCAGAGTTCACTCTGGGTTGCACATTAATATCCACCATCAAACACCATGCTGTCCACCATCACAGCCTGAAGAGGGACACAACTCTTTGAACCTCCACTGACATGACCACGGCCTCACCTGGGTGATGCTGGAGGAACACAATCAGGATATCAGCCATCTGCTTAAGCAAATGGAATTAAAGTAGCTCAACAAGCAAATTGTCCTGCCAGGGAAGGCCACTTCTCCAGGAGGAGGACACCAAGGAGTGTGTGCCCAGGAGCCCTGAGCCCCTGGGGTGTGATTGCCATGTCCTTGGTGCTGTGTGAGGAGGAGAAGGACATTCATTTGCTTTCTCAAGTGACGTTGTGACTGGTCACCTTGAAGTCAAACTTTTGTTCCCTGTTGTTTCCTTTGGCAGAAAAGCCACTAGATGTCAATGTTTTACAGAAAATTGTCTTTGAACGGACTAAAAAGTGAATCACAAGCACAAAAAGGATCCAACTGCACAGGGAAAGAAAACCTGGAGAATCACCATTCCTCTTCCTATTTAGAGCATCCACACTCATGAATTATTAAGTAAGTAGAAAGTACAATAAACGTGCAAAGCCAAATAAAGCAAACGAGCCCAGAACAGTGTTAGTGGCTGGAAACAACAGCACTCAACACTTGGAGCTGGACACCACAATCAGCAGCACCCCCATCCTCCTGCTCACCTGCGGTGGTGCTGCTGTCACCCCCTGCTCAGAGGGATTTGGCCACAGATTCCCACAGGCAAAGGCAGCAAAAGCCCCTGCCACAGTCCCAAGGAAGGTCCTTTTCCCCTTTTCCACAGAAATGCCATTCAATGAGTTCACTGTGAGAGCTGGAGAGGGAGTAAGAGTAAAGCTCACTTTCATGAGTGAGTGGCAGCTGCTAATCCCACACTGACCCTTGCAGAGATGGGAAGAGTTTTGCTCTTATCTCAACAGGTCTCTGGTAGCACTGGAAAATCCAGCCTGGCAAAGAGGAAGGGCTTTCCATGAGCACCACCCCACCCAGCTGCTCCAATGGGCAGGAGCTGTCCCTGATTATGCTTGTGCCTCAGGCTCCTTTGATGCAGCAGCAACACAGCCTTGTCAGGATCCCCAGCACGGGAAATGGAGCCTCTCTGGGACAAACCCAAACCCCTTCTTTACCTTCTGCCACGACTCCTGAGCTTTGGATCTAGTTTATGGACACTGCACTAAAATAATGACCCAACCATACAGCACTAACCTCTACATTAACTATAGCAACTAACATACAGCAACAAACCTCTGATGCCCGTGGGGGCAAAAGCAAAGCCCTGCTTACCCCAGAGCCCAGTATGAGCTGGCCCATGAGTTCAGCTCAGGGGAGAAGGGTGCAGGCACAGGGGTGCTGCCAGCTGAAGGAGAAGGCCGAGCAGACTGTGTGCTCTAAGGTCATCACAGAAATCGATGGGGAGTTAATGCAAGAAGGGAAACAAATCCTGAGCCAAAATCGATACAGTGAGCGTTTTATTATAGTGCAAACTCTTCAGCCACTCTCCCTTTGTGCTCCCTGGTCACAGGCGGTGACAAAGCGTCTCCCTTGGCTGCTGTTGTAAAAACAAAAGAATGAATAAAACCTCGTGTGTTGGGGAAGAGGCTGTGCTGTAAGAGAGCACTGTCAGCCTGGGCTGCCTCACCTGGGAGGTGTCTCCATCTGGGCCTGCCAGGGAAATGCTGCAGTCGAGGAGACTGGGGGGATGAGGCTGAGTAAGGAAGATCACTGGACTCTGCAGTGAGCATGGAGGTGTCTGGGCTTCCCCAGCACCCTGAGCTCAGGATGCCAGGCAGGGACACTCACAGGATGGCCCAGGCAGGGCCTATAGCTCCCTGGCCCAAGCACAGCTCACAGAAACAGGCTCACAGCTGTTACTTACACCTTGTTATTTCCCAGATGAATCCTGCTTTCAAAAAATGAGAAGAGATGTCTTAGAGAGAGATCTCAGAAATTTTATGCATTTCTCTCCTGCCTATTAAAATTCTACCAGAAGAGGCACTACTGCCCCTTTTGGGAACATCAGTTTTGCCCCAAGCCTCTCCTCTGAGTTAGCAGCTCCAGGAAAGCAGCTGTGATGCTCTGTGTTCATCTGAACTGAGCTTCAGGAAGTCACAAAAGCTTTAATGCATCCTCAACTCAGAGCCGTGCCAGAGATGAATTCGGCCATCAGCACTTTGAGCATCATTCTGCTGCAACTGAGGAAGACTTAAAGCTTTGCAATTATTTTTAGCTCTGTAGGTAACAGCTTGTTCTTTCTGCTGTCTTACCAAGGGGGTGTTGAGTTCCTGCCTGTTCCTTGAAGCGTGTGCTTCAGAGCCCAAAACAGCTGCCAGGGAAGGGATATGCAGGTACCCACACCACAGTGCTCAGAGGGCTCGTTGTGTGCAGAACTAAAGTGGTGAGGAGGGGTGTCTCTAATTATGCATCAAAATGGGTCAGAATCTCCCAAAGTCAGAAGACATCTCATCCCAGCCCCACTGCCCCACTGTTTAATTGCCTGCTGAGGTCAAGGGAGGCTGGAGGTCAGATGCTGGCAGCTGCCATGGCTTCAGCCTGGAAACCTGAGCCTGGCTTGATGGAACTATGAGGTAAGGACTGGAGAGGGGAGCTGAAAGCTGAACATCCACTCACCATTACATCCATTAGTGGATTAGTAGGTGAGGGACTGAGTGACCTCTTCCCATTTCTGCTGAGAAATGAGGCTCTAGCAAGAAGGGCTTTGTAGGTTACTGAGGGTGAGAAACCTACAGCCTCTGCACAGAGAGCACTGCAGCCCCAGAAACATCCCCATCCCCCCAACAGGCTGTTCCCAGGGGTAAACTAATGCAGGAAAACACAGCTTCAGCACAGGGCTGAGGAAGCAGGGCTATGATTTCCAGGGAAAGTACTGGGGCAGTCCCGTTCACCATGCAAAAGTAAGGCTATGCTTTAAGCTGGCTCAAACACACCCATTTGTATCTAGGTCAAGCTCAGCCAGATGGCAAGCTTGGCTAGGATGTTTGGAGTCACAGACAGGGCTTGTGCAGTGAATGGGAGGCAATTTTGTACAAGTGTCTCCATCTCTTTGAGTGGAGATGGGAGAGACAAGGAAATTTGTTAAGTTTCCAAATCTGTGTGGGTTTTTTCCCCCAGTTCATGGACTTTGTGGTATATTAATGGGCCAGTGTGATAGCAAGTTCTGCTCCATCTGGAGATGGATATTTTGAAAGAAAAGTTCACTTTGAAGGTGCAGGGGCAAAGGGACAGACCAGATTTGTGCCACATCCAGCAGAAATGCAAATAAAACAAACTAAAACCCTGCAGGAGAGATTCTGCATATGATGCAAAGGATTAAGGATGGAGCTACTGAAAAAAGAAAAATAATCATAGGGTTGGCACTTCAGCACGAGAAACAATGCACAATCACCAGAGCCAGCAAGCAGCACAAGGACAGCCATGTCCTTCCCCCCTCCACACAAACTGCTCATGCTGCTGAATAAAAATCTAGAGAGCTCGCTTATAACAGAGTAGCCACATACTCATTCTTTTAAAAGCTGAGAAATTGGGTTTTTTTTTTTGAGATGGCAACTTGTCTCAGCTCATCTGACCACAGGAAGATGCTCCTACGCTGTGGCCTCGCGCACAGATCTGAGATCCCACCTCCTTCTCCACTGCTCCCAGCAGCTGTGGGGAAAGGGTGAAACTGTGTCACAGGCAGTGTCCTGCACTTCTCCCTCATCCCACACCACTTGGAAAACGTCCCTGCTCAGGATTATTTGACAGCAAAGTCACAGACAATGACGGAAGGTCGCGAAGGCGAACGGTGCGAGTCTCACATTCCTTGCTGTGCTCTCAGGAACCCTCCCCGTGGGCTCCAAAGCTGCTGATGGATTTTAATCTCTGGCAGAGGGTCTCCAGCCGATCAATCACGGCCACCACATCTCTCTGAGAAGTCAAACTCAATTACGCCACGCCGGGCGCCGAGTGCTTCGCTCCCAGAAGTTGAGGTTAATTCCCATCAAGAGTGGCCCACTGAGAATTTGATTTGCTAATACCACAAATTGTTCCTCCCAGAGAAATACCGCTGCTGCCTAATTTGTTGGAGTCAGGCATCTGTTTGGAGATCACTCAGAGAGAAGCAAAGTGTTCATTTAATACCGTGACTCATTCTGATTCTTAACAAATTCTGTCACCTAGAGACACAATCAGAGGGACAGGGGTGAGCATCCTGGTGAGAGCCTCTCCTGCCTCAACCATCCCTGCTTGGAACCCCCCCCCAAAATGAGAACACCTCTTGCCTGCCAAGAGCTGCTCCTGCAGCATAACTCACAGAGATGAGGCCAAAATATCTGGCAAGTTTACTGAGGCAGTGCTGGGAATAAAATGTCTGCATCCACTCCAGATTGGTCCCAGGTGCTTCCCAGCAGTGCTGTGGATGGCAGTGGCAGCAGTGGGGATGCACTCATGGCCCATGGGCTTCCCACAGTGCTGCTCTGCCCCAAGCCTCACAGACAAACCCACCTGGCAGAGCAGAGGAGCAAGGGGGGCTGTCGAGTTCCCCTGAGCTGCAGGGAGATGTCACCCCCACTATTCCATGGCTGCCTCCATGCCCTGGATCTGGATCTGCAGCCTGGCTGCCCATGCCAGGGCCTCCCCTGCCACTGTCACAGCTCCTACAAGGAGGTGACCATGGAGCAGGGGTACTGGAACAGGACTGCTCCCCTTCTCTCCTCTCCCCAAAGACCTCAGTGCACCTCAGGCCCAGCTGGACCCTGGGCTGGCTGCTTCCTCCTACAAGACTTCTCTTTATTCAAGCATTTAAATGAAACCAAACTTCCAGGTCCACCTCATCCAAAATCCAAATTATAGTAAAATATAAATGAACAAATCCCTTCTACATTAAAGAAGTGATGGATAAAGATTATGGAGAGGGAGAGAAGGAGGAACAAACACCCCTTTCCTCTGCAGCAACCTGCAAGACTACCCAGACTATATTCCTTTACTCTGGGTCTCAGGGTGGCAGAAGCAAATAATGCATTAGCTCTGAAAAAGGGCCTGGAAGGAATGGAGATAAGTATTTCAGGACTGTGAATTAAAGCTGTTAGCAAATGCAAATTTACATTTCCTCTAAGTAATCATTATGTTTTCACTTCTATCAGCACCCAATGAATCACAGAGATGTTTTGTCTAGAAACACTAATGGTGGGGGTAGGAAGCCAGCAGCCTACCCACAGCAACGGCAGCAGGAGAGAAGTGCCAGAGAAACCCATAAAAAGGAGCTGGATTTTTCAAGAACAGCAATTACATCAGCCCATCATTGCCCGTGAAATTACCAAATATGAAAGATCTGCGGAAAAAAAGCATTTCAGGCACAGAGGAAGGCAGTGATTTAGCAGGTCAAGGTACACATTCATATATGTGTAGGCATGGCATATGCAAACAAAGATAATGAAAATAAGGCTTTAAATAAGTAAAAAATATGCAGCCTCACACACACACATGCTCCCAGCTACCCTCACGCACAAAATAATTGTCCACAGTGTTGCCTGCGGAGGGGAGAGCGGCCCTGCAGATCTGCCAGAGTGGTATTAATTTCATAATTGCCTGTATTATTAAGATCTCTGCAGGACACCCCTGCTCACAAGCAATTCAGCAAGAATAGTGACCTTTTAAATTACTTTTTTTTCCAGTAGTGCATAAAAAGAGAAGGAAGTTTCTGTTTTTAGCAAACAGAAGAGTGACTCAGCTGCTGGTGCCATTCCCCAGTACTCTGCCTCCACCCTGGAGTCTGGCATGGGGAAGGGTGGCAATGCTGGGCAGAGGGGCCCAGACCCATGCCAGCCACCTGACCTGCTGGATGAAGGACTGAACTGCCCTCTGGAAACACCCAGCTTCCATCACAGCCTATCTAGAGCAATAAAGCTTCCCATCCCATCAGCCTGGTTATATGACAGAGGCATCAGGATGGGGAGCAGCAGCGGTGCAGAGCCCCCAGGCTGGACATGGGAGGTAAAACACAAGGAAAGGAGAGAGAAGGTGACAGGAGGATCGGTGTGTGCCCACCTCCACATGCTGGATGACAAGCTGCAGCACAGGTGACACTGGATTTGTGAGGTCTGGGCAGCATGCAAGGCCTTGGCTTTGGAAAGTGCCTTTCTTGCCTAGGGCGATTATCCCTTAATAAACAGAGGCAGAGCTGAATTCTGCTCTTAATACACACTAAGAAAACTCAAGGTCTGTGTGATATCTTTTGAAACACTGAGCTCTGGCACCCACAGAGTGCCAGGAGCACCTTCCTACTCCCGGTGTGAGGAGCTGTCCCTGTCCCCTGGAGCTGCTGGAGGAACATCACACACATCTTCCAGCATGGCCCCGATCACAGAGCTCTTATGGATTCATTAAAAAGCATGGCAGATATCCCAAAGCCAAAAGGAGGCCACTGCAACAGAGCTGGTGAATAACCACAGGATGCTGCTATAAATCAGATCTTTACAACAGTATTTACCCCATCTAAATGCTGCTGCAGGAATTAGTTTCAACGTGTAACTGATATTTCTGCGGTGGCAAAGATCGAGGTTTGCAAAGCCTACACTCCATAAGCAGCGGTTTACAGAGATGGAATAGTGGCAGTTTTTCATTTTCCAGAGTCCACTCACCCTTCCAAGAATCTTAATGCCTCATTGATTCATAATACAGTACATAAAGATTTCATTTTTTCTTGCACACAGTGATATATTATGGAGGCAATCTATTTTGCCACTGAAAAGTTTGCTTAGTAGAGAAATTTGGAGTTTTGACATTCAGGAAATTACAGTCATCTGTAAAGTGCGATTGATATGCCAAGGCTAACATTTTCATTGCACTTATGGAGCCAGAATAACTATGCTAAAATATTTATTACATTCTAAAAAAAAAATCCAACTCCTTGTTTATAAAAAGCATGTATTTAGCAATAAAAAAGCTTTATTCTTATATCCATATACATTTTAGCTATGTCTTAAATGCACAAAGCCACATTCTCTCTAACCAGATGAAAATACTTATAATAATCAAATAAAACCAGTATTTTAAACAGGCTCTGTGTGTGCAAGCAGAGGGTATGACCTGACATGTGGCTGCACGGAGCTGCACAACAGCAGAGAAATGAGGTAGGGGCTGTCACAACAAACCTGTCCAATGTCCCCTGGGGCTGTGGACACCTGTCCTGCCAGCCACCAGCCACCCACAGGAAGCAGGAGATCACTGAACCCTGTGTGCTTCATGTGCAAGTTCTGGGCTAATACGATCCAGGAGGAAGTGGGCGTGGAGGGCTCCAGTCTCAAGCTCGGCATGCACACTTGTCTTCTTTATGAACACATCAATGTGTATTTAGAAGTTGTGATTTATCCTGTATCCTGAGCACTCACTGCAAATCCATAATCGCTGCCTGAACACCCCTCCCAACTCCTCTGTACATGAGTAGCTGCTATTGAACACCCGTGCCTCAGCGCTGGAGAAACCTTGGAGCTCTCAAGAAAAAGATCACACGATCAGCCCCAAGAGCTCTGCATCTCCCACAATGGGAAATTAACCCCAGAAAGGTATTTATAAAATCATTTGTTACTATATCAGAGCTCAATCAATTCTCTTCAATAATACATAAAAGGAGGAGGTTTGGCTCACACGGAAGAACATAATTCCTTCACAAGCCATTTGCAGATAATCTTCTGTATGCCAGTTAATACATCCCATGATAGGTTATGCAAAAGGGCTTTTAAAAACTAAACAGAAGATATATAGCATATAAAAAAGGCACATTACTGCAACTTATATTTTGCTTATCATGACTATTGAGCATACAGAAATCCAGGGAAAATCCTTCCCAGTCTTTCTAAAATTTTGTCAAAAGCAAGCATCTATTGAAAACATCTTTGCAATGTAATTAATGAACTGATACTAATGTAATTCTCAGCCTGCTGCCAAAAGAGGGGTAGAGGAATGGACAGTGTATTTACAGCTGCAACTTCTACAGTTTTAATTTCAGCTCTCATTGATTCCATTGAGCACCATGAGACTGTATAATGAAGAAATCTGTATCAATTGAAAATACCAAGTGTGCTCCTGCCCCACTAGGGCACTACTGTAATATCATGTAATGGAAGGGGATTCTCATTTAATTGAATTGGAAATGAAACACATATTAGCTAAGAAAACTTAATCAGTGCAATAATATTAAAATGGGCCACTCAGACAAACTATACTGATTAAGTCACTTGCAAACATTTCCGTAATCATCACTAAGACTTGTGGCATTAATGATTTAAACTCACTTTTCTACTCCAGGGAACAAAACTGCAATTTCATAGCAGACAATTAGAATATTTTAAGCCCTCCCTCACACACTACAATACAGTCTCCTGGCAGAAGCACAGGACCTCATCCTGCAAGGACACATCTTGAGCTGTGACGTACAAGGTCTGCATGGATGCTGGGATGAGGTCCTGTGCTTCTGGGATGTTTGACGTGATGCTGGGATGTTTGATTGAAGATGGGAGACAGCCCTGAAAGCACCTGGCTGGTTGGGAAGTGTTTCTGAGGTACTGGCAGTGGTTTCTCTGCAGACTTCATCTTTAATCCTGACTTGTTACTGATGGCACACTCCGATGCACCGTAACACTCTGAGCTCCAAATGGCTCCCAGCAGACCAGGAGTTTAAAACTTGTATTCACACACAGTTGACATAACTGGATTTAAAATTTTCATGGAACAGCAGAGTGCATTTCTAGTAAAACTCCATGGATGCATTTGTTGTGTCAAAGCTCAGCTGGGAGGGGTTTTACATCAGCTAAGCAGGCAAGACTAAGTAAACATTACAAGATGTGCAGAACATCTTGTTTTCCACATCTCCTAGTTCCACCCCAAACATTTAGTAAAAGTATATCTTACTCAGTCTAAATCAATGAGGACAATGCCCTTAGAAAGCCATGTTAACAGAAAATGACACTTCAGCCTCTCACACAACAACCCTGAACAAACCCAGGGATGTGTCCATTGTGTTGTGCTCAGGACTATCCACGCAGTCCAAGCTCGTGATGTGCCTGGAAACTGGAGACTGAGCTGGCAAAATCTCACCTGATGCTTTCCTGGCAGTCAGTGACAGCACATTCAGCACTGACATCAGCTCGGACACATTGCATTTTTCTGGATTTCAGATGCTCCCTGTATTTTTAATTAATTTGTAGCATTAAGACATTAAAAATCCTACTTGCAGACAGTAAAAAGGCAAATTCAATTCTTCCATCTTTTCAGTGCCATGAAGCAAACTCCAGCCAAAGTGGCAGATGAACTGAGGCCACCACAGAGAGGCAACAACCTGGGCTGGGCAAGGAGGGCAGTCCAGCTCCCCTCTGTGCCAGCTGAAGAACTGGCACTGCTATGCAAAAGGCACCCAGTTCCACTCCCCATGAACAGCGCTATTTGCTTCATCCTTTACTCTGCTTCTCTCAGTGTGTGGGTATCACAAGCTTGGGCCAACATCTGACCTTTCTCTGAGCAGCTTCTCACTGCAGTTCTTGAGCCCTGAGCTCCCAGCCCTCCCTCACCACCCACAGCCAAACAAGCAGGCAGCACACTGAACCCTCAGCTGGAGGGAAGTCCTGCTTAGGCTAGCTGAGAAACCCTTAAAACCAAGCTGATTTCAGCTGAAGCCAAAGATAACCTACCCCTGCTAGAAGGGACATGATAAACCCGGTATGACAAACCTAAAGCAAAATAAACCACATGACATGTGGGGTTATTCACTAAGGTCACAGCTCCTTCCAAAAGGATCTGCCATTGCTCCCACTCCCCCAACCTTGTCCTCAAAATATGAAACAAAAAAAGGAAAAACACAAACAAACAAGCAAAAAAGGCAAGAAGCAAAACTCTTCTATGAGCAGCAATAGATGGTTCAAAGTCGTTTAATTCCTATCTGTATCTCTTGAAAGATTTTCAGAAGATACAGTTCTATTCCTCCATGGATTATTCTGGCTAAAAATGTGTGTGACATTTTAATTATCAAGTACAAATGTTACTGCAAGTAAGCAATGAAACAGATGGTGTCCTGAATTTTACAGTACAGCCACATTTTCCAGCTCAAATTTACAGTTCACCAATCATCAGCTTTAAGTTCTGTCTCTACTGCATCTCCCCTACCCATCTGAAACACCACAACCCTCCAGTCCTGAGAACACAGCTTTGGGAAAGTTGGGAAATTCAACCCAAGCTCCAAGCAAATGTTTCCAATGAGGAAACAAAGTGGAGCACAACTCTGTACATTAGAAAAGCACGGCAGGTAGGAAGTGGGAGAGCACTGAGGAACTGCCCTACTCAAGTGAGCAAAGAGGTGATCCTGATGCCTCCATCTCCAAGAAGGACCTGATTTGTTTATCTCATCCTCTTCCTCAATGAACTCCACTCATATCAGTTATCAGTCCTGAGATTTCCTTCTCTACCCACCTGGAGTACTCAGCAGCACCCTCAGAGGGTGCCCCCAAGGGGAAGGGACAGGATGGAATGAGTGTCCCTTCAGGATCCACCAGTGCCAAGTCCCACCTCACCAGGGCACAACAGAATAGTAAAGCCAGAAGCTTTTCTATTAACTGTTGGTCTACCATCCTTCCAAAAAACCCTCAATGCTAAAGATCAGAGTTGCAGTTTCACATGTTTATTTCCCCCCTCTTACAAAACATGAAATATAATTCAAGACACAGGAGCCACACATGTGGATGGGGACAAGGAGGACCTGGGAATACTCATCTCCTGGATTGACAGCACCATGGCAAATGTGGTCCTTGCTCTGAGGAGCTTTATTATCAATTTCAGACAGCACACTAGGAGAGAGTGTGAGTCCAGTAACTCCTGGGGAACAGAATTAGCAGCATCCCCAGATTCAAGCAGCAAACAGAGTGAGTTTTCAGCTGTCCCTCTTAACTGTGTGTGGCCAGGCTGAGGAGCACACGATGCCCTCATTGAACAGGCTCTTGATTTAACAGGCTGTGACCAAACTGAATCCTGGAAAGCTTTCCTGATACTCCACTCCATTCATCTCCACTAAAAGGGAGCTGCTGCCGGGGCTTATGGCATCAGTGCTGCAATTATGACAAGGAAACGTTTTCTGGGAAGGTGTCCCAGAAAGTAATACACTGAACATTTCCTCTCACCACTGGCAGTGCTGAGCAATAACTCCTCTCACTGTTAGCATCACTTTGAGACAGGTCTCCAAGGAAGGGCACCCCTCCTGTCATGCCCCTGTGCAGGCACAGGGCTGGGACCACCAGCTCTGCTCTCACCATTCAGCTTCTGCAGAACCCCAGGGACACAGAAGTACTCCTGCAAGGATCAGACAAAGGGAGATGCTGCACAGGCCAAGGCATGTATCTTTTGGATGCCAGACTTTTCCCATTTTGCTTTGAAATGGACTGGAGCTTTGGGGGTGGAGGGGCCAAAGGCAGTTTTGCAGACAGGCAGTGATGCTCAGTCACAAAAGCATTTGCAACAAGAGCTCTGCCTCTTGCGTGCAGGTTTGCTCACTGTCACTTAATCCAGCACCACGCTGGCATCCAGGGTGAAGGTGGCAAGATCTGTGGTGTTCCTCTAAGCCCACCTGGGAACCTCTTCCCAAAGGGAACCAAACAGGGCACTCACAGATCGGGAGGGACCCGAGCACTGAGCTTGTCTTGGAGCACAGCTGCTTTAACAAAACTTTCCAATGAACTCCTGATCCCCCAGGGAAACATGCCTGGGTATTCTGTCCCCAGGGAGAGAAGCCAAAGCAGTGTCCAGTGCCCCCAGGGGCAGCAGATTGATGCTCCTGCATTTGAACTCAGCAAACAGGAGCTCCAGAGCATGGTGAAGTGCATGGCAGCAGCTCAGGCTCTCTCTCAGTCACACTGGCAGCTGGATTGCTGCGATAAATAAACCTGAAAATCGACTGTCTGAGCAGCAACAGCTTCTTCCTATGTCTTCATCCCTGGAGGGGTTAATCTAGAATAATCTAATTTATTCCCAAATTGCAGGCAGCAGTGTCTTTCCCCATTTAGCAGATTAAGAAACTGTGCTCTACGAAATTTATCTGAACAATTCATTCCCACAAAATTACACTGGGTTTTGAACTGAGATTAATATACTCCATTGTATCTGCAGGCTAAGCAATCCACTGAGGCACCAGATTAAAGCACAGCTAAACACCACCTGAGTGGGTTTTTCTGGCAAAGAATCTGTGCAGGGATGGGACAAGAGCAGCAGGTGCAAAGGGGATCCCAGCAGTGACAATCTGAGCCAGGGCTCAGGCACAACATCAGCATCTTCAGCTGCATCTCCCCCATCCTGTCATTAAAATAGCAGCACCCCCATAACTCATTTCAACATACTGCGACTAGGCTCCTCTTCACATTATTTTAAACAAAATGACACTTTCTCTAGACACTTAAATGCATCCTGGTCTCATCACATCAACAGAGGAAGCATATTTTTTCTGTTTATGTGAAAGGTGATATTGGATGCATCATACATTGAAATCGTTTGCTGGCTTCCTCTCTTGATGTAAGTAAGGGGAAAGAAAGTCAGAGAAGACAGATTTTAAAGATGTATGCATATGCATGATCATTTTCTAACCTAGAACATTATTAAATTCTTTCATATATTCATGTGAGAACTGCAAAAGATTATGAAAGTAGAGATGCTATCACTCATACTTTCCCAGAGCAAGGATTAGGGAGCTTTTCTTCTTAATAAAAGTGATATATTTAAATACTATCTGTTTGGCCAAACCCTAGTTAGCACTGGCCAACAGAGGTAGAGCTCACATCCCTGCTTTGCAGAATAAACCTGTCTGCAGGTCTAGCCTAAACACAGAGCATGACTGAGGAAGAGACGTCACACGGTTGTCAGAGCTTTGACCTTTTTATGGCTATTAAATTTCCACTTAAATGGCTATTAAATAACCACTTAAATTTCTTCAGTTTCACAGGTCTAGCACCCTCTACCAAAAATACACCCCACATGGCCCATCCAGCTCCTTCCCAGCCCTTGGAGAGCTGAGCCCTGACAAACCCTGCCTGAGCCATTTCACCCAAAGGCATTGCAGAAATCTTCTGGTTTGCAAGTGATGCTAAATTCATCTAAACAGCTTTATTTATGAGTGGTGTTACATCCCACTTCTTGGGGAGACAGATCTGCCACTAGAATTGCCTTTTCCTGCCTGCAGAAACTGTAACTCTGCATCAACATTACACAATTATTTTAAAACCACTATTTAGATAGCTCTATGGTAATGGATATGTACACCAACTCCAGTGCCACAGAATTTGCATAACAGAATTTTTTATCATGCTTCTTAAAGATTAATAATTTAAAGCAAGTTGTAACTGTGCTAAGATTTAGTCTTATGTTTTCATCACTACTTTATATTCTCATAAATATCCAACATTCCCAAGTACATAGGAATCTGAGAGGGTATTCAAGAGAAAAAACTGCAACCAATATATCTTCCATTTATGGAATTGAATATAAGATCATATTCAAAGTGCTGCATTTACTGACTGATTTTGAATACATAAAAGATATAGCCATTGCAAATTCACCTTTCATTGCAAAGCTTTGTTCTTGTAGTGACATAACTTATTGCCAGATTAGAGCCCCAAGTACAGCTGGGTCATTTTTTGTGTTCTCCATTCCCACAAACACGACTGGGAGAGACAGGTCGTGCTCTCTATCAAAGTTGTGCTTACCACACAGCAATATTGCAACACGTCCCATTAGAGTTATGTCTGCTGAGACTGTGAGCACAGACTTGGCTGCAGGCACCTCCTAATGGAATTACATAATTGGAGGCATGTCATCTAAATCTGAACAAATTGGATTCCCTTGTCATGCACTATTGAATCAGAACGGGAAGAACACTCCATGCTGTTATCTATGGTAAACCAACGGTGGCAAATCCAGCGTCACTAATATTTTGATAATGTGATGTTTATTAAAAATTGGGGAGGAAAAAAAAAAGTTTCATGTAAGGCATGTCAAAATCATGTTGCATTGAAAAATGAGCTCATCCGAGCTTGGTTTCAGACTGGGAATTACGTTAATGGCTTATGACGGTTGGGATGTTAAGAAGATGTAACTGAAGAACCACACGAGGCTGGTTGCCTGCAGCAGCCAGGGAAGTGCAGACAAGGATTTGAGACAGGCCCCAGCACCAGCTCTGCATCTGGCAGGAGTGACAGCCACCAAGGTGTTTGCTCTGCCACAGCCCCTCCCTGCCCAGTCTGTGGCGGATCGCAGCATTTACATTCTCATCCCGCAACGGAATTCTCCAGCCCTTGCAATTCACAGGCATGCCCTGCTTTTCGTTTACAAGTATATCAACTTTAATTTGGAATTACTGGAGGAATCATAACGAGGGAGCAATAATTTTGAACACACTGAACTGCGCATTCAGGGCAAATTTTCACTGAGCACTCAGCTCGACCTCCAGCTCTGCACGTATGAAAGAACAGAGGCATTAATTACATTACCAGAATCACTAATCAGCTCATTGCATCTTTACATTTCATCAGCTAAATGCTGGTGCAAAATGAGAGGCTTTTTTCCCCCTGTAATTCAGCTCTTCAAGCCTCACTAGGATACTTCCATGAGCACATGGAATGAATTCATTAACAAAAACAGCAAGAAAAAAGAAACTAAGAAATTAATTGTGAAGCCTTACAGAATTCATGGTTCTCATAGTTAATTAACTGTGGGGCAGCTCGGGCTCCTGTTTCCACACCAGGCCATTAGGGCACCTCATGGATGAGCTGGTCCCCAGGCAGAAGTGATGAGTTGGAAGGGCAGAGCATCCACCCACTGTCTGGTCCAGGTGATGGGCCCAGGGTTTGTGAGGACAAGAGGGGTTGTTTGCAGTATGACTCTCCTGGGGCTGGCACACTGCAGAAATTCAGGTTTCAGCATGCCAGCAGCACGTTGGCTGCACACTAACAGTGCTGCTCTGCCCCAGCAGCACTGCAGCCCTGCAGGACTGGGCCAAATGCTGATTTATATTCGGCACGAGGGAGAAACGCTGTCAAATCACCAAATTACCTCAAGTTGTGAGAGCACACAGCAGGGGGAAAGTGTTAACTACCTAGTGAGCCTCTGCCTGTAGATCAGCATGGAAAGGAGTCAGGTGAACATTTACTGAGCTCTGGGGTCAGAGCATGCCCCCAGCAGCAGCACAGGATCACACCACAGCCCAGCAGGGTCACACCACAGCCTTGTAGGATCACACCACAGCCCTGTAGGGTCATACCACAGCCCTGTAGGGTCACACCACAGCCCAGCAGGATCACACCACAGCCCTGTAGGGTCACACCACAGCCGTGTAGGGTCACACCATAGCCCTGTAGGGTCACACCACAGGCAGCCCCACCATGCAGATACATGGTTCCACCTTGCCAGCCCCTTGCAAAGAGACTCCCCAAAAAAGCTGTACCCCTAAAATGTGCATAACTCCCTGGTCTAAAGGGCCATTAATCGTGTAGGGTCACACCACAGGCAGCCCCACTATGCAGATGCACAGTCCCACCTCGGCAGCCCCTTGCAAAGAGACCCCCAAAAAAGCTGTACCCCTAAAATGTGCATAACTCCCTGGTCTAAAGGGCCATTAATCTATATGGACAAAATAATTGCTTGAAGAACAAGTGCTTAATCCAACACCAATCCATCTTTTGTAAATCTGCAGCTTCAGCCTTTTCTGCCACCACATTGTGACCTGTCTCCTCACATGTCCATCTCCACAGAGCTCTCTTCCTTGATGGCAGTGCCTTGCTCTCCTTGGTCAAAATGATCCTCTTAAGCGATTGTCACATATGCAAAAGACCTGAGAGCCTAAATTACATGATACACCCTCACATCTTCACAGCAAGCGCCAGCCTGTCTTAAAGCCTCAGCACATTTGGTTACACAAATGACCTCAACCATGCTGCTGAGGCTGAGTCGTTGCAGGGCTCGGTGACACTGTGCTGTGTCCTCCAGTGACACGACTGACGCCACCAGACCACAAGGACTTGACTCAGTCGTGCTGCAGGGAGGCTGCTGTTGTGGCAACAAACCTGGAACTAACTGTGGACCTTCAGGATGGGCAACAGCAGATCTGCTCTTGGCATTAGAGCAGGGAACTGGGGCTGACTCAGGTTTTCAATCTGATATGGCTTAGAAGGAGCCATGACAAACATCCCCGGGGCAGTGGTGTGGAGTCAGGAGGACTCACCACCTTCTGCAACACCAGCTGCAGAGCTGAGCCAGCAGAGCCCTCCAGCCACATGGGCTCACCACAGCATGACAAAGCCCCCAGAGCACCACAGCAAGAGAGGGGAGGTGGGAAGGGCACACCAGGATGCTGAGCAACAGAAATGTCCTAAACACATAGGCAAGAACAACATCCACTGAGCTGGGAGACAGCAGCACAGCAGATGTAAAGCTGTACATACAAACAACATCATTAAAATCATTATTTTAACTTCCAAATTGTAGGATGCTCCTGCTAGCAGTAATGGACAAAGCCACCTTTGCTACCTGGCAAGCATTTCCACAACTCTCCAGGGCACCTCCAATATTCAGAAAGAAACCTTTACTCATCCACAGAGAGGTTATGAACCACATCCTTGCATTCAGCCTCCGTTGCTTTAGAAGTATCAGCTTGCAATTAATACAACTAATTAATATCACTAATTAATGAACTGAAGCAAGGGCAGGGAGCTAAGAGAACATTGTTTTTGATAGCTATGAAATGGACTAACAAGAGCCAGCTGGATAATTACTCCTCTCTTCAGGAGTTTTAAACTAGTTTGATTTTCATCAAAAAAGCTCCTGTGAATATTTAAAGTAAAAATTGTAAGAACAGAGTAAGAAAACTGCTGTCCAGTTTTGCCAGTGTGACTCATCTTTCCCCCACAGAGATGCAGTCAGGTTTTAATGGACATGAGGGAGTCCAGATGGGAAAGGGATGGCATGTGCTCCAATTAGCAATCACACCTCTTTAAAACCAACTGACCATGAGACATAAACCCCCGAGGAGAAGATCCTGTCAGTGCTCATGGGGATGGTTTGCCTGGAAAGGACTCTGCTGGAGTAGGGGTTCATGCACAGGCATGATGCTGAGCTGGGGAAGGAAACACTGAAAACATCCCCGGGGTCTCCACAGGACCTGATTTTCCTCCCTCATGGCCAGGGCAACCTTGGTGTCTCCCTTGGATGCTAATCTGGGGCTGCTGGTCACCCAGCCTACAGCCGTGCCATGGCTGGAAGAACACCCAAAACCCACACCTGAGACAGGGCTGGGGTGTATCTGTGTGGAGGGGTGGGTTACACAGTAATAACAGCTGGCTGGAATAATAAATTAGCACCTAATTAACAGGAGTGTTGGCTGCAAAACACTGAGTTAATGGAATACGGAAAAAAAAAAGAAGGCAAAAAGCTGGTGCTGTGAAATAGGGAGATTGCTTCAGAAGCTGCTTTGTCAAGGACGTCTTCGAAGTGGAGGGTTTAAAAGCTGAGGGAAGAAAAGTGTTTTTTGTGGGGGAAAACTTGCCCAGTCCTTACCCAAGGTCAGGATTGTTTTCCAAGCAGGCATTAGTGGCCAGCACTCGCCAGACTCTCCCTGTCAGGTACAAAAAGGGGCTGTAATGTCTTTAAGTTGCATGCCAGAGGACAAGGTAAGCATTTGGGATGCAGATAATACAGTCAGGACAAATATTTATTGGGTCAGTAGTCGCTGGTGAGAAAGAGGAGCTATAAAGTGGAGATAACAGGGAATAATGCTGCCACAATGGGAAACTGCACTAATGACTTAACAGCTCTTTGCACCTCTCCACAAAAACCTCCTAAGGGAAAACTCCTATTCAGCGCAGAGGAAGCAGCGGTATAAATCTGCTTCCTGCTGCATCTGACCCGCTTTGCTCTCGCAGCTGCTGCCAGACCAGCTCCTGCCTTATTTTACTGCGCTTCTACCCTGGTTTTGCTCCCCTTCCCCACACAAACCAACATAAATCCTCTCCCCAGCTCCACAGCAGGTCGCAGCAGCCCCGGTGGAGCAGAGAACCCTCCCACTGTTCCTCTCTGAGCTCGGGGACAGTCCCAGAGGGGACAGCAGAGCTGGCACAGCAGCAAACCCCAAACTCCACACTCCCCAAACCCCAGCCAGCACTTCAGGGGACTGTGCATGCGAGGCAAATGCAGAACAAGCCTCTCCTCCAGGTAGGAGACACTAAGGACACAGTTTAAATAAAAGTGCCGTTTAACTGAGTTTAATTAATATTCCGAACTACACGTAAGCCTTTAACACACAGCAGGATCACGGTGAAAGATTTATGAGATTGGTTCACCTTTTGCAAAGTGCTGCCTTGGGTCATCAGCACAAACTTATCATCAGCCCATTCCACACCAGTGGGGAGCTGGAGCGAGAGGGGAAGGGGAACATCTGCACGAATATGATGTGACCTACTTTTACAGTAATTTGAATGCATATCTGGGAAAAAAACCCCACCCTCTAAAATTTTAAGGGAGAATTATAAATCAAAGCACGACAGTAAACAAGTCGTTTGTGAAGTCGTACTGTCTACTCAGTACAAACAAGAGATTCATCAAATAATAAAATACTACTTTAGAAGAAAACAAGCACAATTATTTTATAATTATGGCTGCTCTAGTCTTCTGAGGGCAGGAAACCTTCCTACCTCCATAGAATCATAATCAAGACTCATCAAAGTCCTGTAAAAGCAAATCAATACCTGCTCTTGGCAGGACGAGTTAATTAATACCAGAGTGCTCTCCTGCCTGGCTGTCAGGCTGATGGTGCTCAGCACAGCTCTGCCAAATGCTCTATGAAAAACCATCCAGCACCACTTGGCTGCTGGTAAGAAAGGATGCCATTCCTGAGAGTCTGGGTGTAGGGGCACTGGGGCTGTGCCCTGCTTTGTAAAGGACACAGACATCAGGCTGTTCCAATCTCTAAAACGCAATCGACTCCTCACTTAGGCTCCTTATTTCCATCAAGCAGGAGACTCAGGCAGCACCACATGGCTAATTTTATAAAGGGAACTCAAAGCCACGTCCTTTTCACCCCTACTGCACTTGTGGAGTTGGTCCCTGGTTATGTGTGGTGACCTGAGGTGCTGTGCCACCCCCACATCAGACATGCCAGGGGGAGCTGCCTGTTATCAGGGAACTCTTCACACCACCAGCAGTGGTGGCTTAACACCCTGCCACAGACTTCAGAGGTGCCACTTCAAATGTTGGCTACCAGAGTGCAAGCTTTCATCTTTCCATGGCAGATTCACTGGAGCTCCGTGCCTTTTACTGCATGACTTCCTTCGCTTTTTTTGCTTATTATGAGACCTTTAAAATGGAAGGTTTGTCTGCCCTCTGTGATTAGCAAAGATCTCACAGCCTCCCTAAAAGTGCAGAGAAAATTACAGCCAAGAACATGATAGCAGTTAGAAGCCCAGAGCAGGAAGCAGTGAGACACACTCAGCAGATTGCTTTGAAGCAAAAGCTCAGTAAAACATTATTAAACTTATTTTTAGTCTAATTTTCTAAAGAAATCAGCCTCTTACAAGCACACTCTCTACCTCCCTCCTCTCTCACCATACTCCCCATAATTTTTAAATTGGTTCCTTTATCTGGAGACTCCTCCATCAAATTGGGGTGGAAGATAAATAAGCATTGAGAAGGGATACAGGGGAAAACACCCAGCTGGCTATGGAGAGCAGGAGCTGCTGGGAGCTGCAGTTGGCCTGACAGCAGCAGTGTCTCCTGTCACCTGTGCCTGGGATGAGATGGACATGCACGGTGATGTTTAGCATGGAAGGCTGGCAGATGCAGCAGGGGCAGAAGACAGAGGTAGTGCTTGATGGCTTTGCTGAGGAGCAGCATTCACCACGTCCCAAGAGCCAGTGACGTTTTACAGACCTCCTGCCAAGAGCAGCTGATATGTCATCTCAAATCAGGCATAAAAATGGGACAAAGATGCAAAATGCCACAAGAGTAGGAAAAGCCAGTTCTGCTGACTGCCACTGCTGATGTACTTTTATTGTTGTTTAATGGTTTTCTTGGATCAAACAAAGGAGAGGATGCAGTGTGCAGAGAGAACTGGCTGTTCCCTGTCACAAGGAAAAGGCATCAACCACAGAGAAGGGCTCAGCAACAAAAATACATGGGGCAGAAGAGTACACACATAGGAAAAATGGGTGAGGAAACTGGCTGCAAGGTAACAGGAGTGCAGGAGTACAGCTGCCAGCCAGCAGAGTGCCTGCTGGAGCCAGGACCAGATCGTGGGTGCCAGCATTTGGCTGGGAGAAACAGCTTTTCTCTGCCCAGTTAGCTCAGACTCCACCTGGGTCAGTGTTTTACTAAGAGGATGAGGAGAGATTGCAGGTTATTAACTTGCAGAGGGCTAAGTGATGTTAAAATCCACTGCTGGAGCTCAGGTAAGAGCTGGGTAAATACCCCCCCTGCCCAACACTGCCTGGTCCATTAGCCAGTGCTGCCATCACTGGAGAGCAGCAGGGACAGAGATCCACAGGGATGCTGCTGTTTATAATCCAGCTCTCATTCCAGTGCAGTTTCTGAGCAGACTGAAACGGTGCCAGAAAGTGGATGGTCAGGAAAAGGCTCCACCATCTACACCTCACCACCCCTCTCTTTCCATGCACCCATTCCTTCAGGGAGCAGACAAGGACAGGCACATTGCATACTCACACTGGTTTCAGCTCATTTTATCCCCTTCCCTCCCATTCCTTAGGTTTTGTTCTGCTCTGGGATTTAAATAAAGAATAAGTACGACCTCTCCAAACCTTTTGGGACCAGCAAGGGCAGCCAGTCCCCAAGAACACCCAGCACACTCACACACATCCACAGGCTTTCCACTCTTCAGAGCAGGTTCACAGCACTGCTGGTCTGGCTCCCTGCTGCCTTTGGCTGAGGAAGAATGCAGTGGACATCACTGCACCATTCAGCATCTGTTAGGGACTTTGCCTCAAACACTCCTCTGGCAGATGTGGCCGAGAGGCTCACATTATCCATGAGAGAGACACTGAAGGAGCATGGCAAAGAGCCTGGGTGCAATTTGTCTGCAAACAGCTGAGCATCCCACTGCAGAGCTGGCTGACCCAAGACAGTTTGCTATTTCTGTGCACTGTTTTCTGTTCCAAATGAACCTCTCCATGCTTTTCTGCATCCAGACAGGGAGTCTGGATACACACCCCACTTCCCTGTGGTGAGCAAAGGGGGCCTCCCCACGAGTACCTGCACCAGGCAGCTTGTGAGGGATAAACTATTCTGTAGGCTCAGGGTTTATTTTAAAGATGGTCTGTGCATTTGTGGCTCTGTGGTGCCCCAGGAGCCAAAAGCAGGAGAAAAGCTGCCCCTGCACAGCCCCAGCCTGCTAAACAGAAATCTCCAGCCTCTTCTAGGTCACTGCATACAAAGATGCCCATTTGTTTTCAAATCTAAATTTGCATGGATCTATACAGTAAAGGCAGCATTTTTTGCTATCTGGGCATCTTCCTTACCTCTGTAAGATGGAAGATGTGTCGGTCTCCTTCAAGACAAGCCCTTGGGAGGAGCAGGGAAGGAGCACTGCTCCCCTCAGTACCAGTGCAAGCTCCTTGCAAGCTTGCCAGTCAAGCCCTTCCAACCAGACAATCACATCTCGGGTACAAGCTTGGTGTCCTGTGCCAAGACCCCACAACAGACCAGTGCCCCACAAAACTGCACTCACACTAGAAGAAATTATGTGATTTTTTTTTAAGATGCAAGTTCTTGGACTTGGCAAGCCAAGCTGCCTTGATGTACACAAAGACCAGACTTTGTATTCTTGCTATTTCAGGCAAAAATACTTCCCAACAATCTAAGCATCTCTCCAAGCACATTACCTCCCCTTGCATCCAGTATTCCTATCATACTGCTGAAGGAGGTTGTGAGAATGGGAAACACCACAGACATTCCTTTTTTGCAAGTCTCATCTTTCTTGTGGATTTGGCAATTATTGCAAACAACATAGGATGAGTTCAATAGTAGGTGAGTGAAAAATTGGATCTGACAGCCCTAATTGAGCCTGAAGTCCCATTTACTGAAAATGATCTGGCATAATTAAAAATTCACAACTGGACACCAGTTGTGAACACTATACTTTCTAGGTTCTCTGAATTACTCTGGGAAACATATGCTCTCCAGGCTTTGGTCTTGCAGCCAAAACAGCTCAAGCCACATTGATGGATTCATTTGAGAGGAGCAGCTCTGGATTTCAGGGAGGGAGGGATGGTAAGAGGGTGGCTGTGCTGAATTCACACCAAGCACAAGTTTACAAATATTCCTTCTGCTTCCAAGATTTCTTCTGCACCAATATGTTGCCATCCTTACACCATGGGGAATGCTCTTCACTACCATGTTAACGCAGTAACAGGACAGCTCCTGCTTTTCTATCCTATTTCAAGTTTCTCATGTTGTCTCAGTGTATAAAGCAAAGGGACAAACTCCTGTGAGCACTAACAGGAGCAGCTCTGCAAGCTCAAGGGCTCTTGGCACCTCAGCCTTGTGTGCTGCTGACACACAACATCCTCAGTGCCCCAGCACAGACCCACGTGCAATTTTCCAATTGCTTTCTCCTTATTAACGTAATTGGGATTTAATTCCAGCACATCATTTGCAAGCCTCACTTAGCCTGAGACAACTTAGGGGAATGTGACTGAAAACATCTTAATTTCTGCTTTTAACAAACCACCAAGATATGGCCAATAAACAGAATATTTGAACAAACACAGGACAGCCTTCACTAGGGCAGGGTGTGGGACCTGGGACACGAATCCAGTTGCAGTATGTTAGGGAAATAAAAGCCTCAATAAACAAAGCATGTTCTGTTCTGCACACATACGTACCAATCACAGCTAAATAACAGGCTTTAGATAATTTATAACAAGACATAACTTTGTAAGTGTTTTTAGGAACAGCTCTCAACCAGGAGATTTAACTGAGCTGAACACTGAAGGTACTAATCAAATGCTCTAGTGCTGGATCTCACTTGATAGGCAGGATACATATGCAAAAGAAAAGATTAACTACCTAACATTAGCATTTTTGAGAGCAAACATATCCACAACTGTAACTGCATTATATTTTTATCTAGACTAGTGTAAGAATCACCCCATCCTATACCAAAGGCTGCAATGGATAGAATATGCCATTCAGTTTTCTTCTCTAGCAGGGTTTTGTTGTGGGGTGGACTTTTTTCTCCTTCTCCGTGTCAGCTGCTGAGAACCAGCACGACAACCAAAACTTTCCAATAAATCACAAGGCAGTGACTCACTGAAACCCTTCACTTCAGAGGAACAGCAAGGTGTCATGCTGCCAGCAGCGCCGCAGCCGTCGCTAGCGACGCCGCTCTTCCCAGGCACGTCACCTGTGCTGCAATCCAAAAATAGGCCATCCCAAAATAGGCTGAACAGGCAGGACAGGGATCTGAGTGGCACATGCAGGCTTTTCCAACAGGTAATGCAAAACCTACTGCATGCCCAGGATGGATAGAGAAAAAGCCCGAACACGTTTAAATCCTGGTTAATCCTGCAGAGCATCTGGACCTCTCCGGGCTCCGCTGTGATGCTGATTTGAGCATCGAGGTGTGAGACAAGCATTTATGCACCAACGTGCTCATCTGCTGCCAGAGGAGAGCCCACAGCAGTCACACCTTGTCACCTTCCTGTGCTGGAAAGTGGAATGATGCAGGAGCCAGAGCTGGGCACCTCTCCACATGCTGCTGCAGCAGATACGGGCCACTGAAGAGAATTCCACTGTGGTGGGGGACAGCAGAGCATTGCCAGAGTCCCACACTCTACTCGGGGCTATGAAACATCAAGATTCAGCTTTATTCCTGATTAAACCAGGGACAGCTACAAGTGGATTCTGCTTCTCTGACAGCACCGTGGGATCAAATGTGTTTTAGTGAGGGAACCTCAAACTCCCCAAAACTCTGTTCCCTGTGCACCAGATTACAAAGGATAAAAGCAGGTGTAAGCCCTCCTGTCAAACTAATGCCCTGTTGAATTTCTTTTGTGGCTTTTTGTCATCACCATCTAAGGTCTCCCTAAGACAAACTGCAGAGAGGCAAACTGAAGAGAAAGGAACAGGGCTCAGATCAGATACTTCAAGGGCTTGTGAAAGGATTTAGGAAAAGGCAGCAATCTGAACACTGAATTTTCATGAATTTCACCCATTTTCTGGGCTATGTACAGGCTCTGAAACAACAGATGAACCAAAAGCACCTCTGCCTGCCAAGTTTGCAAAAGCCTAACTTAGCCCATGCTCAAAATGCCTAGGTCCACCAAAGCACAATAGAGTCCAGAAGACTCAAAAAATAGTAATCTGGAAGAAAAAACTGTACCCAGCACAAACTACTCTCCCTCTGCTGCTTTCAACCACAGAATTTCATTACTTTTGCTGCTGCCTTGCTGATTTTCTGGCATAACACTCAGAACACTGGAACAGACTATTTTGCATAGCATCTGCCATCATCGAGGGACTCTGCAGTCTGCAAACTTGCAGGCAATTTATTGTCCATATTCCTCCCCTGGACAGCCTCTCCTTAAGCTTTATGCAGAAAGCATTTGCAGCAAGACTGCTTTGATGCTCTCTGTACAAACTATGACCTCTAACCTCGTCCCCAAAAGTGATACTTGGGATGCTCTTATTTTTGTACTGGTTTGGTTAAAAAAGAGCTGCAAAACAACAACAAAAAAACCTCCTTGTGCCTAGGTTGCTGCTGCCCTTAGCCAAGATTTCCTTCTGTCCTTTAAGGTGTCATCTGATGTTGATGGCAAAATATTCTCCTGAGATCACACACAGCCTGTCCTCATAAATTGTTGGCAAGGATCCTTCTAAGCTTGCCTGAGAAGCATCTTGCCTCAAACAAATCCATATTTATAGGCTCCAGATATGTTTTTCAGCTTGTGTTTATTTATTACAAACAAGGCTAATAAAACAAGAAAATTCAGTTCTATGTGCATGCTGGATTCAATGAAGAGAGCAAAATTTGCATAGCTTTGAAGCATAATCTTCCAAAGCAATAGCTAATCTGCTAGTGATTATCTTTCTATTTGTTTATCACTGCCTGTATTGATGGGGAGATGAAACAGGACAGCACTGCATCAATAGAGGGGCATCCACGACAGAGTTCAATAAATATGAAGCTCAGGCAGGTATCCAGGTGTTTGTTTTTAGTAAGGCTAAAAGTTATTCTATCTTACAAATACCTGGCCTTTCCCAAGCTGCTGGATACCAGAGTGTTCCACAGCCTTGGGAGAGTCTCCGGGGTGTGGGTTCAGCTGCCAAGTGATCAACTTTCTATCTATTAAACATCTAAAACGAGCTGAGATCTGGCCAGCCGCCACTTCACGAGCCCACAGAATAACAAGCTCATTGTGAGTCCTTTTAGCATGGATTAATTGGTGCACAGAGCCGGCAGTGTGAAGAGGGCAAGAAAACACCCGCCCAGCTCCCCCTCGGAAAAGGCAGAAGGTTCATCAAATTCCATGTGCTCCGGATAGTGGGTGAGTAAAGACTTCCATGCTACACGAGCAGGCACAAGCTGTCACCGAGCCCGGCCTCAGCTGTGCAGCACCCTGCTTGTCTGCTGCTATTTTAGCATTTCCTGCCATTCCAGCGGTTGTTTGGGAAGGGAAATAAATTAAAAAAGCATCTGGAAACATTGCAGCTATCATCACGGTGATTAAATGAAGGGAAAGCAGCCCAAAGTGTATCTGTGAAGAAAGGAAACCAGAAACGTGAAGTTCTGTTAAGTTCTGGCTAAGCTCTGTGGCTCTGTGTTCTCCAACTCCCTCGCACGTTCAAAAAGAGCATTAATAGTGTCTTAACATACTGCAGGAGCATGGGAAAGAGGTTTATTTACATAAGATTAGGATGCTGTCACTGAGAGTTTTTAAAAAATATTTTTGTGGGGCTCTGGCTGTCATTAATCTGTTAAGAATATCCCTGGTGCCAAGTCAAACACATGAATTACCAGGTTTTCTGCAAATCACCATTATCCACCTCCTTTACCCCACGTCCTCCAAGATGCACTTGCTGTCTTTCAGCCTGGATTTTGGCCATGTGATACCTCAGCTCAGGAGACTGCATCTGTTCTGCCAGGCAGATCTGCACTGCACAGCTCTGGGCAGAGGGTTGGGTCACACTTTTTTGGGTGCTCAAAAGCCCCCAGTGTGTTTCTATGAGCAGTGTGTGACCCCAGGGAGCACCAGAGAGGAGAAAGAACTGTGACGAGAAACAGGAGGAACATTTTGACATCCCAAGATGCATTTTTCCTGACAGTTCACTGGGCAAAGGACAGCCAAAGGATTGTGTTGTCTAATGAATCAATAATTTTTGGAGAGAATTTCATTAGCTCTGACACCTCTTGCCGATAGAGGGGTAACTGGAAGTCATTCAAGTCATTGGACCCCGTGATAGTATCTGCATACTGATGGAGTGCTAATTGTATTTGGGACATCAAAAGGTCATAAATCAAACTGGCTTCTCCCTGGGAATACTATAACTCAATTCATACACGAAGGATTTTAAAATTTAAACTCATGATCAAATGGGGAACTACACTTATTAACATTTCTTCCACTGTGTTCCAACCCCTCAGTCAAGTGGCTGAATTGTCCAAACAGGCTTAAAACTACAGTTAATCAATACTGAACGTGTTATTAAGCAGCATGTGGCCAGAAAACTGCCTGCTGGTTTGTGTCAGCCCATTCTTCTTCCAGAGACCAAATGATAGAAGCAGTCCCTTTATTCCCACTAGATGCCTGCAAAAAATCAGGACCAAACCTCAGCTGATTTTACACCTCTGCCTGCCTTAACATTTCTCTTCTGGTTGCAACTCAAAGCCTGGCTATAGTCATGAGGCTGAAAGAGTAGATGTGTGATGCTGGCAGCAGGGGGCTGCTGGTGGCCAGCTTCCCACCCAGAAGGTGTCACGGGTACTGAAAGCATTGCTCCAGAACCAGTGCCCCAGCAATTATTAACACAATAAAAAACTTTTACTTTGTCCAGATGACAATTAAAAGTAGCAGATGCAAAGGAAAACCAAGGGGGAACACTCGAGTGCTAAACAGACTGCAACATGCAGATTTGTGTACTGCTCTGCAGTATGAAATCATGGGACAAATTAGCTACACCATGAAAGAATTGGGCAAGTTAGTGCCAAAGAACATGGATCTGGCAGGAATGTATATCCACAGTGGAGCCAGCCTTAGCTATAAATGTAAAAACTGTACTGACACTCCTGAGGGCTCCAGCGAGCAGTGCAGGAATAATGCCATGCTCTTATTTTGCAGTCAGATTTTGACTTAGCTCTCTGCTCAATGATCAGGGCCACTAAGAGGAGTGAGCTTCAAGCAAAGCACAGCACAGAATGATGCCCGTGGGCAGGTGTACCACTAACCAGGACACTGACAGATTGCCCAGGGAAGAGGAGGAATTTCTGCTTTTTGCAGTTTTTAAGACACTTCTTATCAACACTGAGGATGGCAAAGGCACAGGAGAGCCTGCCTTGCACAGGAGGAAGCTTGGATCTCTAGTGAGGCAGATACAGCTTTAAAATAAAGCAAAACCTAAGAGCAAGGCAGCTTTTGGAGTTTGCAAATTTCCTTGCTCCCGTGCTTTGGGAAGTCCCTCCTGCAGAAAACCACATCCAGATAATTGGCTTTCGCACAGCACCGGCTCTGCAGCTGCCTCCCTCGCTCCCCCAGGGCTGCTTGCACCGTCAGCAGGCAGCTCCTGCCCAGCTCCGTTGGTAACAGGGATCAGAGCAGGATTCACAAACCCACTGCACGCTCGGCTGCCCCAGCCGGGCTGAATCAGCTGTCACACACTGTCTGGATCACAGATGAGCACCTTCCCTTGTCTCTTACAGCAATCTCTTCTTCACTGTGCTGAGCAGCAAATGTGGCTCTAAATACAGCCCCATAAAGGCCCCCGGATCCTTGTTTCAGCTCACAAATCCAAAGGAAAATTCCCACACTCTAATGACAGCTCGTGCTATCCACGCTCAGGCAGGTGGCTAAGGGTGGTGAATTATCTCTCCTGGGGTCACACAAAGCAGGGCTTTGCAAGCACAGCCAGCATCATGTCACAGCTAGCCTGGCCAAGAACACAGCACCAGAGCAGACAACCAGGTAGGGAAGGAGCTTTCAGAAGTTTCTGCCCTGGGCCAGAGTTTGGGATGCTCCCCTCCTTCCCCAGCACATCCCTGTTCAGCAGGGCAGTCTCCCAGGCTTATTGCTTGAAGGAAAGGAGAAAGGAATTAGCCTTTAGACAACCCCATTCCTCCCTCCCCTCTTTTCTGCAATGGTAGCCTCACTCCAACAGGCTTTAAATTCCACATAATTTTCAGACATCTGAAAGACGGAGGAGATGAATTCCCTCCTACTGACCTGAGACTGACTCAGAAGTAATCATGTTTAACAGAAGTGAACTTGCAGGCTGAGACCATGACACCTGTGAGAGGAGCAGGCACAAGAGGGACAGCCTGTGTTTCATCAGCTCTGCCTTGTTCTACAAGCAGGGAGAGCACATGGAGGAGCAACATGGAGAGAAGGGAAGCTGTGTCAGAAATGTGAATGCCCAGAGCTGCTGACCCCAGCGAGTCCCTGAGCTCTTTATCTGCACACTCAGGGTATGGTGCAGCATTTTCCAGCAGTAAAATGCATGGAAAGCCAACACTCCTGTGTCCATCCAGAGAGGCACCCAGATGTCCATTAGGGACCTCAGCCCGTGGTGCAGGGTGCATGGGAACACATCAGATATGCCACACCAACAAGGTGTTTTTGCTTCCCCAAGAAACATATTCACACCCAAAGGTAGATAGATTCTGATCTGTGTATCTTGTAGAGATTATAATGAAGGCTCTGAAAAACATTTTCTCTCAGCTGCTTTATTCCAAATTTTGTGTCATTTTTCTTCCCTCTCTTTGTATTTTTAATTAAACTGAACTCACACAATCTAAATGACAACATAACTTCTTGATGTTGATCTATGCAACAACAGACCCACTCAAAAGAACATTGTTTGGGTATTCCCAGACTCTCCCTCCATGTTTCTAATAGCCAGGGTAGACACTGGAGCATGAAATTATTATATTAATGGGTTCTAAATGTGCAGGTGTTTAACTGGAAAACTATGATCAGAGCGAGGGTGGAGAAGCTGAAGGTGCATTTATTTAAATGGCTCATTTCCAACTTCTCCCCCTGCTTCGGGACCTGCATCCTGCTGAAGGACTCCTCCATACACCTCTCATAGGCTGTGTGTAGCCAAAAATCAGAACTGGCTTGCACGACCACCTCTTCCTGCCGGATTATATAGGAAACACAGCACAAGGACCATTACTGTCAGTGTGGGCACTCTGATGCTGAGCCTTGCATTTACTACCTGAAACACAGCCCAGTGTTATTCCACTGCCTTATTCCTTCTGCTAGCCCCCAAGTCCCATAAGATCAAAGCATCATCCAACATCGATGAGCTACAAGACTCAGGCTCACACAATGCCTTTGGCATCTGCAGACTGATAAGGTTAAAGAATAAATGGTTGGGTTTTTTGGGCAATCCGCAGAGAGCTCTGCCGAGATGAGACACTGGCTTATGAGGCTCATTATGATCATACTGCAGCAGTGACCTTCAGCATGCAGCAAAGGAAAGCAGGATTTAGTGTTCATGTCAACAGCATAATGAAACAACTCAGGGGAAGGCCAGCCTCAGCCACAACTTTTATCCCACTAAAGAACTTGCAAATCCGCAGCAGTGAGAGGGAGTTTGCAACAAAAATAAAAGGAAGCCTTCAGCTTTTTCATCCCAGGTTCTCGTGCTACAGAAGAAGCCATAAATAAGGCAACAAAACATTTTGCTGGATAAAAAGCCATTAGAGAAAGCAGTTCTCTGCCTTTCATCTGGAGCTTTCCTGGCAGTGGCCACCTGGGTGAGATCAGCTCCCCAGGGACCGGTGGCTCAGGCTGGTCAGGCACACCAGAAACCTGCCCTGGCCAGGCAGTGTAACACACTGAGGTGAGGTGCCTGAACAGGGCTCCAGTCACAGAACCAGCAAACAGGAGGAGTGCACCAGCATCACCAGCTCCCAGAAAACCCCTTCACCCCCTGGTTTCTTTTAGAGGTGGATTGAGCTACAGTACCCTGTGCAACCTCTCACCCTCTCCTGAAAGCAATGTGATCAAACTGTTGCACACAGCTGAAGTCAGCAAGACTTCCCTCTGCAACATTCATAGATCCTGCATCCAAGCACTCTGAGCCATGCACATCTAAAAATGCAGCAGGCCTTTTAGTTCTCTCTCATTAAACCAAACACATCCACAATCTCTGGGAACACGCTGACAGGCCAACTACAGCCACAGATGAGGGACAGACCACAGCTTTAGATGTGCTCCACAGCTTAGCAGCCCTCTGCTCTTGAGCCCTGATGACTTTTCCTCCTGTCAGTGAGTGAACACTGTGTGACAAAACAAAAGGTATTGGAGAGTCCTTCCCAGCCCTGCTGCACCACATGTGTGCAGCTGGTTCTGCTGTAGTGGCTTAAGTGTCAGAGGATAATTTATGTTCCATATGATTTAGCCAGCTTGCAATTATAGATTTGATTGACTTACTGGAAATCCCGGAAGACCACCTGCCTCAGAAGGGGAGTCACCCCCTAAGACTTCAAATTAGTAGCCAAATTAATCAATCCTTACATAGTGATTTCACTAATTTGATGAATTATCATCAACACTGCATTGCTGATTTACCCTGGCTTTGATACTTATTTGATAAGCATAGTGCTTGTTGCTGCTTTAACACTGTTGACAGCACTGGGGGGATATGTCTTTCTCAGAAGTGTGTTAAAACACTTTGCCAAGACAGTGGTGCACATCTGTATTGATAAACTGCACATGAGCTAAGAAGGAGGCATTGGACTCATCTCTCCTTATGCCCACTGCCCCTGCCTTGGGTTATACCTTGTCTGTTCTGCAGCCCAGAGCAGCCCAGGACCTGAGTTTTGGGTGATGGGAATGATCACCCTTCACCTCCAGCCCTGCTGGATGGGGCAGGATCAGGACAGCCTAGGAACCATCTGCAGAGGAAGGAGGATATTTTCTCCAGTTACTTACTCAAGTAGGTCTGCTAATGACCAGACCATTCAGGGTTGAGCAGCAGAACAAGAAGAGACAGAAGATGACAGCTTTTGTTCTTTTGTCAGTTTATGAATTAAAATAAGATGCAAAAATTGTATGATTATGTACAATGGATGGGATGACCAGCTATGACCAGGTTTGAGTGTAACTCCGAGCAATATTTCCTTTCCCAGTCAAAGCTGAATGCAAGAAAAGAATGTTTCAAGCAGTGTATTAGTTTTCCTATATATCCTCTACTTCTAGGTCACTTTAGTCAATTAACACCAAGTTCTAAGAAGTGACTTTCTGGAATGCCTCTTTCAACCCAAGGCAAGTGGTGAATCAAAAATCAAACCCAGCCAATTAGCTGCAAAGCTAAGACAAGGGGACCTGGGTTAGCAAGAGGTACCAAACAATCAGACCAAAGCTCCCTTCAGGGACACCACCAGCACACATGAACGGAACAAGAAAATGAAACATTGATTATTTAAACCCGAGGTGCTGTTGGCAATGCAAATCACAATTACAATCAGGAATTTAACAACCCCTTTCGATTAAAGACCAGTGCACTGGGATGGATGATTAATGCTTGTTTACTTGTGGGGTGGCTGCATTGGGGGAAATCAAGCTGCAGCCCCTTCCCTTTGCTGCAACTCTGCCTGCTGGGGGAGCAGGACCTGTAACACATCAAGGTCAAGTCCCTGCACCAGGTTCAGCATCAGGAGGGATCTTTAAACATCTGCCAGAGTAGTAGCAGCAAAGCTGGAACAGAACAATGACCTAAGCAGTGCTTTTCCATTATACAGATGATGTAGTCCAAATCTTAAGTAGGTTTGAACACTTGCCTTGGCTGCTTCTCCTTTTGCATAATGAGAATCTGCTACTGAAATGAAAAATAGTTTATTGCAGAAAAGCTCCCAGCAACCCAAAACTGCTCTGTTTGAGCAACTGGTGACAACTGTGCAGCCAAACAGGCTTCCCAGAAGACAGAGAGATGTACAAAAAAGCAGCCTGAAAGGCAAACCATTATCATATTACCCGTGGTCCTTTATAACTGATTCCTAGAAAAAGACACATAGGTCTTTTAACACACTTATCTCTACATAAAAGTAGTCTTAAAACCTACCAGCAGCTTTCATAAACCTGCAACGATGGCACATTTGTGAGGATGCTCATGTGCTCACAGGCTTGGATTTGCTATTTCTGCCTGGTGAACTTTTCTGGGAAGAGAGAAAAAGGCATCCATGCCAGGAGAGGCTTAGGAGAAACAGCTTCTAAAACTAGGAAAGCTGATGGACAGGCTCCAGTCTTTCTTTACATGAAAATTTTGTTGCATCTCCCATGTTTAAGATGTTCAAGGAGCCTGAACCCTCAACTGGTTTGAGCTCAGGTCTCTGGGGACTGGTGATGCACCAGGCTCGAAGGGATCACAGTGCATGGTCCTGTGCCTCACAGTTAATTCTCACATCCACAGAATCACACAGGCATGGTTCAGCTCCTTACAAAGAAACCCTGGTTTGATTCCTCTGTCCTCAAGCACCACCAAACAGGTCCTCATCTTCAGAGAAGGCTCTAAGTGCTGCTGTAGCAGACATGAAAATCCAGTTAACATTCCCTTTCAGTTTGATTAACGTGCCTTAATGCAATCCAATTAACAGAGTATTATGGTTTCTAACATCACAGCTTTTATATCCTTTTCTAACCAGGAAAAATCTATGACATATGATACAGCCATTAGAAAGAAGCAGATAGCTCTCACTCAAAAGGCTCCCTATCACCTGATCCAAAGCCAGATAGGGTCAGCAGAAAGACATTTGCTGACTCCAGCAGGTCACAGATCAGGCACTAGAGAGTGAAATCTATAAATGCCCTTTCACTGGGGAAGTCACATTACTGAGGTCCATGAATTATGTTGGGAAAAAAAAATTCCAGCTAAGAGCTGCAGTATTTACAGCACTGTCTCAGCTGTAAAAACCTTTCCTGGGATCAGAGGCTGGGCAGTGGAGACTGCAAAGGACTTAGTGAGAATTACGATCAGATGGATTAGCTAAGCACCATCAGGCCAGAACTGTACAGAAACATTAGACAAAGTGTATTTGAAAGCCAGCACAAAGTCTTTCCAGGATTAAGTCCTTCCACTGTTATTCCTTTCAAAATAAGTAAAAGCAAGGTAAGATTAATTCCTTGTCAAGCCCATGAAGAACAGACTCCAGCACAGAAATAAACACAAATTGAATTTACTTTGGTGGCTTCAGATAGGTCACATCAAGCCAGAACTAATGCAGTATTGACCTGCTCTTACTCTAGGACTACATAACAAAGCAGCCAACAGCATTGCAGGCACTGCAAATTCATTTCCTTTAAAAATGTCTGGGCAGCAAAGTTAGTCTGGGATACAGGCTGCATTCAATAGGCACCTCCAGCAGCAGGAAGCAGGATGAATACTAAAAATTGGACACTCAGGTGCCATCTGAGACAGACAAGTGCCTGCACTGCTCACCACAGTCCTGACCACTGAATGGCCACACCATCACTGTCACCAGTAACACCCCCAGGCCTGACTGGGCAGCCACAGCCCAGGGGAAGGCAGCATCTGCAGGCACTCAGTGGACATTTTGAAGCCACACAAAGCTGCCAAATTTTAAGCAACACAGGCACCAAAAGAACCTCCCATCTTCTGCAGAGGCAGGTTTTGCAGTGCTGTGCTTGACCTCTGCAGCGCATTTCCTGCAGATGCTGCTGGGATTTCATCCATCTCTGCAGCCCCCAATGGAAATCAGCTGCCATCACAACAGCTGTGCTGGGAATCCTTCCCCTCTTAGGCCCCAGGAATCACAGAACTACAGAATGAACTAGGTTGGAAAAGACCTTTGAGATCATCAACTCCAACCTATGACCTAACACCTCCTCATCAGCTAAACCATAGCACCAAGTGCCATGTCCAGTCTTTCTTTAATCATGTCCAGGGATGGTGACTCCACCACCTCCCTGGGCAGACGATTCCATTGCCCAATCACTTTTTCAGTGAAGAAATTCACCTAAACTTCCCCGGTGCAGCTTAAGACTGTGTCCTCTTGTCCCGTCACTGGTTGTCTGTAGAAGAGAGTGACCCCACCTGACTACAACCACCTTTCAGGGAGCTGTAGAGAGTGATAAGGTCACCTCAGAGTCTCCTTTTCTCCAGGCTGAACACCCCCAGCTCCCTCAGTCATTCCTCACAGGGTTTGTGTTCCAATCCCCTCACCAGCCTCGTTGCCCTCCTCTGGACCTGCTCAAGCATCTCAACATCCTTCCTAAACTGGACACAACATTCAAGGTGTGGCTTCACGACTGCCAAGGGGAAAGATCTGGGGGTTCAGATCTGATGTTTTATTCATGGATCTTCACGCAAGGCAAGGAACATGAAGACAAAGTACAAAAGCAAAGCATTAAGCAGTACCAAGCTGATGGCTTAAGGAAGTTTTGAACAATCACCCTGCCCTTGTACTGGATGACCTTACATAGATCACACAAAAACATCTCAGAATAAAATATTTATCATATTCTCCAGTAAAGCAAGCATGCAGCTTTTAATGGGAATGGCACACAAACTTCAGATGGAGCTCAGTGGACACACACTTTCTCTGCCCTTCCATCAAACCAGGGCACTGGCCACTCCTCTCTGTAACTGAACTATTATCAGCCATGTAAGAGAAAGGAAACCAGTGTGAAAAGCACAGTGCACCAACAAACACAGCTACACAAGATCCAGAACATGTCCATGCCATTGTGTACTTCAGAGTGATGCTTATAAATTAATTTCTGCCAGCTATAACTCCATCAAGCAGTCCCTGAAACTTTGGGTCGTTCCCACTCATTAATGAAATCTTGGGAAGCATCAAAGAGTTGCTCCCACAACTTACTCACAACCATGGCTGCTTTCAATGGGAATTGCACGATACATTAAAGGGCAAAATAAATCACACCAATCACACCTGCTTCTGCAAATAAAGGGCAAGTAAGACCAAAGGTGCATGTTCCTAAGAAGTTTCCATCACAACGCTTTTGAAGGAAAACTGGGCTGTTGACAAAACTATTTATCACAAACAGTTTCTTTTCCTCAGGGAGCTTCCACAGATTGCAAGGTAAACATTTGAGACAAAACAATCAGAAAACTTTCAGCCACAAAGGGAAGCTGTGCTGCCACATCTCAACAGGCAGTCCTAGAGCTGCCTTTTCTCTGCATTTTCTTCTTTCTGGACAAATTGGTTTGGTCTGCACCTCTTACCAGGCTGCAGTAGCAAGAGGGGTTGTGCAGCACACACTGGGAGAGCTCTTCTGGCCCTGTACACCCCTGGGACACAACAAGCAAATGGTGAGAAGGATGTGAAATAAGGATGCAAAACCTCTCTACAATTCCTGTTTCATATCTTCTCATTGATAAATGCTATATTTCCAGCAGGAAACACACACAGTTTTCTCACCTGCCTTAGCTATTGCTATTCCAGGATCCCAGAGTTGCTAATTTCTTCCCTTTCTTGAGTCAAAATCTCCCAGCTGGAAACAGGGAACACTCCCATAAGCAACTTCTCTCTTGTTCTTATTCAATCTGCAACCCCCTCCCGACAGACATCTGTTTGAGGACCCAACACTGTACAAGAAAATAGCTCCATAAAAGGAGAAAAAATTAAAAAGGAGCAAAGAAGCCCTTAAGATGTCTTCCCTTTTCTCTCTAATGATTTATGCCCAACTCTTCTCCTCACATGAGCATTTATTACTCGTATTACTTGTGTTACCTGATGGCTGAGGAAAGGTGGGAGAGGATAGATGAAGGAAAGGGACACTGGAAAATATCACCATAAGTATCTCCAAGATCTCTCCTCCTTTTCATAAGCGCCTTTGACTTCTAAGTTCCCAATGAACAAACATCACCATAAGTATCTCCAAGATCTCCTTTTCATAAGCGCCTTTGACTTCTAAGTTCCCAATGAACAAAGAAACACAGATTACACCCCAAAATACCTGTTTCAAACCCATGCAGTCAGAGCAAGACCCTGTTTCAGAGGAAATGGTGGTAGAAATGCTCCAGAAGAGCATCATCCCAGCCTGATGAATTGAGTTGTGGCTCATCTGCATTGCAAATAGGCACTGCCCTGCACAGCTCAGCTCCAGGAAGGGCTGAGGGCCCCACTCACACAGCTTTACCCTTCATGCCTCTAAGCAAGCATTATTTATAGCCTCACACTCAACCTGTAATAAACGGGGATCAGATTAAAAACCCGTTAATAGTTCATATTTATTAGCAGTGCATGGAAGATACTCATAAAAATAAGTAAATTACGTTGGTGCAAGCCTGCACATTCACTTCTTTAAATGAGATTTTGGGTTCATTGCATATTAAATCATTCTGCTCTTGGATTACACAATATTCTCATTGCAAGAAAGTTCTCTAAAGACACTGTTTCGCCCTTTTAGCCACCATGCAGTAGGGCCACCATATAAGAGCAGTCTCACCCTCATACTGAGGGCCCCATGATTTCAGTGGTCTGTGCTTCATGGCTCTCATAGCAGCAGTGCTTCCTTGTCATGACACTGTAAATGTTTGCTACCACTAAGGACACATGTTCCACAAGTAAGTTACTTTTCTCCAGCATTATTTACTAAGCTACAGCTTAGTACGGGAAAAGACGTTTAGAGGATCTTACATTTCAGGATTGCCACTAAAAGCTTAAAAGGACCTTCTCATCCAATCACTTTTCTAAGCTGCTAATTTTTTCCCCTAACTCCTCACTGCACAGACTCAACCACAGGCTCTGCAGACCTTCTTCTGATGTGGGCACAAACTTGCTGCCACCAGGGAGAGATGTGCTCCTTCCTAAACACCAAGGAGAAAGTGGCCATGCAGCCCGACAGCACAAGGCTGGGCAAAAAAAGGAACGTGGTGAGACATGCTGCCCTATTTCAGGATCAGAAAAAACAGAACTTGTGTTTTTGTCAGGATCCAGCAGCTTCCTGAGGAAGAGCCATGTGCTTCTCAAAACTCCCAAATGAAGTCTACTGCAGCTCAGAATTCAGCAGACACTCAAAAATTGGATAATTCCTAGGTTAGGTTCTTTGCCATCTTATCCTTTGCTCCATCTTACTAATGCAGCTCTATATCAAACTTGGGCCATGTGACACAAATCAGAACTCACCCAAGACTTACACTTAAATGGCCTCAAAAGAAAATGCTGCTCACTGAGGTGGATTTCCCAGCTCCCACGATTTCCAGTGTACATGAGTGCAAATAAAACCATAATTTTGCATGGGGTCAGTCTGGTCCTTCACATGGGCACAACCAACTTTGCATCCCATTTCCCAAAACCACACCCAGATATGCAAAACTTCTTTTCCAAAGGTATATTTTATCATCTGGAGTGCAGGAGCAGATGAACAGGTAGAGCCAGAAAGCAAAGCAGCTCTCATCTTCTGGCACTCCCTAGGCAGGGATGCTCTGGCAACAAGCAGGTACCCAAGGTATCAGTGGTACCTTGGCTGAGCCCTCACTTCTTATGAGAATGGCAGATACAAGGATCCATTGTTGAGAGTCTGAAACACAGCCATGACTACATACATTTACATACATTTCACTGCTTAGACAGAACCTTGGGAAAAGACAAGACTCTCACAGGCACTGCTCTGCAAACACAAATATAATCTGGTTACAACCAACTGCAGAGCCTATGATACCGCTGGCTATGGGGGAAAAAAGAGAGAGGTACTCTGAGAATTAATGTTCTTCCAGTCTATAGAGAAACAAATGAGTTTCTGGTGCTGAACAATTAGTACTCCTGTTAATTATGCGTGTGGGTTAGAAATAACACCAAGCATTTGGGACTGCTTCCATTTCGATTGTTTTCTTTCTGCACTGGATAACAAAAATATATTCAGACAGCTAAATAAATCCTTCATAACACTGATGGGACTTCTTGTTCACAGCAAGCAGTTATGCAAATTGCTAATTATGAGGCAGAGATAATCATAATCTAGCACATTTATGCAACCACATGTACAACAGGGATAGCTAAAGCAATAGTTGCCTTATTGTCCTCACTGCATTTTTAAAAGTCATGCCAATGGCTAGCTCACTGCTTGGCAGCACAGCTTGGCACAGTGGGTGTTACAGCCCAGGAGCAGCCACATGCCCCTGGGATGCCACAAAGCAGAAGGTTTAATATGCTGGAAAATAACACAGTCACGGGAATAAAAACTCCAGGTACCTCCCAGAAAAATAAATGGGAGAGCGAGTATCAAAGCATCCCCATTGGTTTTGAACTGTCTCTTGAGAACTTGCTGCACCCTAAGCTCAGGTGGGTACTCAGCCACTTTTCAGTGGTGTCTGGGTTCTCAGGACACCACTGGGTCAATTACCCCCCACTCAAAACCTGTCTGAAATCCAGACCTGGTGTGTTTGGGACAGAAGCACACGAGATGGTAGGGATCCTCAGAGTGCCCATTTTGCAGCATGAACTCTCAGGCCTGAAAGGAAAAAGGCTCAGAGCTACCTAAAAAAGTGATCCTTCTGCCACTAGTGAAGTAGGCACATGAAATGAAAGCTTCAGTGCTTATCCTGAACTGCATTTCATGAAAAGTATCAGCTTCAGGGATGTCCTTTCACTTCACACTTGGGGAAACTGATTTAAAACACCTAACATAAAACAAAAAACAAAAACCTGAGAAAGAAGAAAGACTGCACACAAACACAAACCTGCCCAGCCTAGAGCAGTTCCTCCTCGTTTACTCTCAGCCAGCACACACTAGCCTTGCTATTTCTGCCCAGTTTCCCAAACCAGTTATTCCAGCTCAATAAAACCAGTAATGCGTTATAATTTTCATTTAAGGCTCCAAATTCCAAAGTTTACACCACTTACTGCAAAAAAAAAAAAAATAGAGGTAAGAGCACAAAGTACTGCAATGCTGGGGAAAGTGCATGGTGACATCCAAAAAAAATCCTGCAAGGGAACAGCCTGGAAGGTGGCCTGTTTCTGCCCTAATTAGCTATTGTTTTGGCAAACCCAAGGGAAATGCAGTGAAAACAACCCTGTGACTCCATATACCCAAAACAGAGAGAAGCTCTGGATGGGCTCTGAAGTGGAAATGATGGATGTGGCTCACTCGCACTGTAATTAAACCTCCTTCCACAAAATAAGAACAGTGATCTGTGTCCTGCCGCAGAAACCTGCTGCATCATGGAAATGGAAAAGACCAGACAGACCTGAGAGGAATTGCCAATGATTTTGTTATGTCTGTTGGTAAGATATTAAACTAAAAAAAAGAAACAGTTTGCTGAAACCTGATTGTCTGCTGGGTAACAAGAGCAGGGCATCAGGAAAGGAGCCACAGCTGCAGAGTCCCCCTGAGCTGGCACTGAGAACACAGCCACCACACCTGGGTGCTGCTGCTGCTCCCTGCTCTGCCTGCAAGGAGCTGCAGGTGAGCAGGTGGAAGAGGAAATTTCTGCAGGGCTAGACCCCATTCATGCCATGCCAGCCAGCCAGCCCCTTGCCTGGTGGTGCTCATGCAGACCCAGCACACCAACAGCAGCAGCTTTCCAGGAGTGAAGGCTGTGCAGGAGAGCAACTCAAAACCAGCAACCAGAGACAGACCAGGATCAAACCTTTAAAACCTGAAAAAAAACCCAAGAATCCTTCAGCTACACAAACACATCCATGCTTGGTTATTTGTATTTGGCTTCAGCCCGTAGCATTTAGGTTCTTGTCTTCGTGCTGTTCCTGTGAGCAGGAGGATTAGAAATTTATTTTGCTCCTGGAAGAATAATGCAAGTTAAATCTTAGTTCTTAGAGAGGACCAAAAAAAAACCAAAAAACAATTTCAAGAGGTTATATTTGGTAGGTTCCTAAATGTATTATGCTGTGTTTGACATTCACAGGGCCCACCAAACTCAGTTTTACCCTGGCTGGTACTTTGCAGCACTAATACCTAATCGCGGGGAACAGAATGGGACATACCACAGACTGCTCCATTTCAATTGCTGACTATTTCCTCTCCAAAATATAAAGTGAAAGCCAAGTTAGACAAAAGATGCAAATCTGCATGGACTGTGTGATAACAATGAGCTTACCTGCAAGTAGGAATTGCCAGCAGAGTTAAGATGAAAACCAGAAGATACCAAATATCCAATCATTTCGAGTGTTTCCAATCATTGCAGGTGAAAGGCATTAGGAGGGAAACAAAGAGACACTGATTAGCATAACAATACAGTGTTTGCAACACATTTTTAACACTCTTAATTGCATTCATAAAACCAGTAAGAACCAGGAGCTGTCATGCCAGTTTTCCTTTATAGGATTTGCTTATATTTGAGATTGGATTTACACCATTTTTCACAATACTGGGCTCCAATTTACAGCCCTCACTCAGGTAAAGCTCACATAACAACTACAGAATTGCAGACTAGACAAGGGAAGCTTTGCAAAGCTTGGCCTGAAGGTACAGGTCCTCTAGCCAAGAAAATACAAAATAAACCCCAAAAAGGTCCAGAAAGGAGACAGCTGTAATTTATACCCTGTGGCAAAGCAGAATTCAAAGTCTGCTCTGCTTTCACCAAGATTTCTATCTGCAGCTGCATGGTGCATTTCAAATTCCTTCTTTTTCCTTGTGGAAATCAAAACAAAGCCATAAGAACTTCATTCCAGCACCAGTCTGTTGCCCATATAACTTTATGTGATCAAGCCTCACATAACTGTAATAAAAGAACTCTGTAAAACATAGTTTTATAATACTTGAGCATACATTTAAACAGCTGAGGACTTCCTCCAACCTGATGGAGCACATTGCTTTTCCATCTATTCCTGGAGACTGCAAATTTCAGGTGGCTTTCACTGTTCCTTCGTGGCTCACACACCTGCCCAGCAGCTCAATGGAAACTCTCAGGGCAGTTACTTAAAACTGACCTGGCTCTTGGAAAATAAGCAATTCTCATTTCAGCAGGAAGAGGAATCTACCTTTGCAGTGCATCCTTACAAAAAGACACGCTGGGGGTTGCTACATAGAAATTCAGCCTGGAATTTGTACTTCTTTTTCTTGTAGTGTTTATTTGTTGGTTTGGCTTTTTTCCCCTCCTGCTTTAAAAGTTATGGAAAATATGTGAACTGGTATCTCAAAGACAAAATAAGAAACACGGGATAAACAGATGGAAATACTGTAAGGAACTATCCCTCTACATCTGATTACATACTGGACAACTTGAGCTCCTGTAATCATATGAAATCACAATCTGAACTGCTGTTAAACACATAAATAGTTTCTACTCCCTGATTACTAGGAAAAGCTTGAAAACATGATTCCCACAGGCCTGGAATAAGCAAATAAAGAAAAACCAAGTTTGGCTGTGATCCTGCAAAGCACTTAAGCACAAGCTTAGCTTTGCAAAATCAATGGGACACTGTGAGCTTCTAGAGAACTTCAAGCTCATGAGAGATTTGTGGGATCAAATCAGGAAAAAAAATCTGAAGGTCTTAAGTCTCAACCTAATGGTATTTCAGATTCTCTAATGCCTGAAGTTTTAATTTAAATGCTGAGGACTAAGCTTAATATGTTTGCATAAAATTATTTACTCTGCAGTCTTTAAAAAGGTGAAAGGTCTTAGAAGACCTTCAGTGGAGGATCTGACAAAGCATCTACCAACCACCACCCCAGTTTCTCTAGGTGGGATGGCAGCAGACCCAAAAATGTATAAGACGAAACCCCCACTTACATCTATCATAATTACAGCACTTTATCCAGTGACTTCAACATAAATATTGCTTCCATGCCTATGTCACTTAAAGTCTGAACAGTTTAAAATAGAAAAAACCCTTCAAAATTGTCATTTCACTTCACTCCAAGCTGTTACAACCTTGAAAAGTAAAATAACAAACTGTCTAAATTTTGAAACATTTGAGGAGAAAAAATTTAAGATGTATAAGGATTTTGCTCAAATGTTTGCCAGGCACTGTGTGGCCCAATGAGTCTTCAATCAACATGTTTGCTCATATCAGCTAAAGAGCTCAAAATGAGCTTAACAATATATATTTTTTTTTAAATTCAAATAATTCAGCCCTCAAAACAGACATTTTTCTGATGGGAATTCACTGGTTTAGCATCTCCCCAAGGGTCACTGCATGCAGTTACTAACAACGGGAAAATCAAAAAATCAATGCCAGACTCAGCAGCAACTTCTTCTTTTACTACTGCTGTTTTTAATGAGTCTGAACTAGAAAGTCAGGGGGAGGTACCTGATGACAGTGGACAGCCCTGATGGTCCCTGCAACCAAAGGAGGAAGGAAAGGCAAAGTTCCTCTCCCACCCAAAGCACCCATTGCAGAATCATGGCTCTTTGCCCAAAGAGCCCAATGAGAAATGTCAGCAGATCACATCAAAGCTGATACAGTACAGAAAAAACTGTAAAAGAGTGACTGCACAGAATTCAAGGAGAGGAAAAAAAAAACATGAACAAAAAAGATATTGTACTGTAAAGTGAGCTGAAGTGCTTTCCAACCAGTATTGAAGTAGACTAAACCTCTGCTAGCCCCTTGTTTTAAACCTGACTATTTGCAATCAAAAGCAGGATAAAGACTACACTTGAAAGCCATTAGCAAACTACATTTTGAATTATTCCTTTATAGTAGCTGTTAAACCATAAACACACATTTTGCTAATGCTCATTTCTCATGTTTTTCCCCAAATGTTGTTTTTACTGCTGGATTGCAATGATAAACACCAACAACTCCGATATATCTTCCACTTTCTTTGAGAATGAAGGCACATTCCCCCAGCAATGTATTCACCAAGGTACCAATCACATTTTTTAAAGTAAGTGGATTTGATGATGAGAACTGCTGAACAAATCTTCAGCAAATGGTGTTTATTGCCTATGCGAGCGTTAACCGTGCCACGCCAGCTGATATACTGGTCCTTAAAGCACTCAGCTCCCTGTATTTATAGGAACAGCTCTCCTGATCCAGAGCACGAATTAGCTGAGCAAAGCCTGGCCATTTCCATCCCTCACACACCCTCCAGTGCCACCGTGATTTGCATTGCAGACTCCACGCTCATCCGTGCGCATCTTCCCTGTAAAATACATTTCTGCCTGAAGCTCCGTGAAGATTAAAGAGTCTTACATTCTGCAGTTGGTTTTCCTAAAGTGCTTCCTGCCTACCTTAGTAAGGGACATTTCTAAGCAGGAGTGTTTAAATAATTTCTTCCTGATGACAGGTTATGTGATGAGTCACTTGTCCAAGTGCAGGGATATCCATATCCATGTCCATGTAAATACAACACGTCCATGTGCAGATTTTTGCCCCAAAAGCAGAAAACACCTTGCAATTCCTGCAGGCCACCTGAATTGACTGTGAAGCTGGCTCTGCTACAAGGAAAGGATTGAAAAAATGGCCAGAGAACCCTTCCAACTTCCCACATCCTCTGACTCCAGGCAGACACCGATGCATCCACGGGCAGCCCCCGCCAGCATGCAGAACCCACAGCCCAGAAACGCAGATGTGCAATTCTCTGCCCAAGCACCGTGAACAGCACCAGCCAAAGGCAGCTGCAGGGTGCTTCAATACTGCTAGCAGTGCAATATTCCCAGTTTACAGGCAGGTTCCTCTGACACAGACCAGTTATTCTGCCATCTCTGCAGCCTCTGTAGAATGTCACGTCTCCCTAGAATGAACCATGGGCTGAACCAGGTCTGGATGCACATGTGGTCACTCAGTTTGGACAGGACAGAGCCCACACTCACATTCCTCTGTAAAATCAGTTTCTCCAGAAACATAAACTTTTTATGCCACAAGGCCAGGAAAAAATGTCACAAGAAAATTTGAATATTAAGAATTATTAAAAGTTAGTCACCAAATACCTTAGTCTAAGTAATTTTTAATAGCCTGAACACTTTCCATTTTGTCTATTCTTCTCAGTCAAGAGTTTGCGTTTGCAGAGATCTTGAGAAATTGGAGAAACTGTGAACACGGTGAAACAGAGCAAGTCAAGGACAAAGCTACAAACCTTAACGTCCATTTGGAGTTTGCAAGATTCTTAAGAGATATTTTTTTCCAGTCAAGCTGATTAATGCTGTTTTAATGTGCAATATTTTGTGTTTAATAACCCCGGCCTTGCTTCTGAAAGGAGGAAAAGGTTTTACAGTTCAGCATTTTACAGTCAGTTTTGCAAAGGGCTACCACTAGATTGCATCCATAATTTTTTATGCTGCCACCTCCAACAGATGGCAAACTGCCAAGGTGGAGTCCAACTTCCTGCCTGGAATGGCAATGTTTTGGGGCAGAGGGGGACAAAATGTGGCTGCAAAAAGAAGAAATGCAAAACCACAAGCAAAGCAACATAACTCGTCCAAGGCTGCTAAAATTAGTTATGCAAGTATATATTTATTTTAGAAATCTCCATCCCCCAGGAACTCCTCAAATGACAAAAAAAAAGGAAAACCATTCTACTCCTCCCTCAGTCAATGCCCATCCCAGCCTGAGATTATATGCACTAATAAAAGCAGGATGGGAAGAACATCTGGCAAAAAGCATTCAGGGTCAGTGTTCTGAATCGCTGCACTGAAGGAGCTGAAGGTGAAGAGGGGAGAGCTGCCCCAGGAGAGCCACTGCCCACCTGCCACTGGAGCTTAGGAGAGAGATGCTACTCAGGACAAAACCCCATGCCAGGGGGCAGGCTATTCCTGCTATACACTTCCAAACCACTTCTTGCAGAAGGTTACATCCAGACCAAAAGCCAGTCCCAAAACACAACCAAGAAACCTGTGCTGAAGATGATTTGCTTTAGTTAAAACTTCTTTGTATCTCCACAGAGCAGAAAGCCAGAGTTTTATTACAGTGAACTCCTACCACAGGAAGGGCTTCACTTTTAATTATACCATTTTAAGGTTATATATTGTTTTCTGGCCCTTAGATGTAATTAAATATAGATGTTCTCAGAGCTTAATGTCAGTTTAAATTCCAGGCCAGAGCAAGTAATTTGTTTGCATGTTCAGTGAACAAACCATTTCTCCCACATTTCAAAGACCTGTGCTCATGCATCATGTATAAAGGTTGCCTTTCTCCAAGCTAAAAGGTCAAACAGACCTGAAATTAAACTTGGCCCTCTAAGGAGGAAGCGAGGTCCCTAAAAACCAGAAGTCAAAATTTTGATCTTCCTGCCTTGAAAACCTAATAGTTCCAGATTTTCTAGTCTGTCTAGTGCCTGACTCACCAGTGTGATCTCAAATGCTTCCACACTGGCTTGTGTCAACAAGAGCTTCTAAGGGTGCACAGCTATTGGGGTGATTGTGCAAGGGTTTGGGATTATTCTTCCTGGGGTCATCTATCTTGACGTTGATGGTGAGCCACAGTCCAAGACAGACCATCACATTAGATATAAAAATGCCCATAAAATAAACACTGGCATCTCCCAACCTTTGCACAACCAATGTTTGTTCAATTACAGCAGATTAAAACTGGTAGCTGGAGACCTGTGAGAAATGATCTGATGAGGGCAACTCACAGCAGGAACCCTGGGGTCTCCTCAGCCCAGAGTTCCCAGCTGAGCTCTGTGTGGGACAGATGGCAGCAGGATGGCACACAAACACTGACCTCCCACATGTGCAGTCACTCCCCTGCTAAGCCAGCACTACAGCCCTCCAAATAACTAGGCTTAACTTGGTAAAACCCTCCTTTTTTGAAAATTTTCTCCTCTGAAGGCCTTGCCCACTATTTGTTTATTTATAAAATTAATTCATAAAGTTAATTTACTTAATTGCTCCTCATAGGCTTGTCTGAGTTGCAATGAGTCCTGCACACAAGCAGCCATCACCAAAGAGCTGTGCATGTCAAGACAGTTTGCCTCAAAATTTCAGAGGAAAATTTCCTGCTCTGTTGGGAGCATCCCTTTTCCAGCATGGGGTCAAATCATGTACAGAGGCAGTCCCACATGGAGCAGGCCGTGTTCTTCCTGTTCCCATGCCAAAAGGCCTAAGAAAGCTTCTCCCACAAGCAACAATGAGTTACTAATCCCAGGTTTCGCTTATCCACTGTGAATGCATCCTTTTCTAAAAAGCATTGTTCGATCCCCTAAAAAAGCACTGGAAAGACACCAAAATCATTGTGTTGCAGTAATTGCTAGCGATTTTGCTCAGCTTACAAGTACAGAGCTTTTATTTCAATACCACTTCAAAAGTCAGCTGGCACAGGAAGATTGGCCCACTTCTTGATTTACTTTGCATCACTCTTGGTAAAAAAATGTTTTACAAGTCAAGTGCTCCACTGAGACTGAGTGGTAACTTGTTTGTTCTCAGATGCTTCCTCCAGTGGGATTACACTGCTCTCACTAGAATTGGCAGGGAGGGCACTGGGGGTGAAATCACACCTTCACAACCCTGAGACTTCCACAGGACTGTTATTTAAAGTTGCAAAACTTTATTCACCTAGGGAGGTAGAGGAGCTGTGCAAGCAGACAGATTTATTTCCAACCACTGTCCCCGGGATGAGCCTCCCCTCTGACACCAACTCTGCACAAACCATGTCTGAAAACAATTCAGAAAGTCAGAAGCCCCCTTGCACATGACCCTGTGCAAGGCTGCAATGCTCCTGTTGTTACCTGCAGCTTCCCACCCACAGCAGCACCTTGGCGAGGGAGCTGTTCTAGCCCTTTACAAAACACCCAATTCATGACTCCTGGTGCCCACTGCTCATCCTTCCTTGCCATTGTTTTGTTTCCACCTCTGACAGCACCTGCAGCATCAGGGGCTCTGCAAACACCACCCGTCCCAGGACCCACCACATAAAACTGAGTTTTATCTATTTCAAAGCACAAGGAGGAGACCCTGCAGAAAAATCAGGAGCACCCTGGCAGTTCCGAAGCTGCATCAATATTTCTTCTCTCCTCTGTTTTGCTGCACTTTTGTTCCGAGAGTTAAAGCACAGACATGCAGGGAAATCAGGCCCAGGTTATTCAGCTTCTGGCCTCTGTCTCTTGCTATGGATCCTGCACTAGATGAAAGAACATTTTAATAGAAGTGATTTTCTCTGCAGGAAGGTATTTAACCACAGTCCCTTAGCCACCTTTGTGGCAATTTGAAAAGCTCAAGAGGTCTGCATCCCACTCCAGCACTCACTTTTGGGTATCTTTTTTAAGGAACTGGTCCCCATGGCACCCTGATGTGCAAGGTGGGACAATGCAGTGGCCAGTGGGACAAAGTGCCTCCACACTGCCCAGTGAGCCCAGGCTGCCACCAGCTCTCACACCACCTACTTTGCATCCTCCTTGTCATGGGACACAGACCATGGGGGAAACACTCATGCTGGGGGACAAGAGGGGACTTTTCACCCTGTGCAAAAACAAACAGGGATTTGGTAAAATTATTTTCTTCTTCTCACTGATGGTTTTCTGAGCTAAAATAAATTAATTAAAAAAAAAAGTCAAATCTTCTAATAGGTTTCCTCAACCTATTTACTTTCATTTTTTTAAAGTATTTCCTGATCAGCAGCACAATAAATTATTTGCCATGATATTAAATATGCATTATTTACTTAATACATGGTAATTTATGTTGACAATGGCAATAATTCTCTGTGCTGAGGGTGCTGGATGCTGACTAGTCACCAAGGGAGATGCCACTACCTAGGCTGAACAAAATACTTCACAGTCATTTCAGACATCGGTAGTTTGATACCAGCTTTGAGGAGACAGAAAACAGCAGAAATGTCTGAAACATCCTGCTAAAATTTCTCTCCACTGAGGTATTTCAGCACCTATTTCATTGTTGGAGGATTTAGCACTACTTGATCATTGGGGTTAAAAGGGAGAGGATGGAGGAAGGTTAAGTGACAGTGGTACAGGAAACTCCATATTTTGCTATCAATAGTTAATCTACTGTGTCACATTTCTTAGAGAACTAAATGAAATGCAGCAAGTGCTGTGTAAAATTGGAGCTAGGGAGCAGAATGATTTTGTAGAGCAAATAACTGTCTCATAGTGGCTGTTTTATGCCCTATTGAACAACCAGCAGTTTATGAAAACAAAGTTTCATAAATACCAGTGGAGATTTCCTTCCCGGAAAGCACTCTGTGGATTTAGAGGGGCTCAAATGAGAGTGGGAAGAGCAACCTGAGGGCTGAGGAGTGAGTCCCTGCCCAGTGCCATGGGTCTGGTGAGGAGAGAGCAGCAAGACGCACAGGGCAGGGAGGCTCCTTCTGGAGCAGCATCACTGCTTTGCTCCATGCTATCACAGCTGGACAGGCTCAGCAGCTGGAGCGGCCTGGGAGCAAAAGGTAAACCAGTGGTCAGGGTTTTGAGCATCAGAGCTCATAAAAGACTACACATTAGGAAGAAATTAGAGATTCTTCCTTCTGAGGGTGAGGCACTGGCACAGGTTGCCCAGAGAAGCTGTGGCTGCCCCATCCCTGGAAGTGTTCCAGGCCAGGTTGGACAGGATTCTGAACAACCTGGGATAGTGGAAGGTGTCCCTGTCCATGGCATGGGGGTTTAAATGATCTTTAAGGTCCTTTCCAACCCAAACCATTCCATGATTCTGTTTTAAACCTTGCTGCTGCTGGTCGGGGTCCCAGCACCTCTGACTGAGAAGGGACAGAGCACAGCACTCAGCACATGGATGCAATTGCAATGAGGGGAAAAGGGCTGCTTTGAGGGCTCCCCTGGTCAATTCCTAGGAACAGGATGGAGGAAAACTTCTGGGAATACCCCTGAAGACTGTGAAAAGTAGGATCTTAAATTCTTTTTTTTTTCCAAAAGACTGCAGAGAAAACAAAAAAACACCCATGTAAATCACACAGAGGCTCACTGAGGCTTCTTGCCATATACCAGGGCTCATCCTGGAAGAGAAAACACACTGAAGCTCGTAGAGCATTAAAATCCAAATGGAAAAAGCCTGGTCATTAAATCACCTGGTGTTGTGGACACATGGCTGTTTGCATTATTGAGTCATTTTCACACAAAAGTCCCAAGCCTTCACCCAGAGCTCTGAATGCTCTGTATCACCCACAGCACGTGACCTTGGGCCTCAGCATTTGCTGAGAGGACTTGGCAGACACAAAAATGTATTCCTTTCATCCCAACTAAAAACCTGTTACCTCCATGACTCAGCCTCACTTACGGCATAGGAGTAAGTCTGACTTTACTTATAAAACCAGGATTTTTGCCAGATGCTATTGCAATTAGAAACACTATTTTTAACACCTCAAGTGCAGCTAATTTTTTTTAAAGTTAAATCATGGTGAACCTAAATTAACTTCTACTAAATGAGTCAGGAACAAACACTTAATACTGCAATCAAATATTTTCCTCTGTTGCCCTCTTGCCGTCCTCACCTCCAAAACCAACCAACAGCATCAGCACAACATGCAGACACACACAAGCTTAGTTTATGGGATGCTCCAAGACACACAAAACAACTTTCTGTGTGGATTTCCCAAGGACAAGCAAAATTTAAGAAAAACAAAGAAACCATTATTGTGGACCATGTTGGTAACACTTCAAAAATCTGGACTGAAGAATTATTGACCGCCTCTGAAAGCCATTTCACTGTGAGAAAAACACAGCCTGAGCGTCACTGGGTCTGAGGAGAAGTGCTAGCTCCCAAAGTATCAAGGCCCTGAAAGCAAAGCAATAAAATGTATGTTTTATGAAGTTTCCCTGCAAGAAGGCTCCATCAGTTACAGCCCCCAGGGGAAGCGGCAGGCGGCCAGCACCAAGGGCTGTGTTTTTGCCATAATGTGCTAATGCTGGCTGTATTTTACACCTCTCTGGACAGCACCACAGCACCCCAGCTCTCTGCTCTGCAGGACATAAGGCTGAGATTGAGCATACCATCATTTTCAAGCCTCCCTTCATCTCTCTGTTCAAGCTACACCACAAAACCCACCCTGCACCCCTCCTGCAGCTCTGCTGGGCTCTGCCTTGCCTGCTGGATGCAGCCAGCAAGCATGGCTGGTGTGAGAGAGGGCGAGTCAAGGAGAAGGTTGCTGTCGACAGCTAACTTTCCTGGCCTGACCCTCTGATAGCTTTTTTTATGTTTAAATGATGTGATAAAAATCAGCAATGAATTATGCAGTATCACTTGATAAGTCCAACCCCAACAGTTCTTGAAGAATCCCATTTTAAAGTTAAATTGCAGTTTGATCCTTTATCTCAAAGCTTTAATAAACTAAGCGAGCCATGTGCTGTAGTCTCCACTGAATTGTTCTTCAGCAGGCTGGGGTGCTCTCTCCCTCCCCATCTGCAAGGAAGATCAGGAGCTCTCCCTGACCTGCACAACAGCAGCTCCTGCAAAACAAAGGTCTTGCCCTCCTTCCCTGTGCTGCAAGCAGTTGAATTTGCCAGCCAAGTTTTTCCAGCCTTGCACCCACCAGCTCTCCCTAGGAAACACCCATTACTGTTGCTGTCATACCACACCCCTACAAGCCATCACTTTGGGAAGTATGACCATTTTTTCCTTGGCCTTTGCTTGGTTTTACCCACTCTTTGAAGACATCTCTGCAGTGTCTGTAAGCCAGCAAGTCTTGCACCCCATCTTTATCTCAGTTTTGCAGAGTTTAACCTAGAGAGATCCCTGCTCTTACCTGCTCCCTGCTCCCAACACTGCTCTCCCAGGCTGGCAGGGTGATGATTCCTCACTGATTCCAGGACAACTGGCCACTCTCTCCTTTGTGGGATCATCAGCAAGAAAAATGGCTGTAGCCGTTAATGGGACAAGTATTTTGATGGATGAACTATCACAGCACTGCTTGCTGTAACATTTCATACTGCAGCCAGTTCCTCTCTTGCCAAATGATGGAAGACCAAATCTGCAAAAGTAAGGGTTTCTACTTGTCCATCTGTTTTCCCCACTCTGGGCAGCAATTTTAAAGATTCCAGCCATGAGTACTTTAGTGGAGAGGCTGAACAGGTGCCTTGCTGGAATGTTAACCACAGTGCAGGTTTCCAGACTTCCGGGGCTTCTCTTTGAGCATTTTTGGAGATGGGGTGCAGAGGGTGAAGTGTAAGACCCCCAGGATCCCAGCATTGAGCAAAGCAGCACTGGAGATGCAAGCTCAAGTTTCATCTTGTGAAAGCAGAGCAGAGCACCACTGCAGGATCATTTTCCATTCAAGAGGCTGGAAAAAAGTACACTGAGAGCACAAATCCAAATGTCCAGAACAGGAACACCTGCCTTGGCTCTACTGCAGAGCTACAGCATTAATGGAGCCACCACTGAGGGAAGGCAATAACACACACCTCTAACAAAAGCCTTTATAAAGCACTAAAAGGCTGTGCTAGCCTGTGCCACTCCAGGCCTTGACTTCCTGTGCCTCGTCCGTGACGTTACCAAAATGGACAATGTAATTAATTAAATTAAAATGCATTAAGCAATCCAGCAGGAAGGCAGAGCTGCCTATTTCAGTTCTCCTGAAGTACCAATTATTACAGCAGGGGGAAAGAAAACAGCCATCATCATAGCCCTGGTGCCATTAAAAATAAAATCCAGGGGGGAAATAAGCATAAGGAATAGCAAAGCGCAATGTGCAATTGTGGCCCAGTAAAAACTGGGAACAAGAACAGGCACTGCAGAGAAAACCAGGCAGAAACAGGAGTGAAATAGGCAAGCTGCTTGGTTCCTGTATGGCTCCAGGGCAGTCCTGAATGAGCAGTGGCCAGTGGCTCATTACACCCAGCCACAGACTGGGCTGGACAGCCAAGTCATGAGCCCCCAAAAAGGAGGCAATGCTCTCCATTATTTGAAGCCAAATTACTTTGGTGTAGCAGCCAGGAACAGAACCTGTCCTGGGTAAGGGATGAGTTTCCTTGTTAAGAAAACTCATCTCTACACCACCAGCATTTTTACAGATCAGAATACCCCTAGAAATGCCAGAGGATGAGATTGCCAGCATCCCAGCTGGAACACTCAAGCACCACCACCACCAAGCCTGTTTGGCTTAGTGTCAGATGTGAAAATAAACCACATCCTTGTCAACTGATGCTGCACGTAGAAGGAAATTCACTATCCTTGCAGGAAATAGCCTTCAAGTTGCAGCCAAAGCTTTGAACAAGCGATTTGTTCCTGTATCTATGGCAGCAGCCTTTGGTGCCTCCACAGGCACTGGGACAGACCAGTGGCCCTGCATGCCTGGCCACACAGAGCCAGCCTGGAGCCAGCTGAAACCCAGCAGAAGTCTGGAGGATTGTCTGCCAAGCAGGAAGTCTCTTCCTGAGTAATTCTTTTGGGTGCAATTCTTTTGAGCTGTCAGCAAACAAACTGAACAAAATAAACACTAAGATATGCCCCTGGATGTTTGGTTGGAAGCTGGCTCCTGGCTTTGTCCACAGCATGGGGGTCCCTTCCTTGCCCAAACCTGCCTGCCCCAAAGCACAGGACCAAGTGATGCCACCTCAATCCCACTGGCTGATGCACTGTTTGAGCCAATTGTCAGAGAGAGGCTGCAGCATCCACATGCAAGTAAGGCCTTATTCTGCAATGATGCTGAGATACAGCATCATCCTGAATCCTGATGTGCAAGGAATAAGCACTGGGGGCCAGCAAAAGAGATTTCCCACGGAGAGCATCCTCCAGTGGTTCTCTCTGCAATAACACCACGCTATGCTTTCATGCCAAACCTCCTCAGTTTCAGCAAGGCCACGGTAAAGCAGAAGGCTGCCTGGATTTTATTAAATCCAGACCTTCCCTGCCATGTCCAGAGATCCTGACACACAGCATCTGCTATTAGAACATTTATCTTCTGGCACAAGGTGTGTCATACATACACTCTCAAGAGCCACAGGCAAGAGATGCAGACATGAGGTTGGAATAGCTTGCTGATATTTTACTTTAACAAATAAAACCAGAGAAATTATTGCAGGCATGGGATGCCCAGCAGATAACTGAAAGAACTGATTTGGATCGACAGCTACAGGCTCCTGCAGCTGCAGGAGAGAGGTTAAGACAGAAAAACATTCCCACAAAATACCAGTTTATCATACGCACCTCCACCAGTCCTCCTCCATCCTTCCACAAGAATAACAATAAATGGTTTCTCCATTATTTTGCTATTTCATGCTGCACAGAGCAAGCACCACCACCAAGACCAGAAAGTTCCTGAAAGAGATGGCAAGCCTGATTCCTCTGCTTTGTCCTGCAGACTTCTGAGAGAACCTGCAGAGCCATTATCAGGGCTGGCTCCCATCAACAAGCCTTTCATCTGCTAAAGCCTCATATTGACACTTGCTTATTTATAGCAACTGCACTGCACCATTCATTCAAACACATCAGCATTTGTGAATAAAAGATAAAGTGGACTTTGAAGCAATGGCCTCAAAACACACCAGCCAGAAACAGGAGACAAAGCTCTTTAAAGGTGAAGCTGCAATTGGTTGTTGTCCCTCAGTTCCCTGTACCTGCAGAGGATGCACATCCATTCCCCAAACTTCCTGCTTTCCAGCCAATCTGAACAGCACCCAAAGGTTGCAAGGTCACCACTATTTCTTGGCTTCACCCAACTCACCTTTAAATAACCTGCTCTAATTATTTCCTTTGATTTAGTACACTCTAGGTATAAAATGCCTGCTACAGAGCTTTGCCATCAATGTTGACTGTTGGCTGTCAACATTTCCATCATCATAATTCTATTTAATCATCACCTCTCATTGAGACTTACCAGCAGAAAAACAAACAGAACTGTTCACAACTTGACTGCAAAGAACAAGCCAGCTGAAGGGAGAGAAGGGCTCTAATCCCCTCCAGCTGCGGCAAACAAAACTGAGTTACAAAGGTAATCATAAAATATTGAAAAAATCCAGGGATAACATGAAATATTTAGTGACCATGGCGTGAAGTGAGTGTACTTTTCACTTCATACCATGCACTAGTGAAGCCAATTTTTAATTAACCAAAACCAACGATAAAACTCCAAGCCTGGATCTCCGAGTGGCAGAAGGGCGAGATCAATGCCAAAGAAACTTGGATGCAGATAGGAGCATCCAAGAGCGTGGCATTTCCACACTTTGTGCAAACACGAGAGCTCCCTCAGGACTGAAACAGCCTAATTCAGGGCCCACCTCATGCTAGCCTGAAGCAGATGAAGAGGGTTTATTTGGATTTAAGTGAGTAAAGGAGAAGAAAATCAAGCCTCTAGGATTCAGCACTGATATTCATGTGGCTTCATGACACAACTCACAATATTGTATATTCTTACAGTTTCAGCTTTTGGCATCTGGCTTTGAAGCTATAAAACATTTGGGTCTTTGTCACTCTGGAAATGAAAAATAGAAAAAACAACCACAAATTCAATATGATTCAAGTGCATTCAATGAACTCAAGATACAAAAGAAGTTGCTGCTCCCTCATTCCTGTGATTTTAATGTTACAGTGAAACATATTTCACAGGGAGGAGCTGCTGTGTGTGAGCTCAGGTCATGGCTGCTGCTGTGTGAAACATCATACACACATTATTAGTCATGCAATTCATGATTCAATTTGAGCTTAAATCCTCACAGAACTCAAATCTCTTTGAGACTAGTCCAGGAGCTCAAATAAGAGGCTGAATTTCAACTTGGTTGAGCCCTTTAACAGCTGATCAGCAGGCACCTCCAACATGCTCCTGCAATCCCAACTCTGGGTAGAGTTTAACTCACAGGAGTCCAGTGGGAGCACCTCCCACATCTCTGGATGTCTCCACTCCAACATCCAGATGTGCAAGAATGGGTATTTATGACCTAGTATTATCAGGTCATTATCTATTTTAGAGATACTTATCTGGATAATTTCTGAATCACAACAAAGGGAAGTGCATTCTGCAGCAAAGGAAGTTGAGCACTAATTTTTTTTTTAACCTTTGCTTTGTTACTTTGCTTCTGCAAAAAGAAAGAAGTACAAGCAGGCAAAAAAGCAGTGGCACCATGTGTGAACCATAGGAGCTATTATTCTCTAGGCACACAGACCACAGCTTTACACACTGTCTGGCTGCACCACCAAACCTGGGTGAGTGCCACTGATGGGATATAGAAGGAATATTTGATTAGGATAAATCTTCACACATGAATCTGCATAATGGCAATGTTTATAACCATGGCTTTTCATCAGTCTGGTTTACTCCACACCACAAGCTCAGTGTTGTCAGCTGCCTGCCTTAATTATGTCAAGAGCCTGTGTGGGTCAGAGAATAATTTTTTTCTCCTATCTCTCCCAACCCCTTTGAGACCATTATATTCTTTTTTGCCACTGACACCTAGGTGCTCTTCTTGGTAGGAGGATGCCCAATCCCTTTTCAGAAAACAGCAAAATCCTGCATTTAGTTGGCCAGTAAAAAGGAGGAAAGCTTTCTTTTTTTTCTTTCCTACAGCACCACAATATGTGATAAAATGTTATGCTTTTAAAAGCAGAAAGATTTCACTGGAAGCAGCATGTTACCTAAAGCATTGTTTTCAGCAAAGAGACAGCAGGAGAATACTCCTTCAACATGGGAAGAGCTCTCTACAGGAATAGGGAAGGTTTGAGATAACCTGCTTTTCTCTTCACTGAGATGAGCAGCACTCTGGCAGCCAGAATGAGGGGCAGCAATATGATGCAGCAGTTCTGATGGTGTTACCAGACACAGAAAAATACACATCTCCCCATTAAACATCTTCTGAACCCTCTCTCCCACAAGTGAATTGACAGCCTGCGGAAAAAAAACTCTAGTTTGCTCAACACTAAGTGCACAATTTTGTGCTAATGCACAATTCTGGGTCTGCAGGAGTACCACACTCCTGTGGCCAAGCACAGCAGGGAACCACTGCTGAAATCAATATTGCTTATCAATGAAGGGGAAAATACATCCAAGTCTTTGAAGACTTCTAAGCTCATTGTAATGAAGCTTCCTGCTCTAATCTAGCCTGTGCACACAACAAAATCAGCCAGAGTTCTGTTTGCAATTCCTGCATTTTAAATAATTCACAAAGAAATCAAGACAGCTTATCACAGCGCACAGGGAATCACAGTGGATGCAGTCTTGCTGCAGTGCTCTTCCCTCCAACGCCTGTTGCTCCTGGTTCTGCAGGACAGCCCTACCCTTTGGTGCCATAAATGCTTTAGGAACAGCCCAGGGCAAAGGACCACCTAGACCCTCTGCTCCAGATGCCCTCTGGAGACTTCTCCCACCACTGGGGGGAACACCAGGATTTTATACAGCAGACTCCTCTAGCAAAAGAGCAGGGCTGGGGAAAAAAGGTGAAACCTTCAACAGACAAAAGAGAAGCAAAGGCAGACCTTGCCAAGTCAGGGTTCTGCCTCCCTGTGGGAGCATAAAGCCTGCTCAGAGCACAAGCATGAAGTTCAGAGCAGTGGGATCTGCACAGGACCTCTGTGCTGAGCAGGATGCAGCCACCCCTGACACTGCTCCCTGCCCCAGGTGCCTGGGCTGGCACAGCACAGTCCTGATCACTGCCCTGCTCCATGCTCAGCCCAGGGCAGACAGGGGTGTCCATGGAAAAGCCCTGGAATAACAGAAAGCACAGGACATTGGTGGAATGGGACACGTGTGGGTACACGTGCAGGGATGGGAGGGAAGGCCAGGGAAGCCCCCCAGGGAGACACAGCCTGACACCACAGTGAGAATGCATCTTCAGTGCAATGTTTTCCCCTGTTCTCTTACGCTTCAGCATTTCCACTCAACCATGGCCAGCCAAGCTGTTGTTACTGGCCACAGCATTGCTGCCCCAGGGCTGAATTAGTGCTTCTTCTGCAGCCAGCTCTGCTCTTGCCTGAAGGGCTGCCAGGGAGGGAGTGCAAGAAGGCTCCTTCCAGCAGCCACCCTCGCGGCATGGACGTGCAATTCTTGTATAACTCACTTTGAAGCTCCCTGCCTCTGGGCATGAAGCAGCAACCAACAGAGAGTTGATCTTGCTCTGTAAACTGCCAGTCAACAGACAGCATTTCTCAGCACTGGTGTTTTTCCTGATGTTCTTGTCAACAGCTTTGTCCCTCTCAAATCACTTTTTTTTTTGAGGAGATGAGATAGCAACCCTTTACCTCGGTTGGATATCCGTGGTCCAGCATCCCTGCCCATCAAGGGAGGGGCTGCTGGAAGTGTCAGGCTGCCTGGTACACACCTACTTGCAGCTTCATCTCTTACATCTCTATGTTTTGCTTTCCCATGACAAGCACTTACTGCCAGCAGCTATTTTTCTTCTTCCAGTTTTAGTTTAAAACCAGGAAAAAGTCGGCTTGCTTTCCTGATAAAAATCAGGAAGCCTTAGAAGCAACTTTGTCTAAAGAAACTGTTTTTAAATGATGAAGAACTGTGGGAAACTGTTCTTACCAGCGTTCACCTGGCTTGGAACCAATTCTCTGATTCTTTTTCCTCCAGAAACCTCCCCAAGTGAGTATGTTCATCAGCCAAGTGCTAGAAGCCCCATCAAAAGTACCTCTGCAGGGACTTGCCCACGCAGACCCTCTTCCCTGGGCCCCCAGGGCTCCATGTCCTGAGCCCACCTGAAGAGTGGAGAGCAGCCCTGAGGCTGCTCAGCACTGGGCTACAGCCCAGAACTCCTGAGGTACCAGGAACAACTCATTTCTCCCCAAATTGCTTGTGTAGCTGCCTCCAGCTTACAGAGAGCACCATGTTCCTAATGTTCTTCTTGCATTTCTGGAACCTGGAGGATGAAGAGCAAAAGATGCCACGAGGGGACTCCTGGAGCAGACCTGAGCAGGGGAGTGGGACAGGCCAGTATTTCCTGCAGGAAGCAGAGCCTCTCCCTGCCAGGCTTTGGATGGAAGGAAAGCAAATACCCAGAGAAAGCTGCTAACACTCTACAGCCTATTTCCTTAAATCTAGTGCATTTTCCCTTCCCCTGACAGAGCCACGCTTTTTAAGGACTGTCAGCCCCAGCTTTTTAATCTGATGCTCACATTTAAGTGTTCTGCTAATTAAGCATTCCATTGCAAAGCTGCTGTTGAATGCCTCCCTGTCCCCTCACCAGAGCAGGGCAGCACTGTGGAGCAATACACTGTGGAGCAGCCTGACAGTCCTGATAGCTTTGGGAATAAGATGGCACTGGTCCCAGAGAGCACCAAACCCCCACAGCTTGAGGATTGTGTTACACTTCAACCTGTCATCCATCAAAACCCAGAAACCAATCTCACCCAGTGGAAGAAAAATCAATAGCTTTCTCTTTCAGCACCAGGGGATGTATTTTGTCTCCTATCCCAGGGTCTTAATCAAGGGACATGATCCCAGATAACTTATCAGTGATGGTTTTGTAGCAGCTAAGGACATCTGGCACATCACAGTGGGTTTTAACCATGGGCCACTTCTCTGGTTCAAAACTCATTCCCGTTATGAGAGTTTCATCCAAAGCATTAGATAGAATACTACAGGTCAAGCCGTGCAGGTCCCTGCTAGAAGGAGAACACCACATACTTCAGGAGCTGAGTGGAGACAGCATCAATGATAATTTGGGTTCTGAGTGGATGGCAGCCCAGCAGCACCCCTGTGCCAGCAGCTCACCTTGCCTTGCACTATTTCTGAGATGAGGTGCAGGAGCACTGCAGTACCCGGGAGCAGCAGGAGGCTGGAAATGCTGAGTACTCCTTGGCACAAAGAAAGTACTCGTAATCCTATCACTGAACACCCTGATGGGGCTAACTGCCATGTTGGACATCTGAACAAACAACCACCACATTAAACAACTACAGTTAATGCTGTGCTGAAGGGCAGTGCAACACTGCCTTCACCTCCAGTGCCCTGCATGACCACCCCTGCATGGGATCAGCTGCAGGGTCTGAGCAGGTCCCAGTAACTCTGGACATTCCTGCTCACCAAACCCATGGAGGGGTCATTTCCCCTGGCAGCCCACGAGCAGAGCCAGCACACAGCATCACTGACCTGCTTTCCTTCTTTTGGCATGTCCTTTGCAGAACACAGCTGCAAAGTGGGCAGAGATATGTTGCTGAGTAGCATTTTATTTTCAAAACCTTCTGCATTTTGCTTCCTTCTTCTGGAGCAGAAGGGGAATACTCTTTGGAATAGAAAGGTGTTTTAGCACTTTGGTGGCTTCTAAGCTCCTTGAGGAAGTGCAGTGACAAGGGACAGACAAGGACATGACTGCTTTTGGTCCTGACATTGCTCACAGAGCTGGATCATGTTCCCACACCAGTGGTGCCCAAGGCAGCTCACAGGCAGCCCCATAATGCTGCTGGGATCAACCAGCACAACTGAGCCTCCCATCGACCAGGAGACACCAGGGAGAGCTGGACTGTTTTTAGAGCCTTGGGCTTGGCAAGGAATTGAATTTCATTTATTTACAAAAACTGCATTTTTGCACCAAGCCTGGGTTAAAAGCATAAATAAAACATTTTATGTCACACTGGATTTTCACAGAAGGAATCAATAGAGTTTTGATTTAGTAATAATGAGAAGAGAGCCCTGTTTACTACCTGTCAGAAGGGCAACAAAAAGCTCCAAAGAGTCTCCCTCCCTCTTGGCACTTTTAAGCTGCCACTTTGCACTGGCAATGCAGGGAGCAGCCTGTGGTATCCCACATGGCTGAGAAGACATTCCAAACCACGCAAAAGCAGACACAGCTCACTCTTACACTTTTCCCCTTTTAACTTTTCCCCATGGCCTTGCTGGCTTGAGGTCTCTGGCCCTTTTCCATCAGGGTTTCCAAGTGCTCATATTGAGGGGTTTGCATTAAAAGCAGCACCTACACCTGAAATATCTTAGCTCCACACACAGGACCTGCAGCCAGGGATGGTAGGGAACAACTCAATCACTCCTCTGCAGCAAGGTGCCCAAATCTTACAGATTGGGCGTGTTGCACTCTCCCCTGCAGATCACTACCACCTTCCATAGCATTTCCAAAGCCCCACATCCAAGACTGAAGATGATGCTGCCAACTAAAAAGGGGCCTGGAGCACAGCACAGAGTTGCTAACCTCTGGGTTTTTTTTCCCCTAAAATCCATCCTGAGTTGAACAATGCCAAATCCAATGAAGAAATAAGGCAGCAGCTCTCCAGGGATGGATTATGGGGATGCGGGGATGACACTGAGCCCTCTCCCACTGAAGACCCATCCACGCTTGTGCTGCTATGGCTGGATGGAAGCAGGAACGTGGGAAAAGCCAAAGCATTCCTGTGCTGGAGGTTGTTTTGCTGCTAATTAGGCTGGAAGCACAGCATTGCCTCTCTGCGGCCCTGGCAGACGTCACTCAGTGTGACCTGGGCACAGGGGAGCAATGGGCAAGGCACCACCTCATTAGCACAGACACACTCCCAGCCCCACTACATCCTCCTCCCAGGTGTCAGCCACCAGTTCCCACCGGATTCTTTTCACTGGGACTGGAAAACACGGAAGCATGAACTTGTTTGCTAACTCGCTTATCCCTATGTTTCCAGGTGAGGAAGATGAAAGGTTACAAGCTAGAACAGCACCAAACCCTTGCTTGGGATTGTCCCCCCCACACCTGAGAGAACAAAAGCCCCAGTCCTCTCCACAACATCCAGAGTGATTTTCAAATCAAGTCTGCTCACGTAGTCATCATCAGATACATGGGACTTCCAGTTAATTATTTTCTAATGTTATTAATTACCTGTCTTGCAAGCATTTTACATCAGACGCGCAATGTTTAATTTCGTACATAAGAACCCAGAGCACTCAGCTACCAGTATTAATGGGGAGGATTGTTTTTTATGCCAGTCTCATTTTCACAGCACAGTCCTAGTACTTACATGAGGAAAGCTCTGCTACATCCCATCATCTGGCACTCAGTTATCACCAAGAAGCACAAGAACCACATGCTGTTGTTTAATTAAGTCTCTGTAGCACAAGGGGGGTTGCTGTGGTTTTTGTTAAAAGAAAGACCCCCTGGGTACTCAGCACTGCTCCTGTGGTGCCCTGAGCCCCTCCACAGAGCACAGCCCTGGGGACTCTCCAGGCAGCTTTTGTATTTTCCTCAGATGTTTGCTCTCACTGCCTGCCCCTGAATGGGCTTGCTTCGCAGTTTATTTTGGGAGGCTGAATATTGCACTTGGAGCACGTTTCACAGAATGCTTATACCCCACTTTGTCACAGAGTTGCATGCTGCTTCCTTCATCTATCACTCACTCTGAGCCTGAGTGGAAGCAGGGAAGAAAGGGTGGGTGTGGGAAAACCATGGTTTAGCACTGCCTGTAAAATAAAACGAGGCATCTCTCCACGGGTCCATTTGCACAGAGAAAATGCCCAGCCTCATTTGCACATACTGATAATGACCACAGCCATTAACACTCCAAGCCACAGGCTCTGAGCTCAGTGCTAGGAAGGAGGAGACTGTGTGCCTCACAGACAGCAGTCCCAGGGACCAAAGGAGCTGTCACCAATCCCAGCTGCTGAGGGTGGACCAGCCCCTGCCACACTGCACCCGTGTTCCCCAAAGCAAAAGCACCCAGGGGTTCCCCTGTGCTCCAGGCTGACTTCAGGCCAGCTGGGTGTTCTCTTTGCTAACTTGCTTGGAAAACCCCCATGATACTTCAAGCCAAGGGCTCTCAGCTGCTTAAAACAGCTCTACAATTGGGTGAAGTAGGAGACAGTATTGGCACAATTCTGATGATGAGGTGCTGTACAAACTCTGTTTCTATGGCAACACCACATTACAAAGCTATTTGGATATTCATGATGGTTTTCTAATTCTTACAAACCTACTTAGTCCATAATTCCTATTTATTTCAAGATCCTATGTGCAATCTGTGTGACTCTCTCCAAACTGCACAGCAGACCCTTGCTTTGAAATACTCTGCTCACCTGCCCCACCAGGGAGAAGACCTTCACTCCAGGTGTGCAGGGACCAGCATGACTGCAGAGAGAACTGGAAGATCCTGCTCTATATCTGGACTAAGAGAGCCAAGAAAACAGTGGCCTTCTGTGATGCTCTGAAACTCCTGTCATGGCACGTGGAACAATTTAAGCCTTAAAATAGACTGAGAACAAAAGTATAATATCATTAACAAAAAAAAGAAAAAGACTGAACAAAACCCAAGAAAAACTCAGACAGCAGAAAGGTTCACAAGCATAAACCAAGAGAACAGAAGAAAAATTATCACCGAATCAACACCACTGCATTTAGACAATTACCAAAGGACAGAGCACAGCCATCTGCTAGAACATGGGTGTCATGAAGCAACAGGGCAAGCACCACACTGCTTATGCAAGGAAAGTCTTTGTTTCAGGAAAATTTATGCACCATCCTCAAAGTACTGCCCCTTGCACCATGCCATCCCAAAGGCACAATCTCTTGAACACTGGGTTCCTCGTGAACCTCAGACAGCCATGAAGAGGAAGAAGTCCTTCCCCATCACAACCAGGAAAGGAGAAGGGGCTCCACACACTAAATTCATCAAAAGTTCAACTAAATTCAACCAAAATCAGCTAAAGCTGGAGCCCCCACTCAATCAATCCAGAGATCCCCTTTTCCTACCACCTTCCCCCTTTCAAAGAGAGCAGACTGAAAGAGCAGACTCAGGGTACATTCACAGACATCCAGCTCAGTCTGCAGCAACGAGGTCAGCTAGGAGCAGCTACAGCCCTGAAATTACAACATACTTTTATTAAACAGTAAAAAAAACCCACAAAACCACCAACAACTTTATTTCTCCTCCCAGCATGCCCAGCATGTAAGGTTATAGCAGAACTCAATGCTGCAGGCAGAGGGGAGGCAAGGATGTCCACAGGTCTGAGAGAGACATCTGCCACCCCTGGGCATCACCAGGATCTCTGGGCTTGCCATAAAATCCAATATTCTTTGGAACAAAGACTGTGGTTTCAGACCTTGCAAGTAACTTATCTTCCTGGGTCTAGGTTGTGGTCTGTCTGCACATTGCTCTGAACCACCGTGGATCTGATCCCACTTAGCAATTCTCTGCTTGCTGCTGGGCCAGCATGGGGACTGTCCCATTAACACTTTGAAAACAGACAGAAAGCAACTGAAAGCTTCAAACATTAAATTATACACCAAAGAAAACCCACAATGCTATGCTGCAAACACCACAGACAGCAATCAAGACCACTTTCTGGTTATTTAGGGTGTACAAGGCTCCATCCCCAGCACTCACTGTTTGCAGTAGGACCCGTGGCCGTATCAGCAGCACCATCTGTGACTCCATCTGAACTTGTAAGCTAAGCCACACTGGACACAGTGCTTTCAGCTAGAGCAGCAATTCCCTGCTTCCCTGGTGTGCAATGCCAATGACAACAAATTGTGGCTGCCTATTACATCCCAGAAATGGCCCCACTGCAGCAGCAGCAGAGCTTACTTAAAGTTAAATCTAATGTAACATGCACTTAAATATGCACGTGCAAAAAAATCCATGCAGCACTTTAGGCAAAAGTATTACTAAATCTAGACATCCACTGCCAATTTAAGGTATTAGTTTAAGAACAGCTATAAAAATCACCTCTGCAAACAAAATGGCCATCTCTAATAATCTTGCCAAAGTAAAAAATTTATGGTGCACTATAATTACATTTCCAAAGTTAGAGGAATAACCATGTGAAACAAGAGCTCATAAGATGCTACAAAAACGTGTCACCACAGGAACACATCTCTGCTAGAGCAGGGAGTGATGGAAAGCTGTTTGCTTATTCTTAGCCTCTAGAGGTCACAGCCTCACAGTTAAATCCCTGAAGTCAGGCAAGCAGTCGCTATTTTTGCTCCAATACATGATTTATAAGACATTGCAATCTCTTAAACAGCCCAATTTAAGGTCTCAATTTTGTGGAGATCAAAAGAAACTTTGCTTGGCCTTTTTAGCTCCATATAATCCACTGGGCTGAGCAGGAAGGGCGTCGCAGCAATGCCTCAGCTCCTGCAAGTTGCACGGGTCCCATTTGCAACCCATGGTGCTGAGATGACAGGAGTGAGTAGAACTGCCGAAGCATGAAATTGGTTTAAAATGATGAAGAGAAGATCTGTTTTTCTTTGAGATCAAGCCAGATCTGAGAACACTAACAGCAGTCTAGTCTCCCCTGAAATCTGATCTGTACCATTGTTTTTTATCCTCTTATTTTCTTGTTTGGAAATCAAAAGCTACCTGTACTCTTACCCATGAGTTTTTCACTTGACCAAATGTCATCAGGCAGTTTGCAGCAAGTTCTTGAAATGGAGAGGACAAAATGCCTCCTTGAAAATTCCTCTGGACTGTGAGATACAAAGCACCATGACCTATCCTGTGCCATTCTGGAGATGCTCCCCAAGCCACTGCAAGTCAGGGCAACTCAGCAGTGAGCAGAGCAATTATTTCTGGCAGTCATGGACACCAATCACCCAAGCATGGCAACTGGCTGGAGCCATTTTAACATTCCATGAAATGGTTAAAGGCAGTGTGTCCTCCTGAGGAGAGAGAAGGAAGCTGAAGATGGTCAGATGATGATGGATGCTGGGCTCCCCTGGTGCCAGATGCCTTACCCACACATTTGAGTGCCAGACCCATGGTGCCACCCCTTCTAGACTTTGCATTATCAGAATATACAACATAAATGCATGCTCCTAGACTTAATAGGACTTTCTTCCAGAGGCAAACAAGCTTTCTCTTTTCATACTGTTCCTTGCTTATAAATAGTTCAAACTCATTAATAACTTAAAAGCAGGTGATGCTTGGTGTGGTTCAATTACAGCTGCAGCATTTAATGTACTACCACTCTCCAGCATCCCTCCATCATGTACTAGCTTGTAACCAGATAACAGGTTTCCCCAGAGGGAGCAAAACTCTGACTTCCAAGCAAGAAAACAGTTTTTTGTCTAAATCAGAAATTTTAACATGAAAGACTGCTGCAGGTTCTTTCTGGACACAGAAAAGCTGTGTCAGAATAGCAGAAGCCAAGCCCAGGCTAAAGCTGAATGTACAAAATGAGGTTCCTATTTTGCAAATATCATCAGTTAGACAGTGAATTTATTCTTCCTCCCTTCCGTCTCAGTGACTGCCTGCCCACATTGAAACACATTGATAGAGAAGTCAGACTTCAAATAAAACATGAAATTAACTATCTGAGCACTTTTGCAAATTTCTCTGAGGTTTTCAACAAATGTTATAAGCTCAGGTCATAATACAGTACTTGTGTAAGCTTCATCAAGGCACCTTCATTTAAACCTACCTTCCCTGAAAACCTTTTCCTGTCATCATTCCTACAGTAAGCAAAGTTCATTGAGGCCAGACAGTCCTAAAGAACCCACACAACTCCAATGTCTTGAAACAGCAGCCAAGAAAACATTCTGAAGGAATAAAAATCAATCTGCTCCTGCTCCCTTCAAACATTACATTTTATTGTTTGGCTGTTAAAAACCTCAACACCACACCAAACACATCTGCCAGGCACTTCAGCTTCACTTCAAGATTCACTGCTGGGAATGAGTTCACTCCTTACTCCTGTATAAAATGTTGTGTTTGTCCCCATCCTCCTGGGGAGCACAGCCTCCCCTCCACCCCAGGCTCTCTAAGGCAGCACCCACTGCCAGGCACCTTTCACAAACCCTGACTCTACCAGCAACAATTTTCTTACCTCAGAAAACTGGACTTGGAACAAGAAGAAGAGATATTACTTGCAATTATCGGATAACTGTGCTCTTGTCACAATGTGAACACAGGTCCAGACCAAAACAAACTGACAGCATAATCCAGCCTGTGTCACCCCACAGAACCCACAGAGTCAATGGCTTCTGTTGGGAAATCTGTTAATACAGTGGCCAGATTCTGAATCCTTTAATCAGCTGAATCTGCAGATTGCCATTTGTGATTTGTCAGTCTCTATGCAGACATACCTGCATTTCAAACTGCCTCAATGAAAGGTATATAAATTTAGGTAAAGCAAAGCTGACAGGTTTGTCTTTAGTTGCAACAGACCAGACTTCCAAAATTTAGCTCAGCATTTCTAAATGTGGACAGGGGTGCATTTCCTACTGGAATCAGCTGCAGTTCAACATAGGAGTTGATTAGGTGCTCACTGTGACTGCTCCAGAAGTCAATGTTCATATTCCCATCTCGAAGATGGAACCCTGCTCCTCCTGGGTCACAGGGCCTGCGGTCAGGTTAGCTGCTCATTTTTATTACTGCAAGGATGTAGGAAAGGTCTGAGAGGAATATATATCACCATCACTTCCAAATTTCTCTTTTTTCCCAGCTCCTAAGCAACTTCTCAACTTCCAACAAATATAAACTAGAAAATATCCTTTCTGCATCTGTTAGCTACGCTGAGAGGGTAATTAAAACAACTGGATCTCCAGCACAAAAGGAAAAGACCATTGCCTGCTCTATAACCATGGAGCTGCTAAGCAGTGCTGGTCCCTCTATCCACCCCAAAGGAATCCCACTCGAAATAGAGCCTTTAACAACTCTCCTTTGCATATGACGGCCCAGCCAGTTCTCCCCCATCTTGCAGTCCACCCATCTCCCTAGTTTGGCTACAAGGATGCTGCAGAAGATTACAGTCCAGCTGGCACTGAGGTGATGCAAATCCCTACCAGGAGTTCAGACTGCAGCGAGGAGTCTTCCAGCTATTAGAGCAAGCTTCACCCACCTCCTCCCTTCCAACCTCTGCCCACTGCTTGCATCCCCCTGCTGACCCAACTTCTGATCCTGACCCATACGCTCTCAGCAAATATTTATAAAGCTACAAATGCTAACATAACCCATAGCAAAAACTGAAAATAACACATACCTACATCTGTACAAGACAGTCAGATTTATATGGTTTGAGCTGGCCTAGAAATACCCATTTTCCCTCAAATAACTGTTTAGTTAAAAAGTAGTACCTCACCTCAGTACCATAGAAATGGTACAGCAAACCTGCATGCTTAATCTGTTTGCTTAAATCAGTTTAAAAGACTGCATTCAGCCCAAGCCCATCTAACAGAGCTGAGCTGAAGAGTTGTTTCTCTGGAGGTTGGTGGTGTTATTTTTAGGAAAACATACACTAAAATCTCTATTAATAGTCACATACAAAAATTACTAATAGCTATGAGGTCTTTTTTTTTTCTTTAATATGTGCCTTGATACAAATAACCTTCAAAAACTGGAATCATCTGCCTGCTATCAGTTTGAGCCCAACGGCTGTTATTTTGTTATTTTTGAACACTCAGGTGAATCAGTGTTCATACATGCACTCGAGAAGGTGAAATCTGGAAGAATCGCAGCAGGACAGAGTTTTGGGAATGCTCTAAGTGCAGATTCATCAGATTGTGCCTCAAAACCAAATCATCAGTCTGCTAAAAATGACTCAGTTGTATGCCACTGTTCATTTGGAAAGACGATGCTATTGTAAGGAAAAGACGCTAATTAGGATTCCTGTGCTACTTTCAGCCTGAGTTTCTCTTCAAAATCTGCCTCTAGCAAACGCTGAATCCATTGCTTTTGTTTAACTAAAACAGGCTTATCATTTCTTTTTCCTTTCCTATATTTTACAGCTCAGATTTGAGTAAGAATTTCAGTATAGAAGCGAAAGAACTCTTGCCAAGAATACATTCCTGTAACATTGCAATTTGATGGTTTGTTTTATTATTTTTTCCCCACATAAATGTTTATTTGCAAATGATTAACCACCCCATATATACACACAATGCAAGTTAGTGTTTTTCACCTATTCTTTGTCTGCAAGGGCTTAGATACCATAAGCCAACCTGCATATTTAATGCATTTTAAAACAGTCATATTTGTTGCGTTATTGCTGTGGAGTTTTGGACGGCATCCAAGGGTACTAAGTTTAGCTACAAAACGGGCTCTTTTAAAATAATTTCCCTGTTAAGAAGCTGACTGCAGAGCCTCTGGCCGCTATTTGGCATGGCAAAGCAATAAGCTTGGTGCTGCCAGCACTAGGGAACGGCAGCAATCCACAGGCACATGTGGCATTTCTCCCCATGGGTGACATCCTGAATGGTGCATCTGAGGGAAGAAGCCCCCCTGTCCTGTCCATTCCCCACCTGTGCTGTCTGATGAAACACCCAGCATTGATCACATCAATGCTGCCTGCATGGCTCTGGCACAGTGATTTACTGCTGGGCAACCTAAGGAACCCAAATGCACCTGCAGCTGGCAAGCAATTTCAGTCACTTAACAAGAGCAGGAAGCAGGAAAAGCTCCCTGCCCTGTGAACACTCCCATGCCCATTCCTGCCTTCCTCCAGGCTTGCTGGAAGGTGTGTGCACAGAGCACAGTGTGGCAGGATGTCACACTGGCACGGGGGACAGCGGGATGGCAGAGACCCTCCTCCTCCTCCTCTGGGCTGTCACTTGAGGTGAACAGCACACAAGCCCGCCAGGGCTGGGATGCTGGAGGCCACTCCCTGGAGCATCCCTGGGGCTCAGTGCACAGGTCAGTGAAGGCACACCTGACAGCTCCAGCAGAGACTCATGTCTGAAAAGCCATAAGCCAGTCCTAGCCAAAGGAAAAGTGAGAACAGACCTGACACCTTTTCTTGGTAGATCTCTTTGACAGACCTCCACACACTGCTCAGAGCTGCTGCTGAATGCCCAGAGCATACAGATATCCCAGGTTCTTCCCTAAGATTTAACTGGATTCAGAGGAACCAATGATCAGTAAAATAGTATGCAGTTGCATCAAGAGAAGTGTAAAGTTTTCTATAATGAATTACTCAGTATTATTATTTCTTTTATGATTTCTGATTTAAATTAGTAATACTGCAAAAAACACCCTACTCCTACCTTTTCTCAGATGTGACTAGCAGAAACAGAAGAGATTTCAGGATTTGGCTCATGCTTAGGGTCTCCTGAAAACAAATTCTTAGTAGTTTAGCCCCAGTCCCAGCAAATATGTAACACCACTCCAGGTGAGATGATCTCCAGGCCACAGAATACTATATTCAATTCTTTCTCCTCAGGAAAAACCCACACTATAGTTACTTTCTTGTGCTCTGTGTAGAAGCAGCTTTCTTCCACTTAATCTCAGCTTTTATGAATACATTTATAACTACATTTAACTTTCACACAGATCATCCTCTACTAGGAAAACCGAACACTGTACTAATCCCAATTAGATTTGGGAGAAAGAATAGTCTATCTATCTCTTTATAATTATTATGAGAATGTATTCAATTTGCTACTTTCATCTAACAGCAATTACAACTGTTTACCAGTTCTAAAGCACATCCTTTAGGAAGCCATGAGTCATATTTCATGCTAATCACTGTTTATTTGGTATTCTCTTCCAAAAATAAAGGGATCAGCTCACAAACCCTTAAACAGAAATGATAAGAGAAAAAAAATCTAATGAAGCGGTGCATAAGAAAGAGATAAAAAAGCTAAGATCTTCCACACGCTAAACAGTTTTACAAAGCACCCATTGTAAAATTCATCCCCAGGACAAATGCTGACTGCAAGTAAGACTTTTTAAGGCACTGCTTTGATGCTACTTGGAAAAAATTAACAGGCTGCTGGTTCTACAAAAAATATCTTCCTTCAAGGAGATTTAAGCTAAGTTTTAGAAGAAGAAAGATCCCAGCAAAGAGGCGAGACAGCCATGAACAGACCACTAATGAATGCACTGTGTCTCCTGGGCTGTAAAACAAGTCTGTCTGTTCCTGTTTGGTACAGTCTGGGGGTGCTGATTGTGCTCCCACAGCAGAGGAATGCCCTCCTGCTTCTGGCAGGCTGAGGCATAGCAGGTTGCTGTGAGCACTCTGCATCCAGGATTTCTCCTGCTTTCCTTGCAGCCCCTCCATCAGCAGGCTCTTGACAATGTCCTTAATGCCATAAACACACAGAACTCTCCTCTGTTGTTGAAATCTACAGATGTGAAAATATCACAGAACTTGAGCAAAGATTGATGTAGTATGATTGGTGATTAGTACGGATTGAATGAGCACCTACCGGCTGTACATCTCAAGGAACAACACGGCTGTGTGGCAGATCCATGTGCTCTGCCAGGGATGTGACCTGAGACTGACCCCAGCCGTGCCACGGCTGCCTTCAGGCATGCAATGCTGACCAGTCCCCCAGCACCTCTGTGTGGTGGCTGTGCTGGGGCAGAAGGTCAGAGCCCAGCCAGGGAGGATTAATTTGATCTTATCTGGAGTTGGAAAAGACACAGCTGGGTATAGATGGAGCCCTGTTGGAGGGTCAGTGGAGCTGGTCTGCCAATGGCAAGTTTCCTATGGGGTTGGAACACAACCTAAGATAACTCTCCCAAAGCTGAAAGCCCTCACCTGAGTGGGTGAGTGACTGCACATTCTGGGCTATGCTTTTTAAAAACATGAGAATTCTTAAGTGAATCACATAATGAGTTTTGACATCACAAATCTGTACTTACATGTTGACAAGGCTTAAATTTGTTTAATTTGTTTATCTGGTTTAACTGGTTTATAAAATATATCTAATTTGAAGATATAATTTGTCTCAATTTCATAAGCTGCTGCAACAGGTTGTCATGTCTAACCACCCATCATGTACACACACAAATCAGGAAACCAATAGCTGATGGATGAGCAGTGCCTGGCAGCCCTGATCAGCTCCATGTGGCACTGTGGCCTGTTGTGCTTGTGCAAAATCAAGCTCCAATGATTTGTATTGGCTAGTTAAAACTAATGGGAAGCAAATTCCATCTTAATCCAATTATTTGTACTAAATTAAAATCCCTCACTAATCCTTCATCGACGCCTGGTGATGCTACAGAGGAGAGAAGCTGGGAGTTTCTGCAACTGATGGGAAGCTGCACAAGCACAGGACCTGCATACCAGGCACGAAAGGGTGTGAACCAGCAAGAGATCCCTGGGCTCCATCCCAGCCCTGGGCTGGACACAGGTCCACACCATGGAGCAACCAGGACCTCCTCTGCAGGCTGCACAACTGGTCATGCCACAGACAAACAAGGAAAGGGGAAACTACAGAATTAGTAAGGCTGAAAAAGACATCTTAGCTCATTGAGTCCAACCATGCACCCAGCACTGCCAACTCCACCACTGAACCACTCTACCCTTTAGGCTTCCATATGCAGGTGTGAGGTCAGTGTGGCACATGCAGGGCACAACTGCCTTAAATAAATAATTGTGGCTGCATCATAAAATAATGAGAAACCTCAGCACACTGCAATGATAAACAAAATCTCGGTTCTTGTCCTGATGCAAGCAGCTCCAGCTGGAACTGTATGTCCAAACTGGGGTCTGAAACCCCATCCTGAGGTCTGAGCACGCTGCTCATCCCCATCCCTACTTAGGCCATCTGTCTCCAGCTCCTCCCAGCTGCCTGTGCATCCAGCTGGGCAATGTGGCAGGGCAGTGTAAGCATTGCCACAAACCCTGCCCGCAGTGCACTTGCTGTTGGGACACACAGACGTCAGCACTGCCATCTCAACAGGCTGCACAAGACAGCCATTCACACCAGCCAACCCCCAGCAGCCACCACCCACGTCTTTTCCACAGCACCAAAATAAACTCATTCATTAGAACATTCAACAGCATTTTCCCTGCAGAGGAGGAAGATGCGTGAAGGCTTCTTCTGAAAGCAGCATCATTCAGTGCTCAAGTTGCTATTTATTTGTTAGATGATGAGCAAGAAAAGGCGACATCGACGTACAACAGCTCTCTTGAGCAGTGGTGTGAGTTTATTCTGAATGTGGACGACAGCAGAGCGAAGCCAAGAGGTGCTTTCAAACCACAGCGAGGCAGAAAACCCTACTTCCAGTGACTCCAGGACACAGCAGACTTCCAAAAAGACTCCCTGGGTGGGTCACACAGGCACTTCCCTCATCCACCCACACTGATCAATGACCCAAAGCCAGCAAGACAACACAGACCACGGGAACAACTCCAGGAGCCCACAGGCCAACAGCATTTCTGCTGGAATAAGGCAAATTAAAATCAAGCTTTTTAAAATGGCACCTTTCTAAAAGGACAGAAAAGATAAAAGGAAGGAAAAAATATTTCAGCCTGTACTAAAAATAATGTGGATTATATTTACTATGCCTATCCAAAAAAAGTGCTCTTCTGCTTTAGGAGATGTTGGCAAGGACATAGCCTTTTAGCTGTGAGTTAGAGCAAAGGGTGGATTTAGTGTCAAAGGACCATCTCCTGTGGAAAGAAGTAATTACAGCAGAAACCCATCTCATGGGGATTTTTATCCAAGAAAAGGTTTTAAAATATAAACCAAAGGTGCTCCTGTTAAGTACAAGCCCTAGAAAATACCTGGAGATTTTGCTCTGATCACCACAGGCTGTGTTCAGAATCAAGAAATAGTCTCACAGTTAAAAAGAACCTGTTGGAGGTTAGGATTTTTCTTTTTCTCTCAGGGAATTTTCTCCTGTCTGCTGCCTAAGAGACAATAACTACCAGTACCGAAGAGAGACAACAGAAGTGGCCAAGGTGGGGTGAAGGGGTGCAGCTGGCTGCAGCCCCTTAGCTGAGGGGTTTTCTTTTGGGAAGGGCAGAGATACTTTGACATTTTGGCTGGGGGCGAGGGGCTGGGCCTGGCTCAGAGCTCTCTCTCGGGATCGGAGTGGAACGGTCAAGTTGCTGCCACCGCTGTTTCCTCCTACCGTGAGGCCTTTGCTCACCAGAACTGGGACCTTATTAACATCCTACCTCAGTGGGATGTTAAGGAAAGTACCCTCAGTGGAAAGCATCCTCACCATCTACTCAGGGGCCTCATGGAAAAAACCAGGGACCTGACCCCCTCCCCTTTCCTGGCATCTCCCGTCTGTGTGTGGCAGGTGCTTGCAGAAATCCAGCTGCCGCTACCAAGCCCTGCTGCTTTCTTGGGCATTTTTGGTACACTTTAACCCAACACCCCACGTCCCCCACAGCTCCTGCTGGGGCTGCGGAGTTCCCTGTAGGTTGGGATCGGCACGCCGGGCGTGCCAGGCTGTGCCGCCATTGCCGCGTGGCCTCAGAGTCCGCGCCACAGCGCCCCCTGCAGGCGCGGAGGAACCAGCGCACCGCCCCGCCCGGCCGGGAGCCAGCAGCGCCCCTGCTGGCCGTGCCCGGAACTGCAGCCAGGGTACACGGCTTTAGGAGCGGGAAAATACTCCTGGGTTTTCTGCTCTTTGTTTGTTGTTACCATTGTTGTTTGCCTGCTTATAGGGAAAGGGCTTTAGGAGCGGGAAGCAACTCCTGGGTTTTCTGCTCTTTGTTTGTTGTTACCATTGTTGTTTGCCTGCTTATACATATGCATACGAGTAAAGGACTGTTCTTTTTCTCCTATGTTTGCCTCAAAGCCCCTTAATTTCAAAGTTATAGTAATTCAGAGGGAAGGAGATCATATTTTCCATTTCAAGAGAGGTTCCCGCCTTCCTTAGCAGACACCTATCTTTCAAACGAAGACACAAACCAAGAGCCAAAATCAAGCAGCAGTGACTCATTAAATGGTTACTAATCAAAGTGGAGGAAGACAGATTCCTTATCTTCTACACATCACTAAAAAGAGGTTTTGCAAGGTCATATGGTAAAACCTTAACATTAAAATGAGACCTCAAAAACACACCAAGGAGAACCATTACAAGAAATCTGTGCACACATTCCTCTCTCAAAACATGATTTTCACTGACTCACAGACATGAGAAGTCAAGGCATTGGCTCAAATAGATAATCTCTCCCCTCCATACATCTCAGGACAGAAATCAAATATTTGGGACATTCATAATTTAAGCTACTTAAACCTCAAAATTAAATTAAGTTTTCTTAATAAGCTACACATCATGCACTTCTTCTAAAGGGCTTCTTTTTTGAAAGATTTAATAAACCTTAAATAAATAAATAACACATTGTACATCAAGAAGTCATAAAGTTCAAATATGATAACCTTGAATTTAGTTTCCTGCACATGGTAATGAAGCTCCAGAGTATTGGAAATTCCTGCTGCTGCAGAGAAAAATAAATTGGGCAGACACAGTGAGTGCTATCCCTTAGTACAAATGAACATAAACAAGATGCAAGAATGCAAAGCCAGCATGTGCGGCCAGCTATAATTTTCTGTGATTAGAGACTAAAATGAAATGTAAAACAACATCCCAGAGTGTCAAATTAGTGAAAAAAGTCATGGACAACATAAAAAGAGGATTTTTGAAAGTCTTACAACCTCTTATAAAAATGAGGAAAATGAAAACCAGACTCATCTTGGTATATTCAAATGGGTTTTCTCCTGAGCTTCCTCTTGCACCCACTGCTGGATTTTTTTAAGAGGAGGCTTGGTGGGGTTTGTGAGGTGCAGGCAAGGTCCCAAGCATCCCCCTGCTCCCCCTGGGACAAGTTGCTGTGGTGGCACAGAACCCACAGCCCTGCAGCACCCTTGGCTGGGGCTGCCTCCCACGCTTGCCCTCAGCAGCATCAAAAATGAGGGGGCAATATAGCAATATACTGCCAAACAGAAAAGGATGTCCAGGAAAATAATTTGGGGCTAGAGAGTGTTCCTTCATCCAAACCCAGATATCCTAGCAGATGTTCCTGCAGTGCTCTGGCTGAGGTCACCTGGAACACCACCACACTCACACGAGGTGACACAGCACCTGGCCTGCACACACAACTGAGTGTTTTCCACTGAGAGCAAGCCACATCCAAGGCCAGAAGCACTGATGAGCTCAGAAGAGGAGGCAGGCTCACGCATGGGAAAGGCCCAGTCCAAAAGGAACAGCGGAAACACAGGGGTCAGTGTAACCTCCTCAAACTGGCAGACAGAGCATACAGGCAGGTGGACCCATGCAAATCCTCATTCCATTGTTCCCTCAGCAACCACAAACATGCCCAGCAAGGTGGGATGCTGGTACCCTAACAACGCCCAGCAGGGCACAAAGGGCTATGGGGGCAAAGTGCCTCCCCAGGGAAACAGAAGATTTATCACTGTGTGCCATCTCACTATGCCATCATCAAAAATCCCCGGGCACCTGTCACCTCACTGGGTGAGAAGGCTGATGGTAAAGAAGGCTACAAGGGTTGGAACAATTTGGAACAAAAAATCTTATTCTGCCGTAGGAAGGCTGGGACACCAGCCTGGAAACATATCTTTGTACTGAGCTCTCTCCCAGGCAGCTGCATGGCTTACTCCCTGCCTCTAAGAAATAAGCAGGCTCTGTCCTGAAAATAAGCAGGATTTGTCTTCCCCAGGAGGCTGTGAACAACTGCTTGGTCTAATGAACATTTCGACATCCTTAATTTCTAGCCAAAATGTGTTTCTGGGCAGCTCATCCCCACAGTAATACACTGCCCATAAGCATTCAGCTTCAGGTCTGAAGCCTTGCTAGCAGATGAAGATGCATCTGCTTCCCTGCAGATAAACAGCTCTGCTGAGGAGGGCTCCAGACAAGACATTAATCCTTCTAAAGTCAGTTGCAATTTAAGGTCATTAAACAAATTTAAAATTAACAAACTCAATGCAGAAAGCTGGTGTAGTGGGCTCCTATGGACTGTCACATCTATCAGCACATCTGTGCATCAGGCTGCTTCCCAACATGGTTCTTCATTATCCCAAGATCTGGAGAAAGCAGTCATTGAGCTCTGGAGTCAGAGCCAAGGGGAGGCAATATGGAAAGATGTGTTCTCTCCCCTTCCTTCCTTCCATCCCATGCACCCCCTCTGTAGGACAAGTGATAGAGTATCAAAGCAGCAGGACCTTACAGCACTGATTCCTGACATTTCAGACACTTTCCAAGTATCTGCCTGTAAGATCCTGGTGAAGAGTCTAAGTGGAAGCTGCAAGTACACCGATGAAAACTCATTTAGCCCAATAAAACCAAACAAAGCAATGGAGGCCACTTGCTCCATTTCACAGAGGAGGAGGCAGCATTAGCTAAAAGCTGCTCCTGGGCAGCAGATGGCTGGGCTGGTGGGTCCCAAGGCAGAGGAGGTTCAGATGGGCACGTGTTGCCTCAAGGTCTCAGATGGAAGAAGCAGCACAAAACACAAGAGTTCATCAACAAAGGTAGTCAGGAGGCAGAAAAATGCAACACCAGGAGCCAGATCCAGTTTTCCACAGAAAAATTTCTCACCCTAAAGGACTTGAATACTCTTGCCACATTCTGAAAAGAGGTTCCACGTCCAGCACCTGTCCTGTATTCATGGCCATCCCAACAACAGCTTGTCCTCCCATGCCCAATTCCTTAGGACCTCCAAGAGGCTTTTGCATGTGCTCACCTATAATCAGTCCCAGTAACTCCATTTCTAGCCCATAGTTCTTCATGCACCAAGGACAGAGTGCATGTTTCACTGCCTGTGAAACTGCTCCTTATTTACACTGGATGAACTGGTATCAGAGTGGAGACTTCAGACTATGTAGAGCTTAAAAAAAACAGATGCATCTTTATTCACCCCTTTCATCTTTGCTTCAGGAGCCCAAGGGTCTTGACAGATAACTTTTGTTAGTTTATCACCTTGAGAGGGCAAGAGTACGCAGTACAGAAATGTGTTCAGATCACACAGGGAGAAGAGCCTCTCCTTAAAATCAGAAGTAACCTCCAGCAGAAAATCAGAGAAGATAGGGCTGAATGGCAAGTCAGGTGGCCTCACAGGATCAAACTGTCAGTCTGTAACTCATGGGCAATGCTTAGCCTCTCCCACCCAAGAGCACCTCTCAATTGCTAACACTTGCAGCTCTAGCTGACAGTCTCTCCTTGTTTCTTAACCTTTCATCTGGCAGCAGTATCAGTCATTACAGATTTTTCTTTTAAGACTTTCAGCTCCAGTACACCTGAAGGTGAAACAAAGTGGGAGGTTATGAATGCCTGGCTCTGTCATCAACCCAGTTCAAGCTACAGCAAGTCTCTAAACTTATTTTACTGCTGCCACAAGACTTTGATATGAGCTTTTCCAGGACAGAACTACTGGAACTGCGGCCAAAAAGCACTGTGCAAGAGCCCTGCACAACATGCTTGAAACAAGTACTCAGTAAATTCTTTTTGGGATGGATAGCCTGGGGACAGACCAAGCTTTAAAGACACCCTACCACAACTACAAATCATCAAGGAAATACCACAAATACCTGTCTTGTTATCCCTGGGTTTGTCCAGGAGGCTGCACATCGCCTCTCTCAAGGAAGAATAGAAGGAAGAGCATGGCTGATTTCAGCAGCAAAACTGTAAAGCTTCTTTAAAACATAATGACTGTAATACCTGTGTAGGCCAAAGATCTCTCTAGCCCAGAATCCTAAGGTGATTTTGTTCAGTCTTTGAGCTGATATAAATTTGGAGTACCCACAGTGAAGAGGAGTCATGAGGATCCACCTCCCACAGGCTGTTTGAAGTTGATGCCTGCCGGCCCTTGCACAGCGAGACAGCAGCCAGTGATCCCCGGTCTGGTTCCTCCAAACCACACGTGGTTTTGCAGGTTTTGATCATATTCTCACTCCCCACCATCAGTTTCCCAGGCAGCGTGAGCTCTCCTTTGTGTGCAACTCTGAAGCTCAGCCCTGCTGCTGGCGGTACAGCTGTCACAGCTGCTCCCCACGGGGTGTCACCTGTGCACAGAGACTACTGTGGTTCTGGGAGGGATGGGACATTCAGAAGTCAAAAGAAGTCTTCTTAACTGAGAGAGGCTTGAAGTGACAATGGTAAGATGCAGAAAAAGAATAATTAACCTGTGAGCAAATCTATTCATCTTTTTTACTTCAGTTGCATAATTGAAGCCCAAAGACATGGCTGTATGAGATGCTCAGCAGCACCCTGTGGGAGGGGGAAACCAGCAGAGTTGTAACCTGTCCTTCAGGCTGTTTGCTACATAAATAACAAGTTTTGCTCCCCTCAGACACAAAACTCACAGACTGCTTCCCACACATGCTGCAGCATAAAATCTGAGTCCTCACAAAAGCAAGGATGGTGGCACAGACAAGAATCCTCCCGTGCTGCAGCCTGGATTGGGCAGAAGCACCAGCAGGTCTTGCTTCCCACAGGTTTGCTGGGGTGTCAGCTTGACCTACAGCCAGCCTGCAGAGGGAACCACCATGAAATTCACCCAGGGAAAAAGGCAACAGGCCTCAAAGGTTTTACAAGAAATAATGCCAGAAACATTGCTCCAGTCCAGTGCTTTCCATGGAAAACAGAAGACTATTTATTGCTTAGATAGAGGATAGTGAGTAAATACAGTGTGATGAGGACAAAGTTTAAATAGGACTCTCCACTAATGACTTGGTCTTTATAATTTCCATTTCCCCACCTATGCAGGAACATTGTCCCAGAGCCTTCTTCTGGGAAGCATCACATGATGGTGCTTGCACAGCACCTGGCAGGGTGAAAAATCAGACCCCAGCCAAGCTCCTGGCACATTACTTCTTAGAAATAAAAACTTTATTTGAAACGATAAACATCCCTGATTTAGAATGTTGTTTAAAGTATAAAAATCTTCAAAGACTTTCTCCAGATAGTATTTTGCTTATAGATTTCCCACCCCCCCCAGAAATCTGGATGTCTTCTTAATGGTTATTCTTTCCTTTTTTTTTAGACTAGAAAGTATTCCTCAGCCCCCACGAAATCTGTCTACACAGAAGGGCAAAAAGAAAGGAAAATGCTTCATGGGACAAAAAAAGCAGAGCTCTACAGAAACACTTTATATTCTCTCAATAAAGAATAATTTAAGTATTAACAAGTTGCAAATGTTGGAGAACTAATTTCGTATACTTTTCTTCCCTCCAAATTAGGCTGCTATTCTTTAAAATATAAAAAACAGCATTTTGCATTGTAAATTACTTCCACTTCTGATCCATGCAGCCTCAACAAGCCACACTGAAATTCACACACACAACAATCTACACTTTGCCATGAGCCTGAGCATACACCCTCCTCCTTTCGAGCCCTTCTTTCTAGCAATTCTGTGAGACTTTTAAAATGACATTCTGAGCAGAAAAATCCAGCAGCTTACTCCTGTCAGAAGGGCAGCGTGGGAAATGATGTGTGTGCACCAACTTTCCAAATTAATTGGGGTCCTGATGGCACACGGAGCAGCGCGGTGTGCGAGGAGAGCGGGTGTGGGACCAATTAGCATCTCCCTGCTCCCCAGGCATGGAGAGATGTGACTCTGCTTCCCTGCCATCCACACGGCACCCTGAACCCAAGGCTTCCTTAATGAAACACACCACCAGGCAGGGGCAAGGATTTGGGGGGGGTCTGACAGGAAAAGGAGAAAGGAACCCAAAATATGGTGGTATTTCAGATTTACTTTCACTGCAACCTATACAAAATGTATCCCTAGTGGCTCTAGTTGCTTGTTACCGTTATACATGAAGGAACTCTACATCAAAGAGTTACACTCATGGAAAATAGTTGTAAGGTCAGGTATAATCCCATCCTGAGCTACCTAGAAGAGAACAGGCAGCAGTGTCCTCTTCTGCAGTGAATATCTTGGGATCTACTCTCCTCTTACAGGCCAAGGTGCACCAGGCAGACCAGAACTGGAGACTGACAGCATTTAAACAGAGGAAATACTTTCATGCTGGTACATCCCACCCCTTGAGTTAAACGGGTGTAGAACTTTTTTCTGTGAAAACCCTTGTAACATTGAGCAAAATGTCTACTTTACAAAACAATACCCTAAACCCATTCTATTAGCACAGCACAGCAGGTACTCCGTACACATCATCCTGGAATAATTTTCATTCATAAAGTATCTCCCTCAACCTTTAAGATGCTCCCTTGCCATAGACACTTTCAGTGACAGCACTGTACATTGCAGGTGAAAAATCAGAGTTGACATCTACATTTTTAAGTTTAACAGAAAATGCAATTTACAACTTCCACACTTCCAGATGAAAGAAATCTAGTTATCTTTTATGAAAGCAATTATTTAAGCTATCAGAAATAAAACAAAGCAGCAACATATTTGACAAGCTACATGCCCCAAAACAGATGAAAAAAAGCAGGTAATACCTTCTTTCCACTAGCCTACACTAAACAGGAGCAAGAAGAAAGGGAGGGAGAAATGCCCCCGCCTTTTCAGGCATAAATTAAATTGACACACTCAATATCATCTGCATTAGGAGTACACTTTAAGTGACAAACAACTCAAGCTACGAGAGAGCCCTTCCCACTTCCCCAGTGTTCAGGAAGGCGCGTTAATACGGGACCCAAGCAAACGCCACGATGTTCCACACCCAGTAGCTTAGCGACTGCTTTTATTTCTCACGGCTTTTCTGAGAAAGAGGGGCAAGAGGGGGCTGAAGGAGCATGGAGGAAGCAAATGTCATGTTTGGTTTCTTTCTGGGTAGCTGATGAGAGGGAATAAGGACACGCGGTCGTTACGGACGGGAAGGATGCGGTGCTCGTGGAGGGACTCGGCAGCCGGCGAGTGGCAATCCCAGCTCAGCAGCTTTGCTGCCTCCTCATCCTCGAAGGCACGGAGAAATCTCACCACGTCTAGAGCACAGCCAAAGTAGAGCAAATGCATTATTTATTACCAGAAGCTTGAGAGAAAAAAAAAAAGAAGAAAAGATGCTCAGAGACTCCTTCCTCCCTGTAGCTCTCCAGTTCTTTGGCCACATCAAAATTCTTCCTGCTTAATCTCTGCTGCCTGCTTGAGTGGGGAAGAAAAGCCTGACTAACAAAAGCCAGTGTGCCCGCACCCAGCAAGGCTCTGCCTCCAGCACAGCAGCCCACAACCACCCCGTCTCACTTCCAAAGATATACATATTATTACCAGAATACTTCACCTGAACAGCCTTAATAAAATACGAGGGGATATTAACTAAGCTGTAAAAATCTATAAAAATTCTGCTTTACAAGAGATATTTACCTATGAATCAGCAGTTGGGTTAATTCATTATTCAGTAGGCTTGTTATTTACAGTGTATTACAGCTTTGTAAATTATTTATATGTGCTTGTCTCTGTCTGTGCATGGTTTTCCCTTAAGAGACAAGAAATGTTTATTATCTCCCACACAGGGAGGTTGTTTCAGTCAGAGGTAGGATATTAAAGCATCTGAGGCTTCACTCAGGCTTTCTCCTAACCTGCATTCTGTTGTGCTTTTGTGTATGGGATGCAAACACACTGAGCACAGGGATCCCAGGCAAATCCACCCCAGCATGTGAGAGGTTTTAACTCAAACCCAGCCTTTTTGCACCATGTAAGGATCCATTCAGACAGCTACCCCAGGGCCACAGCCAGCTGCAGCTCCATGAGGAAATAGACTTAAAATTTCATTCTGTATCAAGGTGCAAATACCCACCATCAAACCAGGCTCCTTTTCTAAAAAGGACAATTCTTATCTGCTAATGGTAGGTTAGGTTTTAAAATCTGTCACCTAATTGGCAAGCATGTGAATTTTATTTAGCAGATGCCAAGAAAACCATTGGAAGGACCCTATCTCCATCCTTCCAGATAGAGAGCTGGACTACAGCTATGGAAAAGATGAGCTATGACGAAAAAATTCTTTACTCAGAGGGTGGTGAGGCACTGGAACAGGTTGCCAAGAGAAATTATGGCTGCCCCATCCCTCAAAGTGCTCATGGCCAGGCTGGGTGGGGCAATGAGCAAGCCAGCCAGTGGAAGGTGTCCCTGCTCAGGGCAGGTTGTTGGAATGAGATGATCTTTAAGATCCTTTCCAACCCAAATCATTCTACGGCTCCAAAAAAAGTCATCAAACACAAGAGCTCTGCAGCACTGCTGCCCAGGGCCAGCTGCTCTGGGCACCCAGCATGAACCTGGGAACATTAAAAGCTCTCTTAGACTCAAAAAATATCAACAGGAGCTCAGTGGATTCCTTCATGCATCCCAAAATCAGTCAGCTACTCAGCTCCCACAGATCCCAGCTGCAGAGGAGACTTGCCAGTCCTCACATAGGTCAAACAAACAGGGCTTGGCACCCCCGTCCCTTGAAAAGTACCCCAGTGACTGCTGTGATCCCACCATTCCTTTCCTTTGTAAATAATGAGAAAATAATGATTAAACATGGGTTTTTAAGGCATCTAGCAAATTTAAGACTTTCCATCAATTAAAAAATATGAAGCCCACATTCCTGTATTAATGAAATTCCAACCCCCGTGCAAATGCAGCTTGGTGCTCATCCAAGATAAGCAGTTCATAGTAAACATGAGCCATGGCGTTTCCATTCCCAACATAAAAATACGTGCAGATGGACGTGTGCTAAGCCACATACCAGCTCTGAGTGTGCTTGCCTGTTCAGCAAGTGTAACAACAAATTTAGAGCAGGAATGCTAACAACTGTAAACAGCACGTTTTAGTATTTTATCCATTGATAAATGAGAAATTACTTTAAAAATACCAATTTAACCTGGAAGACGGAAAAATATTGACTCCAAAATTTCTCTTGAAATACTGTCTTGAGTAGTGATGAGAGACCTCAAAAGTGGAGTGAATGAAGGAAAAAAGGGGTGGATGAGCTTCAGTGCAAATAAAGGTACCAGAAAGGTACCACTGAGGTAGAAAACACCCAGGGAGGAGCAGCCAAAAGGGCAGAGCAGAGATGCAAAGGGCCAGACTGATACAATCACCCCTTGGGGCATCTCTAATGTTGGAGGCAATCAAAGATCAAATTTGCTCAAATTGCAGGCAGACAAGGACCTGACAGCTCTGGAGAGGAAGAGGAGCCCTTTTTCCACGCAGACCTGGGGCAGGCTGTGACCAGCTTGCACTGAGCTGGCAGCTTTGCAAGGTCTCACACCACCCCTGCCTGCAAAGCGCAGACACAAAGTGTGTTTAACTTGATTAAATATTAACAATGCTCCTATGTAAAGCCAGCATTAAATCACTAATCGCATTAGCAATTTTTTAAATACTATTGGCAATGTCTGGCCCAATTTATGTCAAGCCACCTCAACAAAGAAGTGCAGTCTTTTCATTACCATTAAAATTACAAAATTTCTAACCTCAAACAAGTCTGTCACACAGCTTTTGTTTCTTATTCCTGATCTACTGATCGTGAAAACTTAATGAAATTGCTTATAGATAACTCTCTCCCTTTTGAATTAAGTGAATGGATTTCCTTCCCATATCAGAAACCACAGCAGCCCTGAAAGGGCCCATTTTTCACTCTCACAGTCAGAGTTCCTATCTTTAGGTCTTAAAGAACATTGGTTTGTTGTCTTGCAAGATTTTCCTTAGTAAATACTCAAAATACAGTTTATTTATTCTTACACATTTTGATGATGCTATGGTTTCTCCATTCATAACTAACTTTCCAAGATAATGAAGATTTTTATTGACAGAAACTTGCTTTTCCCTCAGCTGCCTGAAAAGAATATTTATTAGAAATACTTCCAGTGGCTAAAAACCTGCACTTACATCTGGGCAACAAATTTTCCAGTGGGTCTCCTACATGAAAGTAATGTCACTACAAGACCAAGACCAGAATCTGAAGCAACAGTCTGTACTGAAAATCTGCAGAACCAGTTTTTTTTTTAACAAGAAAGTATTCTCAAACCATATCACAAATATATTTTGTAATACTCTTTCACTATCAGCTGAAGACTTCAAATACTTCTATTCATTATTTGTTACCAGAAATGAGATTTCGAAGAGAAAACGTTTTAAAAATAGGTTTGGTGACAAAGTTTTACAGAAACCATGCCACCAAATCAGATTAAAGGTGCCTTCAGTGTGCAGGGGCTCAGCAGATCCACCCTGTAAGAAGGAACTACACTAGTCCCAGACTTTTCAAACAACTTTATTCTTTCACACTTGAAAAACTAACTGGATTTAGACAAAGTGGGGAGCTTAGTAGTCTTCTCTTACAAAGAAACAGTGAGATCTACTAATCTTCAGATTTTCATAAGCATGGTACAGACAGACCATCAGACCAATTTTTTCGTATTGTAAATTTGCTCATTAGAAGCACAGTCTTAATGCAAAGGACAATATTTCTTGTGTGTAGCTGATACGCTTTAGATAATTATATTTCAGTACAGCTATGCAAATGCTATTTTTGTGCATAGTAATTGAATTCTAGTTTCTTTTCAAAGAGAGTTTGTGACAAAATCACAGGCAAAACAACAGTAATTAGTATATCAAGAATGCTACAAATCCTAACACATACATATAAATCCATACAACTTATTAAATATGTATGCATGGACACTAGATTTTTTTCATGGATAAGAGAGAGAGAACACCAAATCCAATTTAACACAGCCTCTCTTCTTCAGTATGTTTTATGGCTCCCAGCCCATACGAATCACTTAAATAAACATAAATGCAAACCCAATATTCAAGTAAATTATTTAAATGAAGGTTGTTGCCTTCATTTGTTGTGACTAAACCCAGTGGTTTAAATCCATCAAGCCCAAGTCTGAAGTCTTACACAAGCCTGCCCATCACTAGACTACTGGTGCTGTGCTTTGCTTGCCTTGCCATTTTTAAGCAAAAGGCAAGTGAAATCCTGTCTCTGGAGGAATCCAGGGGATTTTAACCATCCTTTTATATGCCCATTGCTCAAGGATTGTCTGGGAAGCTGCCAGCCCAGCCTCAAGCCATGCACAACTCCCAGCCAGCCCCTGGCAGCAAAGCCTCAGCCCTGCCATTGGGGAGGGTAATTCCGTGGCAAGGAGATGGCTCAGCTAAAGTCACCACTGGCCACAGCCAGGACAAAACCACAAGCATGGAGATGAGGGCAAGGAGAAGGTGCCCACAGCTCCCCATGGATGTGCTTTCAAGGATTCCTGCAGATGCAGAACTGGGTGCAGCCCTCATGGCTAAGGTAGAAGCACCACAGACATCCCAAATAACTGCATACTTGCTCAACAATCCATAAACTCAAAAGCACAGAACCAGGCATGACAGCAAAGGACCTTTCCTGCAACTGCTTTGCTGCTTGTTAACAACACTCTTAAACTAAACTAAAGATGGAACCAAAATTGTGCTTTTCTCTCTGCCTTCCCTCCCCACACCTACCCCGCCAACACGTAACACATCCCTCAAGGCAGCTCCCTGCCCAGGAGCTGTTTCAGCATTTAAACTCTGGATGGGCTCTAACAGGAATCGTTCAGCTGTCCTCAGAGAAAAGCTGGTTTCCCAGCTGTGTGTATCGACCGGGTATCTGCAGTGCAGAAGACTCCGTAAGCAAACAGAGAATGATGCCAGCTCTTCCCCCTGCAATCTGGTCCCTATTAATTTAGAATTATTTGAAAACTCCAATGAAATATTGAATTAAAATGTAATTGCAGGGGTTGGGAAAGGTTGTGGCACTAAAGCTCTTATGAAGCTGCTTCATCTACATGACATTTTGGCAGCATTTACTGCCAGCTATGCAATTTAAGCGTGGAAGCTTAATAGCCAAAGGGAGAAAGATCCCAAATCTGCACATTTTGGAGCGTCACCCCACATTGTAAGATAACCCTCCAGAGGCAGGATATCTCAATATACCAATCCTAAGCCTCCCCTGCAGTGAAAGAGAGTTCATTCAAAGGAAGAGACATTCCAGCAACAGCAAAAAAAGAAGTGTAAAACCAGCTCTTGGTTGGTTTCCACGTGCCATCTAAGACTCAAAACATGCAATGCTCTTGCTTCAGCCCTGTGGGCACATTTTGGCGAGCATTTTCCTCAGTGTATGGTGTGCCATAGTTGCACTCTCTCTTCCAGCTCAGTTATTTTTACTCTGCATTGACTCCCTAGCCTGGTTCACTATATTGCCATGATGAGGAAAGCAGCAGAGCAGAGGCAGCTTCAGCTGATGAAGAGAAATGCTCTTTAAGCCATGGTCTGAAAGAGCGTGGGCAGACAGTGAGTTAGATCCATGTTCTGCTGCTCCTGTTTCATATTCATTATCATCCAGCAGCAGCCACCAACGCACTCGCCCGCTCTTCTGGAGCTCAGCCACGCATGGCCACCCTGCTGCCTCCCCAGCACATGAGGCACGTGGCCTCCCTCCTTGCTGGGCTGTGCCTAAACCCCCTCTGAGCCCACGAGGGAGCAGGGCTGCAGGAATGACCCCACACCACCTTCATACCACCCTCCTCCTGCAGCTCAAGGGAGCCGTGCCTGTCTGGTCAGAGCACGGCATTCAAGGTGAGTACTCTGCTTCATCTCAGTCACATCCTGCACGTGCTGCAGCAGGAGTTAGCAACAGGACAGCAAATATACCAGGTATTACGTAGAGCCCCACTTTGGGATGGCAGAGCATCTCTGACCTCCCCAGTATCCATCTGGCTGTTTCCTACCAGCACAGACAACAGCTCACGCAGGAGCCGGAGAGCTCTCACACGCCCACCATCAGCTGCATGTATAAATAGAGACTCATCTGCTCCACAGACACTGTGTCCTGCAGCCCAAAGTAACTCAATATCCTCCCACCACGCCACCAGCCTCTCTCCCTCAGACGTCCATATAAAGATGCCTTCGCAGGCATCTTTAAAAAAAATATCCCACAACTCCAGCAGAGCAGAAGCAAGTTGTAAGTCAGCAGATCCCACACGAGCCTCACGTTTCAACCAGGATGCTCTGCCCACAGCTCCCTCCTGGCATCTACCCTGCTAAACTGGGACATGTGGAACCAGTCAGACTCCTGTGGCACTTCACCACATCCCGAAATAAATCCTTGTCACCAACTAGCATCTCACTGGAAAGTAGTGGGGTGCCACTGGGACACACAGTCCCGTCAAGGCAAGAGGTTGAGGAAGCACTGCTGCAGGTTTGTGCTGACCCCAAACACATCCCTGTGTGCCCATCAAGAGCTGTCCCAAAGATGGCACTGAGTGCCACTGACTTGGCCTCCCTTGTTGCAGGGACAAGTCCCCCATGTGCTGTTACTCCATCACACTCAGAAAGGGTTAAGCCAGAACTTGTTATCTATGCATGTTTGCCAGAAACACCGTGGCTGTTGTTTTATTCAGCCACAAGGAATGCAAAGACATTTGCCACAGACATGGCAAACATACCACCTCTCCAGCTAAAAGTACTAAATCCTGTCTCCCTTCAGGAAAAAGCAGATCCAGAATACAAATTACCCCAAGTCTACTAAGGCTCTAAACAAGAACTCTCCTCTTACCCCCTAGCTCTCATCAGCCCCAGAAGGATGTAGGAGGCTTCACAGAGATGGCTCTTTATTTATAGACACAGATTAGCATACAGGACTCCACTGTACAATATGTCCCCATGAGACAGAGTCCGAGGCGACACCAGCCACAGACAGTTATTGATTACGAGTCAAAATGAAGAACGGTCTGTTTTGAACCAAACAATTTTATTACAGTCTTTGCTACCAAGACACAGTGGCTCTGAAGACTGGCTTCAGCAAGCAAATCTCCAGGCAATCTGTCAAAGGCAATGCCAGCATATTATTCTACAGGGTTATGTGAGTGACCTTAAAGCAACTATATGGACCTCTGATATTTGTGCAGGTCAAAGACTGTCTTCATATATTCTGAAGACATATAGTAGATATACAGCCTTGTGTCAAAAGAGGAACTTTTTTTTTTTTCTAACTAAAGTCTTTTAGCTCATTTAGTCACCAAGAACATGGAAAGTTGAGAAGTACCAAGACATCCTGAAACTCACTTAAATGTTCATGCTTTCTATCCCCATAAAGAAGCTACCCGGCTTCACAGCAAATACCTTACAGTTCCCAATATCCTCTCAATCTCCAAAGCCAGTTATTTCACTTGGCTGGACACTAATTCCAGTTTGATTAGATGAGTATCAGCTTCCAGAGTTAAACTGAATCCGTAACATGACATGGAAACTAAACCTAGTGAAACAACTCCCATATATTACCACTTTTAAAAACATGCTCCTGCACAGCATTAGCATGACAGCAGCTCAGCTTCAGTTCCTTCATTCTTAAGTTGAGGGCATTTATTTAATGTCTATCTCAGCTGCTTGGGTCAGGGTGTATCCACCCATACTAACAGATTTCTGCACAGCACAAAGCAGTGGTTTTCTCCTAACCTGGGCAACAGCTACACTAGGTAGGCAACAAAGCCATGAGCCTGCTCCCAAAGAGCTCTTCCCACCTGTCAACAGATGATACAACACCGTGATGAATATCAAACAACCAACTCGCACACCAATGTGCAGCTAAGCAGATGCTTCCTGCCTTTCTAATAAAACACCTAACAAAAACAGTTTATCTCTTCTGGATCTGATGGCAAACAACAGTGAGTACTCCAAATATGCAGCTTTCTACATAAAACACCCACTCTGTTTTTCATAATGCTTCAGTAGAAAAATAATCACTTTCAGCAGAAGAACAACCATGTTAATTGAAAGTCTTGCAGTTCAGGCCTAATCCCAAGCACTGACCCATGCAGGTGAGGGAACATGAGCATGCAAAGGCTGGGATCTGTCCCATAGCTGAGATCATAGCAAGTGCATCCTCACTCGTGGGTTAAGTAACCTCCCAGTGGCATTCCCCACAGCAGAGAGGCAGGAGAGCACCCTTCATTCTCCCAAGGAACTGACAGAGAGGGTACAAGCACAACTTATTCCCAAAAGAGAAACTCGTGCAACTAACCTATCCTGCAAAAGCACTCACATATCTGCCTCTTTCTGGCTACAACTACCAGGCATTTGGTATTTTGAGAAAAGCAGGACTGCAATTAGAGCTCCGAGCCTGGAAAGGCTGTTGGATGAACTCTGCAGAAAGGACCTACTGGGATGCATGGGTTTCTCACTTAACCAGCACATAAAATAATGATCCATCAGCCGTAAGAAATACACTGCTGTTTTGTTTCTGCCATTCCCAACTGGTACATTCTCCTGCTTCAGCTACCCGCCATATTCAGAAAAGCAGATGGCATCATTCAAACAAAATTAAAATAGATAAGAGCATGCTAACTTTTTATGCCTTATGACGATCATTTTTATGATTTTGATTTGAAAGTGCGAAAACTATACCAGATCCAAGGTAGTATAAAGTGCGTCAAGGGAAAAGGATTAACAAACATCCTTCCACTCCCACAGCAAATGCAGATCCCACAAAGGTTTTGCAAACCTATGGTTTTAATATTAATGTGACTGAGGATGGCCACAGTTCAGGAAAAGTGAATTGAGGGCACATGCGTTTATGTATGATTATGTGCACACAGCAGGGAGTGTGCGCATAGGTATGCAACACACACATACACTGGGCTGCATCACAAAATCCTGGGGTCAAGCTGCCTTGCAAAAGTCACAGACACTTAGGGGTGAGGGAGTATTAAAGGCACATTTGAAAAAAAATATTTAGTTGGAACTGTTTTACCAACACAGCAGCCAGCACTGTGGGAAGTGAATAGATGGACAAACTGTGGCACTTTACCCCTTCAATATCCTGAAAAACAGAAGAGAGGCAAGGATGGGTAGGGGAGGAAAGCCTCAAGAGAGAAACCTCTCCAGTTCAGACAAGCTCATCCATTTCCAAACTCGCCTCATCTGTAACACCAGTGGCACCAGAGGTGGGTTTGTTTCCATGGCTGTGTGCACCTGGTGCTCACACTGCAGACATCCACCCCACGCCAGGAGCCACAACAAGGGATGCTCATGGCCCTGCAATCCTGCTCCACACCTCATCCAATGGGCACCTGCAGCCTGTGGAAATGCTCTGTGTGTGTTTGTTTTTCCAGTAAAAGGGGAGTGGAGAAAGGAAAAGAGTCAAAGTCATTGCAAAGGCACATCTGAGAATACAGCTTTGTGCAGAGATGTTGTGATACGTGGAACGCAGCCGAACTCATTTTTGAAAGCATTTTTGTTCCTCCTAAAGGCTCTGCTGCCATCCTGGCAAAGTGTACCCTTGTCAGTCAGTGGCTAACCTTGTCAAGGGGAAGAAAAGGCTAGGATGTGACAGGTTTGACAACCTGTCGGATGCCTGGTGCTCTGCTCTCCTCCTGATCTGATCACTATCAAACATTAAACCATTGTTCCTCCACACAGGAGTGCAACTTGATGCTTGCAAGCCTCAGCCAAGAAAGATAGCAAGGCTGGTGAGCTGCCAAGATCCTTGCTTTGTCCCTTCTTTGCATGTTCTAGACTTCACTTTTATGATCTGATTGTTGAATGTATCACACTGGGAGCAGTCCCACAGGAGTCCCAGAACAGGGACACTGAAATTGCCATTGGTTTTCAGGAAACTGAGAAGTAGAGGTGGATGATGGACCTGTAATGTATGAAAGGAGAGACCTGGGTGACAACTGCCTGGATATCAGTCTGCACAACCTTAGTTTGCAAACCAAATCCAAAACTTGGAGAAACCCCCAACAGACCAAAATCTCCCCCATACCCTCAGAAAAGCAAAACAGCCCTGCTCCCATGCAACATGTGCTGAAAGCCCTGGCACAGTGCACATCACTCAGCCTTTAGACACCCACTGAATGAGATCATCTAAACATCAGAACTCTCTTTCTCTGTGTTCAGGAGGGGATAAAATATTTTAATTCATCTCTTCCCTCCACACACAAAACCTCTGCTCTTCCGGAGCAGCTTTCAGGATTCAGGAGTAAAAGCAGCAGCACTGACTGTAAAACCCTGCTCTTTATGCTCTTTAATTCCACTGACACTGCAAGAGTCAAAGGCTGAATAGTCAGGAGTAAAAAGCATCCTGCAATCAGGAGCTTAGCTACAGCAAGCGAAGTTGGAGCTCTAGTGTATATTTGAAGAGGCCATTTAGCCAACAGATGCCAAGGACAGACCACAAGCAGCACTTAAATTGTTCTTTCATAGAGTTCACATTTAACTTATGGCAAGATGGTCTGTTATCTTCCCAGTGGGCTTAAGTCAGAACTTGCATCTGGTTAATTTGTTTCATGGAGACCTCAGCAACAAAAGCAAGATGCCTGCTGCAAAGCCCAGCTGCTTCAACATAGCATGGCCATCTAACAGGTAAGTTGATTTCAGCAAAAGGCAACCTGGGGGTTTCCTCAAGTCTCAGGAGGCTTGTTAACTCTTCACAACCTTCTCTAGTAAAATTCAAAGCAGCCTGGGGAGCAGCATCCCCAGCAAAAGAGTCCTCAAGTTGTACCATGCTAGGAGGAGGTACAACTGGACTTCCACAGCACTTTGAAGCGTGGTCTTGCCCAACTCATCCTAACAGATCCGAAGTGGGGCAGCAGGTCCAGCACTGCTCAGTTCCAGTGCTGCCCCAAGACACTGAGCCACGGGCACACGGCTGCAGCATCCCTGGGGCTGGAAGGAATGGGCTGCTCCTGCTCCCAGCTGCTGGCAGCTAAGGAGATGGAAACGTGCTGGGCTTGCAAGCACAGAGACCTGCTGGGTGGGGACAGTGGTGCTGCTGTGTGATAGGAGAGGACAGCAAGGCTGGCTCTGTAGGGAGCTGTCCTCCTTTAGATAAGACCAAACACACTAACTCAAAGGACCAGACAAGCTTTATGGAACACACAAACCCATTTCATGTCTTTGTAGCTTCTTTGCCTGAAGACTTGTGGATTTTTTTCCTGCCTAACAGAACTAACTGTTGTCTGAATAGTTCAGATTCTGCAGCTCAGGACATTGCCAGCACAAAGGATGGGTGAAGCTGCCCCTTCCTGCTCCACTCTGCAGCCTCCTCACCTCTGCTCCCCTCTGCAAACAGGTGCAGAGATCCCACACCACACATTCACCCAACCACAACCTTTCACTGCTCTGAACAGAGCCAAAACTGAGCTTGTGCAGAGTTTAAAACACAGCTAAGAATTTGGGAAAGAAATGCAACAGCGAGAATATTTTTCTTTTTCATAAATGAAGCTCCATGTCTCACATCACTTACGGATTTCCAGGGCTGCTCCCTTGCTGCAGACAGCTCACTGCTCACTTAGCTTTAAGGATCCTCCCTCTCTCTTTATGCACCAAATTTGTTTCTTTTTTTAAACAAATAAAATCTAAAGCTTTTTAAGACTGATTTCCCTTTTCAAGGCAGTGAGGAAATAGATTCCTTTTAGCATGCTTCATGCTTGAAAAGGTTACAGTGGCCTTTCAAAATACCACATGCTGTGCATTCTGTACAGCATTAATGACTTGGAGGATGCTCTGATACTTTCTAGTACATCTTAACCTTTTAAAATTGGGGCTTCATTGTCTTACCTTAATAAGGAGTTTGTTCACCTTATGTCACTTATGTCTCACAAAGGCCACCCCGGCTGAAAATATACATTAGATGTAAAACCACTTGTCTTGCGTGCATAGTTTAGCACATGTGGCAGCAAAGAAACAGCATAAAATAGATTATGTTTATTCTCTCCTCCCATTATTTCTCCCCACTCTGACTAAAGCTACCCAATAATCCCAGAGGAACAGTTCCCTGGCTCTTCACAGCACTTCTTTTAAACACAGGGCAAGAGGGCACCAAGAAAGGTGTAAGATTTTATTCACTGCACAGAAGTTGATGGGCCAGTGCAAGCACAACAGCTCTCTGGGAAAAGGGAGGGCAGGAATCAATAAGACATCAACAGTAATTAAAGCTGTCTGACCATTTTTTACATTAATCAAGTTTCCATGCTCTTGTGAATGCGCAGTGCAAAATCTATAGTCATAAAAGTGTCATTGGAAACACCCTATCTGCACTGACAGGTGGGAGAGAAAATCTTAAAAAAATTATTAAATATTTAATTTTAAGTGATACACACAATAGCACTTTCTTATGCAAAGAAAACCTGGAAAGCAAAGAGAGCACCCTGACACCCTCCCTGCCTGCTGCAAGCCCTGTCAGCCTAGACAACGCTGCCTTTGTCCAATCCACCAACCCTACCATTAACAACCTGAGGAGAAAAAAATCATTAAAACACACACCTAGGAGCTAAGATACAGCCACAACAAGAAGTCAATCACTCTTGCTGGAGAACAAGTTACAAGATGCCACGGAAAGCAATGATGTCTTCATTAGCTTTTACAGTAAACATCCCCTTGGAAAGCAGCCTTTATGATCCACCAAGGGCAATAAAGATGTCTTTACAAATTGATGAGACAAATACTTTAGAGGCATAGTTTCCTCCAGAGCTAGTGGGAAACAGAAGATAATAGCATTCTCTAAAATCATATATAGAGGGAAAAAAACTTATTCATCCTAATCATGGCAAGTTCACACACATAACACAATTAGGGTCAAGCACAGAAAAGGGCTTCAACATCAACAAAGAGTGAGGGGAGTTTCTGCCCAGGGAGGGTGCACTGAGGTGCCTGGAGAGGAAAGGTCTGGTTGGCCCAGTGTAAGCTGGATACCCACAGATCCAGCTGTACTCTCAAGTCTCACCTGTAACTGAGGACCATTCTGTGCCACAGCTTTTCACCATTAATTTGGGGACGTTCCTGAGTGATAAAACAAAGGAGAAGGAGAACAGAAAGATAACAAGCATCTGATACACAAGACAGCAGGTCTGAAATTCTCCTTGCACTAATAAGATATGATGCTGACCAACCTCATTATACAGAAAAGCCATTTTTGTGCAAGGACTGAGTTACCAGAAGCTAAAGAAATTAAATTTCCAGGTCTCAACCAGCAGTCTTAAAATTTAATTTTATCCAAGGCCTCTGCTAGCATGAAAATGTGGAATGCCTCAAGTAGAATAGCTCTGTTCTTCAAAGCAGTTGTGCTTTTCAGAACAGCACTGGAAGCAACTGGAAGCTAGCAGCACAGGTACTCCTGGGGGAGGGGACAGACAAGCAAAACAGAAATAAGGTTCTTTCCTTGCTGTTTTTTGCTCCAACTACACTAATTATGGATATTTCAAAATCACATTTTGGGCCACCTGGAGCACCTGGGGCTAAGCCCCAGGGACAGGGAGATCTGGCAGCAGTGATGCCCAGCACAAAACCTGGCCACCCCCAGAGCTGGCTGCAGGACCAGAGGGTTTGCCAGACAGGGAACCTTAGGGAAAGGACTGTCTGAAGAATTTGTCACTGTTTCTGTTACAGCTTTGCTGCCAAATTAAATACACTGCACCCCAAAAAATTATATTTGCCATCAAATCAACTCTGAGTACAGACATCACACACAGCTCTCCCTTGCAAGGATCCAGGACTTGTATGCTCTCCATACCTTTCTTACCACACTCCACATGCACTGGGTAAGCCAATCCAGTTTTGCAAGATGTATTGTTTAATTAATAATTTTGATGTTGGCAATTAAGGTGTGTTTGAAAGAAGATAATGAATATTTTTTCACATGAAAGCACCACCTTTTTAGTCTAGCAAACCTCTGTGCAAACTATAATTGATAGTTTGGTTTAACGTGGAATATTCCCACTGCAATTATGGGGTTTTATTGCTCTATGCTACTGCACTTCACACAAAAAATATTTTCATTATCATAAATTCCTTTGCTAGCAGATTGCTTAGGACAGGAATGGAAAAAAGCATCAGTTTCTCCAGAGCTGGAAATCTTGGCTTCTCTCTTGTAGCACAGCAGTGAAGGAGCTCTCACACGAGATGGTTGTGCCTGTCCTGACTCTATGCTGAAGGCAAAGCAAGATTTCAGCTCCAGGGTATTCCCTGGATGGGAAATGTTAACCCAAACAGGTTTTTCAGTTCACTGCTAGATATGTTTCTGCCTTAGCTCCAGGAATGAGCCTGCAAGGAAGCAAAGCAGCACCAGCTCCCTGTGTACCCCAGCACACCTTCTGGGGCTACCACTGTCCTTGGCTGGCTCACAGGTCTCTGAAGGCATCTCCAATTCCCTCTGCATGAGCAGAGAGATTCTGTTCAGGGCCGGAGATTTATCCCCCTTCTCTTGGAAAAACACCATTTCTCTCACCAAAATGACACAGCACTTCACTGCCTGCCTCTCCCAGAGCTCCAACATGGTGCCAAAGTGAATTCCCATTTATCTGTGGTTTCTACCTGTAAAACAGGAACCTTTGCAGGACTCCAGCTCTCCATCCAGAAACCCATCTAGGGACCCTGACCCCAACCCCCAGACCCAATTTCCAAGGGATGGTCCTACAACAACAGGTCATGTGCTCCCACAGAGTCAGTGGATAGGGACACTGTGATCTCCCACCACCACCATGACAGCCATTTGATAACTCATCTTCTGGAGCACTAATGACTTTCTACCACGTCCTCTGCCGTGACCAAACCACTGCTACCTGGAAAAAGCCCTGCCCAGGTCCAATAAAAGTTATCCATCTCCTCTCAGGAGAGATGACATTTACTTAAATTGATACAAGAAAATTCACAGTCTCGGGGCTTAGATGTGGCACACAGCACTTACTTACCAGAGTGCCTTGGTGCTGCCACCAAGCCCCACTCTTGAGCTAAAGCTCTTCCTCCCCTGCTTGGAAAGAGGGTTTACCAATCAAGAGTTGCAGAATACACTCTAATCCAGAAAGCAAACATGAACCAGCATGACACAGACACAAAGTTATTTTAATACCAGACAGGGCTCCCTGGGGAAGCAGAGCTCCAGCCACACTTGGCCACCCTGCCAGGACCTGGACCAGCAGGAAGGCTGCTACAACCACACAGCTTCTGCAGGACCATCCCAAACCAGAGTAAGGAAGCAAAGCACCCACTCGGGCAGATACTGACAGAGCCCTGTGTTCTTGCCCAGCCTCAGCGTATGAACGTGCTTGAACATGAGGTGCACAAAGCTGCTCAAAAATTCTGCTAGACTTGCTCTAAAATAAGTCTCAGAGGAAATGGCAAACTTCACTTCATAAGCACTTAAATAAATTTAATGCTATCTATAGTTGCAGTTCTAACTATAGCTACAGCTCAGCAACCCTGCAGAGTTGCATTTTAAGACATTCCTTAACTAGAAACAATTTGCATCAAGCTGTGTAAGGTGCTGCTTCTTACCAAGAACAGAGAGGTAATTTGCGCTTTTCCCCTTCTCGTGCTGTTTAATTTCCTAGGAGGCTCAAAGGCTCACCTGGCCATTAATATCACAATACCACTGAGTTTGCAGAACTGCTGTAGACTGTGATCATTAGAACAGCTGTGCCACAAGTACAAGTTTCCACAGTTCTGTCCCAAAACTCTGCTCTGCACACCTATAAAAGGACCATGACAATTTTACAGTACTTGTGAGAGTGCATAAACCTATTGTGCATATGGCACAGCAGCCCACACCACTTCTGGGATCTGAACCTTTGAAACCTGCATTTATAGGAGAACGCGGTGTGTTGAAAAGCAACGGGTCCATGTGTCCACTGCATCCCCTGTGAACAGTGACTTTCTTTCCACGTTACACTTGCAGCAGCAGCCCAGCTACAATTTTTCCACAGTGAATTGGGCCCTAATTACTGAACAGTTTGTGAACAACTGCCCTTAAAATGTTAACAGCTGAAATGATGATAACAATAATTCCATTTGCAGTTATAATGGCCCCTCATTAGAGCCGCTTAATTAAATATTTTCCAAAACTATCCCAGAAAAAGAGCCTGCTCTCTCAACTGTAAAAGCAGAATCCAAAGCAGCCGCAAGGAAATGGTGGCTTTTCCAGCTGAAGTATTTCCTACAGCCAAAGAGAAGGAGTGCCCTCACCCACGTTCCTCACACGGCAAACGTTGCCATCATTAATCCGTTCATTCAACAGGAAAGATGCTGCAGGTCTCACTGAGCATATTCCCCTGTGAGCACTGTGCCATAAATTAGGAACACTTAAACCATTTACACTTCTTTAGCCTTTATGCTATCTCTCCACCCTTTTTGCCAAGTGCCTTTGGTAGGATGACACAATTATTTAGCATTCTCCCACAAGTCAAAAGTAATGAATGTGCTTCCTTCAACCCAAACACAGCAGGATAAAGGCAGAGTTTCTTTTAAATAAGTGTTTATGGCATAAGCAGTACTATGGCAGGTGCTCTTCCAGCACCCTAGCTCCCCACCTTTGCAGAGCCACACCTAATCCTCTTAGCCACACTCCAACCAATGAAGTCTTCAGGCTACCTTCCACCCCATGCAAATGAGACTAAACAGATATAATGTAACACACCACCATTTGTTAACTAATCAAGATTTAATGGCAAACCATGATTGGTTACTTCACACAACCAGCTTTTTACAAGCAGAGAGATGGCCTGGAAAATCAAACACACAGTTGCTGTTGGGGTTGAACTCAACCCCAAATGAGTTACAAGTACTTCTGGCACATAAGGTAGGTGTCCTTTTTTCATCAGTGCAGTTGACAGAATCACAGTGTCTTCATAGGCAATAATGTTCCTTGTTTTCTCAGGCATCTCCGCCTTCCTTCAGGTCTTTGCAAAGCTGTTGGTAAAATCCAATTTTAGCAATGAATGCTTTCCAAAGTGCTACAGACAGCAGCAGGGCTAAAGCATCCATTGAAACCTGGGATAGTCAATTGGAAGCAATATGCAAAATGTACCATAATCCCTGAAGGGGATGACACCTTTGCAGTCTGACTCAAAACAAATTTCCACCTTGATTACACATCACAAAAAGATCCATCCTGCTCTATTAATCTAAGGGAAAAAAAGCCAAACAGACTAGCTTGGACAGGTCTGAATTGATTTTATTACTTCTCCAAATACAACTTCAAAATATTTCGGGCCTTTCTACCACCTACATCAGAACATGAAAGAATCGACAGCAATTTTTCCAAAGCCATAGCTGTATTATCCTAAATTCAAACTTCAAATTAAAGCTATTTTAATACCCAAAAACCATCAAAGCCCCAACATAAACTGCCCTTAAAGGATGCCCATCTGGTTGGGAATTAAAGTGGGAGGACATGCAGCTGCAGCCAAGAGGTAAGAACCAGTACCTTCAGTGTGATTTTATTCTGGCAAGATCTGTGTCAAAAGCCTTCACTGAAACCAGTAAACACTTCCTGAGGTACAAGAAAGATACAGAGTCAGGAGCCAGAAAATAAAAGCAATGATGCTAAGAAAAAGGAAGACTGGAGAGGAGAGAAAGCTGTTGGGGCTGGAATGGGGAAGGACTTTGCAGGTAGCCCAGCTCCAGAACAGAGCCCACACTGAGCACACTCAAGAGCCACTGCACAACACACGGGAAGAGGTTCCAGGAGCCTGTGTGATACAGCCAGCTGTTAACAGCTCCCCCTGAATTTGGGGCACAAACACACGCAGGAGCACTCACCAGATCCGAGTGTCGCTGCCTTTCCTGCAGACTCTGTCAGGCAAACATCTGTCAGAACGTCTCACTTGTTTAATCACATAACATGTTTCCTTTTCGTTTTTGGCACCTTATACTGACATAGTCTATGGCAAGATGTCTCTGTATCATGCTCCATCAGTGTAAAGCAAAAGAAAAGCTGTTTATAAATAAAGGAGGCACAGTTTGAGCCTGATATTAGGTTTTCTTGTGCTTGCTAGCAGCCAAACATACATTACAGCAGAATAATGGCAAATAAAGCATGAGCATATGCACAGTGCAGGAAAAGCACCCCTGAGCAGTTCTGTACCACGCTTTAATTTCCTCAAACATTATCTCTCTAACGAACTGCAAGCGTGATGAATGATCCTGTTCCTCTGCCTGGCCACGTTCAGACTGTTTCAACTGCTGTCTGTTGGTTACTGCTTCTGGACACCTGAATGTAATTTATTTTTCAAAGCAGCACTCATTCAATATTGAACAGTCAATACTCAAGAACACAAAGCGGGGGGAAAAAAAAACCAAAATAAGAAAAAAGTCCCTCCCCCACCAAAAAAACCCAAACCAACCAAAAAAAACCAAAACAAACCAACAACAACAACAAAAAAAAACCAAACAAACAAACAAAAAAAAAACACCACAAAAAATCCCCCTACCCCAAAAGCAGAAGAAGGGAGAAATGCAGCTCTCCCAAATTACTACTGCAGGTCTTCATCTGCAATTCAAGAATATTTCTGTGACAGATTAGCCTGCTAAATACCGATTGTATGAATGTTAAAAGTTAACAAGAAAGCAGTTAACAATTCCCCTCATTTCTGCAACTCCTATCCTATGCAGAATCTGAGACAGTAAATCACTGGATCTCTGTCTCAACAGCATTGCTAAAGGATAAAGCAGAAACAGTCAATATCAAATGGTTTCACTAAAACACTGTCAAGTTTTTTAGAGGCCATCTCCTTTTTAAAATAAGCATAATTTAATCAGAAGTTGAAAGCAGGACATAGGAAGGAAGTAGTAGTTACAGCCAGGGAGGCTGATTTGGTTTTCCAAGGAGCATCTCTGTCTGCTAGACTCCCTCTCCTGCCCACCCCAGCTGCAGTCACCACCACCACAAATCAGCTCCAAATAGCTGCGAGGCAAATTGATCACAGTATCTTAGCCATTTATTAAAGTCCTACTAAAATCCAGCAAACCAGTGAGAGGGAACAAGCAGAAAACCATCAGTGGGTCAAACCACCTGCACTGTTAAACACTTGATTTTCCCCTAGCTTTTTGTACAAGCACTCTGCATCCTAAGTGGCAAAGCATTAGGATTTTTGTTCCTCCTTGCAACACAACACATTAGTTCTCCACATCTGTCACCAGAAATAGAAATCTCTGGGGAGCAGCTCTGTACCCAGAGTGATGAATCCATGTGCCTGTGACTCCCAGCTCCCCTCTGCTCACCTTCCTGCTCTCCACTTGCTTGCTGCCCTGGCCCTCCACAGACTTTTCCCTCCCAGACTTGGATGCACTTGTCTCTCCAGCTGTTTTCCCATCATCCCTTCACCTCTACACTCATCAAACATGCTTTTAACAAACCACTTGAGATCCTCACAGCCAGCCTGAATCTAAGGACTGCTGATTCTTTCTGAATAAGATTTAAAGAACAGCTTTTCCCTACCCAGCCACACATAGCAGCTTCCACCCAGGGACAGCTCACTGCACAACTCAATTACAGCACATTTCTTGACCTCTGCAACGGAATCTTGTCCTGCTCATATCAAATCTTAGAGAGCTGAGAAGAAAGGTCCTTCTAGCCAGCAATTTCAACTGCATCTCCACTGATACAGTCCTGCATTCCTGCTTTTCTACTCAACCAGCTGTTTGGCTTCAGATAAAGGAAAACCTTCCCACCTTTCCTGAGTGTTATCTCCCAATACTGCTGGGAAAAGCTGAATTCCACCTCCAAGCCACCCACACCATGCACAAGCCAAGCAAAACAACCAGCCTCTGAGCTTTCTTCCACAGCAAGATCTTTTCCATACAGTTAAAGACTTGGAAAGTACACTACTACAAGAACACTTTCAATAAAAAAGTATCTTCAGGAGCCTCCAGCTCCTTTAGGTCTCTGCTGGTGCTGCCAACAGACCTGGTGGTCCTGGGCTCTCCTGTATCCACCGACATAATTTTGAGGGTGAGAACATAACACATCTTGCAGCACCTTCCAAAAGAATGGGAAGACCAGCTGGATCCCAAGACTTCACTGCTTTTTAGCAGTAAAAAACCAAGCAAATATCACATGAAAAAAAATCTGCACTGCAGAGGGACCCCAATAGCCAAGCCAGTTTTGAAGATGAGCACTACTTCTTACACATCCCACTGCTTTTTGGACCATTATACATTTTCTACTATACAGTGTTTCTGGAGACAAGAGGAGGATGGATGGTCATGGCACACCTGCACTGCCCAAGAACAGCTCAAACCACTCAAATTTTGCTATTTCATTAGGGCTCCAGCAAAACTAATTTTAAGTAATTCATAGCAATAGAGTCTTTTTCATCCAGGGATCCTAGAGGAATTTCCAGACCTAAAATGCTGCATTACTTGCATCTGTTGCTAGACACAAACTCATTCATCTAAGTCAACGATACAAGGGTTGTGTAAGCACTCCTTCTGTGCACGTACATCCTCCCCACAGCCAGCCTATTTCTTCCTCTCTCTTACAAGTCCATCTGCTGCATGCACACACTGGCATAGAAATTTTGAAGCCCCCATCCCAGCAGCTTTTGCTTAGGATGTGGCTGCTCAACCACATTCAACAGCAGTGGCTGAACAGAACCACTTGCACACCGTGAACAGCAGTGTCTGAATCAGTCCACAGGTCTGTTTAATTACAGCAGGAAGGCTTATTTATTATTCCCTTTTCAAAAGCAGTTTTTCCACTTTTGTGGGTTTTTTACCTTAAAAAGTTAGTATAACTGGGTTAACATCCATGAAGAATAGGCAGTTAGTTCTATGGATGAGATTAGCTAACAAGCTTGGGCAGGTTTTATGTTTGACTATCAGCTGATCTGGGCACATTAAGTCATTTATGTGGTCTCTGCTGCAGACACTCTTTACCTCACCGTGTAGGACTCCTCAGAACTACTTCTCTATTTTATTTTTTTTTAAGTCATACTTGAAGTAACCCTTAATTATTTGTGGTCTGGCAGAAGCTGTAATACTAACCTACTAATGAGAGAAATACAGCACACACAATAATTATCTGCCACTATGTGCACTGAAATGAAAGTGAGCACGTTAACTTAAGCCTGAAAGACTATTTAACTCTAAATTTGAAAATAGAATTTGATGGTGCATGATTAAACCTCAAATTCTGCAATCAGGCAGGCGTTATTGGAGCAAGAACATGTTAACTTTATAACAGCGGGAAGTTTCATGAAATCTTCCTTTAAAAAAAAATCAAGCTAAAAATAAGTACTCACTCTAAAACACCGTTTTGCTCTCCTTCTACAAATCTTTATGATTTACTTTTGAGTCAATAACTCACTAAAATTAACAAGATGAAATTATGTTTTGACAAGTTCCAGTGCTGATGAACAGATTTTTATATCACGAATCCAGCTTCACCTCATTTTTCCACCACAGCTGACAGTCGAGACGTGAATCATTCATTCCTTCTGGCCTTTGTGTATTTTATCAAATGCTACAGGGAACAACTAACTTCAATTCCCTCAAGCCATCTCATAAAATGCCAAACTTAATGTTCTTTCATACTTTGATAAAGCTAAGTTCTATAGGAAAGAAAACATACACATGGCCAAGCTCAACCATTTTGACCAGATGCTGCCATCAAACCAACCTGACCAACACAGATCTACTACACCTAATCCTGCCACTCAGTATATATATAAAATATACTACTTGATAAGCTTTCCACCATTATTTGGCAGCATACAAGGTTATCTTCTGCATGTGGCTTTGCAGAATGGGTGGGTGGGTATGATGGATAAACTTCATTTAGGATAAATATTTGTCCCTAGAGCTAAGAGCTGAAGTAATTACAATACACCCAAGAGGACAGGCACACGTAGCACATGCCCAAAACTTAGTGGAATTCATACAGAGGAGCTTTGGAAAGCTTCTGAAAGATGGTGAACAACCAGGACAGCAGCCAGAGCACTCCCAGAAGGATGCAGACCTGAGACTGCAAGGGGAGAAAGAGCAAGGACCATTTCTAGGCTGAACAGCAATCAGAAAGGATGAGCAAGGAAACTGTTCCTTCTGGTCAGTTCCCTCCCGAGTTGGTCTCCATCTTCATGAACAACCTCCTCCCCTTGGCTGGACAGCTCAGAGCACTTCAGATTTTGGGCAAATCTGACTTCTGTCCAAAGTCATTCCCTTTGGACAGAAGTCAGATGCCTGCACGGTTCTTGTTTCTCCCAGAAAACTGGAGCTGTTGGGATTCTGGCAAGCTCCTGCCACACAACAAAATTCCAGGGGAAAAAAAAACCACACCAAATTTTCACCATAGCCACTGAGAGAGGCAAATCTTAAGTAATTCTACTGAAGTCAATGGGCCTGCAGCAGAGAACATGATCCCTGTGATAACTCACCAAATCCATAAAGTCTCCATTTTCTTACACACACTGGACGTTTTCCATTTAAAGCATTTAAATGCAGCACCTGAGGTGCCCTGCTGAAGTCAGCAATGACAGCAGGTTCCACCAGCTCCTATACCCCACAAGGACATCATCCAAGGTCAGGCAGTGTGGGGGGACTTGAAGGATGCCTCCTCCTCCCCAAAACTGAGAATCTCCTCCTTTTGTGCCTTTACCAGGAACACCACCAATTGGAGCCTCCCGAGAGTGTAAGAGGCTGCTCTATTTGCAGCTGCAAACATTTTATTTATTCTGAAAACTCAACCAACACAGCTGTGAGATCTGAAATATGACTCGGTGGAGTTTGCGTCTTACTGCAGGCAATCACATTTATTATAATAAATAACTATAAATAAATAATGAGGTTGCTTAACAGGGACACTGGTAACCTGTCTAGACAATTGCAGTGGTGACGTACTCTGCACTGGAATGTCCTCCACGTTAGCAATAAGTCTTGATTAAAAGAATTATTTTTTTTTAAGCGAGGCAATGATTGCTTATTTAAAAATACTAAAGCCTGCTTCTCAGCTCTGCCAACACGCACTCAGCAAGCTTAGCTAGTAACACCTCGCTCTCTAGCAAGCCTTCACCGAAGCAGACCCTTAGAAAAATCAGGGAAACATTCCAGCATGCAGAATTTCTTGCCACATAACCCAATTTTTCCTATTTGAAGCAGCAAATACTGCTTCATCAATAGGCTGGTGTACCCATGGCTCAACAGCATCCTGAGACCATCACCCCAGTCATGGTGGTGCTCCGTGGGAGAACTGCTCCTCCCTTCCCTGGCATTTCACTGCCTGCTTAATGGAGAAAAGCAGTGGCCAAACTAATAGCTGGGACATATGACCTTCACTAATTAGCAGACCTAGTGGAAAATGCCAGCTCTGCACTGTCACTGCCTTGCCTTCAAGGACCCTCTGCCTGCGTCAGCAGCACAGAGACACTGGGGCCATTAACGGCTGCTCCGGGAGAAGGACAGATGATGTGAGGGTGGCTTCAGCAACCTGGTACGGAGAGAGAAGCTCTGAGACAAAGGAGTGACCTCCTGTGAATCTGTTTGTGGTGAATGTCTTCCCTCTCCATAGTGACGGGCCCTAGGAGGAACCCACCAAGAACAAAGCTAAGGTCAGCTGGAAGGGATGCGGAGCGAGCAGATGGCCACCTGCCACCTCACCAATCAGCAAAATCATTCACTTCAACTGCCTCATGAAATATTTCCTCACTTCTTTCTCTCCCTCTCTCTCTTGCCGTCTTCCTTCATCCATGCAACTGCATCCATTTAGGCTACAAGACCCATTTAGCACATAGTGGGGAACAGCTGGGAAAGCAACCAGAACAAAAAAAATCAGACCACGACCTCCTTCAATGACTCCCAAATCCTAGAGGCAACTGCAAGGAGCAACACTCCGGGAGTAACACAAAAAACATTCTTACTCTATAGAAATATCCCTTGCCCACAAACAGGTCTGCAGTTAAAAACCATTTCAAATTTTATTAATACTGGACACCACTATTCGAGAAAAGATCATCTTTTTTCCCTAAGCCATTCTTCTGCCCATGGAGGAAAATCCCAGTCTTATGAACTTTGTAGAAAAAAATTCTGCAAGCAGCAGCTCTGCTAATGCTCAAAGGGTGGCCACAGGAAGCTTGACCAAGGATTTGAAAGACATCTGGCTATGCAGGATAGATGCATGTTCACACAGGCAGGGTTTCATCAGTCAGGTCCTAGAGCTGGCTCAAAATCTTATGCATCACAAAAATGAAACCCACTATCACAGCTGCCTGTCGGGACTTACATATTTATGTCCACGGTTCACATTAGGGAATAAATATGGTATAGTTTTGCAACTAAAAAAAAAGTTCTGTTATTGTTATCAGTTCTAAATCATTAAGGCACATCCAGATCTGGGTTAAGCATGTTTTGAATACCTGTAATAAATACAACAAGTAGATTCCACACAGACTACATTTTTTCAGGGAACATGACCTTACCTAGTTCCTCCAGGACCACAGGCAGCCTTGCAATTTAAATCCTATTTCTCCCTCTAATTTCCCATCTCTTTTTTTTAAAGCTCAATTCCTTCAGTATCCATTGCACGTTAGATTTATAATGCTAATCAAACTTCTCCAGGTAGAGATAGAGTTTATAAATTAATCCTGGGTAAAATAAATACATCGGCCAATCTTGGTACAAACATTCCTGCCTCTGATTAATCTGAATTCCAGGACGTGTGGCATGCATTTCAAAAGGATGAAGAAGCAGGAAAGATGCTCTCCCAGCACTCAGCACAGCGTATTTGCATCAATGTGACCTCAAAGCCACAATGCCTGGGCAGGTGGCAGGATGAGACTCGCAGTTATTATGCAAAAGTACAACTTGCTGTGCTATTCCTTCACGCCTCCTTACCCAGGCAGGGAGCTCCAGGTGCACGGTGCTTGCTGCTGCCAGGCCTGGAGGGTTTGGCTCTGAACCCCAGGTACAGGATGGGATGCCCTGAGCCCACAGCCCCACACCAAGGGGCACAAACTGAGCCTTCCAAGGCTTCCTGGCTGCTCTAAGATATTTATAAACAAGTGCCCACAACTCCAGTTGTGCTTTCCTGTGTTATGCTAACTACAGGCACCTATAGAAGCGATCAATAATAGTCTGTGCCATACCCAAAGTACCCTAAAATGTTAAGTGCAGGAACCCTCACAGACAAGACATTACGGCATTTATAGAGGCTGCACTGCTCTAACAAAAGCTATTTATACACTAACTCAGCAGAGCTGAAGTGTTCATCTGCTAGCAAAATTGGCTGGGTGGTTTAAAGAGGATCCAGGGCCAGAAGTCTGAGCAGCTCTGTTGTCCCATATCAGGTGTAGCCCTACACTGAGCCAGCTCCCAGAGCAACCAGCAGAAAGAAAATGCATGAAAGCTGCAACTGAGCATTCACACATGAGGAGTGTAAGGGCATCAGGGGTATCTCAATCCACTGGGAAGAAATCATCTCAATTATACTGTTTTACTGCAGTGCTAAGGCAAGGCTGTCCAGCTTGCCATGCAAAGCCCATGAGCACAAAGAGGACACAGAGCTGTCCTTCAGTCAAGGTGCACTCAGCTTGACTCACCCACCTGAGAGCCAGAGAAGCAAAGGCTCCTCTGGCCACATCCCTACCAGCCATGTCAGCCCATACCTTCCATGACACTGGCACCACTGGCTCCTCCTTGGCTGTGCCACTGCACAAAGTCTTGGTTAGTTGCTATCAATGCCCTAATTTATCATTCTTTGCAGAGTGTTAAGTGTGCATTATATATCTGATAGGCTTCACTTTAGCAGACACCACTTGTTGGTGTAATATAGGTACAGTCTGAAGAGAAGTACTAAGTACCTTCCTCATTAAATGAAAACACAGTGGTCCCAATCACTGCCTTCAATTCCACAGTGAAATTCCCTCTTTCACCATGGACACAATACAATTGCCAATTAAAAAGTGAAAGCAGAACTCAGTGCAATACTAAAGCAATTAAACAGGAAAAAAGTCACGAGAGCAGGATGAACACAGTCTACTGGGGAAGAAAAAATGAAATTAGTCCTTTAAAAGCAACTGTAAAAAACCTGTATGTACTGGATTTGATTTTAAGAAAATGTTAGCAATAATACATATGCTCAGTTGAGTTGCCCAGAAGAATTAAAGAGAAAACAGAGTTTATAAAATACACTCAGAAAGCAATACTATTGTTCTGGTTTATGTACTGTCCCTGCCATACGCTGCTGTACTTCCAAATGCTTCAGAGATCACAAAGTGCTCTCCCATCCCCAAAATGAAGCCCAGCAAATTGCTAATGACAACAGTTAAAGCAAGATGTGGAAACCCAGTCTAAAAATGAACAATGTCAGAAACAGCACTCTGGTTTAACAGGCCTAACCAGGCAGCCAAGGGCAGCTCACAGGCTGGTCCTCCCAGCAGACTCCTCTAAAGAGCCAGGGCAAATCAGGAATTACTAATTACGAGTATCCAAGGAGGATGCAGTGACATTTCTTTGTAAGGCTGGAGCATTTTGTGGCTATTAAACTGGCTTTTAACCTCTCATCCCATCACACAACTCCTCTGAGTTTTGTGGTCCCAGCATAAACCCTGTGGAAAAGAGCTGACACTACAAATTCCCAGCTCTTATCATTAAAGGTAGCCGGATCCTGATCTTCAACCAATTTAAGACAGAGATGATGCAGGGCATGAATTATCTCCTTTCCTGGCAGGCAGCCTCTCCAGGGAAGGGGGCTCTTCATGCAATCAATGGGATGAGCACCATTGTCTTTAACAGGGTGAGCTGGGCCATGAAAGCACCCCCCCTGCCAAGCCCAGGGCACACACGACGGGGAGCCTGCAGATTTTGGCTCCACAGCAGCCAGACCAGGCAGCTCTGGAGATCAAATCAAGATCAGACCTGGCAGCACCCCAGGGCACAGTATCTGCTTTGACATTTTCAATGCCCTGTGGATGCCTCCAGGAGCAAGCTGAAGGTGAGCTGCCAGAGGCATAACAGCCAGTACAAACTCCTTCCCCAGGTAGTTCAAACTCACAGTAACCTTGCTGTTAACTCCCAGAAAACTTAATTTCAAGACAGAACTGAAGTCCTCTAATGTTACCTCTTCTAAAAGCTTACCTTGTGCTCCAGAACAAAAATAAAGTTCTAAACACAAGGGAATGAAAGGGTTACATGATCTGTGTGTTAGGCAGGTCTTAAAGTGTTCCAATGTCTGGGCAACTGGTAAGAAGGGGGATCTGACCTGAAATATCTAAAAATTCCTATGTGTTTAGGAAGCTTTACCAGTAAACTCAGCTATCGATCAGAGTACTGACCCTTTCAAGCTTGCACAAACCTAGAATTTTAATATCTCCTCCAGGTATCAAGAAGAAATTCCAAACTAAGGCCAAGTCTTAACAATACCAAATAATGTTCTTTTAAAATTTGCTATTATATCATGCTACTAAACTGCTGACAGTGAAGCACTTTCAGGTATCCTGTGAGCATCTCTAGCATTAACCACTGTGGAAACAAATATTCTTGGACAACAAAGCAACCAAAGAGCTTCAGGATGCCCAACTGCACACACTCATCCCTTAACATAAATATTGTTCTGAGACTCTAACATGCACAAACTCTTGAGATTTTCTTGCTCAACCTCTAAATCTCAGGTTAATTTCATTTTGTCCACCTCCACTCTTGGCTTAAAACCCAAGACAGAGTGGTGTAACAACCTTCAGACGAGCTCACTTTCAGCTCCTAAGCTGAGAGCAATGAAACACTCAGTCCTGCAGGTCATAGGCCTCCCCTCAGCAAACATCATCCAGCAAGATGCAGGACATTCAACTCAGAACAGTAATTCCCACCTCAGGAAGTCAGAGGAGGTGCAGCTCAAGGCACTGCACAACTCCCATCTGCGGGATGCAGGAACACACAGCCAACTGCAACGAGCAGGGAGTTATCTCAGGGAAAAGGTGGTGTTTCAAAAGCAAAACAGGCAACAGCTTCCACTCTCAGGCTTCGCTTAAAGCAGATGCTATTTGATTTTTAAATCCACACCTATATACAGTTACAGTGAGTGAAAATGTCTGTGATCATTGTGTTACTCACGAGTTGCTCTAATTATTAACTACAGCTCCGTGGCCTATGGTGCCCTCTCCAAAGCACCTGCAGGAACATCTCCACTACCATTAACAGAAATACCAGTCCTGACCTCAAGGGGACCTGTCTGGGAGCAGCCAGAACCCTGCAATGCTGCAGGAAAGAGAAAGGTTTGCAGCACATGGGACTGTCCTGCTCCAGCTCCATCAGTCACTGCCTCCACCTGCCCCTCCTGTCCATGGAAACAAGCACACCAACCCACTGCCACCACAACCCTCTGGACTTCAATGAAGCAGAAAGAAAAAGGCTAAAACTCTATAGAGAAAAGCTGCCTGCTGGTTTGCTTCTTACACCGAATTGTTCCTCCAGCATCAGCCTGTCCCCTCCAAACTGCTTTTATATCTTGCTGTACAAAATGTCTTTTTCTTCTCAGGGAGGCTGGAACATCTCATAGGAATGATGACCGGATTTCACAATATGTGGTTTTGAAGGTTGGTGTTAAATTTGACACTGTAGCTCCAAAGTAATTGTGACTAACCACTAAATCAGCATGTGTAATGGATTCCTCTGAACATTTATAGCTAGCAGTTCCATTATGCTCTAATCTGGAAAATGTCTAAACGACTCTCCACAAAAATTAGATGGGAACATAAATGTCTTGATAAAAACAAGATTCCAGAGATACTCCACTTAACCACAGTGACTTCTAAAACATAATGTCTAGTGCAATAGCATCCACTGGAGCGCAGTCATTTGCTATTTGATTTTTAAACCCATGCTTTGAGACATCAATCTAAAGGGCATCAAGTCTATGCGAAAGGTGAAACAATTAAGAACAAACCTCTAGGACAGTGCTGGGATCTGCAAGGAGAGTGAGTGGCAGCCAAGGAAATGAGGAGCACCAAGAGGCTGCCTGGGAGCTGTGGAGGGAAGCTGCCTCTCCCTGCTGCCAGAGGGTAAGCTCAAAGTCATCCTGTGTTCCTGGATGCTCATCCCTGAACATCATTTAAATGAAAACCCCTCAGCCCACAGGAGAACAACACATTTTAAGAACTGTCTGTCCTGGTTCAGATTCAACCTCTTCCTAAAGCTGTGATTTCCAAACTCAGAAGGTCTGGGGATAACACAGCTCCTAAGAGAGAAACACCACCTTAGAGATCTTGTCTGCCCTTTCTTATGCAGAAAATGATGCCAGAAAAAGGCCTTTATGCAATCAAACCACAATAAAAATAATACAATTAGCTAAGCATACAAGAAGCAAAAGAGGGAAGCATTACTGATTCATTCCATTTTCCTGGAAAAGCTTGAGCTGTGCTCAAGCAGAGGACAAGTTGAAATTTTCCATTAGTAAAAAAAAAAAAAAAGGAAAAAGCTTGTTTAAAGAGAGAAGGGGAAAACACACCTAGGTTAGTGTTCAAGTACAGCACAAATTTTACCACAAAATCTCTGCTAGGCAGAAACCCTGCTCCCAGCCGAAGGAGCAGTGGAGCTTGCAAAAATGCTGCTCATTTAACACAAAAACTGTGTAGAAAATAAAGGCCATAAGAGAATCTCAATCTTCAAGCAAGGAGGGAACAGACAATTTTTTTACAGTCCTCTCCGAAAATTTTCCTCCAGCTTCCCAGTCTGGGGGGCACCTGGGAGGGGGAACAGGCAGTGAGGAAGAGGAGGCTGGGATGCGACTGCTGCAGGTGACCCCAAAGAGCTCACAGCACTTGCAGCCTGGAGTGATCTCATCTTACTCTGGGCCAGCAGCACAGGCGTCAGTCTAAACCAGGGACTTTAAAACACTTCACCACTACACTTTCCTGAGCTGTACTGTGCACTCCTACACCACAACCAAGGATCAAAGCCAAGTGATTGCAGCACATCCCAGCCCGGCTCCCTGCATTAAAGTGAAGGGGGTTGCTTTTGTCCTTAACAGAAAGGGATGTTTCATCTCAGCTGCTCAAGCAAAGATGAAAAACCTCTTGCAAAATAAAAGAATGTCGTCCACATAAGCTAAAAAGTCTGTCTTCTGCTCCTCACTTCTCCAAACATCCAAGACTGGCTCCCAGCAGCTATCACACTGCAGATTTTAGGATCACTTACACAAGCACAGATCATGCCCTTGTACACAAGGACACAATGTACTCCTCAGCTTCCATAAATCCTACAGTAACCTAAATCCAAAAGAAAGCACATCTCCCAAGTCCTGTAATAGAGCCCAACACAAACTTCCACAAATACAAAAAAAAAGGAATGACTTCTGGCAGCCCAGAACTGCAATTCCTGCCTTTACATTGCATCCCAGATGCCTGCTTCCTCTTTCCACAGGAAATTACATCAGTCCTCTGCTATAATCAAAATTATTAGCCATGCCTTTGAAGATACAGTCCTACATAGGCAAGCCAGTTGGAAATGCTCATGTGTCCAGGGACTTCTGTCTGCCAAGTGTTTGGTGGGAAGAGATGAGGTTCCCACCCCAAAGCTGTTCTCAATAAGGGTCTTGAGAAGCCAAATACATGAAAGTCACAGGAAAGAACGTTGGTAACATGCGCTGCCAAAAAAAAGCAACTCACTTGACAGACTGTGTTACCTTCTCTTGATGATCAGATTTCATCTTGAGTGCCCATCACCACAGATAACAGACCTCAGGTTTAACCAACCTAACCTCCATTCTAAACAACTAAAGGTACTGGGAACTCCAACATGCTCTGAGACATACAAATATCCTTTAAAAGAGTTTTAATCACTAGAGAAAAGAGACCAGAATATCACTTATCTTGATGGACCATTTTATAAGACATTAAATATTTTTACTGTAAGGGAAAAAATAAAGTATGATACTGCACTTTATACCCATAACTCTTCTATGATTACAGAGGTTTATTGCAGGAAGCAATTCACCTTCCTGACATCAGATGATACATGAGGAAAAGCAGAAGCAAAAATGTTCCGCTAATTTCAGAAAAATAACATAACATGATGGGAAAAGCAAAACCAACTCTTCAGAGAATAAACAAGAGAGCCTTAGATTCCTTAAAAAAGCCTATAATTGCAATTTCCAAAGTACAGTTAATTTGTAACATTTAATACACAAGTTGTCATCAGCCTTAAACCTCAATTTCCAGACTCAGCTGTACCTGGGAGAGCAGCAGGATGGGCTGAGCACACAACCAAATCCTCCAGCACAACTGCTGAGCCTCCGCAGCCAAGCCAGAGAATCTGCTTATATATTTTACAAATAACCAGATCCCTCCAATAATCCAGGCTCTGAGAAATTTTTATCTCACCATGAGCTCAGTTATTCTTAAGTCCTTTCTGTGTTTTTTTCTCTAGGCTGCCTGATACACTGACCAATTTTATAAAAAGGATTGACTGGCGGGAGGTCTGGATTCAGGTCAAACAGAGTTGGCCTTTTTAGTGTGCTCTTTCAGATGCTGATGGAAAAGAGATCTAAAGCTCTCATTTTCACCTATACCCTCAAACAAACCAGGATGCCTGCCCAGGAAAGGCATCTCTTCCCACAGCTTTCTCCTGCAGAGGCCTGGCTGTCACACCGAGTCTGAAGCAGCTGCTGATTTTGGTTCTCCAGGTCCCCAACCCAAGGCTGATATACCAGCCAGGATGGACAACATCACATGGATCCATCACCTTACCCAAGCTGCTCCCCAGGTCTTTGGGTCCTGTAGCAGGGAATCTCAACTCTCCCTTGTCTCAGCAAGTCTCTGCACCCTCTGCTTGTCTTGGTGCACACACAGCTGCAGCACTGACCACCCCAAGGTGTAAGACAGCAGGAATTGTAGCAGGGGAAAGCTGATATCCCAAACAAGAGAGAAGACACACAGAACCCCAAGTATGCAGAGCACAAAACTTTGCCACTCCAGGGCAGCACAATGCACTGACACCATTACTGATCCCTATTCTGCAAAGCCCTCAGCAATAAATTTAAACACTTTGAGCCCATGCTTAAAGCAATATATTTAAGTACTTTTGGTAACACAACGGAGTTCAGGCTTGACAAGACATAGTTTGTGTGCCTCTTAAAAGCTAGTGATGCACAACCTCCTTCTGATCCCATCTCCAGAAATATCAGCACCATTACGTGCTTACACTTAAATGTCCCGATAAATAAATTTTAAAACATTTATGGCAGATTTTTCCAAAAGCTGTATTGTACTAAGCCCCAGGCCACATGTAATTAGCACTTTCATCCTTGCAAGGAACAAAACAGCTCAGTAACTCAAAAGACAGGGCAGTGCTAACACATTTCCTGTACAATATCTTCTGCTGACTGTATTTCTAGCAAAACTGCAATTTCTTCTTGCACATGGTAGCATGTTAACTATGCCACAAAATACTGGGTGTAAAGCAGCTTGCAGAACTCTTTTCCTAGCCACTGCCCTCTTGTTCAGCTGTTCTGCATCACTGCTAGCAAACTGTGAGCTCCAATCTCCAGCAGGTATTATCAGCAACACCCCATAAATCTAACTCAGTAAGGAAGTTGTCTCTATCCATAAAATTCTGAGAGCGCTTGTATTCCAACCCAGAACACTGCTGACATCCACAATGCAACTATCAGCATGGAAAGTGAGCCAGTAGAAGGCTGGCTCATCTCAGGAAAAGAAGCTGCAGGTGCAACTACTCTTTTCATTTGTTTTCTGCCTCTTCTCTGGAAATGGGATGAAAAAAAGGCTTTCATAACTCTGCTTTGCAAAATCCATCAGTTATGTTTATGGGCTCACCTGGGGTCTATCTGAAGCAGGACTGACTTAAATGGCAATACAAGATAGTCTTGCAAATTAACAGAGTTTAAGAGATACAAGGAACTGACTTCTGAAGGAAGTCTCATGTCAAGAAACTGAAGCTTCTCCTAGGTCTCTTCTACCACTAGATCTACTTCTGATGGTCTAGTCTCCTCCACTGTGAGCAGCAGCAGCTTTGACAACCATGAGACAAAGCAGCAGCTTCAAGCACAGCAGTTTCATTCCTACTGACTTTGGTCAGGACATCTGGTGTCAGACACCCAAAGTCTCCTGTCTGGAGGGCAGGTCCTGGCTTTTCTCACTACACCCTTCAGTCAGAGCACCAGGGTCACAAACACACCTTTAGAGCATGATTAGATCTTACTTTTAGGATCTTCCTAAGTTCCTTTCAAAGAGCAAAGTTGTACAGTGCTTCATCCATGAAAAGGAGCGAAACCAAGATGATGCAAGAGGTCTGGCCTGGAAGCACTGAGTGTGTGACCCCACTCCAGCGTTCCTTTCAAAGAGCAAAGTTGTACACTGCTCCATCCATGAAAAGGGGTGAAACCAAGATGATGCAAGAGGTCTGGCCTGGAAGCACTGAGTGTGTGACCCCACTCCAGCAGCCACATGGACAGGGAGCTTCCCCCTTACCTTCCTGGGAAGGGAAGGAACACCACAGCCCTCCCAGGACACCAGCACATACCCAGCAGGCTGCAGTCACCTGGCACTACAGCACTCTGGTTTTCTATTTAAACACTACAGCTTCCCCAAATTCAAACTGAACAAATAACAAATAACACAAATATTTCCAGTACCTCTACCTAGGACTAGTCACATATAGGCAGCAAAGCTACTACATGCAGCCAGGCTAGGAAATCCAACATCCTTTATGCTATGTACAGATGGAAAGATATCCTTGTGCAAAGATCTGAATTACACAGACGAGGCAGTGGCTGAGAGGAGATGACAGACTTGGTGATGAAGACAGGACTCATGCCAGGTGTAATGTCCTGGCTTCTCAAATCCCACTCTCATGTTTATGTACCACTTTTCTTTCATGCAGACCAGACTTAAGCAGCAACATGCCACATGAAAGCCAAACAACTGACCCTTATAGTCAGCTGCATTTGAAACCAAAAATTCTACCGCACATTTTATTGACCTATAGTTACTGGAAATCACCAAAGTAAAAAAAAAAACCCAAACCTACTGAAGTTTTGGCTAAAGATGTGCACTTAGTAAAAAAGAAAATGGGGTGACCATGCCAAGACAAGCTTGTTCTCTTACCAGAGACTGACTTGCAGCACACAAGAATTGAAGGAGTTAAAGACTAATTTATGCCATTTATGTTTTTGCAAGTCACTCAGCTACCATCCAGCAGGCACATCCTGTTGTGTCTGACATTTCCTTGAGCACTTTTGTCTTCTCCATTCTCTGTGCTACCACTGCTCTGATTAGATCCAACACCCCCCACAGAAAAAGAAACAGCTCTGTGAAAGGCAGAAGCCACACAGCCATCTTCCTCCCCGTCTACAGCTGGTGGAATTAGTTCCAGGAGGAACAAAAACTGGCACTCTTCTGAAAATGCTGCAGGGACAGACACCTCCTCCCACCTCCAGCCCCCTTTGAGTCCTCCATGGGGAGAAGAACCCCCACAGCACCTTCCCCATCAAGATGAGTTAACTGCTGGCAAAAAACATGATAAAGTTAGTATCTGGCAGGTTTTGCTTAAACAGGACACAAGTTTACTCCAAATAACTCTCTCTGAACCCACAGTAAAAAAAAAAAAAACTTGCTACCTCAGAATGGCTTGGGATTGCTCCAGGGACTAACTTTCCCACAGGCAAAAGGAAATGCTCTCCCCTCAGTTACCCTGAAAAAGAAACTCTCAAAAGCAGCTTCTCTGGCTCTGACCAAGGAAACATTGTTTCGCTTAACAGGGGGGTTAAAATAGTTGCTTTTCTCTGAGCCCAAGGAAGGCTGGAGGAAATAATCAGTGGCAGAGAGTGTTTCAGTCACTCAGTTTGGGCATCTGCCGAAGGATCTTACAGTTCAAACAGAGCACTGAATGAGCAGACTGCCATTGCTGGGAGCCTTGCAATGTTTTAACTTAGCCCCCCAAAAAAAACCAAAAAAGATTTATGGCAGACTTGATCTTCCAGCTACTTGGACCTCTAAGAGCATCAAAACTGCACAATCCTTTTGATTACGGGAAATTAGGAGCGTTTGCTACAAGGATCTCATGAAAGGCATACTCTTCTTCATGCCTTTATGGAAATGTGCAAAATCATTTATGCTACAAGATTATCTCCCTCGTAGCTGCATATATTTAGTTATATTACATCAAAAGTTTGGCTCCTTCAGAGTTGGATAAGCAGCTGAGAAGCAAGAAGTAACATGATTTGAGTCTCACCCCTAATGGATCTTATGATTTATAGGCCTCTAAAGACTAATGATTTTTTTCAAGACTAAAAAAGAGGAGATTTCACTCAAAGCTGTATATAATAGCTTAAATGGATTCTGTCTTTAAAAGCTGAGAAAGAAGGCTAAAGTTGGGGAAGAAAAAAAGCTGGTCCTAATTGCCACTTATTCAAAAACATTATCTTGTTACATGCATATATTCACTATCCACCCAGAGATATGGGAGTGGATGGAAAAGACAACAGCACATTAAGTGTTTAGACTTTCTATTTCCACAAAACCCACCCCACTCGATGTTAAACACAGGTCCCACCCAATGAAAACACATTAAAGGAAATCTACATTGGCTGTTTACATCAGCAGTATGAACTTAAGTGCAAAAGAATAGATTGCTTTGGCTTCTTAGTCTCACATTAGCAAATGCAATTATCTTTCATTAATTTTACAGAGTGTTCACAGTAGAAATTAAATAATTTCTTCATGTCTAAGAAAAACTTTACCGTGTTAATTATTCATAAATACCAAAGTCTCCTACTTATTACTCATCACAAATGTGATTCGTTTCAATAACGCCTGAATAATTCGGTGCTACCCTATTAGTCCCAGAACACAATGTACAATTGCCAGCATCAGCAAGTCAATCACAAACAAGAATCCACGCTTGCCAGCTGCCAAGGGAGAAGAGGAGGAGGAAGAAGAAGGCAGGAATGGCATTTTCCCCCCACCCCAGTCGCTGTGCTGCCTCCATCATCCCACAGAAAAGCAGAGTCCCACATCTCCTCTCCTGGCTGGCTTTGCTTCCACCCAAGATGCTGCAGACTCAGGCACTGCTCAGGCTGGAATTCCATCCCCAAACTGGGAGCAGGGAACCAGGCTCCCCAGGGACCAAGGCAGCAGCTGGGGATGCTCCACAGCTTTGCTTCCCTGTGTATTTACATCTGGGCAGGCAGCTATCCAGCAATGGGAATTAACTGATCGAGAAGGGAAAGGGAGATTAAATCCTCACAAGTATGTAAGGAGCCTACAAGGATAATTCCAAAAATGGCTGAGGGCTGCTCACACACAGTAATCCCTGCAGAGTGAAACAAAGCCCAGGCACCATTGCTGCAGCAAAGTGGTTAAATAAGGAATTAGCCAGAGTTTGGTGCCCTGGCCGCTTGGCTGCTCAGCAGGTTGAGCTTATGGGAGGGGAAGAGATGACTGAAAAGTTACTGCAGGAATAAAATAAGCTGAATATGCTGGAGTTACTGAAGAAATAATACGAAGTCTTGTAACTTAAAAAAGATAAACTTGTCCACATCACCAAAATCTTAAGAGTTGCACCAAATCACAAACACACATAATTTTTTTCCATAGAAATGTCAAGAAAACCTTTGACACAAGGCTCATGGGTTGACATGGGTTCCATCCAGCCCAGTTGTCCTGCCCTTGGCATGGCTCCCTGGACCCTGCTGCACTTCCCAAAGCCTGTGTCTTCTCAGAAAGACACATTCCAGCATCCCATTTTCAGTCACATATCAATTATTTTTGCTTTCTAGCAAGTTACGTGAGCTAATTTGGGCCGATGCCATACAGAAATGCTGCCTTTATTATTACAGTTGTGGAGAAAGTAAATTAATGCAAAGGATTGCACACAGAGGCCTAATCCATTTGAGGTAAATCAATGCATTGCACATTTAAATTGCTCTGCTTTCCTTCAGAAAAGTACATTGAAGTGATTCATTAGGCACTGAACTGTTCACAGAAACAGACCAATTCTCTTAGGCATGCCAGTGCATCTCTGCTAGTTAAATTTAAAAAGCAATCAAATCTACTAATAAGTCCTTTTTGCCGACATTTACATCAGTAGAGAACATGATTCCTGACAATTCAGATTAAATAAATGAAGCACAAATTAATCTCAGTTAATATGTCTCAGAACCAATGCTTGACTTGTTAAAGTTAAAAATCTGTCTTTTAATAAAAATAACTTATTGGTAATGCCTGACTTCCAAGTGCCTTTGATAACCTTTATTAAAGGTTATAAAGTTATCAAGCGAGATCACAAGGCACAATCTGTGCCTATTTTAATACCGTCAAAGCATTTATTTATAATTTAATTAGAATATTTATAAATTCCAAAAGAAAAATTAACAGAAAGGTACCCTTTTAATAAAAAGTAATCAATTCTTAGTACAGCAACACCATGACACAGTGTTCAAATTCCCACTCTCTTCTTTAGGGAGGACCAACTCAGATAATATATAGAATAAACAATTCAAGGTATAACACCTGTGCTCATATCATACTCTACTGCAATCACTGAGGGTTATTTCTGCAACAATTAATACCTTTTCTCTACCCACAAGAAATTCTCCAAATTTAAAGTAAAAGGCAGTAGGAAACATATACTTTCAAATAACTGAAAGTCAATTTGCTCTTTATTAAAGACTTAGAGAACTGAAGAGACCTAATATGAAAAATTATTTTAATCCCTTTAAGAAGTCCAACACTTTATCTGCAAAACCAGCAATATCAATTTAGGGAACTTTGCAAGTCCTATAGCTCAAACCTAAAAAACCCATGAAGTTTATAACCAAGCCTTTCAAGGTTAGTCCTTGTAATGGGATTAGGTAAAGGAAACACTTGTACTTAGGTAAACAGTGCTTTGTCCTTCCCCTCAGAATCCATTTTTCACTCTGTAGGGTGGTTCACTGCTCCTACTGCTTTGGTCCCAACAGGTGCCATGCAGGAAAATCCAGCTGCTAAAACACTTGTACTTATGAAAAAGGGGTTTTGAGGGGAAGGGCAAGGCACTTTTTCACTCTGTAGCCTGGTCCACTGCTCCTACTGCTTTGGTCCCAACAGGTGCCATGCAGGAAAATCCAGCTGCTGAAGGTGCACGTTTGTGTGTGGCAAGATAGCACTCACTGCAAATCCCACCCTGCAAGCACCAGGCTGAAACAAGCAGGGTCATTAGGAGATCTTGCTGATCAATGAAGCAGCTCAGAGCCACTCAGACCTGGCAGCATCTCTGCAAAAGCTCTGGTTTTTCATTGTGGGTTTTTTTTGTTTGTTTTTGGTTTTTTGTTTGGTGGTTTTGGTAGGTTGTTGTTTTGGGGTTTTTCTGCTTTGTAATTGTTGCTCAGTTTTTCCTGGGGAGTTTCAGTGATGTCTATTTCAAGGGCAGCAGCACCCTCCTGGTGCTCTGGCCAGAGCCCAAGTCACAGCAGGTCACCCCATCTGCTCGCTCCAGCCTCCAGCCCAGCTGTGCTGGTCCCCTCTCCCCCCAAGCTTCACCCCAGCACTGGGGGACTCTACCCTTGGAAATGGTGTCTGCTCCACCAGCTCCAGAGGTTTTAAACTGTCCACCTCCTGCTGCAGCCTGCATTATCCACCCACAGTCTTGGGGGGCCATGGGACCCTAAAGCATCTCTTCTGCCTACAAGGCAGATTTATGGGGCTTAACTATTCCCCAACTTCCACCACTACAGGTGAAACACAGAGTTCATCCACTTGCACAGCCATGTAACACCTCTGCAGCAGGGAGAGGCACACTCAACAGCTGCTAAGTACCAAACCCTACAAATTCATTTTCTCTCCCTGGCAGTGCTACAGATGGATGGTTTTCCCCCTCCACACCAAAGCAGCTCACTGGGAAACTGTTACCAATACGTTTGTAGTTACCTACACACAGCACCATGACAAAAACTCGCTGTGGGAAAACTAGAAACTAAACTAACCCCATCTCAATTATACCCAGTATTGCAGAGCTCAGAGTGGATGACTCCACATTTTCAAGAGCAAGTGGATTAAGCTGTTCAGCCAAGAGACACACACTGTGTTTCCAGTTGGCTAGGAAATATTTCAACCTTTTTTTTTTTTTTCAGATTTTTGTAAGACTCAACTTGGAAGGGTTGCAGTAACACACAGGGACAAGATAAGAACATCCATGCATTGCCAGCAGCTTCTGCCCCACATCACAACAGCCTGGTGCCAACATCAGGCCTCCCAAAAGCCAGCAGGCACCAACCTGGTCCAACAGGCTTGCACCAACAGCACACAAAGTTTCTTCTGATCTCAGACTTTCTGGCTCCAGAGGCAGTTCTACAAGCTCATTCTCCTTTCAACAGGGAACATCTCCTTCCTTTAACGCTACCCAGGAGGAACATCACATACAGCCCGACCTTCAACCACAACCCCACCTCTCACTCAACAAGGGGACAAAGCCATGATACCATTTGAGAATGCTGGTACCTGTACTTGCTGCTAATTCTCATTACAGTTTCCTGTCTAACCTCAAGGCCTTTTGTTTCTTGCAACGGTGCCACTGGATTTACTGCTATAGACAACTTCAGTAGACACTTCCCATAATAATTAGCCAGAGCTGAGAGAAATCTCAGTTCTGTGATGCACAGTTACTTTGGATGCTGGCTCTGTTCAGTGTGCCAAAAGCTTTGAGGCTTCCACAATCAATCAAGTGACCCAAGTCAGTCACTCATGACTAGGAAAAAGCACATTTCTCCTTTCTCACCACTGGTGCCAAGAAGCTGAGACAATCCCCTCCTTTCTGCCACCACCATCAGCCCATTCCTCGTACCTCCCAAGTGGCAGATCCAGAGCACTGAAAGCATCAATTTTGCCTATACCTTCCCCCTTCCCTCTTCTGTGATTTCTGGTGCTGCAGTGGTGAGCAGGGCTAATGGAACAGAAGACAAACAGGAACAGGAGCATATAGAACATACACTCCGATGGGATCCAGGGAGAAAAACCCAAAAACCCCTCCCCACACACACAGAGAACCATGTTCCTCCAGGGGAAGAAGGACCCAAAGGACATCTATTTACCTGCTTGCTACATATTACCACACACAGAGAACCAAGTTCCTCCACGGAAGAAGGACCCAAAGGACATCTATTTACCTGCTTGCTACATATTAAGCAGCACAAGCCACCATTACAAAGAAAATGAAGTTTTGGGAATCTATATGCTCACAGACAGGAAAGCATCATGGTGTTAAATCCACCTCAGGATTGTGTTAAAGCACAATAGCCATCCTGAGTATTTCTACTGCTCCAGTGAAGGAATCTGTGCTCCAAACCTGCAATTCCCAGAGAAAACAGAGGCAGACTACTAACAGAATTAAGAGCAGATACTGCAGGATGACTGCTGCAGGCAGCAAGGCTCTTCATGTGTACACCCTCCAGGCTGATCCCATCACACCCTATCACAGAGATGCTCTGCACCTGGTGCTGAGCATTGCATGGTCCAGGACAGAGTTTCCCTCAGACTAACAAAGACTCAACTTTTAAAAAAACCAAAAGGCCTCTGGAGACCCACCCAGGTAACCAGCAATCTGACAAAAGGACTCGCCACGCCTGAAAAGACAAACATCTGTGCAAAGTAATCACACATAGGTGCAAGCTAAAAGGTTTGATGGAACATTTGGGTATTTCCAGACAGCCCCAAGACAGTAACTATAGATTGCTTGATGCAGCTGCCAAGGAGTTCAAATCACTCTTACAACAGGTCTCACTTTTCAATCACCTCAACTATAAATGCCTTTTCTATAAATTCCTACCCTTATCAAGCCAAGGTTCGCTTGAGAAAATTCTTCTCTGCTCCTGATTGAATCCTTCTCCCTGCCCTCACAACACTCCCCAAATGGGCCTTGCACTCCTCCAAGTTGTTTCCCCTTCTCTCAGGATTTGCACATTGAGGCTGTGACTTCCCTTCCCTTCCCACCAGCACATATGACTGGGGATGGTCAGGCCTCCCCCTAAAACCTCAGTTCAGAAATAGCCAGGCTGACCCCGCTTGGAGCCAGCACGGCTTCCCAGCTTAGACAGCCCCATCCCACACCTACTGCTGCTCTGAAAGCAGCTTTTATCTGCCCAGAAAGGACTTAGACTTCCTGTCTGCTACTGGCAGTAGGTAGAGCTGCTAATTAACCAGTTGTCAGCTGAACCGCTGCTAAATCAAGAGCACAAACTAAAATTAAAGATGAGGTATTAAAATGGGCAGAAAGACTTGAAAGGACTATTGTTCATTTAAGAACTTCTCTTCCTGTATTTTTTAAACATTTAGAAATTGCAGTCCAAATAATTGCTTGTCAAGACATTTTTTTTTGGAGAATAACTGTAGCTATTCAGCAAGCTGTGTAATTAGGTTATTAAAAGTATAATATCATTTGGAAGGCTTTGAGAGAGTAGACCTCTACCTAACACAAAATCATCAGGGCTTCATTTTCCTCCCTCTCTCCTGGCTTCAATCCCAAGTCACAAGTCCTAGCGACCTCTCAGAAGTCAGCTGTGACAGCAGACATTGTTTATAGGATGAGGAACCATCGCTCTGAGCAGGCACATGCACTGCTTCCATTCCAACTCAGGAAAGCATGTCTGGTATCCAACAAAGGAAAAAAAAAATACAAAGCCAAAAGCTGCAGACAAAATCCCAGCTCTCCGAGCCTGATGTCCCCTTCCCCCTCAGGTGGTGGGTTCAGGACAGGGAGCCTCCCATTTTTCTGGAGGGCACTGTTAAGACCAAGCATAGACAGACTGGTCTCTAGGAAAAGAAGGAAATCCCTGACCCACTGCAGGCCAGGCCCATCTCTGGAGAAAGACGAACACTGGAAGCAGTACAGCAAAACAGAGCACATGTTATGTGATTTACATTTTTGCTGACAAATAACATGCTTATAGGACAGGTAAAATCAACTACGTAGCTGCAAGGCTCAGCAGCCTGAAACCAGGAAGCCAATAGACCCAGAGGGCAAGGAATTGGTCCTGATGTTAGCAAATGGGATGTCACAAAAATTAGACAATTAAAATTTAAAGCAGTAGGGAGACAAAAGAGCAGGAATCACAATAGCCAAGTCTGATGAAGAGCTGCTCCTTGGGTACAGGACCATAATGATGCTAAGCATTTTTCTACTAGATGGCAGTGTAGTGTCACACTATATAAAAGGAAATCTAGAAAGAAATTGCTTTGTATTACAAGTGAATCTGTGCTTAGACTTGACTTCAGATAGCATAATATATAACAGTAGCCTCTTTGTAAAGGGACCTGCCATTAGCCTCACAGTGCAATAGGAGTGATACTCTAGTTTCTATTTTCCCACAAAAGAAGGGGAAAAGACACTGAAACCCTGAGCAGTTCTGGTACACGGTACAGCCACAGACAAGCTCCTGAGTCTGTTAAAACCGAAGGTGGGCTCTGATCAAAGAGCTCTGGGAGAGGAGGAAGCAGGTCCTCACTGCTCAGGAGGAAAAATCCCTGGGCTTCTGAAAGGCAGGGGCAACTTCTAGGCAACCCCCTTGCTATGGTCAGGGGAGGCTGGCAATTTCAAAGGAAGATCCCGGGATAAAGACAGAGCACTGCCACTAAAATTCAAAACGCAAGCACAAAATGATCAAGGTTAGGGCTGAAGAACAATGCAACTATTTGCAGGTAACTCAGCCGTAACAGTAACCTCTACTTTGCGTGGCCGCCATCCTGAAGCCAAAACTTCAGGTACCAAGAAGAAGCAGCGGCTCACCAAGCCTCCCAAAGCCAACATTAATCCCTGGCGCACACTGGAGCTCTGCACAGCCAAAGATGGAAAAGCTCCGGGGGAAGCTCGCAGGCAGCCGAAGCAGTTTCTCTGCTGCGAGAGCCGCCCGGGGGTCCCCGCGCTGTGGGGCTGCCAGGCCTGCTCCTGTGTCCCCGGCCTCACCACCCCACGGCGGCCACAGCCGCGACAGCCGGCGGGACATCACTCCACCACCTCCCTGCCGGCGGAGCGGGGCACGTTTTGCCCTTTTGCCCGCTCTGCAGAGCTCGGGGCACGCCGAGCCGAGCCGGGATGCTCGCCTCACACCGCGCTCCCCTCCCTCCTCCCGCCGCAGCACCCGGGCACGGCTGGCACGGCGGGGACTCCCCGGGCACGGCCTCACCTGGAGGGCCGCAGCCGCACCTCCTTCTTGCTGTCCACCACGGAGGGCACGCAGTTGGTGAGCTCGGTCCAGTCGGCGTGCAGCCCGCAGCTCCAGCCGGTGGAGAAGCGGGAGAAGAGCCAGGTCTCCCGCTTGCCGGGCCGGTGGCAGGTGCACTTCTTCTGCCCGGCGCGGCACTCGCAGGGCTGCTCCAGCTGGATGTTGCGGACCAGGTGCCGCCCGAAGGTGGTGCCGCCCGTCTTCTGGATGTGCAGGAACACGATCAGGTCGTCCCCCTTGATGTTGAAGTCCACCCGCCGCAGCAAGTCGTCGGCGGAGAAATTGAAACGGGGAACGAAACGCGCCGGCGTCTCGTCCTCCGCCCGGTACGGGTCGGCGGCGGCGGCGGGGCTGAGAGCGCGGAGCCGCAGCAGCTGGCACTCGGTGCCGGGGCAGACGTACTGCAGCACGATCACGGCGAAGAGGAAGAGCATCACCAGCGCCAGCAGCACCTTGTGGGAGCGGTCCTCCATCGTCGCCGGGAGCGCCGCGCATCGCCGCCGCCGCCCCGCTCAGAGCCTCCGCAGCCGCCGTCGCCTCCGCCGCGGCGGGACCCGCGCCCGGGACAGCACCGGGACAGCACCGGCACAGCCCCCTCCCCATCCCCGGGACCGCCCCGGCACCGGGACAGCACCGGCACCGCCCCGCCCCGCGCGGCTGCTCCGCAGCGGCCCCGAGAATGGGACGGGGAATGGGACCGGCACCGGGACTGGGACTTCACCGGCGACGGCACCAGGACTGGGACCATACCGGCGCTCTGTGCACGGACCGGGAGCGGCGCTCCCGGCGGCGGCAGCCGTGGCGCACCGGGCGCGCTCAGAGCTTGGCCGGCCCGGGATGCTCCGTCCCGCCGTGCCGGAGCCGGAGCGGGCCTGAGGAGCAGGGCGTGCGGGGCCCGTGCCCGCGGTGCTGTGTGTCCCGCGGGGTCACCGTCCGGCGCACACGCGCTCCCGTCCCTGGGCACCGAGCTGTCCGCTTTGTCTCCGCACCGCACGCCGACACCCAGCTTTTTGGGTTTGTTTGGGGTTTTTTGGGTGGAGAGGTAGTGCACCGACTGTTTGTCTGGACGCCCCACGCGGTTTCTGCTGTTTAACCTGGGCTATCTCTGTCAGCATGTTTCAAAACCTCTCTGCGCAAGGAGAGTGTTCTGTAAATAAAACAATAACAACAAGGAATCTGTGGATTTATCCCTGATTACAGTCCTGTGTATATTTGTATGCAAATGTTGTTGAGCCCTCCAGCTGCTGGTGGCTGTTCAGTGAGGCCCGTGGGTGGGAGCACATGGGTGCTCACCCCGTGTCCACCCCGTGTCCACCCCGTGCCATTCCACAGGGACACATCCCCACGTGCCAAGACCTGGCAGGGCCATGGAGCACGACACAGCCAGTGAGCCCGAGGCTTTCCTTTCCCTCTTGGTGCAGCTGATGTTGAGGCAATTAGTGCCTGTGACAACTGCAGCCCGGCAAGAAAAAAGCAATAATAAAAATAAGAGGTTTCTGGCTAAAGGAGGTTTTCACCCCATGCCCTGTCAATGTCCTGTCCTTCATGGAAAAGCAGTCGGGGCAGGACCATGGGTTTGGGCACCCCCAGTTTGACTGATGTGCTCCAATACTTAACTGATGTTACACAGGAACCCCCAATCCCAGGTAGGGCTGGAAATGTCTGAGCATCTCCTTCCCCTCCCCATCACAGCACCTCAGCTTTTGCTTTCCTGTCCCTTGTGATGCCTCTGTTTCTCTGCCTGGCCAATCAGCCTAGAGCTGAATTTTCTATTATGCACAGCAGGCAGCAAAGAAAATAGTTTGTAAACACTCTCCCCAGACCTTTATTCTTCATAAAACCTAAAATAAAAAAATTAAAAAAAACTTGCCTCCTTTTTCCCCTCCTCTCAAGCAATTCTCTCTAAATAATTTCAGCAGGTACATGTGGTGTTTGGAGGTGATTTCTTTATGGTTTTCATCCTTGAGCAACCTCTCCTGTCTTCCGTATTTTTTCCAGTTGTCCGCAATGTTTTGAAAACATTTACACTCACAATAATAGGCAATTTTATCACAAAGATTCTAGGCATGAGAACTACTGAGTTCATTTGCTTCCATTTGGCTCTCTAAAATGAATGGATTGCGCCATTTAATGAAAACTCTGTGTTCTGAAATTCAAGCCTTAAAATTATAAAGATGTTTCTGTGCTTTATAACCATCACTCTCTCACAGTCATTCATGTTAAAAATGTTTGCCTCCAGTTTTATTTGTTTTACATTATGAAATAACAAAGATGCGTGGCGAGTTAAAAGCAATCCTGAATGCTAATACCTGGGAATTAAATGGAGAGAATAACAATGGCCTAATGTCTACACTAAATTAATATATACTATAAAAGATATGATGCATACTGGGTTGGTGTTCCCAGCAGAGCCATTATTTTGGAATGGGCTAAACAAACAATGATCATCCTTTCAGTAATGAGTGATGGTCTCCAGTCTGCTGCCTTCTCACTCACAGTATGTAAATTATGCTCTCGAGCTTTGATCCAGGGACCCAAAACATTTGCTTAGGCACTAAAGAAATGAAAATTGCTCTGAACTAGATAAAAGTAGGACAGAGCAGAGCTGTTAAGGTTTCACAGCACGGGCAAGATTCGATGGCTGGCAGGGCAGATGGTTTAAGCTAAGAGGTCAAGCAAAAGCACTGAGCACCTAGTAACAGCAGTGAAAAAAAAAATCTCCACCTCCTTCTCCACACACAGCATCCCCAGACACCCCAAACACATGATCCCTGTTCCCACTCCCCACACATGACCCTTTTCTGCTGGCACATGTCTCAGTGCATGGTCATGCCCAGATGAGCACATGGGTATGGCCACTGCTCCTTTCTCTCCCACCTACAAGTGTCCTCTGCCACTGGCTGGTCCCTTCTGCACCCACCATGTCAGCAGCTGCCTCCCTGCAGTACAGCAGGGCCAAGCTGAGCTGGTAAAGAATCTCATTTTGGCCTGACCCTCTCTTATTACCCACAGGAACATTCAGAAAATCAGGGGTTTGTATGCAAAGGCACGGGGTGTTTGCCCAGAGACAGATCAATAAAACACCTTGTGCCTCAAGCCCTAGATTGATAAAAAAAAAAAAAATCTCCACCATCTCCACCTCCTTCTCCACACACAGCATCCCCAGACACCCCAAACACATGATCCCTGTTCCCACTCCCCACACATGACCCTTTTCTGCTGGCACATGTCTCAGTGCATGGTCATGCCCAGATGAGCACATGGGTATGGCCACTGCTCCTTTCTCTCCCACCTACAAGTGTCCTCTGCCACTGGCTGGTCCCTTCTGCACCCACCCTGTCAGCAGCTGCCTCCCTGCAGTACAGCAGGGCCAAGCTGAGCTGGTAAAGAATCTCATTTTGGCCTGACCCTCTCTTATTACCCACAGGAACATTCAGAAAATCAGGGGTTTGTATGCAAAGGCACGGGGTGTTTGCCCAGAGACAGATCAATAAAACACCTTGTGCCTCAAGCCCTAGATTGATCTCTGCTGCTTTAGGAAACTCTTGTTAGCTCACCAGTTGGGGCTGATCATCACATCCCTGTGTACTCCCTGAAAACCTTTGTTTCCACAGCTTCTGAATTTCACCTCTGCATTTGGCTGGCAAATGGTGACTGCTTGGCTCCAACAAAAAGAAAACACACATCAGCTTTGAGATCAGCAGGCTCTCAGTGTGTAAAACAGAGCTTTACCAGGCATTGAGACCTCCAGCTTATTGAAAGGAGCAAGGTCTCATATCAGCTCAGCCTGAGTAGGTCCCAGTGTCACTGTTGGACAGGTAAGGGCAGGGGTGCAGCCAGCTTGAACCCCCAGGGCAGACGGGCAGGGCTGGGCTGCAGCAGCCCTGGCCAGGGCTGGGGTAACCCCAGCTGCTGAGGCACCTACAGCTGCTGGGAGGATGAAGTCTTTTTCAGATGAGAGGGGAAACCTGATTTGCACAATAGCACAATTAGAATAACTTGATTAAAAGAAATGCAAACGAGCCATTAGGTTTGCTTTATCTCCTTGTAATGCGTTTTATCTTATAGTGCCTGTGAAGGAAGGGGGAGAAGATGGTTGAAATAAATACAGAAAAACATCCTATGTCATGAAAATAACATGTTTATTAAAATAACAAACACAATCATCACCAGCCCAACTGCTGCAGTTTTCCTTTATGGAATTGTTTATCTTGTCTGGAATAGCTGATGGCTAAACAGAGTTGTGGCCAGGGCATTCAAAACCACTTTTCCCATCATTTGTCCCCAGAGTGATGAAGTGGATGCTCCAGCCTACACTCCCCAGCTGCCCCAAAAGAACCTCTACTCCACCACTTCCACAAGATGTGCAAACCAGCAACTTTGATAATTTTACTTCTCCTTTGAGGCGTCCCAGCTGCCCCAAAAGAACCTTTCCTCCACCACTTCCACGAGATGTGCAAACCAGCAACTTTGATAATTTTACTTCTCCTTTGAGGCTGGGTAAAACCAGACTATGGAGTCAAAAGGTATCACCAGGAGACAGACAGTGTGGAGGACACCACTCTGCTCCCTGAGGAAACACGTCTTAAAATGAGTGGAAAAGCACAGAGCAGTGAGATGGTCATTGCATGGGAGAAGAAGCAAAGCCGAGAGCAAGGAAATATCTGGGAAAGGAGCAAAGAAATGGCGTGGTGGGAGAGAGGTGGAAGCCCTGCTAGCACCTCTTAGAGTAAGGCCCTTTATCTGGTATAGGGTATGCAAATGAGTGAAGGCATGGAGCAGTGGGGTGACAAGTAAACTAATTAGAAAATGAGGCTTGATTATTCATGGACTTGACATATCAGAGAGCAGCTAATCAAAGGAATAATACAAGTTTGCATATTCTTTGTGATGTGGGCATCAAAGTCTTTCTTCTTGTCACGGTGGCATCACTGCTGCTCATTCCTAAAACCAAATACACTCGATGCAAGTGTCACATCTTGCCATAATAGGAGATAGGTCTTGGAAAGGCTGAGGTGCTCAAAAGAGCTCTGATTTTTCCAGCTATTGAACTGATCTTGCATTTATCTCTACTTATAGATCTTGCCTCCCTGAATACAAACATTGCCCAAAGCTCTTTGGGTGTGTGGTAAACTGGGCAGCCTTTAAAAGCTTGAGCCAAAGATCCCAATACTCAAGGGACCCAACTTGCAAGATAATTGCAAAATAATCCCTTACAGTTTCATTTCGCTGTGGGCTGATGCTAAATAAACTTTGTCTAAATGCCACATAGCATTTAGATGGACTTGGCAGGAGGTTTTGCTGGGTGCAGGAAGCTTTCAGGAGTGCCTCCTTCCCAACACATGGCATCAGAAACCTTCTGTCCAGGCTGTTCACTGCAGCAAATCTTGGAGCCAGACAAAAGGCAGGCTAGCTTTCAAGTCACAAGGCATCAGCAGAATTTCTATTTCACACATAGATCTTGGTCCTGTGAAAGGTTTTAAAGGAGGACCTGATGTGGGACTGACACCTGGCCATGTACCAAGTGTCTGGGCAACAGTTGGAGGGTGAATGAATGATACTGCCCCATCACCACTGATTCTTTCCCAGCATGAAACTGGCTGAGAAACTGCTGAAACATCAAATTCCCTTTTGATGAGGACAGCCTGGGACAACTCCAGGGAACAGGGTCCATGGGGATGAAAGGGCTCTTTCAAGTATGCCTCTGAATCAGTGGGAAAAGTGAGAAGTTGGGATTGCTCCTGCCACTGTTTGCTTGTCTGGATAATTACAGTGATGGGTATATTAATACCATCTGGCATCAGATCCAAAGAGCAACCAGGCATTGACAGAGATTACTGGTGAGGTGTGTGAAGAACCCTTTTGGAGGTGCTTATGAGCAGATTAGGAGGAATTAGAAAGAGTGTGAGCCAACAAAGCCCAGGGCTGCAGACCATATGGTCCAAGGGACATTTTGTGCCCACTTTGAAGATATATAATGCAAAACTGGTGTATCTGACCTAGTTCAGGACAAAACCTGCAGCATTTGCCTGATTAAGGTGGGTAAGAGAGTAAGATAATGTACAGTGGTCCTCAACAGTGGTTTTACATGGAAGAAAAAGGCAAATATTTGTTAAATCTTCCTAAAACCCAGAGGGAACACATGGCCCTGAAAGAACAGTGAGAAAAGACATAATATTACCTCACACTATCTCAATAGGTAGTCCTGTGTGGAGTGAAAGCAGTGGGATTTGGTCCAAAGGCATTCAAGACATCTGAAAGGTGAAATTTGCCCTTCACTGTGAAATTATTCCAGTTTAATAACACTGGTTTAGAAATAGATTTGGTTAAATTGGTACCACCTTTTTTTTCTGGACACTCTTCAATCCTAGAGTAGTTAGCATCAATTTAAGTTAATTTGGTGTCATTCTGTGTACAGACTGCATCTTGGATGCTGTATAAATATTTGCTTGTCGAAATTGATGCTGAATTTGGGTAACACAGTGTTGTGGAATTAACCTGTGTGACAGAGAATCAGATGCAGGGACAAAAAACAAATCTCAGGAGGAGGTCTTAAATTTCAGATGACTTAATGCAATTATCTAATTTTTAAAATGAACAGGAGAATAAATGAAGGTGAAGCAAAAATAATCTCAAACATTACCAAATAATAATAATAAAAGAAGCTTTGAGGACAGCCTCTTCCAGCAGCAGGGCTGATGAATCTTCAGGGAGTGATCCCACAGTCCAGTGAAACAAAGAAATGCTCATTTCGCAGTGAGGTTTTGCAACTGCAGATTTACCAGGAATAGCAAATAAATAATTCACAGTATCTCAAGATGCGGAGACAAATTTTCTTTCTTTTACTTCAAATCTAGGTCTGCCAAGCTGTTAAAGTCCTACAGCAAGCATCCCCCTGTAAAACAGAAAATGAGGGACAAAGCAGGAGTTTCACATTTCAGTTATGTGTAAAAAAACTCCTGAAAAAGAAAAAGCTCCCTTTCCTCTGTGCCCCACCCCCCCCACACACTGCTGCCATGAGTCCACAGGGAAACAGAATATTTGTGTTATATTACACTGAAACTTCTGGAAAATAAAACAAAAACACAATTAAACATTTAAAATTTCATCGCAACAGAATTCAGTAGAAAATCCCCAGCTGGATTGGATGTAAATTACAGATACTGAGTGCAGCAATTTCTCGTGGTTTCCCAAAAATGCTCAGGGTTCATAGCATTACAACACTTTGCAATAACTCAGAGAAAACTGGGCCAGTGTGAATTTATATCTTCTGATCCTAAATTCTACCCCTTGGCCTGGGCACCCTGGGCCAGCCCTGTGTTCCATCACTCCAACCCCAGGCTGCCCCTGGAATCCCTCCTGGTGGAGATGCTGCCATGCCTGCGTGTGCCTGAGCTGCCACTTCACTGGATCAACACAGTAGCAGCTATTTTCATCTGCTGCTGGAATACATCTGAAGAAATTCCTTGCAATCCCTCCTTCTGTTCCCAGCTGACACAGAGCCACGTGGCAGGGAGTGCAGGTGCAGGTCCTGTCTGGCCACAGCCTTCACTCCTCGCCTTGGGCTGCTCATCCTGCTCTCAGCCTCCTGCTCAGAGCTTTGGGAATGCTGAACCCATGGAAAGGATGGCTGGGGAGCAGCAGCAGGCTCACCACAGCCCTAACATCCCCTCACCCATCTGATGCCAATGTGGGTTTTTCATACCCCAGGCTGAGGGCTGCACAGTCAAACACTTGCTGTGTGTGCTACAGCATCTAGCCTCACGCTGCTCAAATCAGAGAAGCCAGCAGATGCCCTTCCTCTGTGTCTTGAACCTTTGCTGACTCATTGATATAACCAGAAATTAAGTGGGCAGAGGAGAGGGGGTCAGTGCTTTGTTTCCTGCCCTCTCACAGGGACAGGGGCCACTGCTGTGTGTGTCACAGATGTGCACTAGGTATCTGTGCAAGAATTACCTGTCCATAGAGATGATGAGATAATATTATTATAATGTATTTTCCTGCTCATCTTTCCCTGTTAAAGATATACAACACATAATGCTGGCCTTGCACACTAAGGGGTGGAGGACAGCACCTCTCAGTATCAAAATTTAGGAGATTCCCTACAAGAATCCTACTGCACAGAGCTTTTATAGACCTAAGTCCCAAGTGATGTAAGTTTTCCAAGAGCTCCCTCTAACTCTGAGTTTTTGAGAGACTTTGGATAATTAATCTGGCTGTGACACTATGCAGAACACTGTAACAACCAGAAGAAAAATAACTTGTAAAAAATATTATTTTCTTTCACGCAAAGAATCAAACTTTAAATGATTCCATCTGTCACTTTCATCTGCACCCTGTTTCATTGGCTGGATTTTACTCATTAAGATAAATTTCAAGCCAGCTGATCATTTTTACCTTCAGGGCTTTGATGAAATGTAGTGTTTGGGACTTCCTCCCCTCCTCCATTTTTGACAGCCTTGACAGAGGAATAAGTGTTTCTCTCTTATGCTGCTTTGCAATTGTATGGAATGGCTTTGACCTTCCAAAAGGGAAACACACTACAGTCAAATTCCTCCTGCTTTCCCCATGGGACTAGGAGCTGGCCAAACCCTTCCAATAAAAGTTTCCCAGTCAACCTTGCATCATAAAACCCTCTTTTCTTTATTACTCCATCTCCTCAAAACTTCCTTAGCAAACCTCTAGCCCTTTCAAAAGGTGGGCTGGAGAGCTTTTATGCTATGCAAATGGTTCAAATATCTTTGTTTCTTCCCTGAAAAGAGATAAAAGCAATTTTTTTGATTCCTTGCCTCATAACCCAACACAACTGTCCACTGTGCACTCTGTGTGTTACAGCTCCCTGTGCCTTCAGCCCCAATGACTTATTTCACTGTAAGTGTTAATTATACATTGGAATGGTTTCATGAGGGATGTGCTAAATCATCTGCCACTTAAAGTCTTTAAATCAGGGCTGGGTGTTTTCAGTGGGGTCCTGCTCTGTGCCTGGGGCACACAGAGGCTCCCAGTGCATTTACAGAAGGGTCTATAATCCCATGGTCATGGTCAGCTGTGGTATTGAGGAATTAGGGGATGGGTGGGATGGCCTTTGTCATGCAGGATGTAAGATTAGTTGGACTTAATGGTCTGTTTTGGCCTTTAAATCTATGAATAGGGAAAAGGAAAGAGAAAAAAGAAAACAAAAAAGAACAAAAGTCCCTATTATAGCCAGCATGTTTCTGCCTTCTGAAAGCAGAGCCAGAGGAACTGCAGGCAGCTGGGGCTAGAAATGAGTGCTGGGCACTCCTTTGCACTGCCCCTGCTCCCAGAGCTCCCCAAGCTCTCCTGAGCTCCCCAGACAGGTCCTGGCAAGCAAAGCCAGGAGCCCAAGCCCACTGGGAATTGCTGATGACTTTCAGAAAACAAGAGACGTGAGCACACACACAATGCTCAAATGATTTTCAATTTCTTTCCCCCCTTGAGGTCATTTTAGGTGTTCCAGAACTAGAAATCTAATGCTTTTTCTATTTCTAAATTAAGCTAATTAAAATTTTAATCTGGTGGACATTATCTTATTGCATAATTAGAAGAGCTTATATTGCAGTGGTTTGGTTAGTACCAATCCTTTTTGCTTTAAATTGTGTTTCATTAATTGAACAGGGCTTAGATAGGTGCTAATAAGGACCTAAGCCAACTATCTGTTCTTAACAAAATACTCAATTCTCCCTTTCAGCTGTACCTGCTCTGAGCCTGCAAGCTTTATGCTATAATAGTTTTCCTTAGTGAAGGGTGGATTATTACACCCATGATCCACATGGGAATTTCAGGAGCTATAGGCACCCTCACAGACACCACTGTGGGCTGACTTCACAGAGAAAACACAAAGGATCATTGCTGGAAAATGGCAAATCCAAACCCTACCCACTGACTTGCTGATATCATCTGCTTAACCATGGGTTATGGCACAATCAATTACTCCCAGCTCACTATTAAGTCCCAAAGAATCTTTCTATAGACTAGGCTGGTATTACTCTGCCATACATTTGAAAGAGACTACTGTTAATTAATTTAGCTCATCTGCATACCTAAAATTCAGCTAAGCCCTCTATTGTGTTACCTGCTATCATTTCAGACATGTAGGACTTCCAAACTGCTTTAGAAATAGAAAGGGATTAAACTCATCTATAGAGATATAAAACAATTTAAGAAATTGCTTTTCAACACTTCCCACAGGGCCCTGTGCAGAGTAGGAGCTGGGATCTGGCAGAACCTTTCCTGCTGGTTATCCATCCCACCAGGAGTCAGCTTTCCTCCAGGACTTTCGACCCGGTGCTTTCCAAAGGCACTGAATTTCCTGAAAGTGTAAATAACACGTTAAACCACAATTTATCTACTCCTGGGGCTAAGGCACCCGAACTGGTGAGCGTAAATCACTCAGAATATTTATGATGTACTGACACATTTCCAGTCTGAAATAGGAGTGTGACACACATAAATCCTCATAAATGCTTCTCCAGAGCCATCCCCATCCCATTCACCCCAGACACGGTCACCAAATCTGCACGGGAGCCTCCACAGTGCCTGAGGGTGACGTGGATGGGCCCAGGGCTCTGCTTCTACCACAACAAATGAGTAAATAATTACATTAATAATGAGCCAGACCTTCCAGCTGGCCAAGTCACAGGAGCCAGGGCACTTTTGCTAAACCATTTCAGATTTTAAAAAAAGCAAGCAACCTTCTGTCAAAACTAAACAGCTCCATAGCTCCATGCAGCAGAAATCCCTTGGATAAAAGCTGCTATTTCTCCATAAGGAAAGCAGGAAATAATTCCGTATAAAAATTCTTTTTTTTTTTTTTTTTTTTTACAAAACACACACAAAAACCCTCAGAAGGAGATTTGAAAACACTGATTATTCCTCAGTAGCAGCTTCTTCTGAAAAGATGGAACATTTTAGTGAGAGATTGCATACGAGGTTTAAAAAAAAAAAAAAGGGCAATTTCATTAGGCTCCATTTTCAGCTCCCCTTCATGAGCTGCTTTGGGATTAAGGGGTTAGCTAGCAGGGAATCCTGTGGATCTGTGGAGCTCTCAGCATGGCAGTGAGCCCTAGGGCACAGCCTGCCTGGGGCAAACCTGGGGCTGCAGCGCTGGGTTAGGGAGCTGCTGCCAGCTGGGCAAATCCCACGGAGCTGCTCTCTCAAAGCCCAGCTCAAACATTCCCTGCTCTTTCAGGTCCTGCTTGGAAATCTGCACAAAGTTGCTCCACAGCTGCGAAACAGACAGCGCTGAAGCAGAATCCATTTCCTAAGCAATAAGTCATTTGCAGAGCAGCCAGTGACTCTGCCCAAGGTGAGTCCCAGCAGCCCTCTCTGCATTTAATTTGCACGCTGGTTTTGCTCAGGATGCAGTCCCTGCATCGCCACCTCTCCAACGCTGGTGGTTTCCAGGCTGGCAGCCAAAGGGATGCTTAGGCAGACATTCCTGCAGACAGAGAGCTAAAGCTGGTTTGCTTTGCATTGCTCCAAGAGGGGCAGGATGGAGAACAATGGTTTGCATCCAGGCAAAATATCTGAGCTTATCACTCGGGCAGAGTTTGCTTGCAATGAGCATTCCACCATGCTCAAGGCAGGTCTCTGCTGACCAGACCTTCTACCTCCCTGTCCCCTCTGCCTCTAGAGTTATGTCTCTCACTTAGGTGATGTCAAAACTCAAGGTGCTTTTGCTGTGGAGACAAGGGTTCATACCCCATTGTGTCACCCTTCTTGAATTCCCTCTCAGGGATCGTGAAGAGTGGGACCACTGCAATGTTGATGGGAAGAGCCTCTCATCCAGCCTCCTCCTCAAAACAGGGTTATCACCAGCACTAAATAAGCTTGGCCATGGCTTTGTCCAGCCAGAGCATGAAAACTTTCCAGGCTGTGGATGCCACAATCCCACTGGATGACCATGCATCTGTCTCACAGAGAAGCTTTCCTGACCTCCAATTTGAGTCTCCCAAGCTGCTCTTGCCCCTTGTAACACCATTTGCCTTTACCAAGAAGAGTTTGGCTCCATCATTTCTGCAGGTAGCTGTAGGTTGCCATGAGCTCACTCCATCACCAACCCAAACTAGCCCAAGGCACATCAGCCAGAGCCTTGAAGGGCTCCCAAGCCCCAGAAATCTCCCTCCTCTGCAGTTTCTTCAGTCAAACTGGGATCAGCCAGTTCTGGTAGCAGAAATCTAGGTCTTGATCTGTACTTCACAAAATACATCCCAGTCCCTTCGACCCAGCCAAGCAAAGCCTGCCCAGGACACCACTGAGGGGGGCACAAAGTTCTCCCGCATGTTCTCCAGCAGCAGTGCTGAGGCACCCATGCTAAGCAGGCAGAAAAGAGAAACCATTCAGTTATTATTTGTTCTGCTCACTGAGTTGTCTGAAAACTGTGGCTTGGGCAGGCATTAAAGCAGCTACAGCCTCAGTTGCTCAATAGGTGGCCACTATTTGGTGGCCTCCAGCTACGTCCTAAAGCCTTCTCAGTCTCCAGCCTGACTAAAGCCCACCCTTTCCACTTAACTTCCCAGTTTACATGGCAAAACAGCTTCCCAAAATATCCCTGTGGCACACCAAACAATCTTGCTGTCAGGACTCAGATTTCAGTGTGATTGGTAATGAGTGCACCAGGCATCAGAACTAGGTTATTAAAATATCTTTCATGATGAACAATGTAAAATAAATGTGGATAAATTGTATTATTCTGGGTCATTTAATTTTAAGTGCAGCAGCCTCTGTATTTTTTTGCCACTTAAACGATATGCAGCATGAAACAGCACAAATAAATACAGATGTAGAGAACATTAGATACACTTTGTAAGAGCAAATTATGCACATTCACATTTCATTCTACTTAGATCAAAATTAGATGGTTTTCCTCCATTATCTCAGTGGATACACTAAAAGTCAGTGATTTATGAAAGAAACCGGTGTGAATGCCATTATAATTGATTAACCTGAGAGACTGGTGACCTACTTATAGATATACAAATATGATTATAATTGTGCAGTAAGTAATTGAATGTTCTGCAGGACTTCTTTATAATGTGACTGTAATGCATAAAAACAAGAGGTAGAAAAAAGGCTTCAATGCTGTGCGTGGTCTGAGATCCTAGAGAGAGGTGCTGAGTGCTTCCTGCTCTCTCCTGTCCAGGGAAATTGGTGTTGGGACCCTGCAGAATCAACCCCTTCCTGAACAACAGCATTTTCCTGAAATAGCCCGTCCTGTGGACAAAAGGCTCCACTGTGCTTTGTGGCTAGGATAATTTTGGACACCCTGAGCAGATCTCATTGTCTGGGAGATGCTGCACTCAGACCCCTCCTGAGTCATCTGTACTGCAGCTCCTTCTCAAAGACTTCAAGAAGACTTCTCAAAGACTTGCTGCCCAAGAAAGGGGGACAGACCAGAGGTCATGAAGAAATGAAATGAAGTTATGGGTTCCTGTTTCTAAACCACCCCTTTGCAGTAGGACTCAGCACTGCCTAGTGTGTCTGGGGGTCTGCAAACCTCAGGTCTCTGCCAGCTGGGACCAAGTCCAGCACTGCTGCCACGTCTGCTAATGGGTACGAGCACCCACCTGCCTGTGCTGCAGTCACAGGACACAGCAAAGAGCATCTCCTTGCCTCCAGGGTTTTGCAATCCACATACAGAACTGGAGGCAACAGATGAAGAGAGTCCCCAGGTGCTGGTAGCTGATGGGTTGAAGCCTGAAGACCCTACCTAGACCATGCACAGGGGTGTAATCTGTGATCCCAGGCAGTGCTCCTTGCTAATTAAGTTTCCCACCATCTTGGCAGTGTGTATCCTGCTGGACAATGTGCCAGCATCACCCAGCCCACCGCTGCCTGGAGGCCCTCATGGCATTATTATGTGTCACAGATTTTGCTGTATCTTTTGCTGTCAGTCACTTCTTCTGACTTAATTTGCCTGAACTCCTCTGCATGGACACGGGCAGCAGAGCTAACCTTTGACAATGACACACACCAGCTCTCTGCAGAACAAAATTCTAGATTCCCAATTTGAATGACTAAATATACCAAAGCCCAGTTATGAATTATTTAAAATCTATACAAATTTTGATGCTGCATACTGAGCTAGAGACTTGAATGCACCTCTACAATTATAAGTCCCTCTGCCTACAGCTCCATCATGGAAAAGCATCCATTTAAAGCCCCTGGGATAAATGATCTGTTACAATTCCCTGGACTGGAAACCCTGGAGATGATGTGGGAGCCAAGAGTTGCTAGGATGGGATTGAGTTAATTAGCACTGTGTCTGAGGAGAGCCGTAACAGCATAATGAAACAAATAGAATAAAAGCAGTTTAAAGTGACTCCAGTGGATTGATGGGTGCACTGCTGACTGTGGAACAGAAGGATTGTACCCATGCTTGCATGGCTCTGCATTTGTCATGCATTGCTCACACTGAGGGAGAGGGATGAAGAAGAGGGTGGGTCACTGCAGCTCTGCAAGAACTCTCTGGCATGAAGTGTTGTTAGGGGCAGAAAGGTGGAAACCACTGCCAGCAGCTCCTTGCTGTCACAGCACACCTGGCTCAGTGTCAGCCCTGCTTGTGAAGAACCAAAGCCACCACCCCCTGAATCCTCATGGAGGATGGGGTCAGGTCCAGCACACGCAGCCTCTCAGAAGCCACAGTCAGGGATGCACTGTAGCAGCAGAAATGCCTGGCTTCCCAAGGATAACCTTGTACACAGCTCCTGCAACAGCTGTGGGTGTCCCACTGCTGTTGGGGGGTCCTGGCAGGGCTTGCAGGACTCCCCTCTTTGCATCCTGCCATGGGCTTTGTCAAGCACGTGCTGGCAATGGCTTTGCTATGCCCTGCAGCACATGTCCATTCAGCTGCAGAGCCCCATGCATTTAGAGCCCATCCCAGAGAAAAGTTTGTATCCCACCTCCCAAGGAGTTGCCTCTGAGCTCAGCATTCAAGCGACTGGATATAGATGGCCATGTTTGATTTCTTCATCCATCCTTTCCAGTGCTGAGAGCTGCCAGGGGATGACTGACAGGTTCTGCTTTTTCACTGTGTTTTGCATTCTTTTCAATATTCAGTTGTCTGGAAGAGGAATATGTTGGCCCCAGCAATGCTGCATTTGAGAGAGATGCTGGCTTCTTCAGCATAAATTGTTCAGGGTATTTTTACAGTCGGCATAAAAATACTGACACTGCTGGTATGGATAGCTCTGTTACCATGCCTGGGGCCAATAAAGAAAGTGTAAGGAAAAAAAAGGAAGCCACAAGTTAAACCCCTGCTTTACAGTAATCACACTCTTCCTTTTAATTTTTAAACTTCTCAAATTCCAGCTTCCATTAAAATGAATTGGTAAAAGATAAACAGAACTGCCAAGCTGCACTGTTTTGAAGCAGAGAGATGACTCCCAGCTTGGCCAACTATTCTGACTGCCAAATATAATATACCTAAAATGATAAAGCATAACAATGCAAAAGATCACACACTATCTCCATCTCTCCCACAGGGAACTGGAGCTGTGCCCAGCAGTGGTATCTAGTCCTAAGCATTGCCTATCTACCAAAAACTAGAGAGAACTGCTGGGGACAGGTAGCAGCTATTAGCTGAGCCACTGAAAGGATAGCTGCAGCTTTGCTTCAACAAGAGGAGCATAAATAAACCCAATCTGGCTTTCTCCTTGGTCAAAGTCCTCACTGCTGCTGCAGAGGCATTTATGTTGAGGCTTTGCCCAGTCCGTTATTGCCAAAGAGCCTGACCCACACAATCCACGCAGGAATTTCATTGCTCCAGCACCACAACATGTCTCTTTCTGCAGAGCTGTTCCTCATTCCTACCAGCAGCAGCTGGGCCAAATCCTCACTTTCTGCTTGCCCCCCTCACTTCAGTCCTCTCCTTTCAGCTGCACTCCACAAATCCAAGCTAATGAGAGCAGTGGGGACAACAAATCCCTATGGGCAGTGCCTGTGCCACTCTCACCCCTCCATATCCATCAGCTGCTCTTCCTTCCTCAGAATTGCTTGGAGTAAAGACAGACCTGCAGTGGAATAATCCCAATTTCAAACCCATTGCAGAAATTACAAATGACTTGCTTCCAGCTGGATGCAAGGCTTACTAATTTCTCAGCAGCACTCAGGTGGCAAGTTTGCCACATGAATAATTGTGTGTCCAGAAAAGTGTTCCACTGGTAGGGTTATTAGCAGGAAAACAGGAATTCAGTTGGAAAGCATTAATAAACCTTAAAGACAACAGCTGTTATGGTGATTGATCCACTATCCAAGTGTACACAACTCATACAGGATGAAGGAGCAGAGGTTATTGCACAGGGAGGATATACTGAGAAGTGGGAAAAGAGGCAGGGTTGCTATAGAAGCCAGGGATAAAAATTGGTACTACCAGGTTCAAAAACATTTAAAACCCCACACATCTTTTCAAACCTGACTCAAAATTAAATTTTAGTAGTTTGCAGCATTTGTTACTTACTTTCTTTTAATACACAAGGGCAAATTGGAAGCAGAAGAGTTTCGTGCGTGACACAGAAATTTCTGTTTATTCCCCAGGATCAGCAGATGCTGCAGTGTGAAGATGCCCCAAGGAACCCATCCAAATGTGCCCAGTGTACCCATCCCTCCTCCTGAGGGGCGTGATGAAATCACCAAGCTCATTCGAGGGCTGAGAGGATTAAGGAGAGAACTGAATTGCTCATTGGAATGCCAGGAATTTCTGGCCCACTGTGTCTGATCTGGTGCAGGGCTCTCCTGCTCACAAATAGCTGCACATTGGGAACATGACTCCTTTCTGCTTGCGTGCATCAGGAGTTTGTCCTTTGGCACTCACTGAAATCAGTTTTTGCTCTGTCTGGATAAGGATGCTGGTAAGAAAAGGAGAAAGTGAACCTAAGGTGGCATGTTTGGCATGTAGGAACATGCTGTACTCTTCTGCATCTCCCTTTGCCTTTCTGGAAACATCCTTTTCTGCAGGGATGTCCCATCCACCCCAGCAGTATTGCCTTTGCAAGAGCTGAAAGGACAACTCATGGTCACAGCAGAGACAGAGCAGTGGGAATTCAGGTCCCTCCAAGCAGGACCATCACTAGGGCTGGGGACAGGCTGTGATCCACCCCAAAATGTTCACATCATGGCAGTACAGGTTGTGCCAACTGCACTATAGGGTGTTGAGCTCACTGCAGTATGCTTCCTTCCAAAAGGAAACAAAACCAAACCCTCTCCAGTTTATTATTTCAGCTAATTATATAAAGCAACAGTATTTCATCCAAACCATTTTAGGAAAATAAGTGGAGAATGTTTGCAAAACCAAAGCAACCATTTTTCTCCTGCCAGGGTGGCAGATGCAAACATAAAGAGTAACATGTCCATACATCTCCAATCTCAACTTCTTATGAAACAAAATAAAAGCAATCTGGTTGTGAACTGATCCAAAGCAAATACAGTATTTCAGAACACGCCACATTTAGTTGGTGGGGCTGATTTATATGATGCAATTTAAAGACCAGTGTGCAAATATGGAGGGGAAGACTATTTCCCCTTCACACTTTCTTACCTCACAGACACTGTTTTTGTTCTGCATGTAAGTGGGGAGCCCTTGGCCTATGCAGCAGCTGCCTTTGAAGGATGAGCACTGACAGGTTTCTGTGGCACTTCCAAAAAGGGCTGTTTTACAGACCAGAGGTTCCCTTCTCCATACAAAATGTTTTGCCATTTATTGTGTGACCTGTGAGATATCATACAGTGGTCTTCAAAATAAATACTGCCCAACTTCAATTAGCAGGCACTACCTCTATTCCCAATTTACAGCTGGAAAGAGAGGCAGGGAGAAGGCAGCAGGAGGCTCCCTAGGGAAGTGGTGGAGTCATCAGCCCCATCCAAAAATGAGATGTGGCACTTCACAGTAGGGTTTAGTGGGAAAGGTGGCATTTGCTCGAAGGCTGGACTTGATGAACTTGGAGGTCTTTTCCTACCTTAATGGTTCCATGGTTCTGTGACCTTCCTAGGGCATCTCCATGTCAGTGCTGGCAGTGCTGCAGCCAGCAGCCACCTCTGGGCCTGGATGGCAGGTTGGGATTGCCCCATGCTGTACAATCTCCTTTGTCACACACCATCTGAGAGGCAAACAGCTCATTGTGTTTGACATTTCCACAACTCTTTTCCTGAGGAAGTGCTGCTCCAGCCATCATCTCTGCTCTGTTTTTAGATTTCATGGTCAGTTTCCAAGATTTAGTGGCTTTTCAGCAGACAGAGGAGCACCTCGGTTGTGTGGCAGTGCAGTCCTACTTAGAGATAATTGCTGAAGTAAATCAGAAACAAGGAGAGACCTAGCAAAAAAATGGAAATCACATGTTTTAAAAGTGAAATTAAAAATAAAGTAAAAAGGAGGAGAAACAAATACCACCAGGATAATTGTAATTTTCATGAAGGACATCACTAAAGGATTTTCAAAACAGGTCCAGCCCCAGTTTTCAGTTTGCATCCATCCTTGGTACATCATTTTGCAATGAACCTAAGCATCCATTTGTTAGGGACCTGCAGACTTTCTGAATGAACACCTCCAGCCATCCCTCATGGGCTGCAGTCAGGAAGGATGCCAAGTGCTCTGGATGATTGCTGCTGCTGCCTTGAACAGAAATGCTCCTGAGTCCTTCCCCAGCTCAAACCCATCCCACTCCCTGTTCTCTGGAAGAACCAAAGCTTGGAGTCTACACATGGCCAAATCTGTGTTTTCACATCCAGATACCTTCATAATTTTGGGCTTCATCAGCCCTGTAGCATCACAGGCTGGTGTGAGACCCCACCAGGCTGGGGCTGGTCTGAGTTATGCTTCCCAGGAGAGAGGGAGGTCAACAACAGCAGTAAATACATGAATTTAGAACTGTCTTTGCTGTTTCCCTCTTGTTGCCAGCAGCTGCATTTGAGTATTTTGCACACTGGTGGTGTGAGGGCTGCTCTTGAAAAGGGCTGAATCCCAGGACTTGGAGAGCCCTGATACCTGGATTTCATGAGCAAGGCACAGCAGCCACTTATGGCAACATCAATAAACAGATTTGTTAATTAATACCAATTCAATTACACTCATTTAGGACTCAGATGGCTAACCAAAGCTCTTCTTCCCTCACAACTGCAAAATTTCAAGCGAGGCTGGGCATTTCCCTCAGCTTCAGGAGGAATTTGGCAGCTCGTGGGGCAATGAGCTGTGATGTGAACTGCTGGAGTGCCCAGCCCTGCTGGTGGCTGCAGGACCCCCAAGACATCCCAGGACTTTTCTGCAGTGAAATATGCCTGATATGGAGGTCAGGTAAACCGGGCTGTGCTGCATTCAGGAGCTTTTTCCAGTTAGCACTGAAGACAGCCTCCAGTCTGAAAGTTCAGATATTCAAAATCTGAGGGTTGTTTAAGGTTGAGCATGGTTGAGCTGGGTTAGACCTCCATTATTTTCTAAACATTTGTTTTTATGTCATCTTTATTTATTATAGTTAATACTCCCTTAATGGATACTTTCCCTGGACTTCTGGGATCTGCCATACTCCTTTTTCTTGTGATGAGAAACATTACCACACCAGAGCACAGCCATGACTTGATGACTCAAATTTGTGAAGTCACTTTGTTTTTTATGGAAATCTGATTACCAGTGCAAAAAGAGACCCCTTCAATTTCATAGCAAAGTGGCCTGTTCTGCTTCAGACAAAACTCTGGATGTTTCCATAATTACACACTGACCTGTGCTGAACAAGCCAGCTCAAAGGCTATTTTATCTCAGCATGACCAGACTTTATCAGATTTATTCTATCTGAAGAAAGTTACATCACAAATAAATTACTTCAGTGGTAGATTGCAGTATGAGAAAAGCAAATTATTTGGCAGCCATTCCTCTTTTCTTTTCCTCCTGAGTCACCTGGTTTATAGGGCTATTAACAAACTCACCCTGGCTAAAAATGTGGCCTTAGAATAGAAGAGACAACCTCACCACTTTTCCACTTCATGAAGTTTTATTCCGAGTCCCTTTTTCCTCTTGCCCTCTGGAGACTTCACATCTCTGCGACACTTTCTGGTTCTCTGCTGCCAGCCTGGGAGGGTGGCCAGGAGATGAAGTGAGGGGACATTTTTGGTGCCTTCCCTGAAGGACAATGGCTCCTTGCTGTAACTACAGTTCTGCAAGGGGTTTTGTGCATCCCTGGCACCTCACCTCCTTGCACACAACCTTCCTTCCACCCATCCTTACCCAAATGCCTCCCAGGTGGGCTGGGACTGGCTCTGCCTGCAGGTAGGAAGGTCAGAGCTGCCCTGCTGGGTGGGTCAGCCCAGGCACTGCCTCTCCATGCAAGGTTGCTCCTTTTATTGCCATGGTCCCTTCATGCTGCAAGCATGATTAATGCCAGAGCTCTTCAACCATTTTCCTATAGGAGAATTAAAGTTTTAATGATTAACCTTTATAAATTACAAGAGCAATACTCTAAATAATAAATAGTTTCTGGCCAGGTCTGAGCTATTATGCTCCAGCATGATATGCTGAGCCCCCATCTGCATTTATTTTCCATACTGTATTCAACTCCTCTTATGTCATTGAGATAAGCAGTCAGGAGATATGTGTTTTCCAAAATGATGTCCTCATTCATCATTTCTTCCTCGCTGCTCAGCCTGATTACATTTAATTCAAGAAGAAAGAAGCCTTGCCTGGGCCCACTGAGCATATAAGGTTAAAAAAGCAATACAAATGAAGCAACAGCTTCCTGGAGAAATGGCTACAGAACACAAAATAACAGCATCCCTTATCAGCACTGGTGCTGTGTATTTTCCTCCTCATTTTCAGAGAAAACTCACAGCACAAATGACCCATTCATCAAGATCAGCAGGCACAACTCTGCTTTAAACACATATGCACAAAAGCTACCACCCTCCCCATTAATAGGGAACAAGCTTTGAGCATTAATTTCATCTGGTATTTGTGCAAAGCTTAATTACAAGCAGAGATAGGAGAGCAAAAGCTTGCTGCAGCCTGAACCATTTCCAGTGGCACTTGGCTTAGGGAGAAATATCTTTTGTTTCTACAAGTTCTCCTCTGTCGCAGTATTTGGCTGCTCCAGGATGCAGCAGGGAGAAATAATGCCAAAATGTGTCTGTGCACAATGTGAGCAGCAGCTTCCTAAGCCTGATGGAAGATTCATTGTGACTTTGCACACTCACCCTCTCTGTGGCAGCCTGGGGTGCAGGGTCTGGGTGCTTGGAGCCTCCTCAGTGAGCAGAGGGGGACTGGCAGTGAGCAGAGTGAGAGGCAGCCCTGCTGAAATGCTTGCTCATCTTCTGCAGGGATGCAGCCACTGTGAGCTGCTCTTCCCCAGCCTGTGCCAGCCCTGAGCCAGGAGCCAGCTCTGCCCTGGGTCCCAGTCCTGCACTCTCCAGGTGCCAGCATGGCTGCTGCTCATTCCCACATTGCTCAGTGGCCTAGGTGATGCTGTTGGGAAGAGCTGTGTGGTGCAGACAGGGGCTTGGCTCGGCGTGGGAGTCTCACATGATGGGAATGGGCACTGCAGGTCCTGGCTCTGGAGGGGCAAGACCCACTCCCCCAGACAAGCTGGGCTGGCTACTCCACAGCCAGACTAGCACTCTTGTGTTTGTAGAAGGAATTTCCCACTAGGAAAGGTGGTTTGCTTATTCACTCTAATCAGACTTCAAAGAAATGCCAAAGGAGCCAGGGAAATGAAACACGTACTGAGCCAGCCAAACAGGCAAATAAACACAGGGGGAAAAAAAGCCAGAGCCTCTGACCAAATGAACCCAGACCAGCTCTGGATTTAAAATGAAAACTGAAAAGGACTTAAAGAGATGGGTTGCTTCCAAGCATGTCCAGAGGGCAGCAGATCCACAGCTCCAAGCTCTGCCCCACAGCACCAGTGCAGGTGTGCAGCACCTCCAGGGCAGCACAGCTGCTCATCCCACCCTCCAAGGAGCAAAGGGCTGTGCATGCACGGGGGTCCCAGCCACCACTGACTCTCCAGGGCTTAACGTGTTGGTTTGTTCCCAGAGAATTTGATGTTTTCTGTAGAAAAATCTTAAATAAATAGCTAGCTGGGATGTCCTGGGTTTCCCAAAGCTCCCCTCCCAACACTGTGACACAGCCAACACTTGGTGCCAGCTGCATCACTGAGTTTTGTGATGTTTTTTCTCAGAGTGCCCCATGAATGCTTTTGAAAGACATCCTCAAAGGAACAGTGGCATGGAATTCCCACTGAGGCAGCTCTGAAGGATAATTCCTCCATTTTTTCTCTCTCCTTCAGTATGGCTCAAGCTCTGGCCAAGCTGTTCATAGGCTTAGGGTTTCACTCAGCAGCCAGGGCCCCCACTGGAAATAGTTACAAAGGCAGGCCAGGGCCTGTCTCTGCCTTGGCCTGGACCAAGCAAGCCCATGTTTACCCTGCCCTGGCAGAGGAACCCTGGGCACAAGGACGGGGCAGTGCAGCTGCTGGCACTGCTGCCCTGTATGACAGCCTGGGAAAGCAAGGGATGGAAGTTCTATTATCCCTCTGAAGCTACAAAAACAGGCAAAATGTAATTATAATCACCCAAACTGGAGTTCTGCCAGGACATCAGGGCTAATGGTCTTGTTCTTGCAAGAAGTGCCATGGGATTTTTCTAATGATCACAAGTGGTCAGGACCTCAGTTTCACATCTCATTTGGAAGATAATGAAGAACTCTCCCATTTATTTATGGTCCAAAGGAAGGTAAGGACAAATTGACTGTGTCAAAGGGCAGGAGGACTTAGAGATGCAGATTCTTTTGCTCAAGATATCACTGGGAGCTCTGACAGCCAGAAGGGATAGCAGAGGGAAAACAAGAAGCAAGGAAGAAGTGTGTGTGATTTCATATGACTCCTGTTAGTGTTTCAACTTTTTCTGAATCTGCTGTGACTCCAGTGACATTGCTGAAAGGAAGGTGAATCTTTTTTCATGTGAGTTATTCCCGCTGTAAAAGATATTTGGAGGGAATGAGTTTATAAAGCTATCTTTGAGATAATTGGCAAGGATACTCCACTCTCCCATGAAGGTTATGAGTGGGTTACAAGAGGGTCTTCACTTTAAACTCAGAGCAATGAGAAATTAATAGATCCTGCAGTGTCAGTCCCAAGGCAGAGGATCGTGATAAACTGGAAACAGGCAGAGAGACTCTTTTTAAGTTATGAAGCGAGAGAAGAGAGACGTATCAAACTCCTGGGAATTACACAAATTCAGAGTGATACATCTGCCAAGCACGAGCGTGGTGATTGCCAATAAAAGGTCAGTGCAATTGGAGAGGACAAATATTGCCTTATCCTCTGAGAAGGAGAAGCATGACATCCCCAGAGACCCCGCCTGTTGCTTCCCTGGAACAGGGAGCTCTGCCCGGGGAAGTTGCACCAAAATCAGCATACACAAGTGCTGCCTTTTAAAGTGAAAGCTGCTGTGACACTGAGAATGATTTCCCTCTTTCCAGCTCTGATTATTTCCATACCTAAAACCTTTGTAGAGCCCCTCTTTTTCTGCTCTGAGCACAAGAAAAAGTGACCATAACCGAGAAAGCTGGAGAAAAGGGTTTGGACAAGAGGAAGAATTAGAAAAGGCTGTTCTGGAAGGTCATTATGTGGGTATTGGCTGTTGTATAGATGGAGCTGCTGGAGTGGAGAAAGAACTGGCTGTGATATTGATGAGAATGAGTGGTTAAATGAGAGCAGTTTGGGTTGCAAAATATAGACTGCCACTGAGATCAGCACTGGAATCAGTTTAATTAATTTATATGATCAATAACCTGGAAGGGTGAAGGCACAGACCAGCAATGCAATTTGTTCTTGGTACAAAACAATCACAAAGGAGCCATCAAAAGGTGGGATGATGCTCTCAGCTTGGACTGGGACAAGGTGCATACAAAGAACATATGAAATGCTGGCAGGGCAGCAACCAGAGTCAGGATCTGTCTCAGTGATCTCACACAGCAAAACAGAGACAATTAATGAGCAAAGCTCAGCCCTCAAACACAGCATTTGGGTGCAGGGTGCATGAAAGGCACATTGCAAGGCTGTGCCATGTCAGAAAAAGGGGGGAAAGATGGGCTGGTGTCAGCAGGGAAATGGGCAAATCCTGCAGCTATGCAGACTTTGATTTTTTCATATAGGGAAGAGTACAAATGACACATCAAAGGTAAAAAGAACTCACATTTAGACAAGTTTGCATGGAGCAGTGAGGATTAGCTGCCCCAGGATCTGGCACAGCAGCTGGGAGACTGACCTGTGAGGACAGGAATTCCCAAAAGATGTGATGGACAGAGCACGGTGCTGGTGGAGGAGAAGGAGGGAGAACTGGGCTTCATGCTCCTCCTTTGTGCCCAAGAACATCCAATTTCAGCCTTGAGGTGAGCAGGACACAGTGTGAGGTTAAAGCATCAGCATCAGGGCTGCCTCTGGCTACACCACAGGAGAGCCCTGCAGAGAAGGGGAGTTGCTGGTTAGGCGGATTCCTCAAAAGAAGTTGGATAAAACAAGTTTGGGGTTTTTTTGGTTTGTTTTTTTTTTTCCTTGGAAAAGAAGTTGGATAAAACAAGTTTGGTTTCTTTGGTGGTTTTTTTTTTTTTTTTTCTTGATTCCTCACCCCCTGGAGGGGAAAGCCCATCTTTCCCTGACCCTGCAAGAGCCACATGCACTTCTCTCCTGCCTGCAGCCCTGCATGAGCCCTGCAGGGCTGAAACCCACCCCAGAGCCACCTGAGCTCTGCAGGGATGCTGCAGAGACCCTCTCACCACTGGGCTGGCAGAGGGGACCACGTCTCAGCCTGGGCATGGTGACACTCATGAGGGTCCTGTCTCTGGAGCAAAGGAAAGGGAGAGAGCATACAGGAGTGTAAGCACAGAAATGCCAGTCCCTGGGGAGAGAGGCTGAGAATTCCCCTGTGTTTGCTGATCTGCAAACCTTGTCAGAGGCTTTCGATTCTCTCGGAGCAGAGGAAGAAAGAGACAGATGCTGAGATAATTACTACCCTGGCAGAGAACTTATTCTTGTATCCAGAAGGAGAATTACAGCCTCACAGCTGTCTTCAGGATAGAGTGAAAGCGTTTTCTCCATGGTACATTGCAATGGCAATTAATTTTCTTGATAAGCTTAAACTAACCTTTATTTTAAAAAGGAAGATAACTTGTTGTGTGAAGCATCTTCTAATCTGGCATTTACCAAGGGCAATGGGATAGTAATTTGAAAAGCAATTAAAGGCACCTTTTTTTAAGCTTTCCAGTGCCTTTTTCAGGTGCTGCAGAGCCCATGGCCCCTCTTGCTCAGGATGACTCAGTGCTTCTCCTTCTACAGCATATTTCCAAATGTGCAAAGCCCAGACTTTGGCACCAAACTTTGGTGTGCAGACTCTCTAAAATAAGCAACAATTTATCCTCTAGGTTTGATCAGAATGTTGGACCATTTTCTTGCATAGTAGGCATGTGAAACCAGGAAAGTTCTCCTAAAATATTAGTTGGAAGGCATTTTTAAAGTGTTCCAGTCTTTCAACAGATGGTGATAAAATGTTAAATTCTGAGAGCTGTCCCCCTGATCCAAGTGCTCTCTTCCAGTTTTTATAGAAGACCTTTTCCCTGGATTAACATTGCTAAAGTGCTTTGAAGAGAAAGAATGCCACATAAATGCTCAGCAGTGTTCTGTTATAGTAAATAATCCCTTTATCTGAATGGAAACAATATCTGGATAACTTTAAATAACGCATTCTATATTTTTAATCAACATAATCCTTATAGTAACACACATGTAATTATTGCCAAGAACATGAGAATAGCTCATTCTGAACTAAAATGGAGGAGGCAACAACAGGCTGAGAGGTACAGCTCATGGAAAAACTGTCAGCTTGGTCTTGGTGGTGCTTTGCTTATGAAGAGTTTAGTCAGGATTCAGCAAACAAATGTGACTAGCTCTAAAATCAAAGCAAGCATTCCCACAAGAGCACTGAGGTGGAGATATTTGGGTCCAACACTATGCACGTAACAACACATCTTCATCTAGGAGTGGGGAGGAGGAAGGGATCAGACAAGTTACCCCAGGAGCAACTGCTAGCCCTGAAAGCATTGTTTATTTAAAAGTTTTCTTACCATCCTGTCTTTGACGTGTAGCACACAGAGCAAAATAATAAAATATCTCCAGTCCCTCCTAATTGTTTTGTGGGATGACCTGTCAAAGCATAATTAGATCATTCCATGCATTGTTGTTATGGGGAAGCTTTGTGATCCTTGAATGTCAAGCTGCCACGGAGATAACCTAACCTTTGAAACAGCAGTGTGTTAAAACCAGGAGTTATTTATTATTGGCAAAGCTCTTTACACGACGTTAGTGCAGAAGCACTGTAAGGGAAAGGCAGACCAAAAACTAAAAGCTTAATAATGACCATATGCAGTAATAATTACAAACGTGCAGCAAAATGGGATCTGACAATGTGGGCTCAGTACCAGTCAGCTGCACTGCAGAGAGCTTCAGAAGCCCTTGTGGTGCATCCTACTGCACCCTGACCCATCTCTTTCAATATTGGATCCTTTGTACTGCTCCAGCATGATACCTTGGTGCTTCAGATCTCCAAATCTATTCTGCTGGATTTTAGATGAACATGGAAAGTCTGGATAAGACTGCTTACCAGAGGGAACTAGGTTACAATATTGCCTTAGGCAGAGAGACCCATGGGAAAAGAAGTTATTTTATATAAATAACTCCTCCAAAAGTGTAAGGTGGGCCTGGGATGAATTGATAAGTGAAAACAAATTGCATGCAAAAAGAGATTTTAACAGCTAAAAATACCTAGGAGTCAAATCAGCCAGCGAAGGGGCCATGGTGGGGGAGACTGATGCACACTTAAGGAAGCACACACCAAAGACAGATCCCAGCCACACCATCCCACTTCCCAGACAATCTGCTGTGTCCCTGTGCCTACACCACACAGCTGCCTTCCTCCAACACATCCACTGCCTCCTTAACCTTCAGTTTATAAATGAAATGAGACAGCCCTGAAAAGCTCCACGGGGCAGTTTCTCAGCACTCTGATCACCCTCGTGTCTCTCCTGGAACATTTTGCAGGTTTTCTCTGTCCTCTGTGAAGCGTGGACACCCGAGATGAGCACAGCACCCAGCAGCTGTGCACCAGTGCCAAACCTGGGGGTAATGCAACCTCCCCACTCCCACTGCCTGCTATACTTAGCCACAGATCCAGGGAATCTTACTGGTCTTTCAGCTGCAGCCACAAGTGGGAACTCATATGCATCTCGTTTTCCACAACCCCTTTCCTGGTTTTCTCTTTCCTGAGACAGCCTCCTCCTCCTTTCCAGAGACAGTCTCCAGACCTACATTCCTTGTTTTTAAGTGCTTGACCTTGTATTTGCATGTCTTCAAATGCATATTTACCTGTTTGTCCTTGGCTTAGTGAGCTCCCAGGTTGTCTGTTGGTGATCCTCTATTTGTTTACCTCATTACCAATCTTCAAGTCACTTGGGAACCTTATCAGTCCTTTCAGAATATTTTTTCTCCATACTGTAGATAAAAACATTGCAAAAAAAAGCTTAGGAACAGGAGCTGATCTTTAGAAATAAGAAATTAGAGAAACAACTTTTCTTTTTTATGTTGGCTGGTCACTCTTTAAACCATTTAATGTGTTCCCTAATGACTAAATATCATTCCTGATTGATACTTAGAATTTGCAAAATCATAAATGCTTACAGAACTCAACGTGTACTAGGTCAATACTATTGCTTTTATTGATCCCAGGAATAATCTAATGAGAAAACAAAATCACGTTAATGTTCTCACAGCCCTGCATTGACTGATACAAATTATCTCACCTTCCTTCAGCACTTTATTCACCAGAATCTGCCTCTCATTGCTCTCTGACTGCAAATGTCAGCTCCAGTCCATGTCACTCACCTCCCCTGGACACTGGACAGATGAAGGTTTTCTCCAGGCTCTTCAAATCGTCCCTGATTTTAAGATTAATCATTTCTGTCCAGCCGAATGAATCAGGACATTTTGGAGAAAATTGCAAAATACAATTTTTACAAAATTGCAATTTTAGAACCCTCCATCAGAGCGAGATGTAATTTCCACACATCCCAAGCTCCTCCAGTATAATCTTACCCTGTGGAAACCAGGAGTGCCACATTGAAGATATCTGTGTGAAAATATCTCTCCTGAGTTTGGATCAGCACAGTAACATCACAACAGCCTCTGGTGGCCCTTCCTACACTGCAGAATTAAGCAGCCAGTCATGCAATGGTCTCATGAAAGTTGCCCTGGCAGAGACCCTGCACCATCTCACTGCCTGCCTGTTTCTCACAGAACAGCCTTTGACCATTTCCTAGAAGAGAATTCCCTCAAGATTTAATCAGTGATGGTTATTTGACAGGAAATCAGTTCAACATTAATAGGATGAGTATCAGACATAGGATTGTTATTACAATTGTCAAAATGGTTTTGCTAATTGACAGAGAATATAGGACAAAGTTTTATCTTCCCTTCTACCATGTGATCCCAAAGAAGTTAACAAAATAAAAAATGAAAGAGCACAGGTTTTTATCAGAGCTTCCCAAACTTTCTTTTTTTTATGAAGGTAAGCCATCATGATGAGTTTGGCTGGGCTAGTTAATTTTCTTCATAGTAGCTGGTATGGGGCTGTGCTTTGGATTTGTCCTGGTGGCAGGTTTGATAATACAGGCATGCCTTAGTTATTGCTGAACTGTGGGAATGTACAAGAAATTGGAAGAAGATGCAGCCAGGACTGTTGACCCAAGGGATATTCCATACCCTGAGATGTCAAACTCAGCAATAAAACTGGGGCAAGGTCACCAGAAGGGTTGCCAACCAATTGGTGAGCAATTGTTTTCATTTGTGTTACTTGTCCTTCTTGGTGTTTATTTCTCTCTCTCTTTGTTATTTTCCTTTTCGCTACAATTTTTGTTACTATTATCATCACCATTATTATTATTATATTTAAATTATTTAGCTGTTCTCATGTCAACCCCTTCCAATTCTCTCCCCACCATCCTGCTGGAGGGCTGAGTGAGCAGCTGTCTGGTGCTTAGCAATTTTTAATAGGAACAGTCATTACCAGCCAGTTCAAAGGCTGTGGTGAGTCCCTGACACTTACAGCTACAAGAGATGCCAAGTAACTTCTTGGACAAGCACAATAAGTCTGGTTTAATGCAAAACTCATTGGAGGGACCCATCTTCTCCCTGGGATTTCCAGAGCAGACCAAACTATCAAGAGGGGTCTCATCTAAAGCCCAGGCATTTCTCCCCCTCACCCACCTATTGAAAAGGGTTTCCAGACTCCAGCTCACAGCAAGTCATGCTGTGTTCTCACATCCCTCGTATGTTGCATTCCTTCTAAACTTCAGTTTGCACAGGGTCAGCAGCTTTGTTTGCCTCTTGTGACACTTGGGTGTACGTGACCTAGGAGATGATCAGCAGCTGGTGTTTCTCTTGCCCTTTGCACATGAAGCAACAAGGCTACGACTTTGTGCCATGATTTTCATCCAGGAGGTTATTGATATTTATAGCAGTGATATAGCAGATCATTTGGACATGGAAAAGGGACAGGAAATCAATTAGCATCAATAGATGTCTCCAGACTGTTAACTTGCTCATACAAATACCAACGACCTTCCCTCTCCACACCCTGTGGTGCTCAGGAGGGGAACAGACCCTGACCGTCCTCCAAAGGGGTTCAGAAATCAGGAGGAAGCACAGATGGGAACTTCTGGAAGAAAACAGCAATTTCTTTGCACACACTGAGGAGTGTGACGGCCTCACTAAGCACTGAGCAGAACTAACAAAGCACCAGCAGAATAACAACAGCACAAAACCACTAAAACAGAGCCATAAAAGCGGCATTATCGATTCACGTGGCAAGCACAGCTTTCCTCCCTCCCTTCTGCTCGGTCAGGGCTGCACACAGCAGGCAAGGCACAGCTCCACACCTGGCTCTTGCAACCCCACTGCAACCAAACTCGCTGCAGCCACTGTCCTGTGCTGAACCTCAGGACCAGAAAAGGAAAAATTTCCTGGAACCCAGAATCACGAGCTAAAAGTCTTGTATGACAAAGGGGAAGGCTGTGAAGGTGTTGGATCTCTGCTGCACAGGCACTGGGAGATGCTAAAGATCCCTGGATGCCTCTTGCAATCATATTGCACACTGTGGGTATGACACATGTGGTCACCGTTGCTGCCGTGGCATGGCAGTGCTTTACCCCCAGACACTCCAAGAGGATTTTTGATTGAAAATATTCCAATCTGTGGGAGTAGGGGGCGAGATATACTGCCTGGAGATAAATCTAGTCTTTCTAGAAGCTGTAAATCCCTGCAGCTAAGCTCGGGGAGCTGCAAAAATCAACCCACCGAGGAGCTGAGTGATGTGATATGAAACCAGCTCCTTCTGAGTATCACTTGAGAGTGAGAACACTCTCACTGGAGCTAGGCATAGATGGAGGACCCTGGTCCATATGGGAGGGAGAAGGACAGCAGAGCAAGCCAACAACACCCCCATGCTGAGACACCATAGATGTCACTGGGCAGTGCCAGCACCCCGAGCTGGAAGGAGTACGGACAGTCTGAGTATGGCCAAGGGCTCTCTCCTCTATGGGGGCACCCAGCAGCTGGGACAATTTGGGTCTCACTTCCAGCCAGGGGTTTGCACCTTAGAAAGTCGCTCCCTGCTTCTCCAAGGCTCTTCCTTTTGTGAGCAAAACTCCTCCTCTTAGGTGAGGCACCTCACAGCCCCCGTGGGAAAGCCCATGCTTACACATCCTCACGAAATCCCTCTCCACTTGGGAGCCAAGAGAGAGCTCAGCAGGAGCCTTGGCAAGAGCCAGGCGTGTGCTGCTGCGCTCCGCGCTGCCGGGCTTCCCCGGAGGAGAGATGAATCCATCCCACGGGCTGAGTCACGCTGGAGACACGGCATGTCTGCTGATTCCTGCCTTGCCTCTTGCTCTCCAAAGCCCTTGAGAGATCCCAGTCACACTCAGCCTCCTAGGTTTAGGCAGTGGCACGGAGCCACACTGCTTGGTCTGAATCAAAAAGAGGGCTGAGTCCTGGCTGGAGTACAGCTGGTGGGTGTGCAGGGGCACCGTGCTGCTCTGCACACACCAAGCTGCTCAGGGAGGGAGGGGATGTTCCTTTTCCCTGAGCTTTTTAAGGCCACAGTGGTCCTGGCATCACCACCGAGTGCTGGGGCTTGCACCCATCCCACTCCTGCTCCCCTCCCTGCAGGCACTGCATCCACACACTTCAGACAGGCTGCTCTCCAAAGCCCTCTGAAAATGTGCTGCAGCCACCTGTCCTCAAACTAGTAGGCTTTGAAAAAAAAATAATAAAAAAATAAAATTTAAAAATTAAGGAAAGATCTTCTTGCAAACATCTGAAGGATACTGTGTTGCCCAGGACCAAAACCCTTACCATGGTTTCCTTCCTCCACCAAGCCCCTTCAGGGCTGTACAACCCCCTCCAAACTGAGCATCTCATCACCCCGAGCATGTGGTGATTCACCAGCCTGAGCACACGCAAGGCAATTCTGCATATGTCTGCTGTTCCTGTCAATCTGTCTCCTTGTGTGCTGACAGAGAGAGGGAGAGAGAGCAGAGATCTCTGACAGTGGGCAGATTAATAATACATTTAATTTCTCCATGCATCATGAGGAAGAGGAAGAGCCATAATTCAAGAGCCTCCCTGAGAGCTTTGAGAATTCCTCACAATAGGAGACAAGAGCAGGAAAGGTGCTTTTGTGCTTCAACTCCTTGAAGCTAGTGGCAATCTGTACTTTAATGTAACATTTAAAAGGCACAGAAAGAACTGTGTGTACTATAAATATAAAGTGAAAATATTAAACCAGTTGATACAACCAGGACATCATTTTTCATAAGCTCTCAGGATCAGGAGATAGCAGCAAAATGTGGGTCTCTGTGACATTGATGGCTCCTCAATATCTCTAAGGATGAGAGTTTTGAACATCCATAAGGAATCCAAATCAGAGCACTACTCCATGGGGAAACACCATGGCAGTGAGAGCAAGGCTGCTCTGTGACACCACAGAAGGTCTGGTTGCCCTGCAGTGTCCTTTACATGCAGATGCATCTGCTTGGAAAATGAAACATGAGCTTTGTTTAAGGAGAAGTGATAGGTCTACACAGCCAAGGTGGAAACCTGGCAATGCCAGCAATGATTGGCATTATTACAAAGCTTGCAGGAGCATGGCAGCCCCTGCCTGCCTGTGCAGTGCCCTCTCCTGCCTTTCCCACCAGCCAGGTGCTCCCTGAGGCCTCCAGCTTTCCCTTCCAAGATGGGTTTCTGCCCCATCTCCTCTTTACCTTCTAAAGTTTCCACAGTGCCTGGATGAAAACATGAGGCAGCAAGAGTGCACAATGCATTTGTTGTCTGCTTTAACACCGGCATTTCCATTTTGGAAGAGGAAATTGTCGTTTAAAAACCCAAAGCTATTTCTTACAGTGCTTTTATACATATACCTCGCTTATACATTCACCTACTTTCAAACAAAGGGAAAAAGAAGATGAGATTTTCTGATACTGGAGTTACTTTACATATCTGACAGGTAGGTACAAAACAGGGAGATAATGAAGGCATGTTGGTGTGTATTCATCAGAAACACACATGGAAAGGCACAGGCTGAGACAGGTAATTTATATGTCTCTTTCTTCACAGTTACCTTTTTTTTTAACATCAGGAAGAGAAAAATGTAGAGAAATCAGACTAAAAATTAGCATTAGATGTCTGCATTTCAGAGAACAGATCTGAGCAGGTCTCCCCAAGGGTGCCAGCCCTGCAAGGTCCTGGTTTCCTTAGGGCTGTGCAAACCTGAGCAAAACCAGTAAACTAGAACAAAACCCCAAAATAAAATATGCAGACAGGGATAAGTTGGGAAAAGCTGAGCTCCTGGCTTGGCTCAGAGGCCCTCAAGCTAACTTGACTGAGAAACTGTCTTTTCAAACACAGTTTGGCTGAGAGGCTGAGCAGAGCAGTATGAAGAGCACCCTTGTCTTTCCTAAAGGCCAGCTACTCACCTGAGACCACAGACACTGTCCATATAAGTACTAAAATAATTCTTCTTTTCAAAAGTCATTTTTTCATGAAAATGACAGCACAGGACAATGCTGCTCCCAATCAGCAGCAAAGCCAAGCCAGGTGCCTCCCAAACACAAGCCTGCAGCAGGTGTCCTTGTGAGACAGCCCAAGTCCTTACGGTGTCACACAGAAACCAGATGCCCTAATGACAGTGAAAAACAATTTAAAAGAAACTGAATTTAGGTAAGAGTATCACCCCCAGTTTCCAATCTGCCTTCATTATCAAGAACTCTTATGATCCTGACAGCATTATGCAGTTTCATATACGCTTATGTTAGACACTGTTAGGTCATTGTTTGAGTCAGTAGAGCTGCTGTTCCATCAGCATTTCAATTATAAAACTCCTTTGCAGAGATTAGTAACACAGCTCATGCTTTAAGCCAAGAAGCAATTTTTTCCCCCTTAAAATTTCATTAAAGTCTGCTGATATAGCAAAAAGCACAGTAACTTTCTTGTAGTTTCAGATACTACTTCTACACTCTCTCACTATAAAGAAATTTTGCTCCAGGCAATTAGTTCTTTGCTGGGACTGGTCCTCCCTGCCCTCTAACATTCCATAGCTAACACAGCCCAGACACCACTGCAGTGAGTCTGCAGCAGCAATTCTTGCACTGTAGCAATGCTATAGCCTCTACAGCAGACCTGCATGCCTGTGTTACTCTCAACACTGACCATGTCTCATGCTGGATATAGCCCAGTAAAACATCACATTAAGCCTTAATTCTGCAAATGTATGCATGTTTATAGACCTGAGGCACACTGGGGAGCTGCATGGGTCCAACCTGCCAGCCCAGAGCACATTGGAGCATTGCATTCCCTGGCTGCTTTCCATCAAAGGAATGGCTACAGACTGTGAGCAAAACACATTGCCACACCACTTCAGCCCATTATTCCAACCAAGCAGCACTGTGATTTACTACCCACACTGTGCTCAAAGCAAGGGAAAGAAAACACCATTTGTGAGAAAGATCACTCTAGCAAGTTGTGAAAGCTGTGTCAGGGAATCACCTCCCAGGCTGCCCCCATGATCCCTTCTTCCCAAAGCCTCCTCCATCACAGGCCAGGCTTCTGGGGGGCCACCTCCACCCTGGTCCAGCAAACAGGCAGCAGCAGGAACTGGGTTAGAGCTAATCTCATCCAACATGTGTGGGTAGCTCTTTACAGAAACCCCCAAACTCAGGGAAATACCACGAGCATTATTTCCAAACTCTACTGCTTTGCACTAAAGGGCTGCTGTTCCTTAAAGAAATACCTGTGCCTCTTCCAAACCAAATTTGTCAGGTGGATTTGTAATATTGTTCCAATTTTCATGTTTTCCTTCACATCTGTGTCTTCTCTCCCTCTAAGTCCTTTCCTGGGCTTCAGTAAGCCAAGCAGCAGGATTGCAGAATCATATTTATCTGAAAAGAAATTGAATCATAATGTTACAGGATTTCTGTCTGTAAGCATCCAGTTCTCAATTTCAGCATATTTTGTCTTGCTTTGCCTTAATGGTCAATAGAAATGTTCCCTAAGACCTTGACAGGATAAAAGAAAACTTGTTAACATAATAAGAACATCTCAGGGATTTAATTTCAAAGTCACCAAGGGCTTTCTGCTCCTTCCAAGCTGCCTCAGAGCCTTAGCCCTGAGTGCTGATGGCAAAGGTTGAATTGAATTCTCCCAACAGGGTCCTGGAGGACTTTGTTCCAGGGCATGTACATTAGAAATTCTCATTATTAGGTGAAAAGATGACTACATATGCACAAAAATACACCTGCTCCTGTTATTAGAAAAACTCTACAAAGCATGGCATGCAAGGAGGTTGCAGATGGGTAGGAGCCAGTCTGTTCTTCCAGGTAACAAGGGATAGCACAAGAGGAAATGGCCTCAGGTTACACCAAGGGAGGTATAGATTGGATGTTAGGAAAAGTTCTTCACTGAAAGAGCAGTCAGGCATTGGAGGAGGCTGCCCACTGTCCCTGGAAGTGTCAAATATCCTGCAGATGTGCTGCTTAGGGACATGGTTTAGTGGTGGGGCTGACAGCATTAGGTTAAATATTGGGCTCGATGACGTTACAGGTTTTTTCCAACATTAATGATTCTGTGATTCTAAGATGCTAATTCCAGGACAGGGAATTTAAGCTTACCTTTTGCTAGCTGTTTCACACAGAATCCTAGAAAAGACCCATACACCTCCAGAGGGTGGCCTGAAAAATCCCACCACCACAGCCCTCCCTCCTGATGTCCACGTGAGCTCCTAAGCAACATGAGCGCAGGCAAAGGATGCTGAGCACCAAGACCACAAAATTCTCTTTTTGCTTATTGACAAGCCTAAAGCAGAGAGCCAGCAGCGCCATCAGGGTTTGCCACAGCGCAGCTCAGTGTCCTGGAAGGCTGACATGGGACACAGCCAGCTCAGCAGTGTCACTCACACTCCGACCTGCTCCACAGCCTGTGCGCAGCAATCCAGCCCAGCTTTAGAAAAGACAAAACCACGCCATTAAATCACAACCTGAGCGTGCTTTAAAAAGTACAGTAGCTAGTTTTTTTGGTTAATTAAACTATTAAATTATGCTGGAAAATAAACATTTGGAAGTTTTGAGCAAGACAAAGCCATGAATACTAAGAACTCCCCAACTTAGCGTGATTGATTGCACAAACAAACCGTATGTATTGGAGAAGTGTTACAGAAAAACATCGCTTTCATCAAATTTTAAGTGAACAGTTGTAGAGTGGGGAGGGGGAAATTAATTAATTACAACCTGAAACATTTTACTGATTGAATCCATGACCCCAGCACTTGTAAGGTCATCAAATGATAGATTAGTGCTGCACGGAGTATCACAAATGGCATTTGCACTGGGAAGCTCATTATATGAGATGTCAGGTCATGTAAATCATAGGAAACAAATACAAACATCCATCAGAAAAATGCAGATAGTCATTACAGGCAGCAGAGAGGAGTTGAATTATTATGCAAAATTTATTTTGACTATTAAAATACAAAGAGGTGACACAAAATTGTCCTTTAAGCAAACATAAACTACAAGTACTCTGACAGGAGGCTTTGTTTATAAATGTTTCATGTCTTCAGTATTCCATGTCTGTAAACATTACTTTAAAAACAAAGAAATGGGAGAAAACCAGAAAAAACATGAAATCAGCGATCCAGTGTTTGGGTCTTCAGAGCTTTTTTTAATTCAAGAGAGAGCTATTCTCTCCACATCTGAATAATCAATGCAAGATAGGGAGAAATAGACTGTAATTATTGCATGTGAGTCATTTGTTACAGATTCTGTCTGCTCCAAGAAAGCAGAAGCATGCACTGCTTCTTGACAAGTAATTTTTAAAATTTTTTTAAGGAAGATGCACTAAACAATTTGGCAGAAATATGTGGGTGCTCAAGAAGAGAAAACCGAGCAGCAGGAGATACTAAACCAGGGGGGCTATTAGCACTCTCCAAATGGCCCAACAGGAGCCCAGCCACCTGTTCCCAACACCATCCATGACTCCAAGACATGGACTGGCTTCTGCTGGAGTTCATTTCCTTACTCATTAAAGTGAACCCTTGGATGTTCTCCCTAGTTCTTGTTAATTTTCTTGGTGAAGCCCAATTCATACCTGGTAACAGAAGAGATTATTTTTGGTTTGGATTAGGAAAGTAAGCACTCTTAAGTCCAGATACAGCAGCTAAGCACTCAAGTCATAACTAACACAGATATTTTTGAAGCACTGTAAATTACACCCAAAGTATAGTTTCCCCATTTTGAATGCACATAAAAATCTCTTTTTCAATTTGAAAAGCTTGGTGACAGTATTCAAAGGACACTATTTTACAAAAATATCATGGAGAACATCAGGGTGTTGGAGGGGACTTTTGGGAGCTTTCAATCTGAATTTCTTGGTTGATTCTATATTTTGAAAAGCTTGGTGAGCTTGGTGACTCAGTATTCAAAGGACACTATTTTACAAAAATATCATGGAGAACACCAGGGTGTTGGAGGGGACTTTTGGGAGCTTTCAATCTGAATTTCTTGGTTGATTCTATAAAAGATAAAATCAGGGCTGGCAGGTTCTGTTGGGTCATGTTTTCAGCGCTGAAAGCCCTCAAAGGTACATCTGAGTCCCCTAGACTGGTTTGGAAAATCTCAGCACATCTTCCTGAGTGAAGCAGGCTCCTTCCAACAGCCTCAGGATTATGTCTAATGAGTCACATCTCCTCTTAGTCTTGTTCCATTTCTCACTATTGTAAATCACTCTAATCTCATTTTATGAGCACTGCATAAGAAGGCAGGCACTGAAAATTACAAATAATAGGTCAAACTGTGATTTGTGAACAGCGAATGCAATATCCCTTCCATTACCTGGAAGTTGTTTGTATGATGGAAAGGAAGAACTGGACCTCACAATGAAACAGAATAAAGCAGATATATTGGATCTTTTACCATCTTAAAAAATGTTTACAGTGTTACTAATGTAAGACTGATTGATACCATCTGCACAGCTCCTGTGCTGCTGCTCTGTGGTGGGATGAGTTAGTATGCTCTGAACTTTCCTTGGGTAACAAGCCATGAGTGCCCGAGCACTGCCAATCTCAGTACATTCAGTGCTGCCAGTATAAATTGCTCAGTCCCTTTGCCACCAGACAAATGGAGTGCAATTCCAGTAAAATAAATACAATTCCAGCACTGAAAGAAATTGCATCTGCTGGTGATGCCTTTTCTACTGATGTACAAAGGAGGTCGTGACAAGGAGCTAAACACAGTTGTTAAAGATGCAGTGAGCAGTTCTTCGATTCACCCAGAGACAGAAAAGAAAAATAATGCTGTGGGATCCAGTTCCTCCTGGCCTCATTTTTGAAAATCATTGGCTACAGCTTTTGCAGGGAATCTTGCTAGCACCTGGGAAAGCCCTTGGCCTGGTGGGCAACAAGCCCAACAAGGCTGAGGCAGCACCTGCAGGTATGGTCCTGCAGAAATGCTGAGAAAATCAGAATGATACAACAGAAATGGGAAAGTTTGAGGTGGGGGATATTTAAAATAGCTGTTGTGCCATTTTGTATCAGGAAAGGCTGCTGTCCTTGTTAGAGCTGGTGACCTTGAAAAACCATGGACCCTGCTAAGTGTGGCTGACTGGGCAAAACATTTCCAACCTCCAAAGAAGGGCAGGTTCCTGGAGGTCTGGTTACATGCTGGATGTTTTAATTGCCAGACCTACAGCTGAATCCCCCCATGCAGGACCACGGCAGGGAGTGCTTGTGCCTCAGGGTAGTGTTTAGGATTAAGTCTCCAAGAGAGCAGATAGTGCGATCTTTCCTCTGGGAAGCACAGCAAAGCCTTTCCTGGGGAGCCAGCACAGCCCCAGCTCCCCCTGTACCCCCAGCATCCCCCAGCACCCCGTGGCTCAGCTCTGGCACAGACATCCCTGCACACCTGCCATGCTCAGCTCGGGGCTCTGGAGTGTCTTCACACTACGTCATGGTGTGCCTTAATATATAATCCTAAAAGAGCTCACCTGGTGACATCTTCATCTTGAAAGCAGCAGCAGCAGCCGGTGTGTGTGCTATTTTCAGCCTTGCAGGCTTGTTTTGAGCATCTCTCCTGCTGTTTCTTGAGTTGAAGCCCCAGACGAGTTCATCCCAAAGGGAAAACGGCGCAGTCCCAGGTGAGCACACGGGAATGTGCTCAGAGCAGGGAAGGAGCCCACTGGTCTGTCCTGACTCACTCCCAAACACCAGCTGGGAGACAGGATCCCCCAGCAGCTTGCCCTGGTCCCTGTCTTTGGACAGGCAGGGGTGGTACTGGTTTATGGTGGGGAAAATGCCAGGCTTGGAACCAGAGGCACCGTGCCCCCACCCTCTCCTCTTGCCTCAGACAGGCACTAGTGATAAACTATCATTGTATCATTTCAAATAGGGAGGTTTATTAGAATCCCCTGTAAATCAGGCCTGAAATTACCACTGTGGATTTGCAATAAGCCTGAGCCCTGCTGAACAGCTCATACAGCTCCTGCTTGAAATTCCTATTTTAAAACCACTTTTGCAACTCCCCCATGAAGGCAGCTCGATTTGTAGCTGTGCACCAGGACGCAGCAGGGCCCGCCAAGCTGGGAGAGGCTCTTTCCCTTTAATGACAGCCATCTGCAGGTTCCTATAACTTAGCAATGTTCCCAGCCATGATTTATGGAGGGTGCTTAGCTTTACGGTACAATCTTTACTATTTTACAGGGTTCCTTTTTTTCTCAGTTAAATGTTGTTTTCTGAATAATTCCAAGCTGCCAGTAGGTTTACAGAGGAGAAAACTGGAATGAATCTCTCCTTGCTTTTATTTACTCCTATTTGAGTACTGTGTTTCTGCATCCATTTTGGAGATTTACAATGGTATTAAGGTTGCTTCCCTCATCCTCATTTTATGGATTTCTGCTGCAATCATTTTGAAAACCAGAAAGCTGACAGGAAAATTAGGAAATTAGATATCATGTTCCTGTTCCTTCCAGTGCCCTGATGAAGAAGGGGAGAAGAAAAATCAACTGAAGGCATAATAAATAACAGCATATATCCCAGCATCCCCTCACTGATGCTGGCACCTCCTCTGGGCATCCCACTGCATCCCATCCCACCAGCACTGCCCTGACCCCATGAACACTGGGCTGTACCTGCAGCTGTTGAGGCAGCAGTCATCCAAGTGCCAAGTTCACAGGCTAATTGCTCATCTAATTTTAATTGCTAATGGTGGCCCACGGAGCACCATCTCCCTGTGCTGAAGTTATCTCAGTCTATTGTTCAAGTTTATTGAAAATAATTGCCCCAGAAAGAGAAAAATATTGGTGGTGACCATCAGCTCTGAGGACAGTGGGGTGGTGGTTTATCTTATATGACCTGAAACACCATCTCCATCAGCACCAACACCTGAGGGCAGAGGAGTCTCTGGAGGACTGCAGACAGAGGCCCTCCTGCAGCTCCCTGCACACAGGAGTTGCACTAGCTTGCTCCAGCATCACCAGCTCTCCAGAAAAACAACCTCTAAATCAACCTTTCAAATCATTCATGCGATTGCATCGGCAAAACTTAGGGCTTTCCAGTCAAAATGAGCATTCAAAGCCCTTCAAAAAGGAGTGGCTTATCTAGTTACGAGCAAAAGCTGTTATCTCACAGAGGAGCTTGTACCACCAGCAGCCAGAGACAATCCATGGCATGGGCAAAATTCACCTAGGGAAGGTTTCTGCTGTGTGTGCTAGCTGTTACAGATGAAACAAAAATTTTGGAAATTATTCCAGGTCACAAAGTGACCTATTTCTGCTGGTTTCCTCCCACCTTGGGTTACAAAGACGGGTAGTCTACACAGTTTTTCCTACTCCTGCACTAGTGACATGCTGACTAGGAAAAGGGCTTTCCTTGCTCATTTTACCCCAGATATGGGATTTTCCACCTCTCTAAAATCTAGCCCATCATTTTGTGCAATACATTACCCTTGATTCAGGCTGAGAACAGATATTTTCATTGAAACAGGGAGAGCATCCATTCTGTCTTTCCTCTTCTTTATGGAAACATCTGTGAAATGAAGCAACCAAACACTGCAAAATGTTGAAATTGCACAGGGAGGGAAATTCTGAAATTGCATACTGCAAAAACGCCATTTCCATTTAGCCCAGTGAGTTAGAAATATATTTAAATACAAAATATCATTTTGGTTTCATGGGCTCAACCTTTGTACATCAGAAAATATGATTTCATGTTAATATATGATATGGTATGATATACAAATAAACCCAATCCCAACTCTTTACTGTATGTGTTCCTTATTTTTGTATATTTTTATCCCACAAAATGAGTGTTTAAAACTCATTTAAATGACAATATGAATTATTCTCATTGAGTGACTTGCACTTTGATTTGACACCTGATGTTCTGATGGGCAACAGGGGATTTTTTAATGCTGTAACTACACTGGATATAAAATATAAAGATGGAAATGTAGGGAAAATGCAATATAAATAGAACAACGATGGAGTAAAGAAAAATCAAATGGGCTGCTGGCTGCAGTGCAGGGGCCCAGCTGTCCCAGAGAGGCAGCCAGCTGGGCAGCAGGCAAGGAGGCCAGGCAGATGTCTGGCTTCTGCTGTTGGCTTTGATGGCACTGATGTGTTCCCACAGAGCATCTTGATACCATGGAATCAGCGTTTTCCAACAGAAAGTAGCTCGGGAAACTATTCTGATGGAAAACTCTTGATGTGCTTCACTGGCTGCTGATTGTAGAATAATTCCATAGATTAATTCCACAGATTAATATCAGAAGGGACCCTACCTAACTCTGAGTCATACAACTCAGAGCATCCTCCAAATGCTCCTTGAGCTCTGACAGGCCCGGTGCTCTGGGAGCCCATTCCAGGGTCTGGCTGCCCTCCTAGTGAAGAAGCCTTTCCTTTCCTGAACTTCCCCTGACACAGCTTCACCACATTTCCTCCTGACCTATAACTGCAGCTCTCTCTCCACTGAGGAAGCTGCAGACTGTGGTGAGGTTCCCCCAGCCTGCTCTTCTCCAAGCTGAGCAAACCAAGTGACCTCAGATGCTCCTCAAAGCCTTTCAGCATCTTGGAGTCCTTCCTCTGGACACACTCTGAGCTGAGTGCTGCACTTCCAAATAAAAAAATAAATAAATAAACAAGCCCTCTCCTCCCCAAACAGGCCTTTGTCTTTCTCCCTCTTGCATTACAAGCAATGTTCACCTCTATCCACCTTCACATCACACAGGATGGCCAGGCCTTTCCCCTGTCCCCTTCAGTCATGCCCTTTCCAAGCAAGAGCCCAGATCACATGGAGCTTTTTGGGTCACAGAGGCTGGTTCCTATGCCCAAAAGTTTTTGCCTTCCCTTTTCCTGCTCTTGTACTCCTGCAGCCTTTCTGCAATGGGTCACCAGACCTGCAGGCAGGATCAGAGGTGTGGGTGTGCAGGGATTCAGCCTTGGCTCCTCGTTCTTGGAGCCTTCTCCATGCTCTCCATGGCCATGAGGATGGTGCCAGCCTCTGGAGAGGAGCAGCTGCAAAGGCTCCAGCACATTTTCCTGCTTAAGGGCAAGTGCTAATTCAAAGCCCATCATTCTGGGTATGTGGGCAGGCCACCTTTAGCAAGGGCACTAATTTGCACTTATCAGTACTGAATTTCACCTGCCAGTTCATATCACCCTGATACTTATTTCTGTAAGCTCCTTCTGCAAACCTCTGCTTCAGGTCCGGCTGCTCTGGACAAATGTGTGTCAGCTGCAAACTTCACCATCTCACTACTTGTCTCTTTGTTCCAGGTCATTTTGGAATATGCTGACAGTGTCCAGCACAGGCACCTGCAGGATTGCTATTCTAATTTCCACACACTGTTAAAATTGATATAGGACATTTTTCCAAGACCTTGTTTCCTACATGTAATCAGTCCATAGAAGATTAATCTTGTGAAAATCTAGTCCCATTAAGCCCTTTCAGTGATTCTCTCCTGTGCTTTAGCCCTGCTGGCTGCTTTCTGGTGCATTTGCCTGCTTTTGGAAGCATTAAATAGACAATCTCTGCTTGTAGGTAGCATAGTAAAGGTCACTTGTCTTGATTTATTTTAAACTTTTTAATTTAATCCCTTCCCATTTCATCTAAATATGTTTCCTCATTCTCCTCTAGCTTCTTCATTTAAAATGAAATGTATCTGTGATAGGATGGTTTTTCCATAGGGATCCTGAATTTGATAACAGACAGTACTAGAGCAGCTCATCAGTACTTACATCTCAAATAAGGTCCTCAGGAATAAAGCAAGAGCTGATCCTCCTCACCTGGGCTCTCTAATTGGTGTCTGCCCCCCTAAAAAAAAAATAAAGATACTTATGATACTTCCAAACCTGTCTGTGAGTGGTCACCCCATGTGACATGACCAACCATGGTGCAAACTGAAGTCTCCTTTTCAGGGTGGGACATTTCCTGCACACAAATTCTGAAATTCTGTAGGATTTAAAAGATCTTGATGAAAGCCCTGGCAGGAGGGAGCTGGGAAGGAGATCTCACACTTACCTTGGCAAAGCCAAGCCCCACGACACGGGGCAGGTGGGCAGGACTGTCCCAGGTGAGTGTTCACCATCCTGGCAGGGCTTCTCTCTATTGACCTGTTTGGAATGAGAATTGATTTTAATAAAATCACATTTTTAATCCTGTTGGGTCACTGAGTGGCTGCATTATTTTCTTCTCTGGCTGCTTGCAAGCTCCTCAGCAAAGCTGGCTCCTACTCCCCTGAGTGTTTGGCTGTGTCCAGAGCTCCTGTTAGAAACCTGGGAGAGATGGGAAGGGGCTATGGCACTGGGAAACAGGCAGTGAAATATTATACAAATCCTTTCTAGTAAATCAGATTTAATACTTTTATGCTATTACAAGCTCCATTGAAAATAGTGCAAAAACTCTTAGTAAATCTGTCCCCTAGGTGCCTTATATCTGTATTTATTCTGTCTTTTGAAATTCGTCCATTTACCCAGTTCAGTTTTTGCTTCTGGGTGTTAGTTTTTATCCAACATGATTTAATTTTATACTGGGGATTGGGTTTAAAGCTTGCACCATGATATCTAAATAAGTTCATTAAATGCTCTAAGTTTCTCTGGTTACAAGTATAAATTCATCAGCATGGAAATAATGACATCTTAAACCTATTAAATTTAAAATATCTTTATGCTCAACCCCAGAGCTCAGATATGCCAGCCAATGATAATCAAATGCCACCCGACCACTCAAAAATTCCAGAGAAGAGAAAATGAGCTGGTTTGAGGATGCCTGCGAGGCAAATCAGGCTGTCAAATTCCTATCATTCTGGGGAGGAATTTACATAGCTCATATTAAACTCACCAGAGCGACTGGAAACCTGGAGTAATTAAATGCTGCTGGGGGGGCAGGATGCTGGATGTGCCTTAGCCAGGAGCCCCCTGCAAAAGGAGGAGGCTCAGGAAGGGTCTCCAAGGAACTGGGGTGCCCTTGGGAATGGGGAAGTTCTGGGAGCAGTGAAGGAAAGAGGAGTTTTGGGTGGTCAGGGTGGTGAGTGGGTGGATGGATGGATGTCCAAAAAGGCAGAAATCTCCCTAGCCTTAGGAAAAACCCTTGGCTTCCCAGCCAGCACCCAGATTCCTCCCCCTCCGTGGGTTGACAGGGCTTTACATCCTCCTGTCCTGCTGCCTCATAGCCCAGCCCTCTGCACACACATTGCTCCCTGATCTCAGAAAGAAAACTGCTTTATTTCCATAAAGAGAACTGGGAGCCACTCCCAGCCCACTGCTTTGCTCCTTTCTCCATGGCAGATGGCCCTGGCTCCAGCCACCCGTGGCACAGGTGAGCCTGGGAGGCTGGAGACAGAACACCATCACTGATTTGCTCAGGCATCCCTGGGTAGCAATAAATGAGGGCAGAAGCAGCTGCCCCTGTCCAAATCGCTGGTCCCCAGCCTCAGAGTGCCCCTGCACTGCAGGGTGCTTAAAAGGTGATGGCTTTTGTTTCACAGAGGTTGGCAGCAGATAGACTCTGTCACTGCAGCAAGTGTGAGGGACCTTAATCCTCCTCTTATTGACATGACATATTGTAATGGCTTCTTTGGTTACCTATCAAGTCACTGTGTACTTAGAAAGCTTTAATCTGTAGATTATTTACTCAATAGACTGTAAAGGCTTCACATAATAGCACATAACAGCTTCCAGCAGTTACAGCCTATTGTGTCATGGGGAGTTTGTGTTGATTTCCCCACCTAAATCTAACCCAAGCCATCTAAGCAGCAATAAGAATAGAAACCCCTTTCCCCCACAAACCAGAGAAATGGATTGCCTCCATCACCTCCCCTTGGATCTCCCTCCCTCTTTTCACCTTCCCTGTCCTATCTGTGAATTTTCACAACACCTGTAGGAATTCCACAAACCTTGAGATCTTTGTCCCACTACCCAAAGCGGCTAAAACTGGGCAGGAATCTCACAGACACTGGAGGATGAGTGTACAACACCCACATCCCACTTGTGTTCAACAAACATACTAAACTTTCTTGCCCACCTTCCTTATCTGGTAGTGCAAGTGCTATGTTGCACCACAATACGTCTTAATAAAAAAGGAAAACAATATATTCAAGATTATACATGTCAGGTTTGACACAGGCATTGCATGTCTAGAAGATGTATAAATGTTGGTTGCAGCAGACAGAGCCTAAAAGGCTCTAATTTAACTGTTCTAGCAATGGCAGTAATGCCAGATCATCAGAATATTGGCCATTCTCTGAGAAAAGATAATCATGTGGATGGGATTTCTTAAAGGCATTTTTAATTTTCATTGTCTTTAAGATGTTCATCATTTAAAGGACATTCCCTACCAGGTGAAAACAACATTAATTTTGAGCCTAACTCCTCCAAATTGATTTGATTTAATTTAAAACATAGCTAATTAATTAAAACCACTCAACAATGCCCCTTTAATGTTTAACCAAAGAGCACACCATACTCCAGCTGAGCTGCTAAATGTTTATATCTTATTAGCAGGCTTCCCAAAGCTTAGAGAAAAGGATTTCCATGCAAGTTCTCACTCCCATCTTTTAATTACACCTAAACAACTCAGCTCATTATAATTCTACTACAAACATTGCTCTCAAGAGCATCCTGCAACATGCATTTAGCAGGTACCACCAATACTTACTCCACACCCATACTTACACGTATTTCCCCATTTTTAAGTGGCAGTTCCTCAGCAGAAGATCTCAGAAAGTCACCCTCCATTTCTGGCACAGCGAGCACTTTGGAATTAATTGCCAGCATGAAATAAATACAGCGTGAAGACATGCATTAAAACCAAGTTATGATGAAGCAATGTGGAGACTCGTCCCTGGTAATCAATAAGCTCAGGGAACTTGGAAGTTTCTGGGGCTGTGGGCGGCATGGGGAAAGGGTGTGAACGGCTCTCCCTGTGGGGTGTTTCACCATCTGCTCCCCCATTTCCCCCACAGAAGCTGTCCCTGCTGGCTGAGAGCTGCCTGCGTGCTGGTGCCCCCGCAGAGCTTGCCTCTTCCAGCCACCCCCTGCCTTGGGCATCTGTGCCCATCCAGCACCCTGCCCTGCCACCCTGGCAGCACCCCACAGCCCCTGCATCTCCCATTCAGGGGGTCAAGGTGGGGAGCAGAGCCCTCAGAGCCACAATTCTGCATTTTTCTGGCCACAGGGGTGAGGAGAGGCCAGCTCTGCTCTGCTGTACCAGGGCGTGGCTGGACTTCCAGCATTTCCCATGGTGTTTTTCCACCGTAACAGATTCCTCCCAGCTTGCAGATGGTTACTCATGCAAAGCAGAAATAACACCGAATTCAGTCTTCGAGAGTCATCAGATTGGACCTCACTTCTTAGCTCAGCCTGGGGACTGGGATGGTAATTTGCCTGAGATTAAGGAGTCCTTTTTGAAAATGTAAACAACATCTTGCCATGTGCTGGCCTTTTTCTGTTTGCAGGGTTTGATTTCACGCCTGAAAAACAAGCCTATTGCATCATCCTGGTGGAGGGATTCTGCAAGAAAGTGTTGGCTGAGTGAGGAAAATCACGGATGCCAGCTCAGAAGTCCTAATTGCCCCAAATCAATTACCAGCTAAAATAGTCTGGCCCAGTCACTAGCAACCATCATACCCATAGCACTTTGGCACGGCAGCCCAGAGGGAAGGCTTCATGTCAGACACCATTCTCCACCCTCTCCCTTTCCCTGTTGCTTTTCTGAACAATTCCATTAGGATTTATGCTGTTGATGTGGGATTATTTCCGATACTTCTATTTCTTGTTCAAATGTATAGAAATTAATTTTCTGGTCATAATTTCAGTACCTCTGGGACATTAGCAGGCTAGAAGTAAAAATAGAACGTCATTACAGTGTCAGGTAATGCGGATGAGTGTGACTAATAACCTGAGTGTCATTGATTTAATAATCTAATAACGTCTCTGCACACTCAGCGCTCAGACTCACTGAGTGAAGATAAAGATTTAAGCCTGGCTGAAGCTGCAGATAAGAATCAGCACCTCGGCTTTAGGGATCAGAACCAGTGATAAGCAACACACGGCTGGTATCCAAAAAATTAAAGCAGGGGAAGGAGCTGGCTGGTATCTGCAGCTCAGGCTGCACAGGAGGCTGGTTTTCCATTCCCTGGGGTGACAGCAGCAGGAGGTCACAGCTGCCCACAGGAAACACTCATCAAGCTCAAAGAAGGATGCTCACTGTCTAGCAAAGGTCTGGCAGCTCTCAAATAGCTGCTGGCCTGCCAACAGCTTGGTTTATGGTTGTCTAAAATGCAAAGGAAAAGCCCATTAAAGTCAGCTACAACACCAGCCAGGAAAAGTCTGGTCCACAGCCTGGAAACAGGAGGTGAAGGGAGTGGGCTTTTGGTTGGGACACAAACCTTCTGACTTGGCGTAATCTGGGTTATTCATTCAGAGAAAAGCTGCCACAACAGCTACCAAGCTGCCTACAGAAAGCTGCAGGAAGGATCTCTTTCCCTGGAGAGCATCCCTTTAGCCAGGCCCATCCTCATCCTCCTCTGATCAGCAGTGCTGGGTCTGGCCCCCGTGCTGCTGATGGATGGTGGTCAAGGTGCTGCTTCACCCTGGCAGCCCTGGATGAGCTGGGAGATGGATCTCACCCACAGAGTATGAAACCACACAGAAATGCCTGCTAATGAGACGTGACACCAGGTTTATTATAATTTGGTTGGAACAGGGACAATCGATCTTCTCAAACTGCCTGTGAAAATCCCATTCCCCAGCAAGGCACCTCTAGGCTTGGCCAGTTTGAGCTCCATATGCTTTATTATTAATGCAGAAAAATTTTCCTGTACCTGGGACTGTGCTGGCACAACAGAGGACAAGTGTACTTTAGGCAAAATCTTGGACTGCAGGAGCTTCAAGCTTCTTACAGTGAGGAAGGTTCTGCAAATAGTTCAGCTTCTTTTTTTTTTTCTTTTCAGATCATGCTCTGAAGGCCTCATCAGTCTTCCCCAACACCACTTCATCTCAAGTATATTTACTTGTTTCCAGTTAACTTCACCCAGATAACAGGAAAACTCCCTGGGGAGTTGCTATAGAAACACCTGATGGAGACAAGGAGAGATTGGGGCAGCAGAGCCAAAAGATACCGTGAAGATTAAGGGAGATTTTAACTCCCGCTCTGTAAATATAATTTCCCTGGAAAAGTTGCAAAAACAGGAGTTAAAATGGAAAATTTCCTGCATGGTTAGTGATGGGGTCACTGCTGATCACCCCCCCCAGGGAGATTCACCACCATGAAGTAGTGGAAAAACTTTCCAGGGATCTTCTCTGAAGGTTTCCAGCCTCAGTGGGACTCTGTTTACTCTCAAAGGGACATGGGAATCCCACCTGCAAAAAGGTGGCTAAATTGTCCCCATATCTTTTCCAGTGCCTGGTGACATTGATAACCCTTTAAGCAAAGCAGTGTCCTTCTGCATAATGATCTGAGAAGGATTAAATCCAAGAAAGAAATATAACAAGGAGTCAAGGAGCTACCTACCATTAGCAGCTATTTGAGTGTCAGGCAGTTTTGTTTCAGGCGATTTACCAGTGCTTTTGTCCAAGCCATTCATTCCACAAAACACTATTATGAAAATAGATGTCATTAGAAGCATTTTTTATACATAGAAGAGTCTTTCTTTTTGCAATTCAACTGTGTATTCAATTCAAGTTTTCTCTTACATTCTCTTACACTTCCAAGAGTTCAGAAAGCCCCAGCAATAAGAAACAGGTGTTCTGGTTTTCTGCATAAACCAGATTTTTGGAACTGTTAATGTCCTTTCTCTTATTTGATGCTCACACACATAAATACCGAGGGTCATTATAAATGAATTATCTCTGACTGTAAAATAGAATGGGGATTCATCAACTATATTGATTTTTCTCATCTATATGTATATGTGTAGCTCCTTTGGCAATTAGTCATTAACTAAACCACTGCTTCATTCCTGTGAACCAAATTTTAGTTGCATTTTCTTTCAATGTATCTGTAAGCTTTTCTTTGCAGATTTTTTTTCATGTGGATTATCAGCCTGGATTTGCAGGGGTATTTATCTTACAGCCAGCAGGGTGGTTAATTAACACAACTCCATAAGCCAAAGGTAGAGCTGCTGGGGGAGCCTAAAGAAAACAAGATCTTCATCAGGAATGGATGTGTGCCTGCCCAGGAGCTCATGGACAGCCAAAAACACATGCAAAATTATAAAACTCCTAAGACAAGAAAAAACTAGTTGATGCACACCAAACACCTAAAAGAAATTTGGAAGAAAAAAACCCCAGAAACTAAAAACCTCAGTAATTTTATATAAAACACACAGACTACAGCCAAATATCCACCTTTGGTGCTAATTATCATCCAGGAGGTTGTCTGGGCTGACTGGAATCTGCTGGGGGTTTGTGAACACGTTTATCTTAATTGCATTCATGTGGTTGTGGGGTTGTTTGATTTGATCTTAACATATCTGGCACCTGATTTTTATGTGCATTTCTGACAGGTTTGAAGGATGTGCAGAGCAGGGAATGGATTGTGTCTGTGTCCAGAGTTGTGGAAAATGTTCTTAAGGCCAAGATAAAATCAGGTGTTAAATCTCATAAAGAAACAGGCAAATTCTGTATCTAAGGACTTACCATGCAAACCTGTAGTCAAAGGAGATTATATTAATTTCTGTGTTTTTTAACCACCACGGAGATGCTGCTTAAAAGGAAGAATAATATGATTAAAAAGAATGTAAAACCCCATAAGAAACATAACTTTTAGGCTTCATTTTTACAATACTGAGACTTCTAGGACTACTTAGGATACAATCATTTTAAAGCATATTGCTTTCCACTGTAACTACACACAGAGAAAAGGATGCTCATAAAAACCAGCATTTTCCTGAACAACAAAAACATAATTGATCACCAACCAGCTCCACCACGTGAGCAAAGCCTCAGCTGAATCACTCAGCTGCTCCAGGTTCATTACTCTGTATGTTAATGCCCTATGCAATAAACACAACAAATGAAATATGGAATTACTCTAACCACAAATCATTACTAATTGATACAGCAGGATTCAAGGAAAGCTATCACTTGGAGCAGCTTCCTGCAAAGTTATCCCTGGATATGCTTTCAGGTCTGCATCCTCCCTGCCACAGAGGAGCAGGAGCTCAGTGAGGTCTCTCAGGCTGCTCTTCCTATTTACCACATCTCATCCATCCTGAATTCCATCATTCCATGCTATTCCCAGTCAATTCAATTTCTGTGAACTTAATTGAATTTTTTTTCTTGATTCTATTTCCCCATAGCTTATTTTTTCCTTAAATTCCAGGCTGATCCACAACGATTGTTTAAAACAGGATGGAGCCAAACTCCTCATTCTACATTGACTGAACACCACATATTATTGTGGAAAACATAGCTTGTGCTTGAGTTATTCTAATTAACACTTTTACAGGTTAGCTTGCTCTTACCTTAGTATCCTTACCACAAGCAAGAGAGCCTGAGGATTCAATAAGCTGTTTCCAGTTTTTGTTCAGTTCAGATTGGGCCCATCTCTCTGTGCAGTCACTGCCACACAAATCATTTGATAATTTTGAGGAGGAGATGGTTGCACCAGTGACCTGTGAGAGCATCATGTTTGCAAACCCCTGTGTCTTCTATGCAGTAGAAAGTCCCCCAAAATGCTCTTACATATTTTGAAAGGTACTTTGTGCCTCCCATCAGAGTTGTTCTTTAATTTCCAACTGGATTTAAATTAACATGTTTTGTTAATCAAACATTTAATTCTGAAGAAGGAATCAGCTCTTTGCAAACCTGCAGCATGGCCTGTGTGAAACTCTCCTGGCTGTGCTCAGGACAGAGGAGCAGAACTTTTTACCATCTCAGACATATTCAGAGGACATTGAAGACAAAACCCTGGAGAAGCATATGTGAAAAGACAAAAAATTTCTTCCACATATTAGGTATAAAAATTCAGCTTACATAGTGCAGTGTTCCAGGCACCAATGAAGCTGACTTACCAGCAGTCTTAATCTTGGGGTGAAGTGTCTTAATGTTAAGAATATAAAAAGAGAAATTATCCATGCACCTGTGTGGGCAGGATATTGGAGCCTGGCTCGACAGGGCAGTACATAATTCTCCCATTCTCACTGAAAGGTAAAAAGCCTCACATTACAGCTCATCCAGGAATTGCTGACAGAATTTCATCTCTCTTTCCTGCTCTACTTATTCTTCAGGTAGGAAAAAAAAAAAGGGTGGAAGAGTTGAATGGAGACCTTTTCCAGTGATGTACAAGAGCTGGGTGATTACTCCAGCACAGAGGGTAGTGGATCTGCAGGGGCACACTCCTGCCAGCATAGCCCAGGGAAAGCACACAGGACCCCAGGACCCCTGGTCTAACCTCTCTGGACTACCCAGGTAAAACTCAAACCACAAGGGTTCATGGTTTTCTCTCTCTCCTTTTAAAATGATATTTCCTTATGGTAATATTTTAATTGCTTTTTTTTTTTTCTGTTGCTGTACTCTGCTTGATGTGCTCCTCACATGAACACTGACTGCCATCCCCTCTTGATTTTAGATTTAAAAGGCACAAGCAGAGACTGCTAGCTCAGCACTGTTATTTCAACATAACATTTTCCTTAGGGAAACATCAGCACACAAGGTAAAAAAACAACCCTTAGAAATGTGTTGCCTTTGATTAAGCTTTTTCCTTGTCAGACCGTAGGAAGAGCTCTGCAGCTGCACACCAGCATTCCCAGTCCAGGGTGTTCCAGTGCCTCCAAGCTCAGCACAAGATTGTTCCCCCATGCCCACAACAGGGATATCCCAAGAGCTGAGAAGTCTTGTGGAAACTGCTGTTACAGCTTAATCTTAATTTGCCAAAGCAGCTGGTGCTCTGCCATGGGATAACTGCTTGCCCTGAGGGTCTGCCAGGCCAGGGGCTCCAGCTGCACCCAGGCCCCAGAGCCATCGAGCTCATTGATGAAGTTGTCCCCATCATGGCTCTCACTTGGTGAAGTGACAACTCTCACATACATCTCTCTTCTCCCTGCCAGAACCACTTGTTGCTGGTTTTGGAAACACAGAGAGTGAATATCCATCCTTAATGCAGTTCCCCAGAAGAGCAGAGACCCTCACACCTCCCAAATTAGAATAATATCAAATAGAAATGTGTTTGAGATTTGCATGAACCTGGATTTATGGATGGCCGTTAACCCTGAATGCAGGTATAGGACATCACATTTGACTGATTTCAGCTCTACTCTGATTAAGTGTTCAGGAGAGTCACCAGAATCCCAAGACCTTTATCCTCATAAACCTTCTGGATTTAATAGTGACAACGTCTAGTGGGTGAATTAAGCAAGTCAATTTTATAGCAAAGGCAAGTCAAAGCTGCTATAATTAATTCAAATTAACACCCACGAGCTCCTGAAGCCTATCATTGTAGGGTGTTGCTTCAGGGACAGCTGCAGAAACATCCAAATACAACTCATCATCAGGATCTTCAACACTGAACATTCCCCAGGAAACCAAAAGTAACCTGCACAAAAGCAGGCTGGATTACAGAAACCCAGATGTTCTCTTCCTGCAGAATTTTATTATTAGCACAGTCAACAAAGCAAAACCGTTTCCTGTAAATATGACTCTTTAACATTACTTTTATCTGTTCAGTATTAAGCCTGAATTACTGGAGTGTATCCCATGGCACAAATGGTCTATGACAGGGCCTCTACCTGTGATACCTCTGAAACTCTGAATAGCCCAATGCCATTCAGGAAATAAGAAAGGAATGTGGTTTGCAGCTGCAACCTTCACTATTTTTTCTATTCCTCTAGGAAAGCACAGAGTCCAGCATGGATATTTAACACGGGAGAAAATAACAAAGCAGCAGCTCTAAATCAAAAAAAACCTTATCCTTAGACAACAAAATTATTATTTAGATGCAGAAAACTACAATTTTGACATTACAGTGAAACATGGCCCAACTGTTTCTGGAAATACTGGTGGAAACAGAGGCCAGGGAGTCATTTTGGAAAATCAGGTTGTGGAAGGTGCTCATAGACTGTTGCTGGAGTACAATTAAGTTTTCTGAGCTGCTAGATAGTCAATTGTACAGGAAGAAAGAACAGCCAGAGAAATGCTCCTAGGTGCAGGAAAGGATTTTGCTGGATAAATACTGTGCACTCCACCCTGATGCACTCATGGTCTGAGCTGAGGGTGACCTCATCCACACACCAGCATGGATGCTTGACTTGCTGCTGCAAGAACATTGCTTTGAGTTTGATGTTTGATGAGAATTGTACCTCTAATACCACAAAAATGGCCACATTTGCCACTATCCAAAAAGAGATTTGGCTTCATTTGGTGACGATGTCCTGCCAGAAGCCCAGAGGGGCAGTAGACAGAAGTGAAATTGGATGGCGAATGTCCAGAGAAACCAATGACTGGTTAGAACCAGGGAACTTTGCCACACAGAGCTGTTACCAGCCTTTACTCCCCTGGAAGAAACTGGCTATTTGAGCAGCAATTCACAGGAGAAAAACATGCTGGTGTGTTAAGGCTGCACACCCAGCTTTGCTCTGCTCCAGCCTTCATCAGCCACTGGTTCTCTCCACATCTCCATCCCTGGGGCAGCAACCAGTGGATCAGCAAAAGCAGGATGATGCTCCCACTCAGGTTAAGGCTCTGTGCTGACACTCCAGCCAGCCGTGGAGGTGGCAGGTTTCCTTGGCCTGCGTGAACCGAGGCTGCTTGGGAGATGCTTTGCATGAGATGAACTCCACTGGCACAAAACCTCCCGCTGGCACAGCAGGACTGGGCAGGCAGACACGTGTGACAGGGCAGGGGAGCTGAGCAGAAAGAAACATGTTTTCTACAGGCTCTCTTCAGATTTAAATGGCACTTCTGTAAGCGATGCTAAACGACACCACCCTCCCTCCACCCCTCACTCCCAGTTGCCTACTTACATTAGCATTTGCCAGCTGTCAAGCTCTTGCTCACTTCCAGTGAAAACTCCTCGATTTTCTCCTCTTCCAGTGATTATGTTGAACTGCTGGGATCAGATCCTGGTGACACTGGAATTGTCAAATAATCCTCTGCTGCTTTTTTATATCTTTCTACCCTCTTCTCCTTATTAATGTGAGCCAATACGGAGCCCAGCACAGACACAATGCTCTCCAGCAGCACACAGGAATGACTGCCAGCCTCCTCAGAATTGTCTCCTAACAGAGAGCTGAGGTTCTTTATAGCAGAAACAGCTCTCAGACACACTAAGAGCTCACATCACTTACCCAAGAGATCCCACAGACGTCACATCTTCAAGAGTTGTCTAAAGCCATTTCCTTCTGCTTTATCAGAATGGTCAGGCTGGCTCTGAGCACCAGTGCCTCTAGCCCAGCACTCTGTCCCTAAGACCAAATAGTTGTGTATGTCTGCAGAGAAGTTTAGGAGCAGGACAAACTCACAGCAGTTGCCTGGGGTGCTCTGATGGGCTCCAGTAATCTGGGCTTAGAGACTTTCTGCAGTCTCCTGGTGTGTAACAGCCCTTACTGCATCTCTCTGCCGTTAATTCATCTAATTGTTTCTTGCACCATTTGAGCACCATTTGGCCACCTCAGCCTCCCAGAGTAATGATGCCACAGTGGAACAACATGATGGGAGAAGGAACAGCTCACTGGTTTGTGCTGGTGAGGTCCCCAGCTGCAGCAGTTCACTCTTTCCTGCATAACCCCCTTGCACTCAGCCAAAGCACCCTTGCCTTGCTGCTCTTCAAGCTCCAAAGGAAGCCCAGCCTTGTGGCCTCTATCTACCAGAACAACTTCAGGGAAGAAAGATTTGTTGGATGGAAGAATGAGACCAGAACCCCAACTTGACTCATATCAGTGGCTAAAAATTAGACATGGTTCATGTTCTGCTTTCTCCTGGACTCCACAGCTGCTGCATGTGAACAAAACATCTGGCTTACCTGAACATCTCTGAAGTACTTTGGACTTTTGGGTTGAAAAACGTTAGCAAAAAAAAGCAGGCATGTAGATGTGAGATGCATGTAGGCTTGTAGACATCCCTCCATTCCACTCTCAGGTTCTTTAAAATCATTTTCTCCTAAAGCCCAATTTAGAAACCGCAGGAGAGACTTGACGTTTTTATGGAAATTCTCAAATTTACAGAAGTGCTGAGCTGAACTGGGATTTGAAGGGAAGGCTTCTTTGCTATCTCTCCTGCCATTTAAACACCAAGCAGGGATACACTGGCAGAGGTGGCCAGAAATAGATTCAAAACTTCAAAAGTGTCAAAATTGAATTTTGAAGAATAGGGGATTGAGAGAGAGTCAGACAGTGTAGCCTGGGTCTCAGAAATCTGAGCACTCACTTTTGCTTCAGAAAATGAAGTTTAGATAACAAACATGGCTGGTGAATGCCTTAACCTTTGCTGGAGCTCAAATTCCCTGCCAAAAGTTGTGGGCCAGATAAACTAATATTTTCTGATGAGAAATTGTTTTGCAGAAAGTTTCTGGCTATCCTCCATATCACACAGCATCCAGAGGTGTGATCAAAGCCTCTGCCAGATAAAACATTCCTGCTCTGTGACACTCAGCCCAGGCCAAGCTGCAAAAGTTAATTTACTGTAAGTTACTGATAGTGTCACTGATGGTTTATCATTCCCAGGTTGGTATGTCTTTACAGTGATTTAAACTGGTAACAGCTTGGACCTCATTTTTAATTACACTTTGAGTCTGGCTGCCTGGTTATTGCACAGGCAAAACTATTGGTGTGCAAATCAGGTCATAAACCACCACTCAGCCAGGTCATTTAGGGGAACATCTAAAATGACATGTGTGTTACTGTCACGAGCATCACCCCTAATAATTGTGTACTCCCTTAAAGAGATTTTTTAGCAAGTTGTGTTTAAAAACCAGACTGGAGTTCAGGTATGTCCCGACAACAAGGTGTTTAACAGAGCTGTGCTGGCTCTAATGTCCCTCTTTTGCATCCTTTCAGGAACAGAAATAGATTAATCACCATCACAACATTAGATAATGTGGAGATTGCAGAGAATACATGAAATAAATTGGGAATGGCAGAGTAAATACCTGAACTGGCAATACTGGGCCTGTCACACCATTGCTGGGAGAGCCCACAAAGCACCTTGTTAGCTGTGAGAGCTGGAATTGGAGCTGCAGCCTCACCTCCACATAGTCCAGCTCAGGCAAAATTAAGAAATAAATTAGAATTCAGCCATGCCTTGATGGGTGATCTTGCATCCCTGCTGCCACTCAGCCTGCAGTATTTCACCTGCCATTTAAATGTGTTTTCTCTGTAAAAGCCTCAAATGCTGCAGCATCAACGTGTCAGAGTGCCTTCTTGAACAGAATGTCCTCCCAGCCAAAAAGCTCTTGACCTGACCTTGGTCTTGATGCAAGAACAGTGGGGAAAAAAAAAACAAAAAAAACCATTTGAGAGAAATGTTACATGTTACTAAAAATAAATTGTGTAAAAATAATTACTTAATTTAAACAAGAAACTGAACAAATAGGCAACCTATTAATGTGTTTCTAATCTAGAGGTCAGGAGGGGAGTGACATGTCCAGACTTTTCATCTGGGCTGTGGTACAAGGTGAACCAGAGGGAAGCACAACCTTGGCATTCAGCAGACTCCAGAGCCAGAGCACAATCTCCTGCACTGTCAGCTCTAACCTGCTGGGACAGGAGCAGGCTCTCAAGTCCACCCAGGAGCACCATTCTCTGAATTTCTGTGCAGGATGATGCCCCACGGCTGCAGGAGGCACAGACCCTCTGGACAAAGCATTGCCTGCAAAAAAAGACCAGGTAAAACAAGCAAGCATTACGTGTGCAATCTGACAATAAGAGGGTGGGAAGCGACCAGCAGAATTTCCAAGTAAATCACGGCAAGCCAATTTGTCAAGATAATTAGCACAGAGGCAAAGGGGAGCGGTGGATGTGATACATCTTGGCTCAGGAAGGCTTGTGACACCGTCCCATTTCACTTTCACATAAGCAAAATGAGGAAGTGGAAGCTAAGTGAAAATTTACCACAAAACTACACTCTCAAAATTATCGTCTGCAGCTCAGTGTCAACCACAGCCCTGCCCTATAGCCCATGGTTTGCTGTCAAAACTGCAAATGCATGGCTGGAAGGGGCACCTCACTCAGGGTAACAGCTCAAGATGACCTCCCCAGATAGAAAAATTCACCCAACATCCCCATGGTGAAGGTCAATAAAAATCTGTGGAACATCACAGCCCAACAAGTAGGTTGAGGCTCCTTAGAATCACTCCTTTCTCCCTGGAAGAGGAAGCAGCCCCTTTCCTTGTGAAACCTTCTGCTGAGCCTGCTTGAGAGATTCTCCCTGCAATTAAAACTGAGAGAGCTTTCCCAGTGACAGCTGAGTTTCATCTGTGCCTCATTTCTGGATGGATGGTGCTGGGCTTCACTCCTGGCCCTGTGCTGCTGGCTCCTGAGGGACCTGGGTGCTTACCCTCATCCCCAAACTTGGGCCACAAACATTTTGCAAGTGAGACCAAGTCTAAAACCCAAAGTTCTTTCCCAAATTTTAACCCCACTCTTCAGTTCTTTCATTTTTGGTATGTTTTTACCTTTTAGCATGATATTGCCTTTAAAACACCATAAACAACATTTCAAATGATAAATAATTTAAAGAAAAGCAAATAGGTGCTTTATGAGAGTACCCAGCTGCTCAGCCATCCAGCAGGGCTGTAGACTGGGGATGGTGGATTGCCCATTAAAGAGGCCCACATTCCACACAGCCACAATCAAAACTCCCAGGAGGATCAAGCATTGTGCCCACGTGTAATATGTCAGATATTTGCCAGCAGGGGAAGCCCTGTAAGAAGCGAATGAGTTTTACTCTGTTCAGTGACATTGCTAATGGCTCATGCAGGATTATGGGTAACAAACCTTTGCAATGAGAGGTTGAGTTGTACACTGCATTATACATCTGAATTTCATGGTATATTAGGGACAGTGATTGGTAGTACAATATGATGGGGAATTGCTAACATCGGAGAGAAGCTAATATGATGCACTGCAATCTCTCAGAGAGTCCCACACTTTTTCTAGTGGCACCCATAATCTGCTCATTATGGTTTGGCAAGGAGCAATCCCCCTCGTGGAGCGAGCGGCCCTGACAGCTGCTCATAAATTTGAGTGGAAGAGACAGAATCCAAAATGCTCATGGATCGTTACCCAGTTGTATCTCCCCTAAGAAGCAGGTGATTTTTTAACATCCTGCCACAGTTTGTTTCTGCTGATATTTTCTCTCTCCAGCTAGATCTGATGCCAGCTTGTGTCTTAGAGCATTTCTTCCCCATCTTGTTCTTTGAGAAGGGCTGATACAGTCTACATGCACGTTAACTAAACACCAGTTAATGGAGCATAACTAAGAAGAATATATTTACAAAAAAAAAATTTCTAGACCATTAAAATTAGAGTCAAATGTATCACATAAGGCATTAAAATTATAAATGCAGCCACAGATTTATGTTTACAGACTCTGGCAAATCCCATGGCCACATGTTCCCCTCAGTCACTCCTGCTCCAAACAGCACAAACAAATGTTTAAACTATTTATGTGATAGTAACCTGGAATATTCTGTGGCTGTTTTACAAGGCCTGTAAATATCCATCTGACCTTCTCCAGTTGTAGAAGGTTTGATTTTCCCTGCAGGAAGAGCCCATGAAGACAGAAGAGTCCCTAGAAGACCCAGCCCCATACACCCATTAAGCAGAAGCACCAAGACCATCACCTTTCCAAGAAACTTGAAATGGGAGTGATTCCTAGGATGAGGAAGTTCATTGAAAACCACAGCCAAGCAGGAACTGGATGGTAATGATGACGAGTAAATGGAAGAAAGTATCTCCCTCCAGCATTAAATTCAAGCCCTGACCTTTTCCAATGTAATGACTAACTCAACCTTTACATAATAATGTGGGTGATATTTGGAGAGTATAACATATGTGTCATTTTAATTAATTGAACAGAAATAGATTCACAGAAGAAAAATGAATTAACCAATCAGCAGTCTCCTTTCTATCTATTTGATGTCAGAATAATTAGTTTATTCTCGTAATCTCTTGACCCCTCTAGAAATCATAACCTTGCTGACCTCCTTGAGTGTGGGAGCTCATTTGAATAGCACCATAATTGTGTTCTGGGTGCATTATCATCTAGTTTCAATTTTATTAAGGTAATCTTACCCCTTATTATTATCTCTCTCTGAAAGGCTGACCCAAACCCTGGGAAACAGTGCAGGACTCAGCTCAGTAAAACCAGTGTACTTTGGACATCAGAATCCTTCCTCCTAGAAGGTGGGCTGGTTTTGTTAGCTGGAGGATCAGCAATAATTTTACCACTTTTTTCTGTGGACAGCAGTGCCCCAACATACTTCCTGATGTTGTCAGTTCCAGACTGTTACCAACTAGCAAATGCTTAAACAAAATCACAGTTTGTTCCAGAATGATAAAATGACCCTACAAAGTGAATTACACTGTGAAAAATAAATGTAAAACACAGTGTAGATGCACAAATGATTATTTCATTATCTGGCCAATGTAAGAACGACAGATACAAATTGTTCCAATCATAGAGTGATGAAAGAGTAATGAACAATGGGTTCTTGAATGAGCACAGGAACAAAATAATGAATTGCAGTTTAAATGAAATCAGGAGTCAATGGACTGGATCACAGACTGTCCTTCAGACATAGGAATTCTGCATTAGTTAAACAGTGTCATTTGGAAAAACGTCCTTTAAGAGAAGGAATCTAAATGGCTCAGAGAGAGACAAACATGATGAGCCTGGACATTGGCTGGTTTTTAGCAAACTGGACAGGAGCATCCCCATTCCTGACACTTTGATAATTGATCTACCACAAATTAGCAGCTTCCACTCTGCAAAATTATCAAACCATTGTTACTTTTCCCTGTTTTAACCTTGCTGTTCCTCTACTACGGAGTTACTTTGATGCAACATCTGATGAGATTTCCACACAGATTCTGGGCACAGAATGAAGACCAAGACACAAAAGCTTCTGGGAAAGGAAGTGTCAGTTATGTAGAAATAGAACATATGGCAAAAGCTCTACTGACTTTTTTGTTGGAAAACTCTGCAATAGATGGATTTATATTTTTTCTTTTGTTTCATACCAATAAAGCAAGGATTTCTAATGTTATTGCCAAAGAAACCTGTCACATTTCATGTATCATAGCTATCCATCACACTGCACAGCTTTTTGTTAGCTCTGTACTGAAGCTGTGTTTCAGTCCAGAGTGCAGGACATCTGACCATTTTATCTCTCTGTACAGAATTTCTTTACACTCTCTAAGACACCTTGGGAATGAGCAGAAACTGGCTGGTGTCACAGGCAGGGCTCAAAGAGCCTCATAAAGCAGCTCCCCCTCCTGCTGCTCTGCCACTGCTGCCAGGGCAGCACTGCCCTCCTGCCCCTCACACAATCCCAGGCACAAAAGAGACACAGCACTTGGAGCCTTGTACACCTCAGCAAAGGACGGGGTGCTCTGGGATGAGCAGCCCCAAGGGAAAGGTCATCTTTCATCCCTTGGTGCTCAATAGCCTTGAGACATTTGAAAACTACAATGCCCCAAATCCAGCAAGCAGGAGCGCTTTCAAAAGCCACAGAGGGGCAGCAACAAAGGGAAAAGCAGGGGAAGCCTGGTTTTGCTTGCTTTGTGGACAGAAATAAATATTTATTGGAGAAAAAAGCTACAGGATCAAGGTGGCATCTCTGCTGTGTAAGTGACTGAAAGGCCACCTGCTTCTGCCCTAATTCAATGACATCTCCTGCACAGGTCTCTGCCCTGCAAGGGCAGGGTAAATGTCACGTGCCTGCCTCGTACACGAGAGCCAACATCCATCAAACTCTGTGTGGGCAGCCTGTCCAGGCAGAGTCAGACCACAACTGGATGTTATCACTTACAGCCCCTTGGCTCCCCCTCTAATCAGACTTATATTCCAACAGATCCTGATGCTGAGCACACCAGACCCTCAGCAAACATCCCCACAGCTCCACCAGGGTGCCCAGGAGTGCTGAGATAGGCCAAGAGAGCCAGCTCATCTCAGCACAGGCACCTTCAGAGCCATAAGGCACATTTAACATATAGAGAGCAGGGTAAACACCTTCCTTCCTTGGGATTTTTCCTGGATATTCAAAACTGTGCCTTGTTGACTCAGAGAGACAGAACTCTTCTCATCTGACAGCTGAATTTTACAAAATACGATGAGGTTTGCAGACTCCTGATATTTTGGCTGCCTCTGCAAGCCTGATACACAGAAAAAACTGTGCTGCAGTTTCATACAGTGGGAAGGAGCACTGAGGATGGGCTCTCCTCTTCCACTGTGTTGTGTCTGAAGAGTGCTTTAAGGCACAGGTATCTCCCCCTGCCCCCATGCCAGGGACTTTTCCTCTTACAGCTCTGTCCCTGACAAAAGCTCCAAAACAAGACCCCATTCCACTGGAGTTTGATAAACAACTCCCATTTGGCAGAAAACCACACCACCAGGCCTAAAATTGAGCCAATCTAATGCTAAGGTATGTTAAGGTATCACAGGATTGCTTTTAGATGATTTTGGGTCTCAGATCATCTATAGCATAACATGACATGATCTTTCATGGCCTCCTCCAACCAACCTGATGTCAGAAGTTCATTCAGCCAAGTTGGCACTCCAGACACCTGGTTCTAAAGAGACACCCATCCATCAGCTTGGATCCGAAACAAAACTGAAAATATTCCTGGAGCAAGCAGGAGAGTGCCCTACTCCTCTCTAAAAGCCCAATTGCTGCCTGCAAAAATCCACAGCACCCTGCCCAGGTGTTCAGAGAGGTGTCCCCTGCCCATGGCAGGGAGGTTGGGAGCAGGTGATCTTTAAAGCCCTCTCCAGCCCAAACTCATTCTATGATTCTAGAATTCTATGACCTCTGCCTGGGATTAAGCATCATTCCTGCTGGGGCACTTGGGAATGCTTCAAGTGACACCTGCATACCCCAGCCCAGAGCCAGGAGCAGAAGAAACCTGATAAAACTGTGTGTCCCACAGCCAGACACTCCCTCTGTTCCACCAGCCCCCCGTGACTGACCAAATTCTCCTCTGTGTGGTGCTTGCCAGCTTGAGAAGCATCTCAACAGGCAGGAGCTGCTTGCCAAAGGTCTGGCTGCACCTCCTCATTTCAGATTTTGGAAATGACCACAAATGCCTCCTTGCCTTGCTAACAGTGAGTGCTGTAGCAGGGAGCTGCCAGGAGCAGCAAGGTGCCAGTGCAGGTTACAAAACTGTACAGAAGAGAGAGGGTGGGCACCAGGAGCCAACCTCCTCCCTAGAACAATCCAGTCAGGAGAACAGCTGGAAAAGAGCTCACTATGCACTATCCAGAAGAAAATCCCCTGGTGCACAGGGTGGAGAGCACAGCATGGCTGCTGCCAGGCAGAGCAGGGAGCAGGGGAGGCTGGCCAGGGGGAGGTTTGCAGGCTGAGCCACACAGCTGTGCCTGGGCACTGCAGGGCTCTCGGGGTGCAGGTTTGCTGGGCTGTCTTTGCTCAGCGTGCATCACTGCACCAGTAATGGATGCTCCTATTAAAACCCAGCCAGAACATTTGTCTCTGTGGCTGGCAGAGGATCCACACCTCAGTGACACGCTGCACTTCTCTGTGTTTGCTCTGAACGCTCCCCATGCTCAGTTCAGTGTTTTCAGACTCCAAGGCAGATGCATTGGATTGATTTCTAATGTAAAGTCTCATAATCACCTGCACTTTGGAATGGTCTCTACATAAACACAAGGCACAGACTTTGTTGTGTTACACCAGAGCTCCTGTGTATTTTTTGTGGTTGCAGAGCACAGTGCAAAACTCATGCAGGCTCGATATTTGAGCTTCAATTACCCAATTGTGCAGCAAAGGACAAGCACATGGTCAGTAAGTGAGCACAGCTTCACTAAAGCCATCCCTGTTTACATGGCAAGGACTTGGTTTTCAGTGTTTTACTGTCTCATTCAAACTTGGCCTGTTACCAAAAAAAAAAAAAAAAATTGCATGAGATTCCAAAATTTCACTAGAAAAAAGAAAATCAAACATGCACTGCTCCATGAGGGGTCCAGTATGGCCCTCATCCTCTAAAGGGCTGTTAATGCAGAACTTAGAGAGGATCACAGTGGTCTTTCAGTGCCTGGCATTTCCTGACTCCTACACCTTTGTTTTTTCCCTTCTCATCATTACATTAACACTTTTGTGTTATGGAATATTTATGAGGCACACCACATGCTTAATGGGTTTCCTCATTTATTTGCAGCTAGCCTGCATTAATACAAGACTCACGATATTCAATCTGAAATCCATCAAGGATTCCCAGGCTTAATATTGCCACCACTTTTAATGAGAAAGGAAATCTGTAAATCCAACTTGCAAAAGCAAAAATAAAGCCATGTGGGAGCAGCATAAGCAGTGCATCTGCATCCTCCACTTTAAAAGCTTCCAGTAGCAAACCTCTGTTAATTGAACTGGTTCTAAAGCCATGAATTACAAAGTAATACCCTACACTAAATCTTACCCATAGCTGCCCAAAATGGCACTCCCAAAAATGTGCATTCCTGTCCCTACTGCCCATCCTGCAACACGGGGGTACATGAGCAAGGTGAGAGGCCAGGTGGGTTAGAGCTGGCCTTGGGACCCAGCTGTACCCAAACCATGGGTATGTTTATGCACTCTTGAGGGAGGAGGAGACCAGCTGGAGATCAGGTACCCATTATGGCATTCGTGTTTAAATGTCTCTTGCTGGACAGCAGCTGCCTGGCCTTGTGCTGTTGCACCATTATATACAGGGGAATATTCACTATTCTTCAACCTACTCGCATCTCTGGGCGCCAAACTCTGAGCACGTGTGTGGCAAAAGGAGCTGTGGTAACACAGACCTTCCTCAGCAAGGGAATGCTCTGCCTGATGTGATGGATCAGCTCTTGCTGCCAGCTGGTGTGATCTGAGAGTTCTCTGATGTTTGTCTTTATAGAAGTCATTCTTCCCTATCAACATTGCCCCATTATTGTCTCCTGCACAAAAATTAACCCTGAGTATTAACAGAGGAGACAAACCTTACTATTAATGAGACCACTGCAACCCCAAATAAATCAATCCAACTGCATGAACCAGCAGCCCAACATTTGGTGCCATTTAGCCAGGAGACATGAACTGAAAATAAATATTACAGTACAAAACTAAACTGATACTTCAATTAAAAAAAAAAAAAAGGTCAGTAGGTTGTTCTTTCCTGGAAGTTTTCAAGGCCAGACTTTCTTGGACACACATCAATGCAGAACTAGTATGGTCAAAACACCTCAAAATCTTCAGTTGGAGAATCTGAGCCTGTGTATTTACCCTCTGTTCATGGCAAGTGCCCCCAAGCTTGTGCCTGGAAAAGGGCCACAGCAGCAGCCCCTGTGTGCACCCACGTCCCCAGCTGCTTACAGAAAAGTCTCAGCACTGGTAACAGCAAATTTGAGCTCCTCATATTCCTTCTCTTGTCAGGCTCTGTTTCAGAGAGGGACCTCAGGATATGCCTAACTTCCAGCTACAGCTCCCTGCCTTTGAAGATAATGGGGCAATCACACATCTAAACTTAGACATCTCTTCCTCTCTTGGGAAAAACAGTCCTTAATACCTCTGAGTTTAAAGATGATCTGGCAATATTTCTGTTCACCATCACACAAAAGGCAGAAGTTGCAGATTTAAGAGTGGAAAGCAATTTTCCCTTCTGTGCTTAGAAGCAGAGAATAGTGCCATAGGCTTTCCAACAGCCAATCCATTTGGTACTTCACTGACAAGGTTAAAACAGCCAAAAATTTATTGTGTCACCCTTGGAATAGAGGTTTTTTTCTTTTCACTCATATGTAACTAATTTCTACTGTTGGTTAAGGAGAAAGCATTTGATAATCTGATTTTGCAACCAGTGACAGAGTCACCAGGAGGGAAACAGAGGAAATTCAAACATGGGCTAAATTGTTACTTGCCAAGCATTTGATTTCCAAGGAAATGAACACATTCAGCAAATAAAGGGGAACCTGACAGTGCAGGAGAAGAGCCTGAGGACAGCACACTACTTCTGGGGTGTGCTCATGAGAGAAATGGAGACAAAGGAGATGGCACAGGCTGGAGACAATCTACCCTGAGACAGCTCCAGTCTCCTCTCTAAATCCTGGGTGTACAACTGGTCAGAAGTGAGATGCCATCCACTCAAAAGCACATCCCAAACAACTCTAGCTCGGTGCTTACCTGGGTGCCTTCAGGTTGTTTGGGCAGAGCCACCACTGCCTGTTCAGTGAGGAGGAGCAGGACACAGCATCTGACTGAATCCAGGCAGGAGGCTGAGCTGAACTGCAGAGGAAACCTGAGTCTGGATCAGCACATGCAAAGAAGTGAAAATAAATAAATAGATTAGTCTGGTCTACAGTGTTTCTGCTCAAAAAGAGGAAAAGCTGCTGCAAACTTAGACTGCTGGTGAGGGGGAAAGCCCTGAGGGAAGCAGAGGGGCTCAGGATCACCACCTGGAATGGGCCCTGGTGCTCTGTAAAGAAAACATGCCAGGTTTTGAGAAAAGCAGCTCCAGAGGGAGGCATTTTGGCAGGACAGGACGGGCTGTCCAGCAGCACTGCGAGGAGTCCCCTGCCAGCAGCACGCTGCCCTCACCCCGTGCTTGGCTCTGACCACGCTGCAGCATCTGCACAGCACAGATAATGCTCCACAGAACCCTGCCAGCACTTTGAGCCCGGGCTTATGGCCCTACAAACCACCTCACACCCAGGGACCTCCACGGAGCCAGCCCCAGGGTGGCAGCAGGGACCTCCCAGTGCACCTGGACGTGCTGCAGCCCATCCCAGTGCCCTGCCAGGGCTGTCCCACTGCAGCTCCCAGGCAGGCTGGAAGCAGCACAAGTTTGTGCTGGAAACATTCAGCTTCTGGAGAAAACAGCATTCCAAATCTCTCCCAGCTTCCTTATCCCCCCCGGGGAAGCCTGGCCCACACGCCTGGGCACATCTTGCACATTCAGCCAAGATTTTGTCTTGCACTTCTTTATTTTTTCCCCCTTTCCTCTCCAAAGGTGGCATTGGAAATGGGTGGGCTCAAAGGGGAAAACATGGCCACTTGAAAAAAGTGAAAAAGACTTTGAAAAAAAGACAGCAGCCTGGGTAGAATCTGAAAACCCTATCCCCTTTGGGGCTGCTGGTAGTAATTAGGTCACACTGGGGCAAAGCCCTGCCAGGATGTCACCCCATGTGTAACAAGGTGCAGGGGTGGTGAGAAGGGGAGGAAGGGGTGACAGAGGCCACTGGGTGGGTACTGACCCCACAAAGAGTGTTTCAGATCCACCAGCAAGCACAGAGCAGAGGGTTCCCTCCTGCTAAAAGTGTATCCTGTGTACCAGCACCTGCAGGTGGTAGGACATCCAAGGGAGTGAGCTCAGCCCTGTGCAGGGAATAAGAGAGGAAAACCAAGCCCCAGAAAGGCTCTAGGCTAGCACAGGTCAAAATGAGGTAGGGCTGGTGCTACCACCTCCCCAGGGGACTTCCAACACAAAGATGCTCTGGGAAGGGGAGAAAGCACATCAGGTGAGGAAAGCTGAGGAAATCCTGTGTAAGGGGAGACCCTGGCCCACCCCACACCTATTTGGGTTCATTGCTGTGGCTCACCATGGGACAGCATTGCTGTATCCCAGAGCTCATCCACCCACACTGCTGCCAGCTGCAGTGCAGCATCTCCAGGGCCCTCACTTTGGGGGAGGCTGGGAGCTGCCTCCCTGACTCCAAGATTGATGTTGCACGACTTAAGCACAAATTAAGTGTGGAGCAGAAAAACCATATGCAGAATGAGCACTTGCAGCCCTGGCTCTGGGCTGGCCTTGGTTGAAATTCAGCAGATCGACAGCATCAGATTTTGTTGGTGTCTGAGACAGAAGCCCCCTGGCATTTTTAGATGACTTTGTGATAGTTATCTTCCCTTTCTACTATTTGCTTTACGCTTGGAGAAAAAAAAGTTATCTCAGGAGTCCTTTGAACATTAAAATTTATGCCATGCATGCTACTTTCTTCAAATATTGTAAAATATTCGAAATGTAAGAACCTTGGCACAGTGCCCAGGATCCTGTCTTTTCGGATAAAAGTTTCAGATAACTGACACTTCCAATTACTGTTTCTCCCTGAAGAGGTCATCTCTGCTTTGGCTCCAGAGCAGAGCAGTGGAGGTACCAAAGGTCCTGAATTTCACAAAAGGTTAAAAAATCTGCACGGGTGCTAATTAAAGCCAACGCACTCCGTGTCTGACCTAGTTCTGCCTTGCTTTCAGGAGGCTTTACCTGAGCATCTTTCAAACCACTTAAAAATTAAAATGGTTAATAATGCATCAGAGCCAAACGTTGCCCAGGGGCTGGCTGCGTGGGGAAGCTCAGTTTGGCCTGTGGATGGCATCGTTTGTGCAAACTGGGGGTAGGGAGCTCTACCAGCCTGATTCCCTGCTTTTACCCCCTCCCTGCACACCTTTACGCCACTTATTGATGCCCCAACCCTTTTCTGGGTGATTTCTGTAAGTGTTCAGTATCACGCTGGCCAAATCAGGAGGTGGAAGTGGGCTGAGCTGTTCCTCTGCTCCCAGTGCATCCCTCTGCACAGTCAGGGTCTCCTGCACACTCAGCTTCCCGTGTGCATTCCTACATTATCTGTATCGCTCTCTCCTCCCAAGGTTTAATTTCCTAGGATAAACAGCAGGGCACTGCCGAGCTGAGGAACGCCAGCTTAGAAATTTTCCTTTCTGCTTCTGCCCCTTGCATTGACATTTATTCGGGAAAGTTTCATTTCACCATGTTTTTTACTCGGCTGCCACTTAGTGGTGGGAGCAGAGGAACAGCTCTCCTGCACACTCAGCTTCCCGTGTGCATTCCTACATTATCTGTATCGCTCTCTCCTCCCAAGGTTTAATTTCCTAGGATAAACAGCAGGGCACTGCCGAGCTGAGGAACGCCAGCTTAGAAATTTTCCTTTCTGCTTCTGCCCCTTGCATTGACATTTATTCGGGAAAGTTTCATTTCACCATGTTTTTTACTCGGCTGCCACTTAGTGGCAACGCCAAGTCATAGCTCGGGCAAGCCCACAGCCTGCAAATCCATCCGGAATTCCAGCGACTCTGCCCAGGGCTGTGGGAATCACTTGCTCAGCCATTCACTTTCCACCCAACACCCTTTCCACAGGTGATGAGTAATGTTCCAAAATCCCATCCCACTGGAAAACGCATTAAAAATATCACAGCCATGACGAAGTCATTAAAAAAAAGGTAGCATCCACCTCACAGTGCTTTTCATTGAAGGTTGGTGGTGTCCAGCAGGACCTGCAGGGGACTTCCAGGGGCCAGGATGGAGGTGCTCAAAAGGCCTGGTGAGCAGCCCCTGGTGAGGCAGTACTGCAGCTCTGCCTTCTGTGGGGAAATAAATGGGAGTTTCCTGCTGGAAAACTGAACTTGTGCAAACCAAAGTGAGCTCTTTCACCAACCCCAGCGCTGTGCTCGTGGGGATTCCCAGCAAGAGGTGAGGACATGCCCAAGCTCCTTCGTGCCTACCGCGTTGTGGCTGCTCCTCTGAAGCAAAGCAGCTGCATTTTGAAGTTTCTGCTGAAATGTCAACATTTCCTATGGAAACAGCGAGAATAAATCACGGCATTGTGACTTTACAGGGGGCAATAACAGCAACAGGCAATTATCACCCCAGGGCAGAATCTTAAAAAGCCAAGTGAGACTTTCAAAAGAGGAAACTGGCATGTTTTCTGTAGAGGCTCTGTGCTCAAAGCCTGGCATCCCTAAGACACACCAACTTGCATTTCCATAAGTTTCATTTCTCTCTCCATAATTGCACTGGAGATATCAAAAAGAACAGGGTTTTTTTGTATTCTCCGTGGAGGTGAAAGAGAAGGAGCTGAAATTACAGCGTATTGGAGTCTTCACATTGCAAATGCTTGAAGTTTCTCTTTTTTTCTCTTCTTTTATAACCTGCATTGATTACTGTCAAGACAAATTTCTTGCTGTGAAATAGAGGTAAGTCCTTGTAAGCAGACCCTGAACTCAAAGTGACAGTCACGTTTTCTAATTAAAAAAAAAAGAAAAAAAAGCCAAGTTAAAATAAAAAAGGTAATATTCAAACCTCACCTAAGCCCTCAATTTCACCTGTCACTCTAATCAAAATTGCTGCAGAGGTATATATTGCAAAGTCACCTGAAGGACTTTCCTGCACCTGGAAGCCTCTCTAGTGCAGTAACCCAGCACACACACAGCCCTGGCAGCAGGACAGGGTGGCACTGGCTCCTGCCTTTCCCTCTCACATCAACCAAAGGACACCTCAGCTCCATTTCCTTGCAGTACCCGAACTCCTTTGGATCCCTTGTCACACCAGGACCAGGTTGCAGCTCTGCTTTGCCCTGCATAGCTTAAAATGTCATCCTGGGGAGAGGAGAAGCCCCCCTGCCCAAGCACAGAGGTGTTCTGGACCTTCAGGTCTTGCTCTCTGCCTGATGAGGGGCCCCTCGTGCCCACAGGACCACAGCAGCACCCCATAGCAAAGTCAGAAATAGGTTGCAAGAAGATCATTGTTGTGCCATGGATTTCTTTGTTATTCATTTTAATGGTACTTCAGATTAGTTCAGATGTTGACAGCAGTTGGCATCCCATCTGAGCAGCTCTAGCTGCCCTGGCATTACCAGGAATTGTTTTCTTTTCTTACCTCTGTACTTTAAGCCGTGGTGTGGGAATCCAGCTTTTCAGAGCCTGAGCTTGTCTAGGCATTTAGATCCCTTTTCATCCACTTTATCAATTGTCTCCTTGAGGAAACGTTTTGCCAAAGTTGTGGATGACTAAAGGCTCGGGAGTAGGTGCCAAGAAAAGCCAGGAGTGCACTGCCATGGGATCATCCAGGGCAAATACAACGGGACCCTGAGCAGGCTGCTGCCACTTCTGAGGGGAAATGGCAATGAGGGTGCAGGGAGATCCTCACTGACAACCACGGGAGCAGCTCCCTCTGTCCCTCCCCAGCAGGCAGCATTTTGCCCAGTGCACCTTGAGTAGCCCCATTTCTGGTGGTCCCCCCCCAGCCTGCCTGCAGCCCAGGGAGCTGCAGCAAAAGTTGGCTCTGGAGCCAACTCTGCCTTGTGATGTAGCACTGATCAACATCTAGCAGGGCAATCTGCTGATAATGCACAAAAAAACCTACCTCTTCACAGCTTCCATGACTTTGCTGGACTAATTTCCAACTTATTTTACCCTCTTTGAACCACGAGAAAGAATCAGATGGGGTGTCTTGCCTGGTGCAGCTGGACACAGCTTCACAGCCAGCTCTTCCTAAGAGGAAGCAGGGAAAATAACAGTCTTTCTAACAATTACATAGAGCTTACTTGGCCTAGGATGAGCCCTCTAGAGAGGCAGTTGAGGAACAGGTAATATTTAGTTTGCTCCTTAGCAAGGAAGAGAGTAATAACATGGAATCAAGAAATACAAATAGAGTAAAACCAAATCACCAGAACATTGTCTGATGGGGCTCACTACATTTAAGACAGAAGTGGCTATTGGGAAGGGGGTGCTCTTGATCTAAAGATATTTTGCCTTTTTTGGGGAAGATATTTCAAAACACCCCCTGGCCCTGGGGATTTTTCCTTTCCTGGGCACTGAGGGGCAGAATCACTGGGACACCCTGGGAATGCCCTTGCAATGCCTGTTTCATGCTCCCAATGCACGTTCAAAGTTCAAGGCACTTTGTAGGTGGGAGAGATTCCCCTGGCCAGCACCCCAGAGCAGCAGGCTCGGCAGGACAGCACTTTTCCCTTTGAGATAATATATTAGGGAAAATGGGATAACTGCATTTTTGTCAAAAGAGCGGAGTTAAAATTCTGCCATGCGAGCCTTGCCTTGCCCAGGGCAAGGAATTTTTTTGACAGGTGTATAAAATATCATTAGCTTCTCCACTGTCATCAATCATCAAAGTGAAGGCTGGGCGAGTAACCTCTGCAGACAGTCCTGGGGACTGCATTAGCCCCTGGTTTCTAAAGAAGCAGAGGGGCCAAGACAGGAGGCTCCCTTTATATCTAAATGCATGGCAGGCAGGCAGCTAAAACCTCTCCCCAACTTTGACGTCTTCCCCTAAGTGTTAGAAGCTGACAACAGCATAGAAATGGAGATTTCACGTTGTCACTCCAGCCTTGCCCAGCTATTTGTGGCCAGGTAGCCCAAGCTGGGCTAGATATTGTATCGAGGCATTGCTGAGAGCACAGCATAAGTTAAGGAGAGAGAATGACAAATCTGAGGCTTTTGTCTAAAGGTCACACACTTGAAGCTTCTTTCGCATTTGTGTGAGTTAATTTACTTCTTAAAAAAAAAAAAGAAAAAATCTTCACAACAAAGAAAAATGAACAGAAATCTGTCCCTGAGACTGCCATGGCCGTGAACTTCCAAAGCTATTGTGATTTCAATAGAAGAATAGGAGACACTGCCATCGAAAATGCCATTGATATTGTAACAGATCATTGCCTAAATGGACCATAACAGCCCCCATTTCAATGGTTACTGAGAAACGCATTAACCCCTTCCCGTCTGAGCGCCTGCACAATCTCTGCGTGACACATCAAAGGAGACACACCAGATAGTTTGAATTTCACACCCTTTTTCTGCCCCTGTCAGCTCCTCTGAGCTTCCCTGTCCCTTTCCTTTTCCACACCGTATCAGAGCGAGCCGCGAGGGCAAATCCTTTTAAGCACAGGCAGAAAACCTGGGGTTAGTGCATTGTCTCATCCCCCCAGCCCCACTCCTCAAACCACCCAGGAGAAGGCAAAGCCTTCCCCAAAGGGGCTCAGGGGCAGTTAAGTGCCAACAATTTACCAAAAAAAAAATTATATATTTATATCTCTATATACATAGAGATATTTACATCTGTGTATCTATATATAGATAGATAGGTAATTTTTAATTTTATTTCCCAGTGGAATTAATTCCCAGTGGACTAAGCCCCAAAACCTTCCAAATCTGAGGGGGCTTTCATGGAAAAATTAAAACCAAAATCAAACACTAACCAAACAACACCCCATCACCACCAAAAAACTCCAAACCACCAACAAAAAAAAACCAAACCAATAGTACTTTTTTTAAACTTCAATTCTTCTCTTCCAGACCCAGGGAAGCCATTGCAGTAGATGCTCATTAAGCTCCTGTTAGAGATTATTCCTCTACCTTGTTCTCAAGCTCTTTGCCATGTCCTGCCACTGGAACATACTGAAATATTAAGCTAAACATCTTCCAAAACACATCATGCCTCACTGGCAGCTTGACTTAGAGATCCTGGGGAGAGAAAGAATAAAAGTGGGTTTCTTTTGAATAAAAGACTATTTCCAAAACGTTCCACATTAATTAAATTCACTCATTTAATTATTTTCTAATTTAATCTGGGGCCACATTTGCCATTGCTTAGCACAGGTGTTATGCCAGGCTAACCAGTGCTGGCTTGCAGAGCATCCTCCTGCCTTTCCTGTGCCACCCTGCTCTGGTTTTGGGACATTCTCTCATTACTTCTCAGGCACGTACATACAGGTGTTACATACATATGTATGGATAAATACAAATATAAAATGCAAAACTCCCTATATTTCTTCTTATTCTGTCACTCATCTTGAGTTTCTCCAGGCTGATTTTTTTCTACCAAGCACTACCCTGTTATACTCCAGTTGTTTATTGTTTCATTGACTTTAAAAGTTCTTTAGTACAGTCCTGCATTCTCTTCTACAGAGGAACACAGTTCAGAGACACGAGTGCTCCAGATTTCCATGGGGCATGGATATCTGGCCCCAAGCCAAGATCTGCTTCCCTGCTGGAAGCCCACAGCCCTGGCTCCAAGCTCTGCTCAGCAATTTGCCACCCAAAAGCACCATGGGGCCACTGCTCAAACACAGGGACCTTTCCTGGAGCTTCCAGCTGCCACCAGACAGCTCTGAACTGATAACTGCAAAAAGCAACTACATTTTTTTATAAGTTCTTTGGGCAGTGGAGGTCCTGGGGAGGACACTGACCGAGGATTCATTATCCTAATGAAAGGACCGAGGGTTCTTTAACCCTGCACATCTCCCTCAGGGTCTCCTGGGGAGCTCCTCAGCTCCTTCTGGCAGCCCAGGGTGTGGAGCCTCTGGCAAGACCCCGAGCACATTCCCCAAAGGGTCTGCAGTGGGATCACAGCTCTTTGCAGCCACAGGCAGCTGCAATGGTGACTTCTCGGGAGGTGAGGATGCTCTCAGTGCCTGGTAAGGCAAATGCAGGGGCAGGGAAGGGAAGGGAGCTCTTGGTGCCTGGCATGGCTGAGTGCAGCCCCCATGCTGCAGCCACTTCATAAGCTCTGAGCAAGGTCAACAAGACACCAACTAGGACATTATTTTCTTCTTGCTTCTGGGGAGAGGTGGCTGTATGTTCATTTCAAAGCCATTATTCATGAGCTTTAATTACTCTTACTTTTTCATAAGATTCAAAGGCAAAAAGCCATCTTGCAAACAAAAAGGCAACAGATTCAGAGAGTTGCCACAAAATGACTTCTATAACCCCCCATCCTGTTTCATGGAGGCCTTGGGAGAACCCAGCACAATGAGAAGTAAAGCTGCACTTTGCAGGGCTTCAGTGGCAATTTCCTCCCCATATGTTTCTCAAGACACTCTGTTAATTTAGTTTGTCTATAATGAATTCTGTCATTATTCCAAACATCCATTCTCATGACCTAGTCTTATAGCATATCACCACCAAGTATCTTTTTTTGGCTATACAATCTCCCTGGGGAACTGAAAATTGTCTCCGTCTGCAGCACAACTATGCTGGGGAGCAGCCTGGAAAACAGATCCGAGATTATTCCTTTCTGTGTCAGTCATTTAAGCCTCTTTGTGTTAAAGTTGACATTTGTCTCGATGCTGTCTCAATAGGCCCTGCTGGCTGGGTTTCATTCAGTGCTCTGAGCCGGGGGGAGAACTTGCCTCTTGTTTTACTTTCAGGCCATTATTGTGCCAAAGCGTGAAGGGAGGGAGCTGAATAACCACAAACAGGTGAGGCAGGGAGAGGCTTTCTGTCTCTGCTCTCAGCTTGCAAGAGCTGAGCTCTTTGGATGCCTTTCAAAGCCAGGAGAAGCCAAAAGCAATAATCCCCACCATGGGAGCAGGCAGGAAGGAAGGGTATCTGGTGTTGGCCAGAGATGTCCCAGCGCAGGGGAAGCGCATTCCCACGCGGTGACATCGCCGTGAGCCAGAGCAGCCTCTTTGGGGCCAGAAACGCGGAGTTTGAACAACCTCCAAGCTCCACACCCGCCCTGCTGCAGCAGAGAGGGGCAGCAAGGAAGGCTTTTAAAGTCTGTGCATGTGAAACAGCTGCTAAGGGTAAGGGGTCTCTTCCTTAGCCACTGCTGCCTCTGCCTGCCCCTGTCAGCACTCTGTAGGTGCCAGATGTAGGGATTTTGGCAAACCACAGCCATTTTATCTCCCTTCTACCCCCTACCCCTTGCTTTCATTAAGTCAGCCTTGCAAAAAGAGCTGTTCTTTCTGCCTGACCTTCACACGGCTGCAGGGCTGGCAGGAGGTGGGTGCCAATGGGAAGCCCAGGGAGGATCCTCCATGCAGGGATCAGATGTGGAGCTTTTGCCACTCCTGATCCTCCTTTCACCATGCAGTGCTTCCATATTCATGTTTTCAGCACCAAGCCAGGGAGTGGCATTTTCCTGAAGTATTCCAAAAGTGCCCTCTCCAAACCATAACCACAGACTCTCAGAAATCCCAAGGAACAGGCAAAGCATACACATGTTCTTGGGGGCAAACAGAATCAACTGCTATTCTCTATTTTCCCTGCTATTCCATCACCTTGGACTCCCAGTGACAGCTCCAGGAGGAAGGTTTGGCTCATTCAGTCCCCCTGCCCATGAAGGCTCCCCAAGACATGGCAAAGCATGCAGAAAAGCATTCCCCCTTTGGAGAAGAGCAGCCAGGCACCTGCAGGAGCACTCCAGCAATATCTGCATCCCTGCCCCAGACTCCCCCTGGCTCCATCCCAGCCCACGTGCACTCACTTCAGGCTCCACATCCTGGGGAAATGTAAGATGTTACGCCAGCAAGGCCCTGTAAAGAGAGAAAAGGGAACAAGGGTGCCTTGTTTGGTAGCACCAGGCTTTAGCTCCTGCAATTGTGTGAGTTAATCAGAGGCATTACATGCGTGTCCTTGTGCGACTTCAGATGTCTCACCCCAAAAGCTCCAGTAACAAGGGATTAGGGGAGAGGCTGGGGAAGTCAAAAACTCTTCACTGGAAATTTGTTTCAAGATGTTTACAGCCTGCCTCTGAAAAGAGGTTGCATTGTCTGTGCTGTACCTCATGAGCCCAAGACTGTGGGTGCTCAGGACATGCTGCTGCCCTGCTCTCACCAAACAGCTCTGCAAAGATGAAAGCAGCTGGCAGAAATGTGGCACTCCAGCTGAACCCATGCCAGATTGAGGACAAAGCATCTGTACACGTCATGCTCCCTCGTGGAAAAAGTCCTGCTTTCATTCAGACACTTGCTCAGGCATGTAGGATCCCTCTGCAGCAGCAGCACCACTCAGAACACCCTGTGTGATGGAAGCAAGCCCATTCCTCTTGAAATATCCAGGGCCATGCTCCTAAGGCATTAGAGGGTCTGTCACTGTCTAGGCTCAAAGGCATACACTGGCCCATGCCCCCCAAAATCCAAGTATTGCACGAAGCAGAATAATTATTCAGGATTTCAGTGAAAAGTTAAAGAACTTTCTCAAAAAAGGAGAGAAAACATCCACAGAAGCCACTCACATCATGGTGATCCAACTTCCCTGTAGGAACTGTATGGGCAGATAACCCAAGCAGCCCAGCACTGTTGCTGTTGAGTTAGAAACAACACAGCCTCACCAGAAGGCTGGTTTACACAGCATTCCTGCTTTGCTTTGGATTCTCTCTTTTTATACTGCTCCAATACAGACAGACCAGATTGGTCAATTAGTCAATACATTTCACCTGACTGGCTAATTAACTAAACGCCTTTCTTATAAACAATCTTTGAGAAAAACAGAGAGTAAGAAAAATAACACCTGCAGGTTGTTTATGATAACAAGCTATCATTGTTTATCCCTAAAGTCTCTCAAGCTGATTCTGGGAACACTTATCTCCTTTTCTTGCTCTCTGACCAGGCTGTCACATCCACACAGCACCTGTGCTGGCCCAGAGTCTTCACCCAGCACTGCTCACAGTTGCAGATCCCAAGCCCTTGAGCATCCTCACTCGGCTCTTTCTCAGCACCTCTTGCCTTGTCTGTTCACAGGTCTCTGGGACAGAGCACTCCTGGCACCCTGAGCCCTGGCACTGTCTGCTCTGTGCATCCATCCCCTCAGAGGGCACAGCAGAATGCCAGCACCTCCAGCCAGGACCACCTTGTCACAAAAGCCTGTGCTACAAACAGCAATTCCTCTTCTCAGTACCCAGTTTGGAGCAGTGCAGGAAAGGAAAGGTTTTCCAGCCAACATTGGCTGGCAGAGCAGGTTTGTAATCAGGCAGGACAGATGGGAACACACGATGCCTTGAACCCAATCAAGAAAACATCCCAGGAATGCCTGTTAATGTCAACCTTTGGAGGGGTAGAGTGGTCATTCAAATCAGAGCAGGATGATTGATTCCAACCTAAGAGAAAAGCACAAATCAAAATTATTCCTATCCAGGGGAAAAAATCAGTTTGATCTGAGGTAAGGCTTAACATCAAATGAACTCAAATTTTTTTGGCTTCCAAGATAAAATAATATAAAGGAGATCTGAATGCATAGGCACTAGGAAATATCATTTAGGTATTTTGCAAAACTAACAGAAGGTTACACTCAAAATGCTGTGGGCTTTGCTTTCCTCCTAGGAAGTATCCTTTGCTTCCCAGCTTTCCCAGTCAACCTCATTTATCCCTCAGTGTGTCACTGTGGCAGTAAATAAGCATCATCTCTTTGGAAGAGCTTGGGCAGCAGCTCCAGTTTGGGCTCAGACCCTCCTCTTCTTAAAATTTCCCTCCAATACAGAATTATAATCTCATGTGTCACTATGAATTTTGGTTTATAAAACAGGCATGCAACACATCTAGAAGAAAAATTGCACCTGTCAAATGCCCTGCCCCATGAAATAAACCTGTGCAATTTCACTTTTCACCTAGTAAATACCCAAGCACTCTCCAGAGCAGTCTATTCCAGTATTCAAATCTGTTTCCATTAATATTAGAAGCTAGGAGGGTTTGGGAGAAAAGGAAGGAATTGATTAAAAGCAGATGGTATTCATTATCTTGCTAATCACAATCCTACAAGGATTTTTACAAAGAAAAAAAAGAGAAAGAAAAAGCAACATCAAGAAAAGGTCATGCTAGTACTTTTCAAATAAAACTTTAGAAAAATAACACTTCCAAGGATTTACTCCCCTCTCATGAGAAAATCAGCTTGTTTCATATCACAGCTCAGCCTCGCTGGGAAAATGTCTTTGTGATACAGTCATCATTCTCACATTTTGTGCTGGGACTGCAAACTTTTGCTGAATGTCTGAGAAAAAAAACCTGTTGAAAGGACCATTACCACGTGCACCATCCCACAGCCTCCGGTGGCACTGCTGCACTTCCCAGCCTGCTCGTTCTTTTCCCCAAAGGGAAGTCACAAATAAGCAAAGAAAGCAAACAAAACAAAACAGAACTAAAACGAATAGGCAGTTTATTAGCCAGAACCAGCGCAGTGGGAAAACCCAGGGATGGATTCTGTTTGAGCTGACTGGCTGGAGTTCACTCAGAACGCTTTTCTTAGGAGAATTTTTGCTCTTGGTATCTGATCTTGCTCCAAAAAAGTCAGTGAAGATGTAGTTATTAACAATCCACAGCACTGCAACAGTGTGAGATGCCTACATCAAAAGCCTTGGCTCTTTTTCACTTTATAAAGTCACAAAATTCGAATGGGTCACACTCAGCCCTGCTTTGGGACAGCAGAGCAGGATGCCAGTCAGCAGGAGGAGATGCGATTTCCAATATCCAAAATCCCAGTGGTATTTCCAACTGCAGGAACATGACTGTTAGCATGTTCACCACCACACTCTCCTCTGGCTTTTCAAAATCCACCAATCTGTCACAAAAGCTACTCAGAAAGTGTCTCAAACCTGGGTTTCCAGGGCAGGGGACACCACAAGTATAGTGGCATCTTGGGGCAGGTTCAGCAAAGACAGGAAAAATCCAGTCATGATATGCTCAGCCTCCTGGAATGAGAGGCACTAGGAAACCACCAGCAGTTGTCACTGACAATAGACTTTATTCTTTTCCTATAATACTCTTTTTAAAATAGGAAGTGGTTTTACAGCACACAGCCAAAATATTCCACAAGTACACATGGTGCTGCATAAGCCAAAAGAGCTATGCACTGGTGAGATTTTGTGGTCTTCAGGCTGAGATTCCTAAGCAGCTATTTATATGATAATTTATTTTTTAAACCACAATGACTCAAGGCCGCCCTGAATGGCAGCAGATTCATTGTTAGCAGTCTTTCTGTGCCATCTCACAAGGTACTAAATAGCTCAGAGACAACTGAATCCCAAATATGCCTGAACACCACCCTGCTCCCCGTCTGGGAATGTGCAGCACATCCATGATGAGAGACTTGACCTAAGGTTTTCCTCCAGCTATCTCCAGCTTCTCCTGCTGTCATTTATTTACCCTCAAGTCAGTTCCTTTGGAAGGTGGGGGCCTTGCCTGCAACACATCCCATTTTCAAGACAAGGTGAAAATGTGTGAAATGGAAGGAGAGAAAGATAGATGTGAGTCTGTTTGCAGGCACTCATACAAGAAAAACAAGGAGACCTGTGAACAGTTAAACTTAGGAAACCCAGTTTTCTGCAGCTTTCCCCTGGGGGTTTTCTGAAGACAACTGTAGACTTATGCTACAACCCTCTCCACCAAGGATCCAGCTTGAGCCCTTCTCCACCATTCTGCTGCTTATTTTTATAAAATTTAGAAAAGCTTGATCTCTTTGGGATAACAACCCACATGTCAAACAGGGCCGGAATCAGGCAATTGGGCCAAAAGTGTTCCCTTTTTTATCTAAGCACTGTTTTCTTATGAAAACAAATGAAAACACCAAGTCCCTTCCTTAGACACATGAGGAAGCATCACACTGTGCCTTCATGGAGTTGTGGCTGATCTCTGGATCCTGTGTGCCTGCAGAGCTGTACCTACATTGGCAAAGTGTAGAATCTGTCCTTGCTGCAGTGACGAGCAGCAGGAGCTGGGCACCATGCAGGTGTTTGGCCCTCATTGGGAAGTGGGGCTTTGGAAGGCAGGAGACACTCACACCTTTCCAGACCTGTGACTCACTGCTCACATCAAGGCCCAGTTGTATTTAATGTTAATAAAATGCAGCATTGTATTTAATGCCCATTTTTTCATGTCTAAGCTCTGAGCACCCCCACTGGAAATAAACCCAGAGCACAGCATGAGAATCACTGAGAAGAAAATTCACAACAACAGCCTCTGCTCAAGGAGCTTGGGGATACTCAGCTGTCTTTTCCAACATCCCTGTGTTCCAAAAATCTGGTCCCCAGCTCAGAGGGTTGAACTCAACTGTGCCTGCACTGGGGCAATGCAGGTGAGAGCTCAGCATTCCCCCAAGCTTCACTTTGCCCATTTTCCTGCCTGCAAGCCCAACCCTGTGGTATTTGTGAGAGGCAAGCTGGAATGCGTGCATTTCTGGTTAGCAGTTCCTAAATAAAAATATCTCAGATAAAGGAGAGAAGCGCTGCACTAGCACTGACACTCCGAAAGATAAACAGCAGCCTGGAGTCCTCGGGGGCTCTGAATTTTCTGGTTAAATAAACGGCCCCACCCCAGGAGCCGAGAAGAAAGCGGTGACCGCCCGGCGCTGAGCTCAGCCTGACACCCCGCCAAGAGAGACCTCCACACCCAGGAGAGGCAAAACCCTCCAGGAAACACGATTCTCCTTCACTCCAATTTCTGTTTGGATAATTTGATTTTGTTCCCATTTAGCTTCCCTGCCTTGCCAGCAGCACTGCAGGGTCAATCTTCTGTTTGCCCAAAGCCATTGGCCAAAAGCTCCTCCTTGTCTCTCACTCCTTCCTCCATATCTGTGGGTTTATTTAAAGAAGGGGAGAAACTTACAGCACAAGATATCTTTCATAGTCAGCATCACACACAGCTATTTTGGAAAAGAACAAGGAAACACCCTGCTCCTCATGCTGTTGCCGCCGGACCCCACTTTTACCTCACCCCAGCTGAACACCATGAACTGTCAGAGTCACACAATGTGTCATAATCCTTTGTGGATTATGATTTGTGGAGCCAAAAAAGGACCTGGGTATGGCAAAACATCACAGCTATGGTCCCAGTCTGTCTGGGCTTTCAGGCCAGGGACCAGTGCCCAAGCTCAGCAAGCTCCTTGATGGTCCCAGCTGCAAATCTTCCAATGCATTAGTCTTTCTCCCACACCCAATACTTTTGGCTGGATTTGGACTAAAACATTTTGGGTTAGAACTAAATATGGCAAAATTTCAGCCCCAAGGGCCAGCTTCTCAAAACTAAGCCCACATGCCAGGTGGGAGAAGGGGCATCTCTTCATCACCCACAGCAAGGACATCCAAATCCAGCCAAAGGGGGTTTCCTTGGCTGGAAAGACACCACCAGCCAAAATAAGTACTCAAGATATTCCTTGCAATACCTTTAAAATTTTTCTTCTGTCTTTTTTAAACATGGTGATTTTGGGGCATGGGGAAGGTTTCTGGTCAAGGTTCTTGGGAATGCACCCTCATTGCTCCTGCACATGTGGCACAATAACAATGTTTTCTGCACCCAGGAGAGCATCTCTGAGCCTGGAGTGCACAGAGGACAGGAGCAGCCATGGGAACTTCCAGCAGCTCCCTGGGCCTTGGGAGAGCTGCTTCACAGGAAAGGCTCCAGCTGAGCACACAAGATTTTCCTCAAGACAAAATGCCTTTCTTCTTTTTTTTTCCCCCCTCCTTGCTGAGCTGATGGGAAACTGCAAAACTTGAAATATCCCCTGTGGAAAACTCTGCAAGAACTCAAAATGAGTGAAACAGCTGCATTCTTTAAAAGTCACTGGAGTGGAATTTGATTGAAGGTAAGGTCTACACCATAGTGTTTTCTAATGCCTTTAAGAATTCGGTGGCAGAGATCTAATTTTCTGTTAAGTTCTACAAGGAGGTTATGAGCAAAATCCATTGAGATAAAAGTGTTCAGTACCATATACTTAAGTTTTTGTTTGTTTTTTTTTTTTCTTCCTAGATAATCAAACCTTCACCTAGATTCTAAACTGCAGAGGTTTAGCTGTAATTCTGAGAGAGAGCTCACATACTGAAAGGCAGATCATGTCTTGAGCATATTCTGAAACATACTTTTAGGTATTAAGTCTGTTATGAAAGCACTAACATCAATCCCCAAATTCAGATGGGGCTGGCTCTCTACAACAGAGTTAATCACACTGATACAGGTGAAAAAACCACAAAAAAGGAATACCTTCTGCAGGCATATGGCATCAGGAACCTCTGACGGCCAGTTTGCAAGCTGGACTTGCAGGTTTGCTCATCACTGGGATAATTTAGGCATTATGACTTCATTTCTGGAGATTGCTTTTAGAAATGAATAGTTTGTGATCAGACCTCTTTTCTCTTTAATTTTAGTGCCAGAAGGGCACAGATCTGCTCTAGCTCTCCTGTTCAGTGACCCTGCCTACAAGGGTGGGAGCAATGGAAGGACATTGTTTAGGAGCAAATGGACACTACCCCTCAATACAAAACCATAACCATAGCAAAGCAGTGACAGGTTTTTTTATCTTCTGAGAATGATGCAGTTTTATACCCTTTCAGAACAGCAGAAATGTAATGGATCACTAAAAATCAGTACAAATAAGCCTGTGCTACTAGAACAGTGGTTCTGACTGGGAAAGACCTTACTGGGAATTGCCTGAGTTAAACAGGAAGCTCAGGGTCAGACCTTTGGGAAGGGTCTCTAACCTGCTTTTCCAAATGAAGTCACGTGTGGTCCTGCCAGCCCCAAGGCAAGTCTTGTCCAGAGGTTTTCTCAAGGCACTGATGATGAATAACGTGCAATGAGAGTCCAGCCTGGCAGGGTGAGGGCAGCTGGACACTCAGGCAATCTCAGTTGTAAATATGAGTATCTCACTGCTATTTACCTGGCAGATAACACCACTGGGAGTTCTGTAGTAATCAGAATGTTTGGAGACTGGCATTCCCAGTCATGCATGTGCATAACCAGCTTCTGTAATAAAGCTGAAGAATGACACGCTCTCCTACCCTCCTTCTCCCATCACTAAGTGTAGTTTCTAGGACTGTGCCCATACACATTCCTCCTAATTCATCCCCTTAAGAAGGACATTACAGATGCTGCTGGTTTATTTTCATTGTCTTGAAGACACAGGCTGCACTGCTGGAGGCCTGGGTTTTGCACAGGGAACATAACTGCTTGGAGATCACGTAAATCTAATGAGATTTCTTTCCTATGTGAGCAGTAAAAACACATATTTCCTGTCCACCTCACAGTCGCTGGTACAGATGTTCTCTCAATATGTCCCATCACACAGGTCTGCAGGAATACCAAAAAGTGAGTTGCATTTCAGGTTAGTTAAAAAGGCTGACAACAGTAAATTTATACACGTTATGTGGGCAGAATTTTTGGCTCCTAAAACAATGTTTGCCTAAAAGAGAAACAAATCTTAAATTCAGCTCAGTTTCATAATATGAACCACCAAGTTTTTGCTCAGCATCCCAAGCACGAGGTCTGGCACACGAGGGTGGCTCATGTTGACAAGAGAATGGCCACAATCCATCAGAAATGTCAGCACATGGCACTGGTGGGGCCCTTGGTGCAGGGCAGTAAATCAGGGAGTTAATGGGAGTGCAGAGCCCTGCAGCAGCACTTCCAGCTCACAGCTATCTGAGTTCTCTCAGTTTTATGTCTGTACCTCTGAGGGGGTAAAAGATAGAGACTTGCCAAAGCTCCTACAAAATATCTCATACAAAAGAAGGCATGAAACCAAGAATTGCTGACTGACAGTCCTGTGATGGCCCAAACAACACACTTGGGCCAAGTCCTCCTTCCGGGAGGCTCAAGTGAGCACAAATGCTTCATTTTCTAAGAGCAGCTCTGCTCCAAGCCTTGCATCTCCCAGGCAGGAAAGGCAGCCAGGTCCCTCTCCATGGAAACTTGAATGCCCAAAGTGGTGTGAGCAGCTCTCCCCACAAACAAGCTCTCAGTTACATGCAGAGAGAAGTATTCTGAAAGGGAAATGTTGCATCATGGAGTCTCCCACATCACTAGATTTTAGCAGGTTCCAGTAGGAACCAGGGGGAGATTTACCCTGAACATTTTTCATGAGCATTTCTGCAGTGCCAGCACTGATGACGTAGCTGAGCAGCATGGAAAGTCACACGGATACTTTGAGATGCTAACACAACACAAATAATATTCTTGCTGATCATTAGATCTGTTGGCAGCCACACAACAGTGCCCTGAAGGACACCCCAGGCAACCGAGGGGAACTCTAAATGAAAATTTCTAAATGAAAAACAAGCTGTCAACCCGCCTGAGGACACAAGATGGAGATGGCAGACGTTTCTAGGGGAGCGTGTTCCTCACTGGCTGCCATCTGGGAAAGCAGGAACTCTGTTTTACTTGAATGCTACTCAGGATTCAGCTTTCAAGAGAAACTGCAAGGCGGGATAGCAAACAATGACACATTTGTCCCAGTGAAGCCTTGGGGCTGACACTGGCAGGGCAGGAGGTGCTCACAGTCTTGGAGCACAAGAGGGGCACCAAGCAACCCTGGCTGCTTGTTCCCACACTGTTCAGCATTCCAGAGCTGCACAGTGGTGGAGATGCCCTGGAGAACCTGCCCTGGGGTGGGTTTCCTGCTTTCAGGGCTATGACTCTGCTGCAGATCCAACACAGGCACTCTTTCTTGATTTTATTGACTTGGTTTGCTCTCTGCAAATGGATGTAGGGCTTTAAAAAAACCAGCAACATACCTTTGGCCTTTAGAAAGCAGCTCAGAGTTCAAGGAGCAAGCGACAGCTTAGGAAGGCTCTCTGGATTACAATTCCTCCATTTTTGGCATGCTTTCATGCTTTTCAGGCATTCAGTGCCAGCTACTGTAGACAAGGAACCAGGTCACAGCCCCTCAGGTGCACCCTCTTCCCAGAGCTTTCTGTGCAGCTTCAGTGTTACTGATGCCAGCCCAGCATGCACAGCCAGGGCAGAAACTGGGACAGGGAGGACAGGGGCAAGGCTCTCACTGGAGACAACAAAAGGGAATAAACACCCTGAATGGGGAATCAATGCTGAACTCCTGATGCCTCTGCTATTGAGGTTTCTCCTTCAGATCCCACTGACCTGGCCTTTCTCATATTCATCCACCTCATTTGTAGCAGTTGTTGGCAGCAGCAAAGGCCATTTTTTGCTCTGTGCTCAGCCTAAATCAGGGCTCTAGGCTGGACCTGGGTGCCCAGGACGAGCCCAGCGTGGGCTCCAGCCTCGCCTGCTGCGGCAGCAGCTCCGTCCTGCTCTCCCTGCTGCAGGGAGCTTCAGGAGGAAAAAATCAGAGGATCCCCAGAGCCCTGCTGGTCCTGCCGGGGGAGCCCAGAGCCCCTGTAGCCAAGTTGGCAATGCCATCTAGTGCATGCAGGCAGAAACAGCACAGAGCCACAGCTGGGCAGCTGTGCACGGCGCCAGATGTGCAGCCCAGATGTGCCCTCGGCACCAGGGTACCCCAGCCCTGCACCCTGCCTGCTCCTGGAATTTCCCTCCCAGAAAGAGCTCGGCCTTGTCCAGATATCCCACTTGCCTGGAGAGGGAGGGGAAATCCTCCCCTTTCCCCAAAGGCTTTCAGCTGAATTTTTCCAGCTACACGAGCCTGTGGTCATTACTGCCAATACAGTTTCACATTTTGGCTCTCTGGCGTCACTCAAATGTAAAACATCTCCCACACAAACATTTTTTTTGAGCAAGGCAAACACTCTCTCAGTAACTAGAACCATTTCTCTTAAACATGAACAAAGGGTGAGGTTTCTTCAGACAAAGGAGCTGAAGGTTTCCTTTTAATAAGAGCATTCTCTGACGCAGACCAAAATCTGTGGCATTCTGGGTTTTTTTTGGTTTTTTTCCCCTGAGTGCCTACTTTAAAAAAAATTATATCAGGGCTGATCATAACCTTCTTCTTGTGCAACTTTTCTGTAATTTCACCAGTGATTTAAAACTTTTTTTTCTAAGGGGGAGTAATTTGGCTTTAAAAAATATTTTTAACCAAAAAACGATACGTCTTTCACTAAAAATGTGTGACCTCTACAAGGAAAATATTTCAACAGCTATTGAAAACAGATATTTTGTTAAGAAAATGATGAGTTATGGACTTTGTGTTTTGTTGAAAATGGGTCCATTTCTAGCTCTGTGAGATGCAGCACATTCTCCAACTGTTATTTTAAGTTGTTCTTCAATCCAATTTAAAGGAAAGAAATTTTTTCTCAAAGCTTTCTGCATTTTCCATACCTTTAACAAAACACTCAAGAAGACTCTGTTCCTCATTACAAACCCTTTGCCTTCTAAGTGCTTTATGCATTTAATAGGCATAAAAAGTCAGAGGAGAGGGTGGGGGAAATGGGTCTACCTGGGCTTAATTTAGAAATAGAATTTAATATATAGACCAGGTCCAACCCACTCACTGCTGCTGGGTGTAAGAGCCAAGACTGGCTCCCACAGCGACGTGGAGATAAAGCAGAGGGGTATTTCAGTGGCTCCAGGGGTTAAATCCACCCTGGCCATGCAGGGACATGAAACCTCAGTGCAGCTGGAGCTGGGGCTGGATGGAGCAGGAGCAGAGCAGGATCCATCCCACTGCTGCTGGAGTCAGCAGGAGCCACTCTGCAGGCTTGGAGCTAACTCACAGCTTAAACAGGAACTGGAAGGATAAAAGCTTGTGGGATCAGGCCTTAAACCAACAGCTCCCGACTCAGTGCAGCCTCGGAGAATATCTAAAATAACCAGTATTGCTACAGGCCCACATGTTAAATAAATGGAAATCAATAATCTTAATAGGCATTAATTCATGCTAATAGAATCACTGCTCCAAAAGCAGAGTTAATAAGCCCAGTTAGACCACTACCACTGGCTACATATTAAAAGGATCCAAAATATTTAAATATTGACCACATTCCTTTGAAATTAGAAGTATTTCCTTCGGATTACACATTGATCTTGGCTGAGCCATGCTTGACATCTGGAGCAGTTAAAATAGCAACCTGAACAGCCACAGTCTGCCACTAATTTTCAAAAGTAGAAAACCCCCAGTTTTAACTTTTGTGCTCTCCTTAAAGCCACTCTGCTGTCTCAGTGCAGGGCCCAGAAGAGGAGAGCCATGAGTACACTGAGCAGGGAATAGCTGAGGCTCTGCCACTGCTGCAGGTACCAGCACAGCCCTGCTTGCCACAGGTTGAGCCCCAGGGCTCCTTACACAGGTCTGGAAATCCCTGTCTTCCTAGAGGAAAGGGACTTTGCACAGAGCCTGGATTCTCACTCTCACGGTGGAAACATCATTTCACTGCCCACTTTCACAGGAGTAGTCAGGGTTCATCACAGCCAGGACCAATCCTGCTGCGATGCTCAGCTCCAAGCCATGGTCCTGTTTGCTCCTGGGCATGTGCAGCCCCAGCACAACCTTCATCACTGGTGGGCTGGAGGGGTTTTGGGTGTTGGTGGGCTTTTTTCTCCCTTTAATGCTTTTGAAAATCATGGGTGGAACCCATTGCTTCCTCCATTTATTGAGATAGGATAAATATATAGGTTTGGTCATGGTTTATACTCATGGTTTCCATGCACCTCACAAGTGTATGGGTTAGACAACTCCTCACAGCTGGGATTCCTGCTTCTTTAATGCTTCATGTGTGAGCAGCAAGGGCAGGACACTGAGGAAGGGAGCAAACCACCCTATGCAGTGCAATGGGGCCAAAATCATAATGGGGGAAATTTCTCCCTTCCAGAGGCTTCAAATTAATTTCTGATTCCTGTGAACACTTGGAGGATGCAGTGCAAAACCTACATACAAACCTGGCTCCTCCAGCTGGCTGCCACCTGCATCTATCTCCCATCCAGGCTCCAAAAAACCTGCTCTGCTCCCACCCTGCAGCAGGATTAAAACACTCTACAAAAGCCCTACGGGATGAGCATGGCTCCTTTGGGAGGGTGACCAGCAAGCACCTCTGCAATGCTGGATTATAAAGGTGGTAAAAAAGCTGAAACCCCCACTTTTGATAGAGAAAACCTCTTTATCTGCCTTTTGATAGAGAAAACCAGGACAGGAATGTGGGCCTAAAGATGCTACTGCCAGCCCCTGTCAGGAAAAGAGCAGCTAATACAACACCTGGAGATGCATGCAATGCACTTCAAATAACACGAGAGTGAAACAAAGGACAGGAAACAAGGACATGGCAGTGAAACAGCTCAGGTGCTGCCCAAGGCACTCTTCTCCTGTCTCCCTCTCATTTCTAACCATCATCTCTCAGTCCAGCCCCACAACCCTGGGAGCTCCTGGATGAGCCCCACACCATGCCTGCACCAACATGATGGAGCACATAGAATGGAATTTTTACCATTTTTAATCACCAGTCTGCAGTTAAACATGCCCTCAGGGGATGGAGGGCAGCTCTGCCCACTCACCATCCACTGGGGGATTCATCCCCATCCCTCTGGCCAGCACAAGGCTTTCAGAGCTTCTCCTGCCTGTTACTATCTGTGCAAAGAACAGCCCCCATCCTCTCCACGGTGCCCCCTCCCAGGGACAAAGGACAAGCTGAGCTATCTCTCTATGTACATTATCCTTTCCCCTAGGAAGCCAAATGTCAGAATTACTTAGCATGGAGCACACCTAATTTATCTGGCTAATTATTTTCAGACAGCTAGGCTCCAGAAGCCCCCTGTCAAAGACAACAGCTTCTTTGTAACACTGACTCTCTCGGCCCCTGGCTTGCTGGGCCCTCACCCACACAAACACTGACCCCCAACTCTTCCTGCTCAAAACTGAAAATCCCACCACTGTTTTGTAGCACAAATTCTTGTTCAGTACTCAAGTGGTTTTGAATGCACAACTATCCAAAGAATTTGACAATAAATAAAGAGTAATCATGTTTGTGGGTTTTCTGCCCCAAATTTGGATTGTTTCTTTCTATGACAAAAACAAAGGAAGAAGGTTGTGACACACCAGCCAAAGTCTCCACTTGCCCCAAAACATGAAAGGCCCTGGAGCCAACCAGAAGTCATCACCTTGTCTCTTTCTGAGAGGCATTTTACCTGAAGCACTCTCCTGGAACACAGCATGGCCTATGTTAGTACACAGGAAATTCAGAGCAAACAACAAAGTCACTCAGGGCTGTTCAAGTGAGAGCCACTCACTCTCCTACTCCACCATCCATGGATAAGGGTGCCCAGCTCCTCACCTGCAAGTAAGGCAGGGTGGCTGCTCCCCAAAATCAGAGGGGTGGTGTGAAGACACACTCATTGAGAGCAGGAAATTATATATTTAGGATTGCACATACCAGCTCCAGTACAAACACACTCTGTTATGAAGATGCAAATGAAAGCAGCCATAAAAAAAAAAAAAAAAAAAAGAAAAAAAAAAGAATTGTTTATTCTGCTGTAGGAATCCAGTGGATATGTGACCTTGCTTCCATTACAGAGTCCCTGGAAATGCAGATGCACCTCCTGTAAACGTCAGAGAAATGCCTCTTGTGGACTTAATTGTCCTCAGATCTGCGTCTTGCACAAGACAGCGAGCGGTGTGTGGCAGTGGCATGGGGGAAATGGCTGAACATGTACAACAATTAGCTTTAAAAATGTACCATTCCGGCTATTGTTTCAGTTGCCTGTCCCTGGGGATCCTCAGCATTACTGTGTTATTGGTGATGCTAAATGGGGTTTTCAACAAAGCTGGTCTGAAGGCTTGTGAATGCCAAAACAGCATTTCAACCCATTAAACTTCACAGACGAAACAATTTCTTCTAAAAATAATCATCGGTTCTTCCCACCAGAAAAAATAAAAGTCTGGCCAATTCCTACTGTGCCAAGTTTTCAGGCAGGCCTGATTTTTGTGGCTGAGCTTATTAAGCTCTGAAGAAAAGCAGGTTAATAATGGAAACAACCAACAGAGCCGAGCTATAGGTGAAGAGAAGCCACCCTACACAAGAGGGCTGCCAGGAACTGCTGGCAAACGCATTCCACCTTGCTAATCCTGAATTTTCCCGTTCAGAGAAAAGATGTCTTAGCTGCTGCTAACATCCTTGCCATTATGTTGATGCAAATACAGTCACGAGGCAATTACCAGCCCAGCCAAGGGCCAGCCATTGTGGGGCTGACAATAGCTTGTCACAGGAGAAACAAATACCTTCAAACTTCTCCAAGATTTTAAGTCTCATTAGTATAAATCAGTAACCCAATTAATGAGGGGTTTAGCATATTGATTTGCATGGGATTACACAAATTTATGATGCCCATGGAGGGAGACAGTGTGGCAGGGCACAGTGGGGAGATGAGCAGCTATGCAAAGGAGCTGCATTGCTGCAATACATGAATGAGGGGCACAGGCACCCCAGATTTTGTGATAGGGATGAAGCTGCTCCCACTCAGTTCTTGTGAAACCATCAGGGAGACAGATATTACCTGGCTGTTGAAATGAATCATAGACTCATTAAGACTGGGAAAGACCTCTAAGAATATTAAATCCAACCCCTAACGTAGGAATGCCAGGTCCACCGCTAAACCATGTCAATGACTAACAAGTGGAGCAGATTTGTCGATGCAAGTAAGAGCTGGTTTTAAAATCAAAACTTCTGGTTTAGCAGTTGCAGCAATCTCTGGTGCTGAGGGGAGATGGCTTGCAAGGGAACCACCAAGGTCCATGGGTGAGGTACATTCCCATTCTGCTCCTGCTGGGACACGGGGCATGCACAAAAGGAATCACCACAAAGAGCAAAGGTTTGGGGAAAAGGAGCCAGGGCAGCAAGGAACCACAGGGTCAAATTGCAGTGAGCAGGCTTATAAAATAAAAGGGTCTCCTTTTGGTCAAGGCAGAGCAGGTCCAGGGAGGAAAAACATCCCCAGCAGTTACCCACCCAACAGCACAGGGGGAGTAACCAAAGGAAAGCAACACCACATCAAGACTTCCCATCAGCATCCCCCAAAACCTTTTGGGTTTTGCAAAAGCCTCTTTGCCACAGCTGCCTGCTCCTCCTGCACCCAGCTGGGTCCTCAGCTGTGCCAGGCTGCCCAGCCCCTGGCATCAGGAAAAGGACAGTTCTCCCAGAGAAGAGGGACTGGCTGTGCCCAGGATGCCTTCCCTTCCTCCCAGGGCTGGCAGCCCCTCCTTGCTCCAACAGTTATAAAAGGGCTCTCAATCCATGTAATCCATTAGATACAAATTACAGCAATTTGAGCACACTTAACCTAGCATTACTGCAAGCCCATAAAGAGCTGTGTCTTCCCAGGCAATTTACACTGCTACAAGCAATCAAACAAACCACAGCAGAGGATTAAGCAACAAGAAAAGTAAACCAAACCCAGAAAACCTGATTCCTGAAACAGCATTATCAAGAAATTAACAGTATTACTAGTTCACACTCAGGTGGTCCTAAAACCACCACTATTGCATCATCTCTAACCAACCTGTGTCTTCCAAACATCTTGAACGATTAAATCCCAGCAATTTGAGAGATGCCATGAAGCACAGAACACTTCACCATTTGGGATCAGTATTGCAGTGTTTCCGCATCAATTTTCAGCCCCGTCTAAACATTTTACATTTATTTTTAAATTACCAGCAGTCCTAGAGAACATTGTGAGGAAGAGAAGCAGCAGAGGTCAGGCAATCCTCCTGCTAGCCTGGCCAGAACTGCAGTGTTGGCTTATGAACCATTGCAGGCAGTTGTCCCCTGGCCATCACATCTGGCAGAGACACTGCAGTTATCCCAGATGAGCTTACATGGAAAAAGAAAGCCATCAGCATTAAAAAAAAAAAAAAAAACCAAACAAAACCAACCTAAAAGCACAAGTATTCTTCTCCAGGAAGTAGATGGATTTATCCAGCTCTGATTTCCTGCAGCAGCAATGCCCACCAGCTTACACACATCTCCCAAATCCTGGTTCTCAGGGTCCCCAGGATGCTGCAGGCCTGTCTGCAACGGCAAGACCTGGGTGTCTGCCACTCCAGGCTGTGGGATGTGCCAGTGGCATGGGCTTCCCAGGGACAAGGGAAAATGCTGTGGTTTTGTGCTGGCAAGTGAGGGGCACAAGCAGCAGCTGCCAGCAGTGGGGGACACTGCCACATTCACACCATGGGCTGCACGTAGGGTGACATTGTCAGAAAGGTGACAAACAGGGCTGGCAGCTGCTGTAGGACACATGATAAGTAAAAGCATCCAAACAGATAGGAGGGATTTTTACGTGCCATGCTCTGAGATGCCCAACACCAGATGCTACCATGAGGAAGGAGCCAGGACCAAACCAGAGGGCTTGCCTGGTCCAGCCAGGCATCAAAGCAATTACAGGATGGTGATGGAACTATAGCACCATCTGGTCTAAGAAATGGCCACTGTTCTGAGAGGTTGCACTCTCCAGAATTAATACACCACCTTGCCTGTGAGGACAAACCCAGGCTGGCTCAGCCAGGAGAAGAGCAGGACCCTGCCCTGGAGTGTGGAAAGACTCCTCTGGCCATTTGCCCTGACTTGGGGGCACCAACACAACACAAAATGAGAGACTCTGAGCACAGTCCCACTGCATGCTCTCCTTTTCCCCCTCCACGTGTCACCTGTGAAGTCATTTCAGGACAGGCACTGAGCTGTTAAAACATGTCCTATTAAGAGTTGGATCTTTTTATTCCAGCACTTTGGGAGACAGCACCTCCCACGCTGCCAAGGACACCACCTTTCTGCTTCATTTTGCATTTGAAGCACACTTACCAGCTCCATTAACTTTAATAATTAATTCTATATATGGGAATTTTTCTTTAAATCGTGCTCATAATGGCACTGGTTATATGGAAAAAAAAAAATATCTGAAAGAGGGGAGCACATGCCTTCCCTGAAGTGAACAGCATGTCTCATCCCTACCCGTATGGTTTAGTTTACAGGCTCATGTCAGAGAGCCAACTTCACACACAAACACAAAATAAAAGCAGGAACACAACTTTTGATCATCCTGCATTGATGTTTACTCTTGTTTCCTGCAGCCCCAGGTGACAAATCTGTCCTTTATATACTGGAAGTCTCGTGTGCTATTAGCAAAATCAACTGGACACGCTTAAAACTGACAGGAGGTCTCTGCATTGGTGGCTTGTACCAAACTAAGGAAAAATAATTAGTGAGCAATTAGTTGTAAAATTAAAAATATAAATTCAGAAGTGTTTTTGTTTTCTGAGCAGAAATGCTCAAAATCAGGAGAATTTACAAGCAACTTTCTTACATATGAACACTTAGGCCAAGAAGGGAGATGTTGGAGCAGGCAGCCACTCCAAACATAAGGGCTTTTGTTCCACCAATCTCAGAGCTCTGAAGGAGTTTTCTTTTTTTTATTCTTTTTTTCTTCATTTAACTCTGCTGGCCTGCCAGCTGGGTATGAGCCAGAAGGGTTATCCAGTCAGACCCTACTGCGATATATTTACAATGGTAGTGCATCTAAGGTTTGTTTATTTCGGGATTAAAATTCAAATGGCTAGAACCATTTAAATAATTAAAGGGCAATCAGAAAATGCCATGAAACCAAACAAATCAGGAAAAGTCATGGAAACCATCAGCAATATTTAATTCAGAAATTCTCTTTGTTAGGGAACTTTGCTGAAAGAAAACAGCTGGATGTAGTTCAACCCTCTAAATTAAAAACAATCTAACAAGGTCTACAGGGATAACTCTTTCAGCTACATATTGGAGACCAGATTCACTTCTACCAAGTAAAAGCAATAGCACTCAAAGCTAGAAAGGAAATTCCTCAGAACTGAGGTAGTTTCTAAGTATCAGCACATTTTCCAATTCCTCGCAAGGCAACTTAGCTATTTACAATTCATTTTTTCCCACACATAAATTTATAATTTTTTCAATTTTATGGTTCCATGATTTATTTTCTAAAGAAAAATAATCTAACCAGAATATCCCTAACTCTACTAACATCATGTTTTAATAAATAACTGGCTACTTCTAGTAAAATTAAGCCTCCAGGATTATTTATACCAGCCAACAATACTCTGTCTTTATAGCTTTGCAGAAATTTGGTGTGAAAATAAAGTTGAATATAATGCTGACCCTGAGCTAACAAGTAATTAATGCTTCAATATAAAAATAGAAAATTATCCTTTATGACACAAGGGTGGAATAGAGCAAACCTTTTCTCTCTGGATTGCTCTCCTGCCCAGATCCAGGCATCCAGCCAGACCTAAAGGCTATCCAAAGCAGGAAGAGACGTGCAGGATAATTCTGAGTCTTTCCAAAGATGTTGCTTTTGCTAAACTCTTTTAAAAATTATTTCATCTCTTTTCTTAAAAATATACATTTCTTTTATTCATGAGTTGCTGTTCACCACAACATTGTTCCAACTCCAACAGCACAGGTAGAGAGAGGAAGGTGTCTCAGGTAGTGCTGAAAAGCTACAGGTGCTGGGCATCAGACCCCAGGAGACCAAACACACCCAAAATGAGGCATCTTCAGCCCTGCCAGCTCCTGCTTCCATGTACCTGCAACAGTGCCTTCTCTTCTGCCCCCATCAGAGAGGAAACAAAACTCTTGCAAAAACAAACCCAACCCCTCCCCAGCTGCCCTCCCACACAGGATTCCTTAGAACCAGAACCGAAACCATTAAAAAAATCAATGCAGCACTCAGCTGACAAACGTGCAGACAAGACACATGTTGGCACTTGGAGCTGTGAGACGACAAGCTGTTTCCAACCGAACAAGTTTAATGCCTCATTCCCACGGGGGATGCACGTTGGGAACTGACCCACAGGAGTTACAGCTGATTGCAAGGATCCCGGGCAACAAACGACAACTCTTCTCAGCGTCTGCAGAATGGGGATTCTCTGTAGTCCCTTCCAATTTAACCAAACCTCCTGTAAAGCAAGCACAACCTGCTCCTGGCATGGATGCCCTAAGCAAACGGGGCCCTTGGCACGATGACCAGTTCTGCCTTCACCTTCTGTTTTACCGCATAATAAAGACAAATGACTTCCACTTCTCTCCAGATAAGGCAACTAACATAATGTGGATAAATGGGAAGTTAACTACATGAAACATTTTCTGCTTGTTGGGCAATTATTTTTTCCTCATAAGATAACATGATAAATAAAACCTGCTTCTGTACAGATATTTCTCATTTCAGAAACACATACTTGTTACAGGCCAAGAGAAGACCCTGGGGTTTTTGTTTTCATAAGAAATACAGTAAAAGAAAAAAAAAAAAGAAGTGATAAAGACACAAATGCAGAGCTAACTACAGGCTTGTATATACATTTTTGTTATCCACCTCTAACATGGACTCTTGGTGAACGGGATAGACTGGTACTTCCCATTCCTGTTATTCCCAGGATAGCAAGGGAAAAAAAATAAATCAGTATCTTAAAATCAGTGGCAACATAGTAAAAACTGTACACTGTTGTCCATTAACTTAAAAAGCAAAGTCTCTAGATGGTATAAAAGTGAAAGCAGGTGCCTTCTACCTTTGATAATAAAAGTCTTTTCCCCTCCCCCTATGCTGCACAATTATCTCCATTGTCTTTGCATGGCCAAGAACAAAATGCTAAGGAGCAAGGCTGCTTGTGATAGACCACTTCTGGAGGCAGCAGAAGTGTTCACGGTCTTGTCGCTCTTGTTGGAGCTGCCGGTGACCTCGGTGGCGTTGAACTCGAACTCCGGGGAGCACTGCTGGAGCTCGCAGCCGCTGCCGCTCTCCTCCCCGCTGCTCTCCTCACCTGGGGAAACAAACAAACCCCTGCTGACCTCCTCTGCTGCCCGCACAAGACAGCAGGGGGAAAAGGGAAGTGTGGCTGTTCTGGTGTTTGCGAGAGGTAAGCGTGGGTCGGCTGGTTAATGTGATTTCTACCGCAGTTGTCATGTCTGGGCGATGGTGCAGTCCAGAAAGTCAATCACATCCTGGGCTGCACCCAAAGCACTGTGAGCAGCAGGTCGAGGGAGGGGATTCACCCCCTTTACTCCACTCATGAGACCCCCACATGGAGTTCTGTATCCAGCTCCGGGGCCCACAGCATAGGAAGGGTCTGCTGGAGGGAGTCCAGAGGAAGACACAGAAACACCCAGAGGCTGGAACACCTTTTCTATGAGGACAGACTGAGAGAGCTGGGATTGCTGCATTAAGACAAGGACTAACGGTTTTAAACTAAAACAAAGTAGATTTAGATTTGATATAAGGAAGAAATGGTTTTATGATGAGGGTGGTGAAACACTGTGGCACAGGCTGCTCAGAGAGGTGGTAGATTCTCCATCCCTGGAAAGACTCAAGGTCAGGCTGGTTGGATGGGGCTCTGAGCAGCCTGATGTAGTAGATGATGTCCCACCTCATTGCAGGGTAATGCAATGATGATCTTTAAAGGTCCCTTCTAGCCCAAACCACTCTATGGCTTTGTGGAACACCCCTCCTCACACAGCCTGTCGGAGCAGCCAGTTCCCACCCTCCTCACTAACACGCTTACCCACAGCTGAAGCTTAACCAGCTACCCGTGTTAGCATGAAATCCAATTAAAAGGGAAAAAAGAAAAAGCAAAAGGCAAACAACAGCAAACATACTTATGTCGATGAAGTCGACATCGTTCCCACTGTAGGCATTCTTCAGCTTGTTGGTCATCACCCGCAGGGCCATGATTTGCCGGCGAATCACCATGTCTGGCTTGGTAATGTCCACTTCAACCTCTGGGTTATTCACCTGACTTGCCAAGCCATTTCCAGTCACTGCAAAGTCATACCTGAAAAGAAGAAACCATTCCTGCTGGTACCAGAGCTGCAGCTCGGCAGGGTCCCGACGACACCATGGGGACTCTGCTATGCCACCCCTGCTTTCAGTCTGGGTGACATTCTGAGCCCAACAGCATCTTTCCACATGCTACACCTCACACAGCCCCTCTCACCCCATCTCCCTTCCCTGCAATCTCTGCAGCATGTGGAATGAAGCACTGTTTTCATTTACACTGTGCCACATGGGCAGCGGAATGACAATTTTCTCCCCAACTTGAAAGGAAAGGAAGATCTGGGGTTTATATTAATAATGGCCTTCAAAAGCATAAATCAGCTTGCTGCAGGCTGCAGAGCAACACAAGGTGCTGAGATGCCTTGATGCCAGTTAGATGACACTTTTGGGAACACAACCTTCAAGACCATAGTTATCCCACAGAAACCTATAGTAACTTTTGGAGGCAAGAGCGTCATTCTGACTTTAAGTAATGGACCTTAACCATCAAGCTGGGATATTGAATGTGTGCTTCTCACCACGCAGACGTGAGATGCAATTTCCCTAATAACCCCAGCAGGAGAAACATCTGTGATGCTGAAGATGAGATCCTGCAGCCCCATACATCAGAGGAGGGGAGAGCCAAGATGCTCAGCTTCAGAAGGTGCACATGCTCAGGTCTGAACACATGTACAGCCTCCTGGTTTAAAAGAGAGACTGAGCAACAAAACCCAACAGAATACGTTTCCTGACACAGGTATTTGGAGTATGATCTTATACAGCAGGGATAGGACACATTTCCCTTTCCTCCAGTTACCTGTCTTGCTAGAAAGATCAGTTTAACAGAAGAAAACACTACTTTTCTCAGTTATGATGCCAATATCAGTATCACAAGAGAGAGAAAAGCCTTTAGCACAGACTACTGATCCTGGACACCAGGATGTTACCATACTCTGAAAAGCATGCTCACACCCTGTCCTATATATGGGAGTGACAATGACAATGACAGTTGGTGGTGACAGTTTTGTTATTTGTGATCAACATTATATGTTTGAAAGAAGTCTGAGACCAAAGTAGTAGAAGACTGGTGGTGACAGTTTTGTTATTATTTGTGATCAACATTATATGTTTGAAAGAAGTCTGAGACCAAAGTAGTAGAAGACTACTATTTGAGTCATGGAGAAAATAGTAAAGCAAATTATCTTGCCCAACCGGTGTAGAAGACTACCAAACTTCTGCCTTATTGGAGTAATAGAGAAAATAGTAAAGCAAATTATCTTGCCCAACCCACATAGGATATCCAGCCTGCCCTGTCTCCTTGCCAAGTGCTGCCAAGTCTCTATCTCCCCTTGATGCCCCTCTCCATCTCTCCTGCACACACTGGAGGGTACCTGCTATAAAAAACCCCTAGAAGCTGCTGATAAACAAGATTTCAGGAGGCAGAGCCACTTCTTGTCACATACACCCAAAACATTGCCCTAGCAAAGTATGGCAGAGTTTTAGGCACACACAAAACAGTGCAAAAGTTATGAGGTCTGGCTTAGTGCTGTGGCCCAAAACTATCAAGGGCAGAACCTGCTTTTACTTAGAAAAAGTGCTGGAAAACCCCAGACAACTGCTTTTTTGCCTTTTTTTTTAATGGAACATCTTGGATTGTGCTTATTTCTTCAGTAAGCAAATAGAAAAAAAAAGGAGAAACTTTTATTTCCAAAATAAAAGTTAAACAGTTACATAAACCATATGACAGAAAAACTCTGGCTTACTCATGTGTTGGCAATTTCTTCCTTACAAGCAAAAAAACCCAGTTTTGTAACTCTTTTTTCCATAGAAAGTGTGAATGAAACCATTGGCCCCCTCGTACCACTGACCTCAGCAGTGGAGAAGGTCTCCACCCTCCATCACCCCTGCCCTTGCTCGACAAAGAAACCAGTTCCTGGTGGAAACACCAGCTGGGGGCACTGGGGCAACAGTGCTGTCAGACAACACAAGCACCTCTGCTCTGTGGCTGGGATACAGGATTTTGTACAGATCATCTTCCCAGTTCCATGAACAACTAGAAAGGGGTTTAAGTCCAAGGAGAGATGACCTATGTGTGCCTACACTCTGTTCCCTCCTCTAAAAGAAACCCCCTTGGACAACACTTTGGTGTTACATTCCAGCCCTCCCATCTACAAAAACAAAAGGGACAATGGCAGCAGCCTGTCTTGGGCAAGCGGGGATCACTCCTGTAGGAAAAAAGGGTTCAGGGAGAGGGATCAGGACACAGGGAAAGTCTGGGGTGAGAGGGAAAGGGTTAACCAGGGGCAGCAGCATCACCAAACCTGCTCTTGGCGCTTCCATTCCAGCATTCATTCTCATTGACAGTGCCTACAGACATCTTTTCATCATTGCAAATGTTGCCAGGGAGAGATGACCAAAATTTTTTGGCTTGTTTCAGCTTCTCTTTCACATCAGTAACCTATTAAATAAAATAAAAAAAAGGAACACAAGACATAATCCAGAATACCAAACACTCAGTAAAAGTGAAGTTGGGATGCTTTTTTTCATCACAACAGACATGTACAGGCCAGATCTTCAGGCTGTGAGTTTTGATGGTTGATTTACTTTTTTAATACAAAATTAAACACTGCTCCTCAAACACATATTATTCATAAGCCAAGCTTTTAACACAGGCACTTCTCTGACATAGAAGCGCTGAGGTAATTAATGTCTAGAGCTATGGGCAGATTACACCCCTTAGAGAGTTTTAAGACAGCCAAGGAATATTAAGACAGCCTATCAATTAAAAAATGGTAAATTAGACACTGTGGTACCCCGTTATGAAGCACCTGTGTGGCACCAGCAGGACCAGGCACTCACCAGTCGGTCCAGGCTCGTGCCAGCAGCCGTTGTCGGTCGCTCCTCGGGGTTGTAGGGTCTGAAACGAGCAGTGAAACCACCCTCAGAGACAGAGCGAGCAGTCCGGCCTTGGGCAAGTGTTTTTGGCTGGCCACATCCCTGGAAAACCTGTGTGAGAGAAGGAAAGGATTTTATGAAGTAAGAGGTCACAAGAGCCTCCCTTTTCCAGGCTCCAATGCAGCCCCCGCCCAAAATAATACATTAGCTTTATATATACTTGAAAGGGCATTCAAGAAAAAACATATTAACAAGAATAGGGAAATAAAACACATTAAATAAAAAACAATCCCAAGTGTCCTCTTGGCCCATTTACCTTCTGAGACACCTGCATGCTGTTCTCCTGCATGTTCATGATTGCATCTGAAATTTTCACATCAATGGGGTCCATGACAGACTCAATGTTGAAAGGTCCCTCCAGCCTCTCTGCTACCAGCAACATTGAATCTAAGAGAGAGAAAACCAAAGGTTTGTAATGGAGGAGAATCTACCACACAGAGAGAAAAACTAAGGTTTTAATGAAGGAGCTTCAGGAATAAGAGTTAAGAGGATAACAGTTTGAGCACATGGACATCAACCACTGCAGTCTCACCTCTGCACAGCACACATCTCCAGGAAACATTTTGCTCAGTTCCCAGAGCCTACACCTTCACCAGGCACTTAAGAGGCTGCCAGCACCAAACCACAGGCTCATGTACATCAAAAGGCATCACAGCCTGCCAAGAGCAGCCTGTAATCAGCTCCTCCCATCAGAACAAGCATTACTAACACTCTCCTTTCCATGCTCATTTATTAAAGGTTGCCTTGTGTCATTTGTTTTTCAAGACTGCTTTCAAAGCCATCAGCTTCCTCATGCTGGTCTTGGGCACAAGGCACCAACATGCAAGGGTCCAAGACAATCCTTGATACCATCTTTCCCTTATGGAGAGCTACAGGGTTTTTCCTGCCTGGGGAAGCCAAGGGATTGCAGCTCCTAGCACCACGTGGACAATTTGCACAAGGAAAGGAGTCTGTGGGAGAGCAGGGTGAGTGCTGTGCATTCATGATGTATTTGGCACATCTACAAGCAAGGGGAGATGGAAAGTCTCTCAGCCAACACCAGGTCACTCCTCCTGTGCCGACACGCACGTCCTCATCAAATGCATCATTAAACACAGCAGCTACTGGACCATCCACTACTTCCTCTGGGAAATTATTACAGGCATTAAGGCTTCCACCCTGCACTGCATTTAAGCCCTCTCTCTGGTTCTCCCCTACAAGGTGCCTCCAGGAATACACCTGGCACTAAGCTCTTGTCTCTTCTCACCCATCACAGCCTTCATTTACTGTTGGCTTTCACTGTGGTCCCTCAACCCCAAAACATTTGCTGGTCTCCTCTCCTGCATCACTTCATGATGCTCTGCCACAACCTCATCATTTTCAGTTGCATGTAACTCCTCAATTTTTCCTAGCCAGAGTGACAAGGACAGAACAGCCCCTCTGGCCCCAAGGAGCTCCTCCCTGCTCCTAAGATATGCCTGGTCCCTTCCATTAATGAGAAATGGGCGTTTCACACTCATTCTATTAATCTTTCTCATGACATTCATCCTCCTCCTAAGCGCAGAAGGTATTTTGCACAAACAGAAAACTTCTGTAGGCTCTGGCTATCTGTTAAATCCCAATAAAGAAACTCTACATACTGAACAATTTAGTAATAGCTCTGCCTGAGTGCACAAGTCATGTTAAATAAACTACATTAAAAAACCCACAATCAATGAAAAATATAAAACAAAGCTATTTGAGTATGTAAAGTTATTATCATTATTATAAAAAACAACATCAAAACACAACAATTATAATAATAATCCAATATCATAACCCCCAACATGAATTTCAGATGCCTTCCTAGCCTGTAAATCTGCTTTTTAAAGAAAACTCAATATTCTAAAGATTTGCTGGGTGTTAGTTAAAGGACTATCATTCAATTAACCCCCTCTCACTCAGTCAGCTCAGCAAGGTGTGGGTGTTTAGGGAGTGAGCTCCAGAGGAGCTGGAGGCCCCAGGAAAGGCCCTCACTCTGCAGACACACAGCACCAGCATCAATGACAGAGCTGTTGCAGGGCATGGCTGGAATTTCACCGTCAGGGACTACAAACAGGTCTGAACTAAATGCATTTAAGAAAAAAAAAAAAGGAAAAAAAAAGGAGACGGTAATAACAAATGAAACAAAGAGTCTTAGACTGTATTGTGGTGGGGTCCAATAAAGTGATGCTTCAAATCTCTGAGTAATGACTGCTAGCATGAATATACCATTGTGCTGGAGGAGAGAAAAATGCTTTTGATGTGCTACCAAATGGAGACTTTTGTAAACAAGTGGAGCACAACTTAAATGTGTTCATCATTGTCAAAGCTTTTGGGGTTTTTCACGCGCATAAAGAACATCCCGGTGCAGTGTGCAGGAAGCTGCTCATTTCAAATAAAAATATTATGAGTAGACAGATAATAAAACACACAAAATGCACAGGTTTAAAAAAAAAAAAAAAGAAAAATCATTCCATTTTGTAACTACTTAATTCTCTGAGTGGCCAGGAAAGGCCACAGATCAATAAAGTGTTTGTGAAAGACTGAAAGGAAACATAAACCCCAATTCTTCTGGCTGTTTGGCATCTTTGTAAACTTTGAGCCGGGCAGGCCATCCACAAGACCATGGGAATGTAGAGCGAATTGGGTCCTTTGTTAGCAGGGGTGCCATGGCGTTCCATGTATCACAGCCCAGGAATGCAGCCTCTGCTTTGACTGCCGAGAGAGAAAATGCATTCGGCCTCCAGCAGAGCTGCCAAAGCTGGCGAGAAAAGATAAGGAAAGCAGTAATTGGAGTTGGGATTGATACTGGCAAGGAACACTGAACGAAATAAACTTTCATTAGAAAGGGGTGGGGAGGAGCAAGGGATGAGGGTGGGGGGGCTCTGCCTCATCCACAGTTTTGATTTTGGAGGCATCCTGCAAACTTTTACCTCCCAGCAGGAGCTGGCTGGTGTCCCCAGAGCAGTGGTTCCCTCTGGCAGCCCTGTGTGATGGTGCCAAGGCTGCTGGGGCTCAGGGTGATGCCCCTAGGAGGAGAGGCTCCTGCCCCAGCCCCAGGAGCCAACCTTCGGAGCAACTCAGCTCCCAGAAAAAGATTTGCCATTATGGGGAGCAGAGAGGGGTTGATTATGAATAACAATTATTTGTCCCAGCGCTCGTGCAAAGTAAATGATATTTATAAGCCACGGTGAGATGGCTCAGCTTTGCTTCACCAAAATCCCCAACTCTGTCAGAGTGAAAAATGTACCCGGCTCATGTATTACAAACACACAGCCTGACAAAGACTGTTTCTCCTCCCTGTGATGGGGACATAGAAGTGGATTTAGGTGAAAAAAAAAAAAAACAAAACAACCAAGACACACCATCTAGCACCATCCCTTAAAGACCCTTTTCCTCTTGCATACATTTGTCCTTGCTACTGGCATTGAGACAATCCTTGGCAACAAAGCACCTCGCTCTCATGAAGGAAAGCAATTCTTTCTCATTGTGCCACCAATAATCAGAAACCCACATCTTCAGCCTCACTGTCTGACTTGAAGAACAAAAGGCAGTTTTCAGTCTTAACCCCAAGATCTGATTTAAAAGGGGAAGGAAGGAGGGGGAAGACCTTGACCATTCATTAACAACAATCTTTTTTTTTTTTTTTAAGCGGGGTGGGGGAAAAATTCTTTGCACACAAAGTAGTACTCCAGATATGTATATGGAGCCTGAATTCGACATCTTTGAGCAGAGTAAACCTTTGTGGAGAAAAAAAAATCATGAAAAGGCACTGGAGATTAACACTGTTCATTCAGGAAGGCTCCAACCCCCCAACAGCCTGTTTGAAACAAAGTATACCCCTGTCTAATTGGTGTACAATTGTGTCAGGAATAGAGGGAGAAATAATTTAGATAGTTAAAGGGGAGAAAAGAGTACAATTCGGTCATTATTTCATACTCCTCAGCTTTAAATGGTACTTTGGAGAAATAAGGAATTACAAAGTCTTCTTGTCTCAAAAAACCTACAAACTTTACATCCCAGCTTTACATAATTGACTCACTTATAGACCCACTAGCACACACAAATGCGTATTTCACATGCAACCACATTCATACAGACTTGCAGCACTCGATACAAGTTCTCTGATTTAGCTATTTTTAAATTGATTTGATAGGTTCAAAACCTGCTTTTGACTCGTAATAAACCACTGCCATAACCATAACTTAAACCCACAATGCAAAATCTCATTGAGACCATGGAGGTGGGATTTTGTGAGGTGGTTGGGGGGAAAATTTTTTGGGGTGTTATTTCTTTAATTATTTAAACCTTTAAACACATACACAAGATATTTGTGGCATATGCCCTGCCCTAAACACCAGATATATTTCATTTAATTTGTCTTGAGTGGCAAACTGAGAGAGAAACCAAAGTCTGGAACATAACCAGCACCTGTTCACTTATTAAATTGTCTAAAGAAAGCACAGCTTAAGTTTTCTGTATCTGTACTTCACTGCAACCATCAGCTGAGAGTGCAAGAACCAAGCAAATACTGACAATCAGTGTAACAAAGCTTAATACCACACTTAAGTAATGAATGGGCAAGAAGCCCTTTGGGGAGGAAGCACTGCAAGAAGAAAGCTTTGCTTCCAACCTGGAATCACATGTATTTATTTTGTCTTGTTTAATAATCTTAATTATTGCATGCAGTCCCTGATCAGTCTCGTGTGACAGGGCTCGCCGGCTTCCCCCGGGTTCGTTTTTAGCTGCATACCACCTACAGCAATTAGCTGCTTGTGCTTTTGTCTGTTTTCTGGCATTATGCCCTTCCCTTTCATGGGATTCTTCTTTTCTGCTTGGACTAGATGTTTGCAAGTCTCCTGGCTTTGAGCTATTTCAGCAACAATTGTAGTTGAAATACTTAATATTCTCATGAGAAAGACGGCTGTGAGGACTGGGGGGCTGGGGTGTCAGCCTCCCAGAGAATGACTTGGAAACCCAACTTAGTGTCACATTTAGCTCCCTATATGGAATACACACACAAAAAATGCCCTATGAAAATAACACCCTGCACACGTTCAGTTGGCATGGGCAGCAAAGTGAAAATCCAGTGCAACAGAGGAAAACAAGCTCTAAGACATAAATGTAGCCTGAAATGTCAGCTAGCAGCAATTTCATTTTTAAAAAATCTTGCAACTTAATGAAATCTTTTCTTTCTAACAAACTTTTTTTTTTCCATGAGTGGAATGGGAAGAGTACCACAGCCTTTTCAGTACCAGCAGATACTTTACATGTGCACTTCATCATACATTGACTAGAGTGAAGCGACTGCTCCGGAAGGATGCTCAATCACAGATAAATCAAACATCCCAGAAAAGCAGCACAAATGAAAACATTTAACATTATCTATTGCCTGTGCCCCAAAACGTGACGCACTGCCAATTCTGATGAGCCTTGACCCAAGGTAGAATTTAACATTTCAGTCTGAATTTTATGTACTGAATGATACTGTGTATAAGCACAGAAGAGAAACAAACAGGAGGAAGACGATGGCAAAAGCACTAGCACAATTTCATACAAGACCTGCTGACATTGCAAAAGGATGGTGGCCAAGCACCAAATGAGCTGTTTAAAAACAGATTCAGACATGTCCTATTGAATTTTTTAGTGTAAAATCCAGGCTTACAGCTTTTCTCAAAGCTCTTCATGGCTGGCAAGGAGACTCCCAGCCTGCTGAAGGAGAAAACTGACTTCAGGAAGGACAACTGTATGGTGACAACAAGGTGTAAGGAAACTAGGAAAACTAGCATAGGAAAACTAGCTTGCACACATGCTTGATCCAGCAAGAATATTCTGAGTGTACAAGCCCATGCCACTTCCATCCTCCTAAAGCCTGCTGCAACAGTCACTGGCACAACATTCTCATTTATTTGGAGGGCTGTATGGTGACAACAAGGTGTAAGTGGCATGGAAAAACCAGCTTTCACACATGCTTGATCCAGCAAGAAGAAATATTCTGAGTCTACAAGCCCATGCCACTTCCATCCTCCTAAAGCTTGCTGCAACAGTCACTGGCACAACATTCTCATTTATTTGGAGGTCAATGTGAATGGCAAAAGGTGTGCTGTACACAGAGGTGTGGAAGGAAAAGATACCCGTCACAGATACCTGAAAAACCTGCTACAGCTCAGCACAGCCACTCACAATGCTATGCAGGTGAGGGACACAGTACCAGTGCAGATTTATGTGCAGTTTTAACCCATATTGCCTTACCCATGAAGATATTCCACTCGGCATCCAGGTCCCCTTGGTTGGCCAAGCAGCCCCTCATGACATTAAAGCAGTAGTTGTAGCAGGGCTTCACTGACACCAGACCTCGGCAGTGGGGGCAGTACATCATTTTCAGCAGCGCCCGCGTTCCCTGCGGCGTGGGGTTCACCTTTACCACAGGAAAAGAAAAAAGGACAAGAAAATTAGCCCTCAGTCACTAAAGCAAAAAAACCCACATATTTACCCCAAGGTGCATGGGACAGAGCTGTGCAGAAGAGACAGCAGGGTCAGGCATTGTGGCTGGTCCCTGCTTATGGGGTCCAGAGATCTGGGGAACAGATGAAGGGGTCTGGCTCACCTCCTTGGGTGTATCTGCCACTCCAGGGGACACAGCCCCCATCTCTGCAAAACATTATCTGCACCATGTAGTACACCCTGTATGATGTGGGACCTCTCCCAGGGCTGCAAGGACAGGCACTCCAAGGGGACAGGCAGCACTCAAGCTCAGGGAAGGCAGTAAAATGCACCCAAATCAAGAGATGTCACATCAAGCTGCGCTCTCCGAGCCCTGATACTGAAGATGATGATGCTGGGATTTTTCAGGAAAAAGTGGGACGTCAGGAGGTGATGTCTGACACGACCCCTGTACCAAACCCACTGGGAGCATGCCCTCCTCCTCAGCAGGGCTGTGGCTCTTCCTGGACAATTGCCCAGCAGGGCTCTCCAGCACAGAGACCAGCTTCTTTATATCACATTCAAGTCCCTCAACACAGCATTTACATGACAGATACCCGGGTTCATTTACACTCAGCACTCATCACGCTCAGTAACACCACTCCCCACACCAGAAGGAGGTGGCAGCTACAACCCTGCAGCTGAGGACAAGCCGGGAGGACCCTCAAAGCCAAAAGCCACGGTGCAGCCGCTGGGCGTGCGAGCGGAGCTGTCTGCAGCAGGCACGTCACCCCCGAGCCCTCAACAGGGCTGTTTTCCAAAGTGACTCATGATCATTCATGTTTGATTCACTCTCTGGCCCAGCTTCAAAACATTCATTGAAACCATCTCCATCCAGCCAGTCCAAGGAGCATTAGATCCATCCCAACCACATGGTGGGTCCATCTGAAGCACTGAACAGAGAAGTTCCCTCAAGAGCAAGTTTAAGTGTTAATTAGCCACATATGAAAATAGAAAATTAAGATACAATCAGAGATTCGCTGACAAAACAGGAGTGGTGTCTGGTGTTTTAAACAATGCACCTGAGACTCCTCATAAGGCATTTAGGGAAGTGCTCTAAAGAGGCTGTGATCCAAGACTGTGCTGGAGGAGACACACGACATCCCTGAGAAAGAGCAAAGTCCCTCAACACAAACAGCTGGAGATGTGGATGGCATTCACGTGCTGGAGGTCTGGCTCTGGCAGAGGACAATAGGACTAAGAGGAGATGAATGTACATGAGGAAGTTCTGGTATCACACATATGCCAAGGACCTTATTATTGCCTCCCTCAGTGCAAGGACTATGGAGAACCAAAGCCTAATCTTCTGGTGCAAAACCTTGTTGACAGGCCACGAAACTAGGAGGCAACAGATTTTAACAAAAGCAAATCAGAAAAGAAAAAGCATTACATAATCAAGCTGGCTTTGTTAATAACATCAGCAAAACTTTAAACCCCCTTTTCTTATTGAAAGAGATGATTGATAAAGATCTGCTGTGCTTCTGACAACTCAAACCAATGGTTTCTCTTCAGCAGGCAAGTGAACTGGTTAGAGACAGAAGGACAGTTTTCTGCAGCTGATGCAGCTCAGCACTGGATTTTGGCTGGCCAGCAATGTTCATCAGACAGCACTTCACCCTTCTTTTGTCCACAAAGAGCCTGTATGGCTGAGAAAAAGTAGAATCCATGTAGAAAGCTGTTTGTGGTGGCTGTGGAATCTGATTCAGATGCTCCAGAGCACATACACATTCTATATTATATATATATTTGGAAGGCACAGTGGGAGCAGGAGCCCCAGCAGAAGGCTCCCTATTGGGACAGCACGGCTTTAAAGGAGAGCTGGATCAAATACTAAGAGCTTAAGCAACAGAAACCAGCTAAATCAGATGATTTATAGTTGGAAAACTGGAAACAGACAAATGTAAAGGTATCATCTGCTATCCAGATGGTGCAGTCCTTGCACAACAAAAATGTGGCAGGGGGAACTAAATAACATCTCGCACCCAGAGACAAGAGCTCTGAAGGACGCTCAAGTTTAGTAGTTTTAGCTGTTTCTCTGATAAAAATCCCTTCCTGTGTCACTTAGCAGTGGGTGACAGGACCTCCATGCTAAGTCCAGAGGCTTATCAGCTGATCCTGGCCATCCTAGCACTGTCAGCCCTCACAGCAGTGCTCTGCATCCTCCTCGGGAAGAAAAATTAGGAAAATGTTGACAGCGTGAGCCAGGTGCTAGAGCAGTTTGAAGTGGAATGAGGAGCAGGAGGATTCCCCAATCCCACTGGGGCAAGCTGCAGCTTTATGAAAGGGACTGCATGGCAGCATGCTGCAAAAACCCACCAGCAGAGCTGTGACCCAGCAGGCCCCTTCCCATTTTAGGTTCCCACCTCATCCCACGAGCGCCGAGCGGCTGCAGCCCCGCAGCATCCCTCACTTTGATATTCCATAGGGGTAGACCTTTACAAACCCCAGCAGATGCAGGGGAAACTGAAGCTGCTTTCCTGCATTCCACAGCAGGCAATATGCAATGGTCACTTGGATCAGGTCCTTTGAGCAAAGACACAGGATGATTTTAAAAGCAAGTGAGGTTTTGCTTCCTTCCCCACACAGGTTTGAGTCCTGCAGAGAGCTGAGCAGAGAGGGATCACAAAGGGGTGATGGAAAAGACAAATCCCAGCCTGCAGTGACTGCCAAACTGAGCCCTGCTAGTGATGGATGTAACCCACAGGGAAGCTGTGCAATATAGCTGCAGGTAAAGAGGAAGACAATGGGCAAATTCATCAGTCTAGAATTGGCATTTTATCGTCTCTAAAAGCAACAGGAAGGCACAATCAGAGATCACTCTAAGAGAGAGTTGTGGGGAACACCATGAGCAATTACACCTCGTTACAACAGTGATAAATGCTTAACTGCTTGAGTATCGCTGCAAGGAGAACCTTAACCCCTGGCACGGGGCCTGTACCCAGTCCAGACCAGCTCTGGCTCTGTCAGTGGGGTGTGCCATATGTTGCATTGGCAATTCTTCACAAGCTTTTAATGTTGGCCCTGCCACGCCAGGTGCAAGCTCTTAAAACGCCATTGTATGTAACAGTAAACCCAGATATGCTTTGTTCTGGGGTTGTGTTTATCTTGGAAAGCAACTCAAGTTCATTCAAACCGTACTCTAGAATGACCCTCAAAACCAAGTAATCTCCTTTCTAATAAAGCAGAGTACCAAAGAAAGCTTTATTTGCTGGAGGGGATTTACCCTGGTAGATTTGAACCCAGGTAGTAGTAGCTGCAGTGCACATACCCTGTAAAAGCTTCTGATAGAAGTAAATGCACTCCAGTCCCTTCCTTTTATCTTGTAAAATTTATTTCCTTTCCATGGCGTTCCACGCCACTGCAGCAATCCATCACCCTGTGGTTTCATCATGTAAATTACAATTTGTCCATATCTATACGCTTTGTCAAATGTGAAGATTAAAAGCTGCTAACAGATGTGTTTTGGCACCAATCTTCCTATCAAACTTGCTCCTTAAAAATACAGATTTGCACACAATTCACAAAAATTAAGTGAAAAGCAAACAACTCAGGGCTTAATGCAAATATTTTGTACCACACCTGTTGGGGTAACATCCCAACTTAGATTGACTGGTAAAGGTAAAATCATGTTCCTGTAAAAATGACACGCTCTTGGCATGATAAAATCTGTTTTTTCTTGGTACCTTGTCATACCTGTCCCATTTCAGAGTTTCACATGAGGGAAACTGTTACACCCTTAGCCTTTTCCAACTTGCTGGCAATTGCAGCTGGATGCATTCCTCTGGTAGAAACATCAACACTAAAGTACACACCTATGGAGTGCAGTGCCTTATTCACAGGCTACCACAAAACCACCAAAACTCAAGATAAACTGATCTCTGCAAGCAGATAAAGTTCAGAGAAGCAACTAGATTCTTTTTCATCTCCTTCCCAAGGCAAGGAATAGCTGAGGAAGGATGACAGAGCTCCAACCATGGACAGTCCTGCAGGGAGCTCCCACAGCTGTCAGACAGCCAGAGGTACATTACATTCTCTCACTCTACCCTCAAGTTAACATTAAGAATGTTAATAATAACATTTAAAATCCTGTCAGCTTTAATAACTATTTATAATAACACTGATAACTCAGGCTTTCTTATTTGCCATGCTTGCACAACAACAGCGTTGCCATGCCAGCAGCACAGCTGCCAGAAAACAAAAAATCCAACAATTTGAAAATAAATGTGGTGAAATTACTTTTGTTTTATACTGTTTTATTTGCAGAAAAAAAAAAAAAGAATGACAACAATACTGACTAAAAGAGTAACTTCCCAGTGACATGGAAAGATTATTTCAACAACATACTCTGGAGCTGCATGTGAGATGCTCCAGGTGAGCAGTCATCTTAGACAAGTGAGTTGTCATCGATTTTTGGGACCAACACAACCCTACTTGCATAATTTTTTCCTTCTCTCAGTGTTGTGCAAGAGCCCACAAGAACATCATCTTGGCACACGCTGGTCCTGACGTTCAGCTCACTGTGAGGCAGGACATCACTTGGGAGGCTCCTGGTTTGTTTCCCCACCCCAAATATTCCAATGAAAGTGTTTTGGAATTAACTACGCGTTTAACCAATTTTGCTGGCCTGGTGCTAGAACATTAATAATTTAGACAGCATCTGGTTCAACCACAGATTTAGGCCCCTGAGGTCTTGCACAAGGGAATACATTTAGGAGCGATCTTGGGAACTGCATGACTCCGTGTCTCAACACTTGCTACCCATGGCAGTGTCTGCTGCAGCGTTATCTCGTGCGAGGAAAAGTTCAAGAGTACATTTCTGCTCAATTCCCTACTTACAGTGTGCTCCCCCCACTCCAGAAGTGACAGTGCCAAGAGGAAAAGCAGAGCTCCTGAGAGTCACAGCACCAGGCATTCTGTCTTTACATTCACATGCCTGTCTTCCCCAAGAGCAGCCCCAGCCCACAAGGGGCACGGGGACCTGAGGGTGCCAGCCAAGTGGATGCCTCTCCCCCTGAACACTTGCACAGCCATGCCAGGCTCAGCATCTCCTGCTAATGGTGCTCTTGGGACCAAAGGGCCTTTCACATCAAGCCTGTTCTCTGTAGGAACAAGCCTTTCCCTGCCTCAGACACCATGGATCATGAGGAGTGTTCCATTTGCTTTAATGAGTAAAGCAGCAGGGACATTTATCCGGGCATCTACAACCAAAACCATCCTTAATTATCCTCCACATTGTTTTCAAAAATAGCAGCAGAACCACAGTGCAGGGCAGAGAAGGAAAAAGCCAAAACCATGCCAGTGGACTGAAGTACTCCTGCATGACACCATCTACTCCAAATCCACAGCCCTGTCCAGGCACTCCCAGCCCTAAATCTGAGCTGACTGCTGCTCCAGCGTGCTTTGAAGGCCTAGCACAGGCCCTCAGATGGCTGGAACTGAGGCAGATGCAGTCACATTCTTGGCAGGTCTTCTCAGGGTCATCTTTGATGTCGAGAAGTGCTTGGTATTGTTTTCTGCATTGATGTTTGCCCCTGGTATGTGGAAGGAAATGTCCTTGTGCATGGCAGCCCCTTGGTCTGGCCTCATAGCTTGCAACCTGCTGCCTGGAGAGCGCTGCCCCTTTGGAGGTCCCTCTGCTACACACTGAAAGGGCTCCTTAGCTCCTCGGGCTGTTTCTTAGTTACCCACATAGCAGAAGTGCTGCCCTCCTGTCCCTTCCCAGTGCATGCAAGCAGCATATTCCATTTCTGTCACTTCCCTGGCAAGGTTGGCTTTTGCCTGAGCAAGATATTGCAGCCCTTCGATACAGAAACATGAAATTCTTTCTGAAAGAGGATTACAGTCACATTCCCCTAAAGTCAAACCAAGGGCAAAAACTGCACAGAGGGAGGTTAGATCTCTGACTAAACTTTTAGATCCTCAAATGGTAATTACTAGGGGGTACAACTTTTACCAAAACCAGATCTTGGTGCCCTACTATTTGTTACGACACAGGCCTTAATTCTTATCCATTCATTGTTTTATTATTTTCATCACTGCTTCTCCTAAGCCAGTGGTGGGTCCACATACCAAAAATTACCCAAGTCACAGTTCAGTTTGCTCATGCAGACCAGCAGGTCAACCAACAGCTCAACCTGTGTTCCACAGGTCCTTCATCCTAGATGAGGGTAAAAAGCCACTGGGCTCCCACTCCAGCTTTGGAGCACCTGTGGGAAGGCAATCACCTGTCCCCCTCTGCAATTCTCTGCATAAACAGTTTGAAGAAAATTCCCTCCTTGGCTGTCAACATTACACCTCATTAGGGCAGAAATGGCAACACAAAGAAAGCTGACCTCCTCCACCCACTGGGACATCTCCAGCAGCCTCCTCTTGGCTGCAAATGTCACCAGAGGAGGAAGTGGGCATAACCTTCACATGAAACTGCATTATTTCATATGGCTCATAACTGTGCTTCCAAACTAAACACCATTTCTTGCATACAACTTTCAAGCTGCTGCCTTTCTCAGGGTTCCCAAGGACAGGTTGGAAGACCCTTTCCAGCAGCCCAGATGCTTTGGTAGCAGTCATATCTCACGTGGCTTTCAGCTTGCTGAAGAGGTGATTTGAGAGCCTCCTGAGCTCCCAGCAGTTCTGCCTCAAATTATAGGACACAAGAGGGAAAATGGTAAAAGAATACCAAAAGAACCCAAAACAACAGTTTATCAGGATAAATTTTCTGGGGATCTCCAGAAAACTCTCACCACCACTGCCAAGTGCAGAATGTCACATCCACACATCCTGGTCTGCAGAGAGATGGTGACACAGAGCCAGGAGTTCAATGCTGGGTGGCTGCATGCTTCAGCCTTCATGTGCCCCTAATGCTGACCTCCAGCCAGACCTCACCTCTCAGCTCCTCCTGACCCTACAAAATGCTATCAGGGAGCCCAGCCCTTGATTCCACTTCTTCCCTCACAAACAAGGACCTTCACCCCATACCTGTAGTTGACCTGCAACCCTACAAGCCCCAGTGCACTTTGCCCTCAAAGGTGTCATGACCCTTGACCAGGCTGTGGGTTTAATGGCATGCAATTATGGGAACATCTCAGCAGCCTGAGAAGTGCCCAGTTGCAGGTTCTCATCCTTTTTCAGTCACTCATGGCTCTGCCTTCTATTTGCTCCTTTTTTCCAGCCCTGGCCAGGGCAGGAAATGTCACTCCTGGCAGCAATTTAACCTGGCTGACTTCAGTGCTTGTCCAGGGCTAAGCACCAGGAGAGTGATTAGGGGACAGGCAGATTTCCATCTCCCCAAGGCAGGGGCAGGGAGGTCAGGGGGAAAACACCCAGCACCAGCACAGGATGGAGAGAAGCACTGGAGGCCTCCAGCCCCTTCCAGCCAACCTCAGAGGCCTCTAACAGGCAGAAACAGCATCCTGTACAGATCTGCTGCTCAGAACAGATCTAGAAAATACTGTACTTTTTGGGTCCAAAGAAGGGAATTTGAGGGGTGAAGACTTGAGCATCGAAATAATGGGGTTTAGACAGCTTGAAAAAGAAAGAATTTTTTTTCTCTCAAAACCATACAGCTTTCTCTCTGTTGTGTATTTCAGCACAGTGGTACAGTTTTTTTTGATCCATTCAAGGCTGAATTTGAAGTTATTTTCTAGCATTCTGGCTCAGAAATCAAGCATACTTGCAGCTTTTCAATATTCTCTCTTCTTTTACCCCTTTATTCCCAAACTCACACAAGAACAATATAACTCCCTAGTGAAGATGTAAAAATATCTGGGATCATTAAAAAACCATCAAGGCCATTGCACTGTAGAGTGCTCTTTGCTCTCCTGATAGTATCCCGGGAAAGTACACAGCTGGGCCTTGCAGTAGTTTGCATTTCTCCTCCAGAAGATTTTCAATTAAACATTTTTAACTTACTTGTCACAAAGCACATTAAAAGTAAAACTAATTTGCATTCCTTCGGACATTTTTTCATAAAGAAGAATGAAGATTTATCCCCCAAGTTAATCCCTGGTATAAGCAGTCATTCCACTACAACTCCTGAGTAAAAATAATAAGGAAGAAAAGTCAATGGAGTCATTACATAGAGCTCAGCAAAGCCAGCCTAATCTATATGTAATGTGGGAAGCCCCAAAACACAACCACAGAGCAGCAGGCATAAAAACATCAGCTTTTAAACTCACATCTAGGATTTCCCTTTGTGTCTTGCAGAAACACAATGTTAGATTCCCACTGAATGCGATTAAAACACTACAGGAAAGATTATTATTCCTTCTACTGCTGCAGCTAAAGCTTAGGTATTCAGCAGCAGGGACTTTTGTTACTGCTTGGAAAAGTCAACCTGTTGCAGGATTTCCACTGCAACTTGTGAAATTGAAGTGGAAAGTAGAGCAACTGTGACTGTCCACGGCACGTGAGCTATTTTTGCAGCTGCGTGGGACTCTGGGTAGCTTTCCACACTCAAGCAATTAATTCTAGGGTTGAAGGCAACTCTACACTCAAGGATCTTCAAAAGGGAAAGAGAAATCACAATGCCACCTCGGGTTCACGACTGATTCGTAACAGATGCAGGGACTGCAGCCCTCGTGGTTCCGTGTCAAGCCTGGAGACGTTTTGATGAATTCTGAGCAGATGGAGCATAAACACGATCCCTCACCCATGCACGTTTACTGCCTATCAAGTAATTGCACTGTACAGGGGCTTAATGTCCAGACCTCCCACCCAAATATTTCATCCACACTCTACAGCAGTGAAAACCCCATCCCCTGACCACAAGAGCTGCCACACAGCCACAAAACAAAGGCCAACAAATCTGAAACCCCAACCAAGTGTCAGCAGGCTTGGCCAGTGGCCTGGCACAGAGACATCACACTTCATCTGCCACCACCCCTCCCTCCCACCAGGACAGCATCCCCGAGGCTGAAAGGTTTTGTGATCTCGTCAGAGTGATCCCACGTGTCACACATAAACCTCCACACACCCATCCAACACATTAGTCTACCTTAAGAGTCATCTCTATGAGGTGGGGAGCCAAGGTGTCCAAGGACCTATATCTGTCACCGCTAATCCTCAACCAGCAGCACCTTAGATTACCTTAAAGTCATCTCTATTAGGTGGGGAGCCAAGGTGTCCAAGGACCTATATCTGTCACTGCTAACTTGCAACTCACTCCTGCAGTCTGGGTATCCTAGTTAAGCAGCTCCTTCCTTGCGAATATTCTCTGCCCTTCCATACATGTTCTGGCCTGTTGCCAGCTGTTTGCCTCATTTCTCTTCAAGAAAAATTAACATAGAAGCAGATTCCCCCCCCCCCCCCGCCATCCTCAGAGACAGTATTTTAATATTATCCCCATAAGTAAAAGAAATTTGAATGATTATCTCATTTAAGGATGCTGTTTGTGCTGCCTACAGAACTGCATTCTGCTTCTAATAGTATCTGAACAGCTATTCTTTTTTTTCTCCTGGCACTTGGGGTGATTCAAACTCCTGCCTGCTCTTTCAGCCTCACGTTTTATTACTCCATAACCAGGTAGAGAGAAAGTAAATGTCTCTCTGCCCAATTAAATGATTACAATAAATCTTCCACAGCCCACAGGAAATGAGCTGAGTTTGTTAAAGGAAATCGCTAATATTTGTTATCTTACATAATCACTTCAAGGGGATTATTGACTGTTCCCTATACCATACAATCCAGACCAAAATTAAAGACAAATCTCATGTCAAAAAAGCAGTCACCCCACTTAAACAACTCCAAAGTGATTTATATGAAGAGGGAGGTAAACATTTAAGTGACCAACAAATCACAGCTGTTTTATTTCCCCAAAAAGTGACTTTTCTAGAAAAGTCTGAGGTCTAACTTGTGCTGCATGTGTGGCACCAAGTACAAGTGGCTTCTGCCCTGTGCAGATGGCTCAAGCTTACTGTTGTCACAAAAGTGCTGCTTGCTCATGTGAACTGCCTCTCCCCATGCCCTGGAGCAAGGAGCAAATCATCAGCTGCTCCATAATAGATGCCTGCAGCATCCCTGACTCACTGTAATTTAAAGGCAATATTAAGAAGAAGATATGGCCATTACACAAGCAAACATGGTTATTTCCACTGCAGAAGGCATTTAATTTCCTGCTGTTGTTGCTCCCTAGACAGGTGGAAAGCATCCACCTGGGGAACTGGGCTGTGGTGTCCTCAGAACGTGACTCTACAACACAACAGCGCAGCCCACATACATGGAGCTGGGTCCCACCCGCGCTCAACCACCACCACCACCACCTCTAGGTGCAGGAAAACAGGGAGAGATGCTGCTTGTCGTGGCTCCAAAGGACATGGGGACAGAGCTCACCGCAGACACTTTGCTGATGACGTCCCTGGCGACGGCCAGGCCCTGCGCGAAGGTGCGGGCGGCCACGAAGGCTCGCGTCACTTGCAGCTTGAGCTTCCGCGGCACGTCCCCGAAGGGCTTCAGCTGCTCCGTGTACTTGCTGACACACTCCAGGTACTCATCCGTGAAGTGGTACTGGGGGTTGACCAGCCGGAACATGCGCTCCAGCAGGCGCGCCCAGAACTCGTTGAGCATCTCCTCCAGGTTGACGCTGCCGCCCACGTAGTAGCGCTTCAGCTCCACGAAGAGGTCCTTGAAGAGCTCCGAGTTCTGCATGTACAGCCGCCCGTACGTCCGCACAAACATGTCGTTCAGAGACTTCTCTGCGTTCTCCAGGAGCTCCTTGAAGAACTCTAGGAAAGAGGGAGGGGAGACATGGTAAACGCGGGCGCTGGTTGTGTGTTCACACATAACCGCTGCTTAACTGGAGGATTAGCGCAACAAGACCATCATCAAACTGAAATGGAAAATTGAAGGACTCCCCCAGAAATTTTCAATGTCTATACCTCAAAACCACGTCTATCTCAAACTTTTTGATTACTCTTCATAAACCAATCCCCAAAACTCTCTGTGGACTGGAAGACTTGTACAAGTGAAGTATCTCCTGATACAAATATGAATATCATGATTAAGACTCAGCAAAAGAAGACAAAAAAAGCGCAAAAGTTTCTGATGTTTCTATATAGGCATCTTAAAAGATGTAATTTCAAAGAACAACATATTGGAAAGAAAAAAGGTGGTTTTGTGAAACAGATGTTTTGCACAAACAAGTCCTTCTTTCCATGTCTCAACGATTCATTTTCCAAGATTATCATAAACCAGCCTCAAAAATGAAAAAAAATTAATACATTTAAGAAACATGTTCTTTCTCCCATCCTGCAAGTTCATAATCTCTCAGGGCAAGGCCTGACCACTTACCCAATTGGTCCTGATCCCAGAAGGGGCTTCAGCTGTTTCTGCCAGTGTGAAAACCCCCACAAATATACCAGAATTTGCTTAAAATCTAAGGCCTAAACACTTGGCACAGTAACAAGAGATTTTTCAAATGATGAAGGACAGATAGGGTTTGTGATCTTTATAATTTTCTAAAAGCAAAGCCCCACTTTGGTTCACTCTCTGGGAGCACTGGCCAGCCCAGAGTGGCTGCTGCCATGTCTTGGCAGTGCCACATGTGTCTCCAACACTGATAACAAGTTGACCCGATGCTGATACCACTGCAGAAGCAGTTTAAAGAACACGTCCTCCAAAAACACATCACCACATCCTTGACACGTGTGTCTAAGCACAAACCACCCTGCCACAAAGCCTTTGCCTTGGAGATTTGGCATAGATGAGATAAAATAAAATAAAACAAAAAATAGGGAAGGGGTCCGGCAGGCCAAAAGCATTTGGGCCATTTTGGAAAAAAACTCCCTGCTGTATGGCTTTGGGGGCAGCTAAGGAGGGCAAGGTAGGTGCCACAGGGACAAAGCCCCCCATGCCTGTTTGCTGCAGCCCCACAGGGAGCACCAGCACCCCAGGGAGCGGGTCCAGCCGGGTGAGGAAGCAGATTATTTTATGCATGCCACCAGCAATTGAGGATTCTGACCTCTGCTTTTCTGTGACTCATATTCAATAAATATTTTTTAATAAAACATGCCTCTGTGGTTTTCTAAATCCTCAAAGGAGCAATGCTTAGAGCTAGAAGTTGTTATAAGAGAGGGGGAGAAATATTTTGGCCCAGTGTGAATTTAAACCTTGTTAAAAGACATTAAAAGTATGCTGAAGTTCAGATTTTCGTCTTCAAAGTGCTCCAGTATAAACAAAGCCTAACACAGAAAACATTTTCTGGAAAAACTGAAACATTCCATGAGTTCCTGATGAACAAAGTCATGGGGTTCAATGCCTGACACGGCTGTATATAATGCAGCCTCTTAGGAGCACAAGAGAAATGATCCAGGGAAGAGGAGATTGATTTCAAACACCCAACACGTCCTCTGTCCAATATCAGCAGGAACCTCCACTTTCGTTCCCATGACTGGCATTTCCTCTCCAGGAAGATTTTTTTCTGTTGAGTTTATACTATAGAGATTAGCTTGGTGTATATTAATTTCTAATTCACTTAATCATTTTGAAGGCTCACTTCCTTCCTTTATTCAGACCTTTTAGTATCACCAAACAAGTTGTTTATTTAAATACTTCTGTACCAGGCACAAAACCTGCTAGATGCATCAGCAAACTCTTCAAAAATAATTAGTTTTTTTAAATTATATTGATGGCAAATCTACCAGATAGCTCCAACCACCAGTCTAAAGAACCCAAAGCAATGTTTTAAGCCAAGAAAGTTATCTTAAGTAATGCATCCATATTACCACAACCAATTTATTCTCCTGACCAAACTAATTTTATTGGTTACACTCCAAAGTGGAAGTTGAATAGACTGTATCCAAGCTTTAGAGCTCATAATCTCTTAGCAATTTTTCATGTGGGCTAGAACCAGGTATGTTCATTAATTATCATAAAGAAAATCCTGCAATCTAATTAGCAGCAAATACCTGCACACCTGCAGCCTTCCAGCCAGCAGCTTTTCCTTGCCCAAAAGGAAGGTAAATAAAGGAAATGAAAACTTCCCACCACAACCAGGCACTTCCAGAAGCTCAACACAGCACTGCTGAAGGAGGCAGCATGCATGCACAGCACCATTGTCTCTGGCTCAAGCTTCAACCACCATTTTCATGGACAGAAAACTCCTGTTCCCAAGTGCCACCTCCCAAAGCAGGGAAGGAGGGCAGAGGAGGCTGTGTCTGCAGCATGGAGTCAGCATCCACCCCTGCCAGCACACACCTGTATCCCTGAACGTGCCAGGCAGGATGCCCAGGTGACCAGTGCCTGTGGCTCGGCCACTGCTGGCACCTCGAGGCTCCTGGGGGGAAGGTGGGGTTGGATGGAGGGGAGGGGGGATGTCAAGCATGAGGGGTCACTCAACACAGCCAGCAGGGATGGACCCAGCAGTGGGATGTGCATGGCATCTTCCTCCATGCAGTGCGCAGCACTCTTAACCTGGTCAGCAGCAGTAATTAAATTATGTCTATAGATGCATTTTAGTGTAGCTGTTGGCACAGTGACGTGGAGATAGAAACTGCATCCTCAGTTTCTATCTCCACGTCAAGAAATCAGCTTGGGCACCACAAAGAACATTAATCTTTTCTCTGTGCAAACTACAGGCACAGATGCCTGCAAGGAATAGAAAAAAGCCTGAAAGTCCTTTTTATGAGTTAAATGCTAATCTGACTAGTAACTCGCTATATCTAATTAGATACTAATTCTGCCCTTCACAGAAATGAGCTGATTAGCAAACACCAACATAACCCAGCATTAACCTTGCCACCACAAGAAGAAAAATGGCAGGTTCCTCTCTTACGTCTTGACTGTTTGCTGGGTAAAATAAATGACCACCTTTCATTTGTATTAGAAGTTGACTTGTTCTCAAACAAAGCAAACACACAAAGGCCTCGGTTGCTTATTTTACAGCACTGTAAAAGCACGTTTTACAGCTGTGTTGCAAGCAATCTGTACTCATTAAATTATCACTCTGACAGGCTTCCTGTGAAAAGCTGTCAAATGCAAACATTTTTCACAGACGACAAATCATACTTTGCCAGTGCTCCCTCAGACACTGCTATCTGGAGGGATGGCAGGCTCTCTCTTCCCTCCAGTTATCTTGTTTAAACTCCCTGGACAAGGGCTGGCCCCTCTTGCAGGCAAACAGGCACACACACGGTTGGGAAGGGTTTTACAAACTGACCTGCAGGAGCAGCTTGTGGCTCCAAGGTCTCCCTGGCTCCCCTGCCTAAGAGCAGAGCCTGCAGAGAGGAATGGCTTACACAGAGAGGATGAACCACAGACAAGGCTTTGGGATAACATGGCACAGCCAGCTCTGGTCCAACCTGACCGAGGAGCAAGGCCATGCTGTACTGCTTCAACACACCTCAGCCAAGTCCTGCTGGTGCAAAGTCACCTTCTCACTCAAGGTGATGCTCAGGAGAACAAGCTCCAGGCTGAGAGAACCAGCACTGAGGGACCAGAGCCACAACACCTTTCTTAATGTCAAGAAACAATTTAAAAATTTGTCTGTATTGCAGAATGAATCCTGTGCATGCTACGAGCTTTGATGCTCAAAGGAAGATGACATTTCCAATGCAATTAACTTTAAGAGGCAGAAAAGGCAGTAATCTACAGTCAGGCAATCTACAACTCTGGGCTCTGTTTATTCTTTTAACATTTTTTAATTTCAGGGCAGAATTTCAATGCCCACCACTTTGTGAAAGCCTAGAGATGTCAGGAAATTGTAAGAAAGTTAGGATGTGACATATGTGCCATCTCTGCAATAAAAATCCTGGGGAAAAACGTCTCTGCTTTTGAACAAATCATTCTTTCAAAGAGCAAATTGAGAAACATAACCATAGTTACTTGGAAATTTCCTTTTTTTAGATAATAAAATGTTGTACCTCTCTGGAGCTTGAGGGCAGACCAGCCCTGCCAGTAACCCAGTGCAGGAGAGCACTGCATCTCCCCAAGGTGCTTCCACATGACATCTAGATTCCACTGCCAGAATAATTCAAAACAATCTTTCTTCCAAATTGCAGATACATGAGCTAATTGAAGAAACACACTCACTCCACCCACTGCAAGACAGAGTGAACCCCACCTCCAGACAATACATCTACTTCTTTTGACTTTCAGACCCAATATATTTTTGCTCTTGCATGCACAGCTGCCACCTGAAAATATTCTTTTTTGTTGGTTTGGTTTTTTAAAAGTAAGAAAGGATGCAGTGTTTTCCTATTCCTTGCGCTAACATTTTCAGATATTTCAAGAGTGGGATTTTCATACAAGAGTGCTTTTGCTGAGGAGTCCAGTGCTGCAGGGCACAGTCCTACCTAAATCAAAGGCAGCTCCTGGAAATGAGATGAACACATCAAAGGGGCACATTCCCCTTCACCCACAGACAGATTTGGCACTTCCATACATGCGCTGGCAACAAAGGAAAAAGCAGAAAACATTGCCTGGTCTGAGCTGCCACCAGCTGCCCTGTGTCAGCACCCCAGCACTGGTGTCCTCAGCCTCCCCAGCCCTGCCCCAGGCAGAGTCCTCAGGGCTGAATCCAGAGCTGACCACAGCAGGAGTGCAAAGCTGTGCTCTCAATTTCTTTATCTTCAGGAGCAAAACACATTTATTTCAGGGACTTCTTTCACACAGAGAGGCACAGTGCTCCACACTTACTGCTCTTGTAGCCACTGCAAAGAGTCAAATCAGCAGTGACCCAGGGCTCAGCACCTAAAACCCCCACGTTTTATAGAACACAGGAAACCTCAACTGCAGTGCAAAAAAGGGTCAAGTCTTATCCAAGAGTTTAGCAAGGCTGCCGAGCCAATGTGCTTGCTACAGACACCCATCTGTTGCCCATGTTCAGGTGTGCTGGGACCCTTCCAGAAGGACACCAGGGCTCCTTTCTGCTCCCAAAAACCCTTCTGCTCCCCAAAGCCACCAGACATGCTGCATTTCCCATGCACCAGGTTTCCTTAGTTAAGAGCTGAGTTTTCAATTGGCCTTATTCTGTTTGACGTTGGCAAATCAACTACACAAACAGATCCCAGGTAGACGTGCAATTACTAAACCACCTTAAAAAACAAATAAACTCAGGTTCAAGCACGCATATGGAACAGGCTGAATTTTTATGGGCACAATTAATTAGTTTCAGATAATTTGCCACCCAGCATTTTGAGCATACTCTTAATATATTGTCCAGATTATGATTAATTAAGGACCGTCTGTCTTAGCAAAACCTTTAATTTGCTTGTCTGTATAGACAATTATGCTTTCTAGTGTGTACAAGAGAACACTGCCACAAAGAGATTAATTATATTTTCTCCTTAAAAGGTTTACTCATAAAATGTCCACAACAGCAAGATGGATTCCCAGACAATGCTCCTGCCCAAGCCACAGTCCCACAGGCTGTGCTGTGGATGGGCTGGCTCCATCCCTGGGTTTTCCAGAGGTGCAGATGCAAACTCCACCCTGCAGCTGCTCCTACTGTCTAAAGCAAAATCCAATCCAGACAGATAAATGGAATTTGGGAGAAAAGAGACAAATGTTTCCCAGCTCTCTTCACCTGGAGGCTGAAGCCGTCCACAGCCATGCCACCTAGTCCAAAGGGAGAAAAGTAATTATTTTTTTCTGAATGTGCTTCATTATTTTTAATATGCCTTCACTTCCTTTATTGCATATACAGCATTTGTAATTTCCACCAGGGAAAAACAAATCCTAGCTTAACAACCTTTTTCCGGAAGTGTTGAGAAACCGATGAACACATAGTGTTAACACATTTATTGAATATGAACTCAGAAGGGCAGGGCAGATCCACAAGCTGTTTATCTGTCCTGTTTTCAAACATGTGTTAGCACTTATTGACATGGGAAGAACTCTTTCACAGGGCTTGAAGAAGTACAGGCTTAAATCTTGCCAGTGTCACAGCAACAGCCACAATATGTGAGCACTGCAGAGCTGGGAAGAACAACATCTCCCTGAACTTTGCTTGATTAGTGAAAGTCAAGACAACATAAACAACTAGGTCACAGTCTCATAGGTTAAAAAAAAAAAAACACCACAAAAAAACCCAAGTTATCTAGAAGTTCTGGTTTCTGGAGCACTGTGGGGCTAGTGGAGTCCAGAAGAGCAGGGCAAGATGACACACAGCACTGGGTAGCACCATCAATCACACTGACACTGAGCTTGCTAGAGATTAAGGAGCAGTGAAGGAAAGGACAATGTGGAGATGGCTGTCTGTGATCCAAGAAACAAACAGCAGCACATTGCATCCTGCTGTACATACCAGCCATCCCACAAACTAGGAAAAACAGTGAGAAATGTCCTTGGTCCCCTCTTAGTCCATCCTGCTCTGCCACATCCTTGCAGCAGGATGAGCCCAGACTCCAGAGCCTCCTCATTCCTGGTTTCAGGGACTGTCACTGCTCACACATCCCATTTTTGGTCAACTACGCTGAGTTTTCTCCCCCTGCTTTCATGTTGCCTCCTTCCCAAGCAGCAGGTCCATCATTCCCAGCACTTCCATCCCCCTCCTTGCAACAACTCTTCCTCAAGGTACCTCCTGGCAGCTGTTTCTTCTTCCTCTGTTATTTGCTCTTCCCTCTACTCCCCCAATGCCTAATTTTCACTGCACCCATTCCTCAATCTCTTCAGCCACACCTGTGATTTCTCAGGTGCTTCGCCCTCACCTCACATCCATCTCGTACCAATACACCAAGATCCCAGCCCAAACTTCACCTGCAAGTGAGCTCCTCCAGGCTGCCTCCCACACTCTCCCAACGCAAAGGAACTTTTTGGGACACTCACTAAGGTATTTCACAGGTACATGCTTTCCCAAGCCTCCCTTCCTACTGCTGTCAGCGTGTGAGGAGGGCCTGCACTACTCAACAGTGGGGATGTCTTTGCTGCTCCCATTACCTCAGTTACCCTCATCTCATTACACTCGCACAGAGAGCTCTTCCAGCTGGGGCTGCCTCTTCTTTGTTCAGCCAGCATGTGAGTGGCTGGACACTAAGACATTACAGTACATTAAACACTGATAAAGTAGCTCCAGCCCTGCACCAGTGGGTTATCACACCCCCAAGCCAAACCACCACCACCAAAATGAGCAGCAGCCACCACAACTATGAACATAGGCTTGGTGGCTCCTTTGTGCAGGAAGGAGGAAGAGAGAGTTAATTTTAAACAGACAAACAATAGCTTATTGACTGGTTGACATCAATTAGTAACCAGAGAGCAACAGGCACGTTTCCTGTAGCCATGTACAAAGCCTCTTGCCTGCATCTTTGCTTTTGGGAAAAAAAGCCAGAAGGATAAGAGCAGTTTACCTGTGACCTTAAGAGCAGCACTGCTTTGACCTGAGATCAATAGGAGTGTTTCATCCCCCCAAGCCCATACACAAACTGCTTTTTCCCCTTGCTGAAGTCTTTGCTGTTACAAGATCTAATATCTTTTTTTCCCCCTCTCCTAATCAACAGGGCAGGAACCCCCTTCACTTCACCCTATGAGACTTCCTATTTCTGTGGTAACTTGAACTTGACCTTAGGATCTTTCCAAGCATCCCAAAAGAGAGGTCTGGTTCTCACCACTGTCAGAAAAGCATAACCCTTCTCAATGAACAAAACTAAAAATCATGGTGGTGTACGTACCTCCTTAAAAACCTCCAGATGGAGAGGAGCCAGTTGAACAAAAACAAAGAATAAACAAACTTCCAAGGCACAGACAGCAGACAATTTGTTTCATTGCTGTTGCACTGAGTGGGAAAGCACAAACAAAAAGCCCACAAGTGGGATTTTCTAAAGGAAGTGTGTTAGTGGTTTCTCCCTCCAGCTTCTCCTCAGTGACTCCCTCCCTATCCTTGGGAAGCAACAATCTGAAACCAAGTCCAAAGGATTGCCTCTCCACAACAGCTTCTTTGAGGTCAATTTTCCCAACATCTTCTGCCCTGGTTGGTGTGAGGCTTGGGGCCAGCCATTTGTGGGGAGGGCAGAACAAGGCTGCACCTTCACCTCACTGGGAGTGGGTGCAAAGACCAAACCACCCTATTATTTGTGCCTTAATGATGCCATGGTCATCAGTGCCCTCACCTGAACGTGGGTGGCAAGGGGAGAGCTCTTCCCACCACGCAGGTTTGTTCAGAAGCTCAAACTCCATGCAGCTGTGGCACAGCAGAGGTCCACCACTCAGTGCTCCAGCTGTGCCAACACACCTGGAGCTGCCTCCTGCAGATATGAACGTGCTGGCAGCCAGCACTGGCCCCATAGTTCTGGGTGCCACAGACATGGGGGACCCTGCCAAAGGAGCAGGATGAGGGCCCAGGTCTCTGCTCCTACAGGCAGTTTCCAGTAAAAGAGTTAATGTGAGATGAAGGTCCCCAAAGGGCAGTTATTTTGGTAAGGCAGAGCACCCCGATGGGCTGCCAAATTCTAACTATAGGAGCAGCAGGCTGGGCACCTGTGGGGCTCATCTTTCACTGTTTGCCTCCACACTGCCTGAAGCAGCAGAAAGGAGACCACCAAAAGTTTTCTCTTGTCCCCTCTGTGTCCTTCCCAGTTATTAATACATCCCAGCTATGTATCCCACTGCAACAGCACACCTCCCTGAGAACTCATACCTGGAGACAGCAGCTGGAAGCAAAGGGTTACCTGAACAATAAAAATTAAATTCTGAAATTAATTACAGGCTTTTTCCTGCAGTTTCAGCAGAGCTTGGAAGCTATTTGGCCAATGTTCTTCTGACCAGTCTCTTGGACTCAGCCACATGCCAGTTACTGGAAGAAATTCATGTACCCAGGAGTAACTCAGGGCTTACACTTTGGTCAAGGGCACCCTGGGATGCTTCAAAGATGCTCATCATGATCACACTTTGTACCTGTAGCAACCCTGTCCAATACAAACATGGAGCCCACAAACAGGAATCCCTCTCCAGCCCCTCAGCCTGCTCCTTGTACTGCAGAGGGGTTGTGTGTACCATGAAGGTGGGGACCCCTGGCCAGCTCTTTCTTCTTGGATTTGGTTTCTTTCCACTTACTGTCCCCAAAGGGTTTCCTTTTACACTTCTGTATTTGTTTTATCTTAAATGCTAATGGAAAATCCAGAGAGATTGGATCAGAAATGGAACTCCTGGCATTTAATCGCTTCCCAGATGCTGGCGTGGGCTGCACCATTTGATACAACTCCTTCTGTCATCTGGGCATTGGGAACACCAAACCTGCTGCCAGCCCAGCCCAGAGACAGACCCCTCACACACTTCCCTCCTGTACAATGAGGGCTGCAGAAGTTTGCTGCCTTGCCTAAGCCTGGAGTGCACAAAAGAAAGGGACACAACTTGGTTTAAGTGCAACAAGTGAAGTGCTTGTGAAATACAGGGGCAGGAGAAATAAGGAGCTTGTGGGACTCAGCTGCCCCTCTATTTTTTCCCCCCAGAAAAGGGCTTAGCACAACAGTTACATCTTCCAAGAGATTCAGGATGTGTCTTTAAAAAGTGAAAAGTAAGAACATCTTATCTAGGAAGCAACGGAACAGCGGAAACACTGCAGAAGAGTTATGGGCTATGTCCTGTCCTGGCTCCAATTCCTCAAAACAGCTGAGCAGTTTCCCCAAAGCACTGCTGGCTAGCACAGACCCTGGCGTGGAAAACTTCAGCCTCAAAGGGCAAAAGAGGTGAAAGTTCAAATTTAATACATGGAACTGAGCGTTTATGCAGTCTTAATGTCACTATTAATTCTAATAATGTTATTAATCCCTAAGAGAGTGAAGGGGAGGACACTAAGTTGTGAAGATAAGGCACAAGGGATTTTATTTTAAAAAAGGGAGGGGGTATTTAAATCCCTAACTGCTATAGCTGCTTCTATGGCATGAGATGTCACCACAGTCAGTTCCAGCTTTCCCATGAATGTCATTATCACAGAGGGAAACTTACATGGCCAGAAAATTTTACCCACTAATTTCTCAGCGAAGCCCATAAACATATCTGAGATTAACCAGCAAATTTTCACCTCTAAAATAATTTAGCAATGGTGAATCCAACAACTCACAAAGCATTTTTTATTTTAACAAAAAAGCATTTCCCTTGCTGCTGAAAATACATCTCTTACTGGCATCAGGCTAGGGGTTTAAATTACAACAGGAGAGACCTCCAGGGGCACACATACCTGTACTGTAAGCAAATATTTAGACAGGATATGTAAGATATGGGACTCCTGAGCTCACAAGTTCTCCCAGTGCCTGCAAACCAAATATGCACAGGAGGATCTGATGCTGTCACATAATGCACTGGGAGCTGAAATGACTCCTGGACAGCCCTTGGGGGATGGATAATCAGCAGACTGTTCCATGCTCCTGATTAAAGAGGAGATAATCCATTTCTGTGCAGCTTTGGTGTCAGATCAGAGCAATTCTGGCAACAGTTCCAACAGCACACAGCACTCCAGCAACAGCTGATGCAAACACTCCAGAAGCCACAGGGCATCCCAGCCTCCATCCAAAGGATGTGCCGCCACTTGGACTGTCCTGAGCAGCAACTGCTGCAAAGGTCAAGCACATAACGGAGGCAGGACAGGTTTGCCTCTCCTCCCAGAGCTGAATGTCAAGGCTGAGAGATTAGCAGCCATGGAACCCACAACAAAGATTTCCAAAGGGCTGGAGGACAGGGTTTGCTGCACCCTGGAGCGGCCGATCGCAGCCTGGGGATGTGTCACCCCTCAAGAGAAGTGTCCACTCCATCTGAAGTGAATTTGGTCACTGGAATAACTCATCCTGCCTACTCAGTCACTCTTGCACAGCTGTAGAACAGAGGATTTCATGTTAAACTGAGGTAGGTAGGTGTACAGCTAATTTTTGCCAGTTTTATTTCCATTTAAATGTATTTAGCTACAAGTGATAAAGAAGGCCTGAAGAGCTGCAAATAGTAAAATCAGAGCTTGGGTCCATGCAGAAGAGCAGATCTGGAAGGGATTGTGTCCTTTTCCAGTCTCATCCCTAAGGATCAGGATAAATATAAGGGTCTCAATTGCCTCAACTTCCTGTAGTTTGGGTACATTAGATCAAAAAGTGTGGGATAAATCATGCTGGGCAAGAGGAACTCAAATGTGCAGGACACAAGTGACCACAGCTGATCTGATGACCAAGCACCAAGACCAAAGGAAGGAAATGCCATCCCACAAGCAGCCAAACATACAACAGCGGACTCTTAAACAAAACAGCAGTCTAGGGCATGGAACTCCAACATTTTTACAGAAGAGCCTGAGACCTCAGTGAGGAGACTCCTCAACCTGCTCCAGCAACCAGGAGGAAGGAAGGTGTGCCTTCAGCCTCCAGGTGACTGGGCTGGAGGGAGAGAGGCAGTCATGATTAAAAGCCTCCCAAGAGGTAAATGATGCAGGGTGGTAATCAGCTCATCTCTACTTCCACCCCAGGTAAGATTAAAAAAATCCCTAAATCAGCTTTGTCTGCAGCAAATGAAGATTTAGTTCTGATATTAGCACTCAAAGACAGAGTCATTAGGCTTTGGGACAGGCTGAGGAGGTTGCCAATTCTCCTTCATTAGTTTCAGTTGAGGTAGAGACACACCCTTGAGGGACAGGCCAGGCACACTAAACCCAGCTTTCAGGAACAGCTGAACAACACCATCCCCTTCCAGACTTGCTAGTCAAGGACTTCCCAGGCTAAAGTGAGAGTGAGACCAGCACAGAATATATTCTGAGAGGCTGACAGGAGAACCACAGAGCACAGGCAGAATAGCCTGTGCACACTTCTTCCAAAGCTCAGCTATTTTGAAGCCCTATGCTTTAACAGGCATCCATCTCAGCTTGGCTTAATGTCCCCCTGCCCTCACACAGCCCTGCAGCCATCCCTCCCCCCACAAAGGGGCAGATGCCCCTCTCAGGATGTCAGGGATGCTCCTGCAGCGACCCGTGCATGCTCTTTGTTTCCAATGCAGCCTTTCAAAAAGCCTCCTCGTTCATTTAAGGTGAAGCAGATGCTGCTCCTCTGGTCTCTTTGAATGAGCTTATCTACGGGCTGGATTTCATTAAGTGTCTTGTTCTGCATTTAATAAGCTTGCAAGTCTAGACACTTTGGTTCTCCCTCTATCACCCCTTTGGTGTACCAGCAGGTAGAGACAACAGAGGTTAAGAGGGAAATATTTAGCCAGCAGATTTAGATGCTATCAAGATGATTGCATAATTCTACTTTGACTCACTGCAATTTCATACCCAGGGATTTTTTTCTCTCACCCCAGTGCCAATCCCTTTTGAAAGTAAGAGGCTGCTACCTGCTGTAGTGGTGCAGAGGAGGTTGCTAGGAGGTTCAAGGCATGAACTCTGGGATATTCATAGAAAACTCACGTTGAACCAATGACTAAACAGGGGAATAAAAGTCCAGAGGAGCTGCATGGGGGAACTGTCCTTTACCACAGAGTGTGCTGGTGATGTACAAGCAGAACTGTGTGAGCAACCCAGTCCATTTGACTTGTCAAATACTTCCATATGCAGCTGGCTGTCACCTCACTCCCCCAGCCAACAAGGACAACCCAAACAGCAGCCTGACATCCTGCTCCTCCTGCCCAGATGCCCAGGCAAGAGGGGGTGCAGTGTAGGAGGGGGCTCCTTTGTAGGGGCACTGAGACACCTACAAAGCCCCACAGGAACCAACCAAGAAATGCCCTGGGATCTCAGCCAGGCGCTGTGCCCAGTGTCCAGGCATAGACTTCAGCTGTTTGCAGAGGTGCTCTCAAAGGAAAAGCACCTGGCTACAAGGTGGGCAGTGCTGGCTGCGTGCCAGCTACCTCCAAAGAGAGCTTCTTCCTGCAGCTCCCATGAGCCAGGCATGCCCTGTGGAGAGCCAGTCTGACAGGACACATGTGGACCCAAGGGCAATACCAAGACCAGTCATTTGCTTATCTGTCAGCAGTTAGCATCACTCCAGCGATGGGAACTCAGCCGAGACTTGTTCATTATGGTTCTGACCCCACATTACACTTGAACCCTCGGCCTCCACACAAAACCACTGTGTTTATCTGCTGCTCTGCTTAGCCCCAAAGGCTAAAAGTGAGATGGATACAAATCCTGTGGGCTCACAACGTGCTGGGAAAGAGCAGCATTGTTGTGGATCGGGGCTGCGAGATGTGCACGTTACAATTACGCGCGCTGCGGGGATGTACCAACAAAACCAACTGCAATCTTACATTAGAACAAAATGGCTTTTCGAAAGATTAATCAGAAAGAAAGATCTCTCTCTTTGGGAAACAAGCAGCCATAATCAGCAAATACTTCTCTCTCACAGGATTGCAAAACAAGGCATGCTCTGCCCTCTGAGCCGAGTCATGAACTTTCCCAGCAAAGGGGGAGACAGAGCAGAAAAACTGCACAGAAACAACAGGATGGGGATTTTTCACATTTTTATCCCAAGGAAAGCAAGTTCAAGGTCTCTGCACTTACCATCAAACTTCTTGTATCGGGAACTAAACATGTTTTGTAGGTGATTGCTAAGCTCTACGACAGCGTTTCTGAAGTCGTGTTTACTCTGCTGACTGTACTTCTCCTCCATTTCTTGAGAGCAGCATGTGTAGCCTTGCGAGCAGACTTTCAAGTGGTCACCTGAAAAGCAGAGAAGAAAATATCCCAAGTTAAAAGGACTCTCTATGCCAGAGAAAAGAGGTCTCATGAGGCAGGGTGTGTGAAGATTTGCAGCAGCATTTACTTGCAAGGAGATCCCCCGCTGCGAGCACTGGGCCAAGCACATCAAAACCTGATTACTTAGGAAACTTTACAGCAACACTTTTAAAAAAACTTGTCTTTCTAAAAGAACACTAAAAAGTGTCTTCTTACTTATTCAGTTAATAAACAGAATAAACAAGTACTCATTCTGTACAATATAACGTGAAGAACCAGAAAATTGATCTTTATATAGATATATTGTATACGGTAACTTGTATGAAGTCTTTGCTAAGTATTTTAAATATTTCCACAGTTCATTCAGTTAATACACAACATCAGTGGCAATGGCCCCTTTTGTCCAGATAAGTGCTTTTTTCTTCACCCCTCCCCAGTCCAATTATCAGAGGAGAAGGAGTCTCTCTCAGAAGCACGGAAGTCACTGACACTAAATTATACTTGCTTTATGCAATGGCTCATGAAAACGCTTCATATTTCCTAGCTCCTAATTCTGCAGTTTTCTGTCATCATCCTGGAGGAAATAGGGGGTTTGTTTTTGGAGACTTCAAACAGATATTTTTTCCTTAAGATAATTCTTTCCTAAGAGTCATCTGGTCATCACTCATCTGGCTGACTTGGTCAGAGTGATCATCACCAAGTGTTTCAGTATCTGCAACAGCTCCATTTCAAAACCTCTCAGACAATCTGGACATAGGATCTGGACCCATGTAATCTTTCTGCTTTTCGATGCCTTGCAGCAGTGTGGGATGAAGCTGTCCTCTGCCAGCACCACCCGTAAAATCCCACTGTCAAGTTTTGGGGGCCAAGATAAACCCTTGGCACAGCAGCCCTCAGCTCCAGCCCTCTGACAGACCCCACAACGCAGCACCAACACAAAGCAGGTGGGCTGATGCCTAAGTGGTTCAAATTTGGGCAAACTGTGCAAATCTTTGTCAACACAGAAGATACGATCAAAACAAGCAGTCAGGATGAGAAACTCATGTTTCCAAGTAAGATGGTATTTTAAAAGACACAGCCAACATGTAAGCTGCTGCCTTCTCTCCCATTTCACACCCTGCTGCCAGACCTTATCCTTCATTCAGAGGAAACAGATGGAGAAGGGAAAGCTCTTCCCTGCCTGCTCCCACCCTGGAAGTCACCAAGGACCTCCAACCACCGTGGAGGTTCACAGAATCACTGTCAGAGCTAAAAAGGACTTGTCAGCCCCCAAGCAGAAAATAACATCTTCCTGACAGGCAGTGCACCACACGTTTAAGGAAGAGCCATCCTTCCTACCTGCTAGAGCATCAAAACTGGCTTTAGAGAAACAAAAGCAGGTTTTGGGCAGTTCAAAGCCTGCCCATGGTTAACACAGCAGGTTGATGCTCTCCCTGCCTCATGCAAGATTTCTCAACAATGCCTTCAGCCCAGGTAGGGAATCTTTCTATCACTGTGCATGACTTCCTAGCCCAGAAAGGTTAGTGTCTCTCTCCTTACAGACACTTCAGGGCCATCTTAAAAAAACGACACAAATACTTTTATCTCTCTCTATATATATAGTTCCTAAGAACCTCTCCTCCTAAAACCTATTTCCCTGTTGTGCTACAGGGTTTGTTTGTTTTCTGTGGCATTAGAGAGAGACCTTGACCAGCAGATAATTCTGACACAGCTAATTTATTGCACAAGACTATCCACTGCTCTTCAATTACAGAAAGCTCAAAGTCTGCTACGGGAAGCAGGACTGCTTAAGCACAGCTTTTGGAAAACACAGAAAATGTCACTGACTCCTTCTAGATATGTCCTTTTTTCCCAGACTAATTCTTTCTGTCTCAGAGGAGCACCTCCAGCACCAAGTACACAGCTCCAAGAGAGGCAGCTCCAGGTAGCTTCGTAAGTCATTTAAAAAACAAGAAGGGGTACACCCAGATTTTCAGATCCTGCCCACTAATCCATCCTGCAACACACCTGGGCCCTCCTCTCTGAGCCCACCCTACCAGCAAGCATCAAAATAAGAAAGTGCCCAAGCATCACTGCTGTATTGCACCTTGAATCTCTGCTCCAATTCCAATACAGGACTAAGGAGTCTGACACACACAAACCATGAATAGCAGCAAAGCTAATTCAGACCTACCGATAGCAAGATTTCTTTTCCTAGTCACACTTCACAGACACTTCTGAAGTTGTCCACAGATGCCCTGTGATCTCTCATACAGTGGTTTTAACTTCTCCAATTTATTTATTATAAAAAAAAGCCCAATATTTTACAAATACAGGTATCTGTTTCAAATCTATTAACATTATTGAACTACAGTTACCATCCAACCTAATGTTACAAAGCAAAATCATTTCCTCTAATCCCCTTTGTCCCAGATTTGACAGTGCCTCCCCAGGACACACGTGCAAAGCCAAGCAAGAGCACTACTGACAGTAAATCAAGCTTGCACAGATCCCATTTGGTTGATCATTAAGAAATAATGCTCCAAAATGTAACTCAGACATTCAAAAATGAATGACCAAGCAATCTAATTATGGAAGATATTTCTCAGTCATGTCAGCACTATGTGGTCTTGGCTCATGATCAAGAATTAGCTCTGTCTGGAGCTGAAGAGCTCTGGCTACTCAGTGCTAATCATAGGAGGATGCACTCTGCTACTCAGTATTTAAAAACCAGAAAGTTTAGGTCTGTGGGCTGCTTTTCTTGCAGTTTTCTTATGTGGGAGATGCCACTGGAAAGTCGCTGGAAGACACTGGGGGCCCCAGCTTTCCCACACAGAGGTTTGTCCTTAGCACAACAGCATCCCTAAGAATACATCCAAACAACACTGGCACAGTGTGTGAGAGAAATCTCATGTCTGGCCTTTTAAATCTGCTAGCAGAGCTGATCCATCCAGGATCCATCCACGGGACTCATCCCACTCAGACAGACCCTGATGCAGGACATCATCAAACAGCTTTCAAACACCATGGTGCTACAAGCAGGGGAATGGAAGGGATGAAGGGTGCAGAGCTCCATGTGAGCACAGACCAGTTATGAACACACAAACACGGACCTGGAGCCAAGATCAAAGCCAACACCCTTTGTCAAACTGGCAGTGAACTCCTCTAAGGAAAATGAGTGAAAAATATGTGTATTTAGGCATACTTAGCAGAGATCTAATGTTTATGTATTATGTAGAGAACGCTCATGGTGTGCACTCACTGTCAAGGACACATTAGGCAATAATTATTCCCCAAGTTAAAACTCATCAAATAACGTCCATACAAGGCAACTTTTCATCTACTGTTCAGTGTGAAAACCTCGGCAGCTTTTGTAATTTATCACCATGTGAGCACAGCAAAAACATAACTCTGCCACAGCCTCCTTTCAAGTTAGGCTTTTTATTGAATTGTTTGGCAGGGTGTGCAATCATCACATCAGGGGCTGCATGGCAAAAAAGAGCTCAAGTAGCAGAGATTGACTCCAAATATCTACTGCATATGCACACCATCACCACAGCTTGACATGGATTTGCAGCAGATCTTTCTCATGGCCTGTTGCAGCAAGACTTTTCCTTACTTTATGATACATATGAGTACAGAGAGAGAAAAGAGGGAACATACGTGCTCCTTGCCTGGTTAACAGCACACCTCTGGGGAATGGAGGTGGTGTTTAAAGACAAATGTGATGGTACATGATGTTACCATCTGTATATCCAAGCAAATGCGCTCAGAAAGGTAATCTTGCAAACTTATGATTTAAGCTATTACAGAAACACTGCATTTAGCAGACTCCAGGCACAAAGAATTTCTTCTAAATCAAGTAACTATTTTGCACTGTGTTCAAAAAGAAGTTTTCATCAAATGAGTAAGTGAGCAGTGCAAACTAAAGAACTACATGATACTGAAAAGCAGTGCTCTTTATCAAACAATTTCCCAAGACCTTTTCAAAATGCTGTTTCTGGATGTCTAGCATTCCTTCTAAGCCTGCTTCTCCTCACCTCAACCAAGTTCATACTTCAAGGACAGCTAACTGCAAAACTAGCTAAAGCTTCAGGAGCAGTTTACTGGGAGGCAAGGAGTGGATATTTCTTTAAAAGGCTCCCCACACAGCCCAGCCCCTCACTAGAGCTCAGCAAACAAGCCAGAAGTGGTTTATGGTCTGAGACGTTACTGCTGGACTTTGCTCCCATGTGAGAAATCAGGCTGGGGTAAGGCTGGGTGGTGGAGGAGCAGGAGGCAAACACTGCTGAGGACCTGAGAGCAGGGCCAGCATTTCAGCCTTGTGCTCTGCCCCTCCCCTCTAGCACACATGGACCTGTGTCATCTCTAAAGGAGTTTTATGACTTCCTCTGAACCAGCTACCAAAGGAATCCCGGACTGTAATGCTGGACCCTAATCCAATTTCACACTAGACTTGCCTTCTAATTATCACAGAATATTAGGCTTCCACCCATCATATATAATTGACATGCTACTGAGGCTTTACAAAACCCCCAACAAGGATGACAAGAAACACTAGCATCACCTCTGAGCACAGCTCCACTGCTCCAGCCCCGCATTAGCAAGGGCCAAGAAGAAGAAAGAAAAGCATGAGCTCGTGATTGACTCTGGCAGAGTCATCGAGACAGACACAGCTACTGAACTGTCCACTCAATCCAATCACCTTTGGTTTACCCAAAATACCAAAAATGCCCAGCTTTCCTGGCTACAAAATGATCTGGGGATGCTCAGCACCTTTGGGAATGGACCATGAACTCCTGTCCATCTTCAACGATGCTGCCGTAATCCTGGCAGGATGCTGGCACAGCCACAGCATAATCACTGCTCACACTGCTGTTAGAACCTGCTGATGAAGAGCACTACCAAAATGCACAGAGTATTGGTATTTCAATATTTCTAGGTGAAATTACACTAAGCTGTGTGTTTCTCCTTGGTGTAGAGCCTGGGTTCACTTTTGCTCCATCCCTGAGTGGGACTCCTGGGATCAGTGGGTGCTGTGGTGGCATGCAGGGCACCAGGAGGAAGAAGATAAGAAGCTGGGGCTCTGCTCCAAAGTCCAGGTTGCCTGTGCTGTTGGGAAGAGATCCCTGCCATTGGCAGCTGGGTGGGACAAGGAACTTGCATAGCTTCTGCTATCAAACCACAGGAAGTAAAAGCAGTCCTCCTGTCCATGCCACTTTAGACTTTTGGGTGGCCCTGGCTGGTCCTGGCTCTTTGCTGAGCTCCTGCATCCAGCTTATTCTTCTCCCTGCCCAAAACTACCCAAGGCAGGGTAAAGGAGCGTGTCCTTACAAGTGGAAAACATCGCTCTGCTGCTTCCCAGATATTTGTCTATTTATTCATACACTGCCCTTTAATATAGTTGTTTGCAGTTGGTCTTGTGTTTTTGTTTGGGTTTGTTTGTTTCTTTCTTGTTTTCTTTTTTCCCCTTCTATTCTGTGTAAAGTTGGTCTCAGAATTGCAGCAGGTTCCACAGTGCCTATTTTTGGATCCTGCAATAGGGAATTAATCTCTCTGGAAGTTAATTAACATGTCTCTTGTGTTCAAATTTATAGATTATATTATTGTTTGTATAAAGCCTGGGATATTTTTTTAAATTTTATTTTAAGTCGAAAACAGGAAATTGTGGCTGAATTCCACGAGCTTTGTTTCTTATTTGAGGAATTAAAAACATCTTTAGCTTTTGGGGTTTTTTAAAAAAAATTTGCTTGGGTCACAGCTGCCAGTTTGCATGCCTTTAGTGCTCTTACTGCTGTGGAACTCATGGAAATGGTAGCTCTGCTTTGTGTCCTGTTTTTGCTGCTTGTGCAAGCAGGAAAGCTTCACTTCTGTTGAGCTCCTGCATAGCTGATAACATTGGAAACGGGGGATGGATGTTCAGGGGGTTTGGCCACACAGCCACAGTTCCAGTGCCTTGGGACAGTGCTGCTTGCATTGAAATGTCCCAGTGCCACCAGTTGGGAGAACAGAGGCTTCCCATGGTGGTGCAGCTCTTGGCTGAGGAGATCTGTCTTACCAAGTGACTCCACAAAACCTTACCTCCTTCTGAGGATGTCTTACATCCTTCTGAGTTGCCTCTGTAATTTTTAGGGGTATTTTTCCACATAAAGGATGATCCTCAGAATCACAAGGGTCATCCGCTGCCAGGTCTGGGACTTGCCAGTGGATGACCACCAGTCTGCTGGCACAAACAGGTGAGCCTGGGTGCATCTCACAAGAGCCTACTGTGTGGCTCTGAAATGTGCTTTTGTGCATTGACACTGGGATCAGCTGTGCTTGAAAAGGAAAAAATTACTGGAAAAGTGGTTGCCAGTGGCATATTCCTGCTTTTTCCCCCCTGTCTGTGTGTGGTGCCACCCAGCACTGGTGTGAGCTGGAGGTGGGTCTGGAGGTGGGTCAGGTGGTGCCTGGTGGAGGGTCTGGGGCATGCAGAGGGATCCCTGGAGGTGCCTGGTGGAGGGTCTGGGGCATGCAGAGGGAGAGGGGCCAAAAACAGAGGGAGAAAATGTTTAGAAGGAAAAATATTCCAATTTAAATGACAGTGGTTGTAACGGGATCAGTTTTGCTCAGAGGCTGCTTTTTTTTTTGCAAATAGCAGAAAGCTTTAAAATAAATACAAGCAAGCAGGTTTTTTGGCTTTGTTCTGCCTTTTTAGTAGGAAATTTGAGGAAAAAAAAATAAGAGAAGTCTCACAACGAAAGTGACTGTCTCCCAGCCAGATCTCTTCTATTTGCTGTTCCTTGTGCCTGAGGCTTCAGTAATTCTGTGTATTTGCTGTTCCAAATGGATTCTCTTCCTTGCCACCCCTTTTGCCCCTTTTATTTGCATGAAATGATACTTGGTGAGTTTTTTTTTTTATTACCCCACTAAAATCTGCTGACCAGTTTCTGTTGAATTTTGAAGTTTGCTGGCTGTATGCAACTCGTTTTTCCTGAGACTTTTACCCTTAGGTAAAGGTAAGAGTTACTGACTGCAGGTATTGGGCTTTTTACATGTTCTCTGGTAGCTGGTAGAGGGCCGATTCTTCCTGGAGGTGGGTTGATCTATTACCTGTATCTAACCTCCTCACCAGAGAAGTGAGAAAAAAAGAACAATAACTTTCAGCATACCTTGTCCCTTGTATAACACCACTCACTTAGTGTGTGTAGGCAGATATGTTATGAGAAAACTATTTCATGCCTAAAGAATTTAGTGATAATAAAGAGAATTTGCATTTCCTAAGTTCTCACTCAGAGATACCATGGAGGGTTTTTTGGTTTTGTTTTTTTAATTAAGTAACAACTCTTGGTTTTCATTGAAGGTTTCTTTCTTAGCTAGAGCCAGGGAGAATCCTCTAGTTAGCCAGAGTTATTTCCTTTTCAGATTTGCTTAAATAATAAGCTTAATTATGTAATATTTTAATACTCTTTTTTCCCCCTCGTCTTATTTGTATATTCAGGTCTTTGTGTGGTTTCTCTCTCTTTTGATGTTTGCAGAAATGTATTATCTTCATCTGTCTGGTTAGTGTTTGGTATGCCACTAATTGACTCAATATCCTGTTTGTTGGAATGAAAGCAGGCTCTATCATGGCATATTTTTCCAGGGTGTAAAACCTTGCAGTATTCGGGCCACCCTGTTGGTAGGAAATTGTTGGCTGGGCTGTGGAAATGAAGCAGTGATGGTATTTTTCCTCAGGTGAGCTGGGCTTTAGCTTCTAATGAACTCTTTAAACCTCACTGAAGGCAAGATCCTGCATCCTCCTTGCTTAGACATCACCTGCCAAGGGCAGAGCCCGAGCCCAGATGTGCTGTAGAGAATTTTTGGGTTTGGTCCTTGGGGTCTTCCACCTGAACCTCTCCCACTGCCCCAGCCTCAATGTGAGAGCTGGGCAGGAGGGGATCTCAGCTGACCAATGATGCTTCTCTGGGCTGCTGTGGAGAGCAGAGACAGATCTTTGTCTTTTCTTTGGGGCTAAAGAGCTGGGTTAGGAGTGTGGGAACAGCTCTCCTGGTCTATCCCTGCCCAGGAGGGATGTTCCAGAATCACTCTGGTTGACCTCAGCAGACAGCATTTACCCAGACTTGGTCCTTCAGGGACTGCCTCTGTCATCAGGTCCAGGATGAGCTTTGCAGTGGTTATTTGGGCCTGGGTGGGTGGATGCAAGAGCCCTCTTTGTGTCCTAAGTTGCTCTTTCCAGTAGAAAATTAAGTTTCTTAATGTGCATTTGGCTTAATGTACACACATGGATATAAATCTTTCTTGTTCTCTGCACTCCCTGACCCTCTTGGCAGTAAATTTGGGAACCCAAAGCTGTCAACAAAGCAAAATGGAAAAATAGAAGCCAGACAGACCTGGGTTGTATACGATATTTTAAGTAACTGTAGGTACGCGCTATGGAAATAATTAGGATTATTTGTTGTGTTGAAGGGAGGTATGTCACTGAGGTATTGTGTGCACTGCCATTCCCGTGCCTGCAAGATGGATTAGCAGCTGAGTTAACAGATGCAGTAAAGCTCAACTGAAAATAGTTCACTGTTGTTAAGCGTAGGTGAAAGGGCTTTGGTTTGGGTATCAAAGAGTGTATTTTGACTGCTTGACAAGTTTGCAAAAAAAAAAATTCATTTTGCTATTATAAGCTTTCTCTGTGAGTCTGGGGAATTTTTTTGTGCCATTAGAGTAATCAGCAAAAAACTGAAATGCACATTGATTAATAACCTAAGTGGAAGTGCAGGGGAAACAAGTGGCTTTAACATTAATAAGGCAAATAAACCATTTATATAAAACGGTTGCTAATTGGGTGGGATGTTAAATATGCTGCATGCTGGCACATGGTGCTAAACTGTGGTACTTCCATAACCCCACCAGTCAGCTTTGGGAGCTGACTACATGGTGAAGACATCTCCTTGCTTAAAAAATCCTGTGTGGTTGGGAAGAAAAAGGTTCAGGTGGGAATGAGAATCCATGATGGTTGAATCCAGGACCAAGATCTTCCGTGACTCTGAAAGGGCTGGAGCCCCATGCCTGGATGGAGAGTGGTGCTGGCTGTTGAACTTCATGGTGAGGATATGAGTTAGGGAATATGGGGTGTGCTCACTCTTCTGGTGCTTTTTAGGTGTGAGGTCCCAGCACAGTTACTAATGTTTTGAGGAGGGAAGAAAGGAAAGCTGACTCTGGTTGCATGAGCCTTCAGCATGGGAAATAATTCACATTGGAAAATGGGATATGTTATTTTGTGTCTGGCGATAGACGTAGGGAGGCTGCTGAACAGAGTGCTTCTTCTGGAAGTGTGTAGTTGAAGGAAGAGCTTGGGATGGTTGTAACCATGCACTCAGGAGCACTGGGGGAAGTACAGCCCCAGATGTGCCAGCCTGGTTTGCCCTGCTCTGATCAGAGTGCCAGCAGCTCTGCAGCATTTGCAGGATATGGGAACAGGATTCTAACTCTGCTGCCCTTCGTGGATGTATCACCACTGTTAGCAGGACCTCAATGCTGTTTTACATCCTTCCTTCCTGGCACGCGACCATCTCCACAGGAGTATTCTCCCCAGTAAAATAAACACAAGGCCGACAGCAGCACAGCTTTAAAGCAAGCGGAGAACACTGCCCACCCAGTGAAAAAGGAGAGCTCTGATAAGAGGCATCAACTAAAAATTCAAGTCTGCTGCTTCTGCCAGGAAGAAAGCATATCTTGAAGCAGCGTGTGTGTGTGACAGCCAAGGAAAAGGTGGCAGGGCTGCTTTGAGGGTGGCAGCGTACCCCAGAGACAGGTATTTTTAACTCCCTTTGGAGAGAAAACCTATCTTCTCCATTTGCAAGAGCATTGCCTGCTTGGGGCTTTTGGAGTCAGGACTTAGGACTTGCGGTAACTGGAAGTATAAACAAAAAGATGACAAGCTTTAAGGGTTCAGGTGTGGCAAAGTCCAGCTGTAATCTAACAGTAGGGAAATCAGGCACCTCCCCTGTCTCTGCACACCCCCAGTGTCACCAACGGCACCTCTGTACGGGACAGAAAACTGAGCTTTGGACTGCTTCAATCAGGAACAGCTAAAACCCAAGGCCTGAGGAAGAACGAGTTTGCTTGGGCAATTTTTCCTACTACACCTGCTGAGAACCACAGGCCCCTGGTGCCCCCAGACCCCACTGTGATCCCCTCCCTCGACACAAGGCAAATAAAGAGGGGCTTGCCCAGAGAGCCCCGCAGCCTTGAAGGACACCATCTCTCTCCATCCTCTGGCTGGGATGCATGCAAACTTCACTTTCTTGCAGGCAGGGACAGATCTTCCCCAAAGCACAGAAATACAATGTTAATAATAACTCTTTTTGGTCTGGCTGCCCTCTAGTACCACTTGATGATGGATGGTTGGCTCCAGACAGCATTTCACACGCTGTGGCTTGCTAAGGACCAAGCCTGAGGGCTTTTGCTTCTTAAATCTCCCTTTATTCAAGCTCAGAGATACCCATGGCCTTTCTGATAACCAGCCTGACCTAGGAGGGGAGGCAGGGTCCTCTAAACACCTCCGACAGCACTCAAAACAAACTCGCAGCAGGCAGAGTCCTTCAGCAGGAGCCTCCTGCCAGCCCCGGGGGGACACTCAGGGGACACTCGGGGGACACTCAGGGGACACCAGCACCCTGCACAGAGCAACAGCTGAGCAAAGCCAGCAAAAACAGTGAGCCAGAACCCGTCATTTGGAGGATGCTTCCCACCAACTGCAGAAATATTTGCTCCAACAGCCTTGAAGTCTTTAAGGGAGAACTCAACTTTTTTTATTTCCATTTCCAATCCACTTATTTCCCAATTTCTCCACGCAGCAACTAAACCAACCAAAACCCTGCCTGAGCCCGTGCTAACTCCCAGACGTCCCCCCGTCGCAGAACAGAGCCGCTCCCCGCACGGCCACATCCTGCCGCCCCTCGTAGGACAATTAGCCTTAATCCTCGTTAGTTCTGTACGTTTCCTTTAAATCCTGTTACCGCATTCCTCCGTGCACTGGAGCGCGGCCCCGCGGCCTCCCCGGGCCTCCTCGGCGGCGGTGCCGGTGACCCCGCGGTGCCTCCCGGCTCCTGACCCGCCGGAGCTGCGCGGCTCCCGAGGGCCGCGCTGCTCCCCGACTAATCTATCTTCGCTGATTAGTTCTTAATCAGGAAGGCAGACGTGAACAAAGGGTGCGGATGAAAAGAGAAGCGGGGAGGGAGGGGGTTTAAACAGGGGAAAAAAACCCCAAAGGTTTTCTTCAAGGAGAGGCTCCCCTTTGCTGCTTTAGGAGGCAACTCTGAAAACCCGGTCCAAAAGCAGCGTTTGAAGTCTAGCTACTTTCATATTTATAACGTTTGAGTCACTCCAGAAAACCTACGCCAAAGCAGACCGAGTTGGAGTACTACAGTCATTTATTTTGGAAGTTTATCCAAGCCTTGGTTAAAGATAAGCAATGTGCCTGGATGTGAAAGAACATCAGAGCCAGGCTACCAGAGCAGCGGGGAGCTTCCACCCCCTTTGATAGCACCAAGGCACGAGATGGTATCAGAACAACCCAAAATGTACTTATTCCTTCCTGGAGAGGCATGGGAAGGCCTGGGAAGTTCTTGTTTGTCCTTGGGAGGCATTCCTGCCATGCTAATGTTATGCAAAGATCCAGCTTAGAAATCTCAGGCACAATCAAGGCATTTAGACCTGACTCATTAATGGCCAACAGTTAATAGGCTGGAGCTGTAATTCCTCTGTCTGGGGACTTGAGGGTGTTTAAGCCAAATCCATAAAATATATACATATATTACAGCTGCACTGTTGATTTGTTACTGAAGATAGGAAGCACCTCTCTGTCCAAAACACTGAAAAACAAAAGCAAACTCAGACTTTTTCAGGTCTCCACTGATTTCTAAAGCCAGTAAGTACATCAGTCTTCCTAAACCTGCTTCCTAAACCTGGGAAATCAGCAGCACATCTTAGCGCTAAGTATGTGCCCAAGAAAAATTCTTCACAAAACAGAAGTTTAACAGAATGTAATTACCTCAAAAGCAGCACGTGAATGTCACAAGTAAAAATCAATCTTTGGAGCTTGCAACCGTTCTTTCAATTCAAAGTTTAAGCCAACACCAACACACCAAAAACCAGGGTCTTTCTTGTGAAAAACTGATCTGCAAACACATGGTCAACATATTGCCAAATTGGAGAGACACCTCAAAAGAGTGACAACGCGAACTTTAGGGACTTCAAATAAACAAATTTGAACTAATCAATCTGGAAAGTCTGTTTTCTATTTGTGGCTTTGGGTTTGCTGTTTCATGTTTCTTTCTTTGTCTTAGCTGTTTGTTTGCTTTCAATTACACAGGCCCCTCCTTATCCTAACCTCTGAATCTCCCTGTGCCGTGCCGGCCGGGAGGCAAGCAGCAAGGCACCGTGGAATATCAAATCCCGGAATATCAAATGTGAGCTAGAGGATGAGCCAGAAGAGGCTCCTTCTTCAAAGGCTGGTGGTTTTGCTCTCAAATCAGCTTTTTTTTTGTGCATCCCCTCCATGTCAAGGGTATGGCACCAGTAGTTTGGCTGCTCCTCTGCAGTGGGGACTATTTGCTGTTTCACAGGTCATCAGGAGGTAGCAAGCAAAGCTTACCAGATGTGGCTTTTATCACCTCAAGTGGAACTATTTTCTTTATGGGAACCCTGCTTTTTAAGGTTTTATCAGATCACTGCGATTAGAAAAGCCTCACTTACATGCTCAAAAGCTCCTATAAAACCTGTAGTTCAAGGTTTATTTGGTCTAGGTGGTTTTCAACTTGGGCAGAATGACTTGCAGACACCAAGTAATTTGTACTATAAGCTTTGACTGACCAGTTGCAAAGTATACTCAAACTGCGCCTGCCTCCTGAGCAAAATTCCATCAACTCACTGACCAAAAGATGTTCTTTTAAGAATATTTTAAAAAAAGAGGGGAAAGAAGGGGGAAAAAGGGCTTGCAGCAAAAAGGAAGTTTCAATTACTTTGTGAAATCAAGCAGAAAAATTAAGATCCAAGCAAACTTTATTAGCTCTGACAAGCAAATGCCGATGCCTTTGTTTCCTATGTGCGCAAAACTTTTACTAAGGAGGGGTGTGTGTGGTTTTGGGTTTGATTTTTCTTCTTTTTAAGCCACAGAAATATGCTTTTTTTTTTTTTACAACATGCTTTGCTACAACTGGGTTTCGTAACTATATTCGAACGAGGGAACTGGCACAGAGCTATCACAAAGCAGCTGATCCTTCTCTACGCATCCACCAACATTTCCATGTGTCAATAGTACTTCACAACCACACTTATCTATGTAAAAACCCACATTAATAAGCCCTTCTCCTGCCTGCAGAGCATTCCAAGTAACAGTGCAGGTAATATAAGAACTTAGAGCAGGTTAAGAGACTCCAGAAAGAAAATACACAAAAGGCCAGATTTTTCAAATTAATTTTGCATCCACACATTTTTCAAGGCAGTTTGGCTCCTATTAAGTATTTCATATTCAGTTTGTAGTCTGCAGTCGGGGGCGACCGGAGGGGTCTGTGGGAGCACAGCAGTGCTCTGAAGGCTGCAATGTGGAGAGCTGTGGTCCCTGAAAATCAAGTTTTAGGCTCACAAAGTAAGTTTGAGAGAGCTGTGCTGCCCACTGCCCCGCTCAGGCCCTGCACTGCTCCTGCTGAACAAACCATCTCCTCTGCCAAAACCCCCACTGGCTCCCAGGCCCCCGAGGCCGGGTGGGCTGCAAGTTGGTGGAGCAGTTATTTCCACCGCCTCAAGGACCAGAAAGTCTCATTTGCTTAGAAAATAAAATTCAGTCCAAGAGCAGGTCCTGGGCAGACATAAATGAGACTTCAGTTCTAAGTGGAAAGTTTTCCACAAGACATTTTCATAGCAACACGGAGACTGTTTTGGCACCAGAGGGAAGGCAGAGCGCTTGTGCTGCTCCACAGTTCCAGCTCGCTGGTTGTCTCCCCAGTTTAGCTCAGCACAGGATGACTTTCTCAGCCCAGACATAGGCAATGTCCCTTCCACAATGAGCAGTTTGGGGCCAAATATTCCAGCTGAGCAGCTCCACTGCAGAGCAGCTTTCCAGAAGTCTGGAAGAACCACTGCCAGCACCCCAGAAATGCCTCTCCAGAGCGTCACAGCCACAACTCAATTTTGAGGAACCCTTGCTACATCTCAGTACACAGCTGCACACTATGAACACCCAGTAAAGCAGCAAGCTTCTGGAATGCTGCATTTTCCAGCCTTGCCCACAAAGCCACACAAAGGCCTTTCTTGCTTCATCAGTGACCCCAGGGATTGCTGTCAACCCCTTGATCCAGCCTGCCTTCCTGGGAAGAAAGGTGATGCTGCTCTGCCCCAGGTCTTCACTCTGCTGCTCATGACTGTACGAACAGCTGGACCAGAAAGAGCCACCAATTAAAGGGGTTTCAGAAATAATTAGCTCACATCAATCTGATGCAAAGCAGGGTTGGGGAAACAAGCTCAGATGAAGGGCTCTGGGAGGGATAGCCAGCAGAACTTGATCTTGCAGCAGCTCTTCCACTGCAGATGCAGGACCAAGGCACAGATCTGTGCTTCCCAGCTCATCCCTTCTCTGTCAGAGCTCCCAGGGGCTAACTGGGACATGCAATAGGCTCTCTGTGGCTATCAGACTATCGTGGCTTGCCAGGCCATCAGAAGAAAGGCATGGGAAATTAATGAGCAATCTGTGAATCTGATATTGCATTGGCCAAAAAAAAAAAAAATTTTTAAAAATCATACACTCTCCTAGAGTAGGACACCACAATTTAATAGGACTTTCCAATTTAAAGGTTAAAAAACTCCCACCACGTGTTACTGCAAAAGGCAGGAAAGAACACGTAGCTCAAAGGGGATGCCAGCACTGAAAACGAGGAGGTGGGTCAGGTTTAAATCTAAACAGGCCCACCGCACATCCATCCTAGGGCCACTGTTTATAATCAGAGAAAGGCAACTTTATACACAAAGATCACACACTAGTGGTTCCTGGCTGTTCCCAGGGAAAAAAAAAGCTGCTTTTCAGCTGAACTTTCCGAGAACTGTTCATGTAAATAAGACAAACCTCCAGAAATGCACATGGTCAAGGCTGAAGCAACACATGGAGAAAGGCAAATAAGCAGCACAACAGGAGGCAAGGGACGTCCAGTGCCAAAAAACCAAGGTGCTACTTGCCCAGGACCCTTGAAACTCCCTAAAATTGGGCCACTATACAGAGGGAAGGTATCAGTGAAAATCCTCCAGCTAGAGGCACAGCTCCAGATTCAATACCCCTGAAAGCAAAAAAAAAAAAAAAAAAAAGGGGGGGGGGATGGTGCCTGGAGAGGCAAGAGGCACCAACTCCAAGCACAGGGCAGGACATTTGCCCAGAGATCCCAATAGTGGGGTCACTGCCTCCTCCCCAGGGAGCAGCAGCCCTGGGACAGGGGCACAGCCTGTGCTCCAGTGATGTTCAGAACCATCTCCCCCATCTGCCACCTCCCTACTTTATCTCCCCTTGCACAAAACAGCTCAGAGCTAAGACCACAGCTGGGTTTGTAAATAAGATTTTCTAACCTGCAAAACGTGCTTCTAAGCCCTTGACTGCTACTCCCACCAAGTGTTACTTTTCCAAGAGCCAGGTATCCGTTGCAGAAGCCACCCAGCTCACACAAGCACTGCACTGTGTTCCGCTAGCACAACACCACCTCCGTCCAAAAACCCATCCCGCTGCTGAAACAGACTCCCAATGTATTCCCGGGTCTGGAGCCACCAGCCTGCCAGTGTTTGTGGAAAAGGCGAGGCCAAGTAGTTTAACCTACCCGGGATGAGGCGAGCAGGGGGGAGGAAGAAGGGGAGAAAAGATTAAGATAAGGGTATCACAAAATTAAGAATTCCTCCTTCTCCCCCTCTCCAGAATGCCCTATCTTGCCCGCTCTCCTTGGCACAGCTGTGAACACCAGCCTTATCTGCCGCCAGCTTCACACAGGCACTCCTCCTCCTCACCACAGCACAGATAAATCCCAACATCTCTGCAACAATTCCCAAGCCAATTTCTGTGCTGACACCTTTGTTTGAGCAAATCCCTCCCAGGAGGGACAGCAGCATCTCAGATGACAGCAGGAGAATGCAGGAGGCCACTTCAACCTTTGAAAATTAAAGCTTTGTGGGTTCCCTACCCTCCTCCCAAAGACATTTCACAGTGTAATCATGTGCCTTCTCATTGCTGCTCCCCATGGGAACATGGCACAGGGTCACATTTTCTTAGGTATTTTGGAAGAATCAAGTTTCAGAGACACCACAGCCCTGGTGTTGCACACATTGTCCACTTGCAGACCCCAGCTTTGATCCCCTCTCTTGAACAGCGGCTGGGCTTGTGCAAACAGCTTTGGTGGGATGGGAAAACAACACACTGGGCTGACAGCACCCAACTGCACCAGGGGACAATTGCAATGAGGTTTTGCTGGCAGGCAGTGAAGGGGTTTATTTTGTCTCCTGAAGCACAGCCCTGAGCAGCCTGGGGGGAGCAGGGAGTGCAAACAGGACCTTTGCCACCCACCTCCCAGGTGGGACCATTGACATCCACCAGCAGGAAGGTAAACAGCCCTGGCACTGTGAGCCCCAGGGAGGGGATGGCTGATTAGAAGGATGGGATGGATTTACCAGTTGTGTTAGTCTTTCTGAAGCAGGAAGAGGAGCTCCCCTCCTGCCCCAAAGCCACTGCTGTGTCCTGCCTCCCTCCACCAGAAGAAATACTCTATGAAATAAAGTTTGCAGCTAAAAAAAGCCGGGAGGAGCAATGGGCAACCCCTGCAATGGGGAGGCACTGAGCAACCCGCCAGCTCCATGGGGAGATGCTGGCAGGGCTGAGACAAGGCTTTGGCAGGAGGGCTGCCCTCTGTGGCAAATCCACGAGGGCTGGGTGTCCCCAGTGGGTGACACTGCTGAGACCAGAGCAGCAGGGATGGACCTGTCCTGGGGATGCACCCAGACAAACAGGCCAGGCAGCACCAGACAGGGGCCTGCAGCAAAGCTCTGATGGCCATGCTGGTTCAAAGCCATGTGCCTGGGGCTCAGCCAAGGAGATAAATGCAGGGAGCAGAAAGGACACAGAGGGCAGAAAACCAGGAGCCAGAAACTATCCCATGAGAGACAAAGCGCTGGCCACCACCCCGCCAGTGTTTCTGTCCAAAAGCCAAGACTTACTTCTCTTTCTAAATACTACCCCTCCTGCTTAAAATAGAAAATAAAAAACAATAAAAATAAAGTTCCCTGTCCTTACACCACGAAAGGAAGAGGCAGGAATGGGAGAAGTGTAGCAGTACAGCCTGGACACCCTTGGACAAAAGTCCAAGCTAACACTTAAGCCTTGAAGCTTCACTTGAGCCCCCAATAAGAAGAAGATTCCCAAGACTGCCACAGGCTTAGGGACAGCTCCCCTCCTGCTCTTGTGCTATTTTCAAACAATGACATTTCTTCCAAAACAAAGTGTTTTGCAATCCCTGAGCAATTCTTTCCTTTTCCAATAAAAAGTGAAATTCTCTTCGTTCTCAGCCAGTTGAGGCTGTCAACCACAGGCAGAACCACCAGCTCCAAATCCATCCACCCTGCAGATCGGCCACGTCAGAGCCTCAGCCCAGCACTGGGCTGGCTCCAGGCAGGTCCTGTTGCACCGCTGCTCATAGAAGACTGGGAAAGGTTAAATTTTAACTTGGAACTCCTTCCCTGAACTGCCTGACTTGTCTTTTGAACCCCCCTCCTGTAATTGAGGGATTTCACTTAATCTATTTAACTTCCAAGTGTGCTCCTTCTGCCATTGCTTGTTTCCCCAAAAAGAAATTGCTTAATGTCTTGCAGTATTAATATATATATATATAACTGAAAATCCATGGAGCTGAATGTGACCTATTTCTCATAGCAATATAAGTATTTCCAGGTCCTAGCAAAGGCACAGTAAAAGTAGCTCTACAGCAAAATGAAACTGAAGCCAATAAAGAGATTTGCTTTGAAAGAAATTAATATGAATCAAATCCAAGGCAGCGGATTTCATGGCACAATCTGCCTATGTTAACTGCCCAGTAGTCTCCCAAACTGCCAGTCCAAAGGCAACACACAGTAAAATTTACATTCTGTGGTCACTCAGACAGACATCTGGTACAAAGGCTTGCACTTTCAAATAAAAACCCATTGAAAGCACTTCTTAAAGAGCTTTGCAGTTTAAAAGCAACACCTAGGAACTGTGTAGGACTGAGCAATTTAATCCCAAAAGAAACATGGCAGTGCCAGTGCTCATCCCTGGATCCTGCTGGGAGAACACAAGAAGGGGTTAAACATGTGGTGGGCTCTTGCAGCAGGAGCATGAAGGGCCTATTTAAAAGGAAGAACCAGAAATAAGGAATTTTGCCAGTTTTTACCCCTGATAAATCCGCATTCCAGTCTGTCAGCTATCTTGTTATCCCCAGAGCTGCTGAAGTGTCTTTGGCTGTAACTATGCATGACTCCAGCTTTGAGTAATGGAAATAAAGTATGTGCATTGCGACTGCAGCGTTCCTTTCCCAACCCCAGAAAAAGAAAGGCAGAGCAGGAGGGGATCCTAGAGAAGCTGAGGAATTTTGTACAGAGAAGTTGGAAAGCTGTTCACACCCTACATCAGCTGCCCACTGCACCAAACCCGCCTGGGGAGAGATGCCTACAGCTTGTAGAGGAATGCCAAGTTTTAGCCTAACACAGCAGCTCTTACTGTCTGCAATAACAAACAAATAAATACTCTTCCAGATTCACAAGTCCAGTTTAGCTGGCAATCCATAGTCAACAAACATTTGGAAACAGTATTGTAAAATTAAACAAAGCTATCATTTACAGGAAACCCTGCCTCGAGTACAAATTATAGAGTTGTTAAGTTTATCTGGGAATGCCTTGCCCCTGAGTGCTGTATAATTATTCCTAAATCTTTCAGGAAAGAATGCAAATATTTTCAAGCCATAATTCATTGACAAGGAGGAAGTCTCATTTAACCTTTTGTGCATATTTTGATACCTAGAAATTAACCCCTACTTTCCACAACTATTTTCCAGGATCCTACCGAGCCAGTTGGGCAGCAAGGGGACCCACAGCCCTTGTTTTGGCAAGGCTGGACAGGAGTACCAGGCTCACCTGGCATTCTTGCCCACTCCCAGACTGCCTCAACAGCAGCTTCAGGGCTGGTTTGGAGCAGCACCGTGCCAGGCAGGCTGCTCCCCTCACAGAACTTTCCCCATAAGGAAGGCTGCTGAAAAGACTGGCTGTTCTCACAGGAGTTACAGCAAGAAGAGGTATAAAGGAGCCTTTAGTAACACGGAGGGCTGAGTTATGTGTAGTTTTCACTAGCGAGGCGCCTGCACCAGGATCCCCTTGGTGGGCTGGATTCAACAGGGCTGAGCAGCCCTGAGCCTCTTCCAGCCTCCTCTACCCACCAAGCCACAGCTCTTCAACCAGCCCCAATTAACTCACCTTGATTAGCAGAAGCCACGTGGCCAAAAGCAGTCACACCTCTCCCAGCCCCCCATAAAAGTGTTTTCTTTTGCAAAGGCGAAGAAGGTCAACTCATCCTCTGCTCAGGACCCTCCAGCAGTGCACACCTTAATCTACCATTGGTAACACATTGAGACATATTTCTAAAGAAACAGTCGCAGCCAAAGGGGAGAGGTCATGCATCCCCTAGGACATGTCACAGACCCCACACTCCCTGTGACACCCCTGGGTGAGCACCCACTGCTCCATGGGGACCCATTCTGCTGCAGCCAGTGCTGTGCCAGGGTCAGCCACGTCCTCCAGCTCTGAGACCCTCATGCACCCACTACTATGCTACAAAGGAACAACCCACCCAACCAAACAACAGCCAGCCTTACCTTTTCAAAGGCAGCACTCAACGCTATTGTACTTTCCTCCGAGTGACATTATTAATTCAGAAGAGCTCAGCAGTGGGTGTTATCCCACAGCAGCTCCTGGGCACAGCAGCTGGGTGCTGCAGGAGGCAGGCACCTGCAGCCTGGGAGCATCGCCACCGTTCACAGTGACTCAGACATGGAACACGAACAAGGTCAGGCTGCAGCAGCGACAGACCAACAACATCCATGATGCACATCCACTGCCACGGATCAGTGCTTCTGATATGGTGGAACTGGGAGACAAAAGGACCTGGCTTCTTCCTCTGGCTGGAAGCAGGTCACTGAATTCCCTGCCTCGCAAACAGGTAAGTCCAAGAGTTTTCAGTACAAAGATGAGAGAACCTCACGCCAAATGGATTTCAACCCAACTCCGCTAAGATTCCATGATGCTCCAAACCACCACCTGGGTCCCAGCAGTACAAAACCTCTTCACCTCCTTTCCCGTGAGCAGTTGTGAGCTTTCTTCCATGCCAGGAGCCGGGGAAGGGAGGCCAGGCCAGGCACAGAGCCCTTGCACTCCCTCCTCATCCCACTGCCACGCTCGGGGAGCAGGGAGGCAGGAGCGTGTAAAACCAAACCAGCGAGCTCTGCACTGGAAGAAAGCAATCTCATTATGAGAGCTAATGAAAGCGAACCACAATTATTATGTAAACAGCGCTGAATCATTAGCAGACGCTATTAAAGCCATTTTTCCCCCCACCGAGAAGAGAAGCATATTGCCCTATGGCACCCTCAGTTCTGTCTCTAAACGGAGCCAAAACTCAGGAGGAAGCCTGTTTGTTTTCCTCCAGTCCAAACTAAACCAGCAGCTCCACTCTGACCCCTGATCTGCATGCCGGGTGTTTGCCAGCTGCTCCCAGTGCCTCTGCCCAGGCAAAGGGGCACGGGCACTACTGCCTCACTGCCTTGGCTCACCAGGCATCCTGTGCTCCCCCAGGACTGCTGGCCACCACGCTTTAGAAACCCTAAAGTTGGCAGGTACACAAAAAAAATCCAGCCCGCAGTATTCAGAGCAAAGGCAAAGCCTGCCTGGGTGCCCATACATAGCTGGCAAGGGATTGATTTTCCATTAGGCTTGTAATTGTGCCCGTCTCTTTGATCACATAAATGCTCTGTCCCTCCCATGGGAATGGGCCAAGGAAAGTCAAGGAAGGTGCAGGAGGTTATTTATCCCCCTTGCTGCATGGCTCTCCCTATCACTAATTTCTTTCCAATAGCAGCACTCACCACAACTAAGTGAAGCTGCTTGCTCTTTAATCTTCCATGGGGCAAAGTTACCTTTAAAACAAACAAACAAGCCAGCTCCCTTACACAGAGGACACTGCCAGCCAGTTGGCTATAAAGACACTCAAACAAGATCCTCATGTTTGTAGGAGAAGCAAAAAAACTGCATTTCAGCCCAGTAAAAATCCTGTCTCCATCTTTATGTTCCAAGAATGCTGAATCAAAACAGGCTCAACTCTTTAAAAAGAGGAGAGTACAAAGAAGCAAAAAGTTTGTATTAAAACCCATGTAATCTTTTTTAAACACCATTATTAGAACCTGTAGTACCAGCCAAGAGTGATTTATCACCCCCTGTCATCACAGCCTGCAACACAGAGCTTTTTATACCAAAATGTCAATGCTACAAAGCTAAAGCCCCAGCTCATAATTTCTTAAAGCTGGCCCTCTGCTGCCAGCAAATCCCCTAAACCCTGGGATTTGGGGGTCCAGAGCACTGCTACTCCTCCATCAGTGCCACGCAGAGCGATGTGACCCAACACAGAGCATCCAGCACAGGTTCTGCACTGTGCTTCCGAGCAGGAGGATGTTATAAGTCAGTGTAGGTAAACAAATTACCCAGGGTTATTTCAGCTTCTTTCAAAAGGAAAGTCAACGGGCCATAAAGGCTTTAACTGCATTTTCCGATGCAAGAAGGGACGTACCTTGAGGTGCCTGGTTTTCACAAGGCAAGCGGTCAGAGCTCTCTGAAAACCAGACACCCTGACATTTGGGGTTTTCCTGTGAAGTTGTTACTCTAACACACCCCAAATCACCAGTAATTTCTAGAATAGCAATACAAACCACAAGAGGTTAAACTGACTGCACATTACTTAAAGTAACCTAAGGGTGACCCCTGGAAAGGAACAGCTATTGGATGTTGTGGTTCTGTAGAAACTCAATTACCAAAGCTAATTTCCTATGAGCATTTTTAAAAAAAAGGGAAAAAAAGGGGGAAAAAAAGGCAGCAACAATGCTGACAATGTGTAAGGGCCACATATTTTCACCTCCCAAAAGCTGCAGCCTCGCCTGTATAAGAACTGCTCCTATTCCCACAAAAATGTTCAAACATATTTTAAACATTTCATCATTGTTTGCTCCCATCTGAATTTGCTTAAAATCCAGACAATTCTCAGCTTCTAAATTGGAAACATTAAGAGAAATACTCCTTCAAATTCCTTTGCTCAGGGTAGCCCCTCTCCGCCATCCATGTACCTTTCCAAAACCAAAGCTTGCAGAGAGAAGTGCCTCACAGGGAACTCCCACAAATCCAAGGCCATCAGCCACTGGTTGTGTAAGCCACAGAAAATATGAGTAGAAAGACAGGAAACTAACAGATTTTATTTCTCTGCTTAGAAGATGGACAATAAAAAAAGTATTTCTAAGAATGTTTTCTGGAAGGTGGGGAATCTGGCAATGCTTTGTAACGGGAAAGAAGCTTCTATAGTTCTAATTTCACATTAAAATCAACACTGAGTAGCCCTTAATTAAGATTGATCCCACCAGCTGGTATCCCCACACACACACTTCTTAAGCACCATCTCCATCCTTTCAAGCACTTTGCCAGCGAGGTGATGCTGCCCTTGAGGAACATCATCCCATCCCACCTCCCTCCTCTCCCAGGACCCACAGGGACATGAGAGGTGGCAGACAGCAAGGCACGAACTAGCAGGGAAGATGATTGTGCCAACCATGGCCATTTTCAAACAGAAAACACCAGCCTAAGAAAACTACCACAGCCACATGCTCATGGGGCAAAGCCTGCCAGCAGCCCACACGACTGCCACCAGCTCTGCACACATAAAGCCTCCAACATTTTCTCACCAGGTTCCCTCTTCCCAACATGCTATTTTTATCTGAGCACCTTTCCCGGACCAGAAAGATGTAAACAAGAAGAAAATTCTCTGGCATAAACACTGTGCTTCGGCCACAGCCTCTGCACACTGCATGGGCAAAGAAAAACACAAAAATCAATCCTAGAAAAGCAAAATAGTTTCATGAAACACTTCTTCAACAAACCAGGAAGCAGGTAAGACGGGCTACAACAAAGTAGTAATCTCTTTTAATTAAAACACTTGGCAATTAAAAAAAAAAAAACCACACACACACACGCAGCTTTCTTCCTGAGATGCACAAACCCCAGTGAAGAGCACAAACTGCACCTTCCAGGGCACCAGAGGGGTTTGCCATGGGGCATCTTGGAGCACACAAGGTAATTTAGGGAACAAGAGGGAAACTTACTGGGTCCTCGAATTGCTTAGCAATGGGAGAAGGAAGTTATCTTCATAATCTCAAAAGAAAGAGAAAGCAGGAGGAATGTGAGGAATGCAAGGAGGTTATTGCCCGGGAGACTGGGACTGGCAGCTCACTCTCAGCCTGGCCGCCCAGAGGAGACACATCCTGACCTCTCTGGCTAAAAGAATGTCCATCCCCCACCAAAAAAAAAAAGAAAAAAAAAGAAAAAGAAAAAGAAAAGCAGAACAAAAGCAATCTTCACAGTATTTTGCAGCAGACTGAATAATCCCGATGCTCTGTCCTGGTGCTGCCCACACCTGCGGGAGATGTCAGGGACTGTGCCTGTGCAACTCAACACACGTGCACATCCACAGAAGTCCCTGGTGAGTCCATGGGAATGGCTGTGTGGGAAGGGGACAGAAGATGAAAACCACACATCTGACACCTCTTGAGAAGCACTGGTAGTCCTTCCCCATCCATACAGGTTCCCGGGTTGGCAATCCATGGCACAGAACCAGGACAGTGGGGTCTGCATGAGCCACCATCCAACACCAAGAGCAGGCTAAGTCATCACAGACATTACCACCTCAAGGAACTGGGACCTTCCCAGGCTGCTGACAGAGGTCCCAGCCCTGTTGGGCAGATGCTGCCTGCACCTCCAAGACAGAAAATGCTCATCTGGAACCTTCTCCCATCAGAGCCCTCTCAGACACACAGCAGTGATGCTTCATCCTCAACTTCCTTGGCTCCACAGGTACCAAGGAAATACCATGGCAGGGGGGAGATGCAGAGACCCAAAACAGCGCCTTGCTGTTGTGTTGGCCTGGCTCTGCTGCTGTTTCAGTATGAATAAAAAGCCTGTTGACATACGAAAGCCACAGAAAATCTCCCTGAAACTACAAAACAGTACTGAAAACATTGTGCAGCTCCGGCCTTCTGCACAATGTACACACGCCTATTCAGCCTCTTAAAAAACAGCTACATGTCTAAGGAAACATCTGATAATTAAGGCAATTTTAACAATAGATAATAATTTGACTATGAATTGTATGGAATGTAATGACTGCTTATTCTGGCAGAAAAAACAGAACTTTCTATGAAGCGTCTGCCAAGGAAAACGATACTCCCACTCAGCCCGGACCACTGCAAGCAGTTGCTGCTAACCACATGCTTCAGGCTGCCGGCTGCTAGGACACGGTGCGCCTCTGCAGCTGAACAAAACCCCGCGCTGCACATTCGCCGAGGCAAAGAGAAAAGCACATTTCCCGGCCGGGAGCCGCCGCCAGCCCCTGCCAGCAGCGCCGGGCCGCACGGCCGCCAGCGCTGCTCGGTGGCCTGCACGCCGCTCGCACACTGCCAGCTCCCCCCTCACGCTGCTCCCAGTTGCTAAATGGCATTAGAAGCAGCTAAAAATACTTCAAGCGGTTCTCTCGTTTAGTTTTCCGTGCTGGCAGTTGTGTTGGCGGCGGGGATGTTCTCCAGTGGTCGCTTCTCCACCCACGGGTACGCAGGTAATCAGTTCATTAATTAGTCCGTGCCAGGCAGGAGAAAACCCTCTGCCAGCCAAGGACCGCTGTCTTCATCGGATCAATCATGGCAAGCAGGTACAGCTGGTGGCCAGGTCACGCCACACCTTCAAAGAGACCTCAAGGATGACCAGGTGTTATCTGCTACTTCTCATAACACAGCAAGTCCAGAGCTGCCTCCTGCAAACCGACTGCAACAGGCTCAGCAGTGCCAGACAGCCCGAGTAACACTGGCCTGGAGGGGAGCCAGAAACCCTTCCTCCCTTGGAAGAGGCCACATGGAAGAGAAGCATGTGAAAAACTAAAGAAGCATTTGCTGAACTTGACATGTAAAACAATGGGCTGGTTTTGGCTGGAGTAGAGTTAATTTTCTTCACAGTGGTTAGTATGGGACTGTGCTCTGGATCTGTGCTGAGCATAGGGTTGATAATACAGAAAAGGTTTTGTTATTGCTGAGCAGGGCTTACACAGAGCCAAAGTATTTTCTGCTTCTTGTACTGATACGCTGGCGAGGAAGTTGGAGGAAGAGACACAGCTGGGACAGGTGACCCCAAGTGACCGAAGAGAGATTCCAGACCATATGACATCATGGTCAGTATATAAAGTGGGGGGAAGAAGGAGAAAGGGGAGGACATTTGGAGTGATGGTGTTTGTCTTCCCAAGTCACTGTTACATGTGATGAGGCCCTGCTTTCCTGGGATGGCTGAACACCTGCCTACCCAAGGAAACACTCAATTCCTGGCTTGGCTTGCATGCTCAGCTTTTGCTTTCCCTGTTGAACTGGATTCTTCTCAACCCACAAGTTCCCTACCATTTACCCTTTTGGTCCTCTCCCTAATCCTTTCCATAGGGAAGTGAACGACTGCCTGTGTGAGGCTTGGTTGCTGGCTGGGGTTAAACCCCAAACAGCAATGCAAACAAAGCAGCCATCCTGACTGACCGAGGGCAGGACACGAGGACAGAGCACCCACTGACAGCCATAAATACACTGGGGACAAGTGAGCAGCAGACATCAGGGCACACCTGCCCACAGTTACTTTGGGCAGAGTCCCAGAAGCCCAAAAATCAAGGGTCAACAGATTTCCTCTGCCATGGAGAAAGAACTGCTCTCACAAATAAATGCAGCTACTCAATTAATTTGGTTTAAATAGAGATTAATTACACTGAACACTTCACTAAGACTGAACAGAGGGCTGACTGCACCCAGCTCCCTGCAAAGGCAGGCTCCAGGTTTGATCTGTGCTCTCCACCACTGCCAGGAGAGCAGTGCCAGTGAGAGCAGGGATGACACTGCTGAAGGAATTTTGCCAGTTTTCCACCAACAGGCACGATGGTTTTGGTTTTTTCTCCTTTTCAATCCAGGAAAAGAAACATCTAGTTCTTCCAATTAGCAGGAAAAGGGAAGGAATTTCCGTCTGTTTAACACCTGAGGGCAAGAAGCAGCCTTTTGAAAGAAAGGTTGGGTAGGCGTTTTTTGTTTTTTAAATCACAGCCACCTACTGTGGGTCTGCAGATGCCACCAGCTCACTTTGCATTTCTGCAGCCCCACCAGACCAACCAGGGTAAGCAGCCCCTTCAGATGGTCACTCCGGGGAGTTTAGCCCTGTCAGGACAGCTCAGAGACACCTGGAATCCATAAGGAACATTCTGGGTAGAGTCTGAACAAAGTCAGGCTCCGGGACCCAGAACTTCCCAAGATGTGACCCGTCCTTGGGAAACTGTCAAAGTCATCTTAAAAGCAGTTAGAGGCTGGTGCTCTGCCCACACCACCTACTATCTACATGCTATCACGAGTCAGGTTTCACAAACCAACTATGTAGACATCAGGTCTACGAAAGCACTGACCTCTCCAGCAACAGCAAGATTGCATCTGCACTGCCAGGAGCTTTGCCACACACATCACAGGGCTAGAGGGGCAGCAGCCACTGAGGAACACTCAGGTACAAAGCAGCACCAAAGGGAAACGATTATGAAAAGCTTCCACACAGATTTATAGCAGTAGTCTGTGTTTATACCTCTAACACCAAAGAGACATAAAAGGAAACAAGTTCTCTATGTCCCACACCACAAATAACCCATTTTACACCTCTTATCAAGCAAGCAGTGAGTTGACCAGCTGTGTGCCTCTTTCAGAAATGCCTAGGTACTTCAGCAAGATATAACCTGCTATTTATGCATACTCTTAATTAGGTCCTAAACCTCATCTAAATAAATATTAAAGTGAACTCCTGGGTAATTATGGTGAAGGAGCAGCCTTTTAATGCCACTAGAATAGCAATGATACAGATAAAATGCCTGCTGGAATGGGCATTTCCTTGAAAAAAAGAAGTTTGCATATCTGCTGTTCCAGAAAAAAAAATAAATGTGGCCAAAATATCCATGTGAGATGCTATAAAACCCCAAATGACTCCCATGCCCTTCCAGTGAGGATGAGTTCCACTTGCTGTCACATAGCCCAGAGCAGGGACACATCTGCCTGCACCACACAGCTGCTTCACTTTACAGTTCAAGGCCAACATTTTGTAGGATCACTAATCCCCAACAGCAAAGAAATCACTACACTTACAGAAACAAATTTGCCACAGCTTTTAGGACACCTTTTCACAAAGATGCTAGGAAGTTTCTGTCTGCACTGTGATCTAAAGCCACTTGCTAAGATGGTATGAGAATAAAGCATAATCTATCAAATCACTACAAAAATCTAACAAAGAAGTTGATGCACTTCAGACATGAACAACCATGTGTCCACACATCATCCCATCAGCATTCATGTGTCTACACGTGGTTCCATTCAGCCCACTGAAGCCTCCCCAAGCTGTCCTCCACCAGTTTAGTGAGCAGAGAGGTGCCACCAAGCAGAAATCACCAGTTTCCACCATCGCCCCAGTGGATACTTGTCCAAGCACATGGCTCATTCCCTCACACACATTTATCTTGTTCCCACCGATAGCCAGGCGCCCAGGTAACGGCCTGTCCAAACCACTTACTCTCCTGAGCCTGTCCAAACCACTTATCACCTGAAACACCATCTGAAATCAAAGCTTTGGCACGTGACTCTTTTCTGGAGACACAATACACACCGCAGGCCTCCTACCCTGGTGCCAGACCTCAGCCTCCAGCTTTATCACCTGGCCCATGGGACTCCAGCACCCTGTGCTGATCCCACAGGTGACGTTCTCCACTCTGGGAAAGCTCAACACCAGCAGTGGGACTGGTGGTTACATCTGCCCACACCTCCTGAGCAGCAAGAGGGGAGATCCGGAGCCTCTAAACACAGCCCACGCCAAAACCACATGAATTCACAGGGGGAACGTGAAACTGCAGCAGGTGTAGCACCCCACTCCAGGTTTAATTTTAAATTCAGTCACACTTGAGGTGCACCACACTTTAAAGCTGTACACAGCACGCCTCCTTTAAAGACTTCCACCATCCTCTCTGAAATACCCCGCACAGCAGGATTACGTTTAAAACACAACTTTGCAAGACCTGTTGCTTTCCAAGCAAGGCCAGACACAGACTCCCTGTGCCCCTGGAACAGCAACATAACCCAGGCCATACTTTCAGCATGTCACTGCAGAAAGCCCTTCTTTTGTCAAATAATCTTACCTTGCTCATCACTTTTCTCAAACAGACAACAGCTTTAGAGCTTCAAATGGAAGCCCTGTCAGCATGATGTACTCCTGACATTCTCCAAAGCTCACCAAGTCATCTTAAACAATAATACATAAAATAAGGACTAGGTCAAACCTTCCCAATACTGGACTTAAGGGGAAGTCTGCTCACGTTCTGATCCTACACTGATGAGGGCTGGACTCAAATGCAAGACTATTTATTAGAGACCATTTTACAAAGCAGGCAGAGTGAAGGGGCGAGAGTATTTTAACTGCAACCAGTCAGACGTTTCTCATTAAAATATTTCTAGGAGAAGTAAACGGGCCTGCAATTTTATTCAAACAGATGTAGGCTAAATGCATATCATTAGTCTGACAATACAAAAGCACAAGCGACTGAAATGATTTTAATTTTGTCAGTGAAAAGGATAATGTATGCATATCTGGAGGGCACACCAATGGTAAAGATTACCCCCAGCTTCTATCTGAGCCGTCTAAAGGTATTTACTTGGGGTCTGTCTGTGTTGTGACAGTGTCCCAGACCGAAATGAATGCCTCCAACACTCCACATTTTTGAGCCATTCAGTCATGCATTTTTGTTATTGTTGAAAGTAGTGCGAAATTGCAGTGCATGAGCTGGAGTCCTTGGTGGTCTCCGAGGATTCCAGCTAAAAAGGCACTTCCTTTGTTCCGCGGAGAATGCGGTCCAGTAGGTCATTCAGAAGGGGAAATAAAAGCAGCGGCCCTGGGAGGGAGATGAAGGATGAAACAAAAAGAATAAAATGTTTTGGGTGTGAGCACATTAGCTACCATTTCCTACTGCTGCCGGCTGCGAGCACTCCTGTTCCCGGGATGCGCAAGTACCTCGGGACGAAGGTTGAGGGAAGGAAGAAAGAAATAAAAAGGAAGGGGAAAAAAAAAAAAAAAAAAAAAAAAAAAAAAAAAAGCCGAGCCCAGCCGAGCTGGGGCACCCCGCGCTCCGCGGGGCCGGGCCGAGCGCGCACAAAGGCGGCAGCGACGATCGCGACTCACCGCTGATCTCGTGGCTGGGCGCCTCGCTCTGGCTGAAGCCCTTGGCGGCGTAGAGCCTCCGCACTTCGGAGCAACTTTTGGCGCGGGGCTCGGCGGCCAGCAGCAGCGGCAGGCTGAGGGCGGCCAGCGCGCACAGGAGGGGCGGCAGGCAGCCGCGCCGCCGCGGCATGGTGCGGGCGGGCAGGGGCCGCCAGCCGGCGCTCCGCCGAGCCTGCCCCGCCGCGCCCCGCAGCAGCCGCGCCCGCTGCCCTGCGCCCCGCTCCGCTGCGGCTCCGCTCCGCTGGCCCGGCGTGCGGCGGCGCTCCGCGAACTTGGCCCGGCAGGAAGCACATGGGGTGGTGGTGGAGGAGGAGGAGGAGGTGGAGGGAGGCGGGGAGGGCGGCAGCCAAGCAGGATCGCGCAGGGCCGGGACAAGCCTCTGCAGCCCCCGGGAAAATCAGGAGCTGGGATCCGCCCGCCCAGCGAGGCGGAGCGGAGCCCGGGGCTGCCCGGCCGGCCGGCCCCGCGCGGGCGCTCCCTCCCGCGGAGAGCCCCGGCTCTGCCCCGGCACGGGCACCCCCGGCACGGGCACCCCCGGCACGGGCACCCCTAACACGGGCACCCCCGGCACCCACCCCTGCCCGGAGCCGGGCTGGCAGCGCTCGGCCCGAGGAGTTCCCACCTGGCACCCACGCTCCCACCCGGGCCAGCTCCGGAGTGCCCCGCCGGGGAAAGAGAGATTGCCCGGAAGGGCTGGAACGGCTCGGCTTTGCCGTGCCTCCCGAGCTGGAGCTGTGGATGGTTCAGCTCTGCCCCAGGTTTAATGGGTTCACTAGGCTGATGAATTTTGACATCGCTGTGACAGGTCTGAACTATGTGCATGAAAGACTTGTCAAAACCGACATTTTTCCACCGATCTTCTGTTTCCAAGAGTTCAGTAGGGCCTCAGGAACACTGACATCAAGGTGCTCCAGTCACTCTCCCTACTACCCCAGCCCAGCACACAGACACAGGCACAGATGTAAAGAAGCCCTGCTGAACCCTTGGACCAGAGTCCAACAGTTGCTCCTTGCTTCTGTTTACTGAAAAATCACACAGTATTGCAAGAATGACAGGCACCGTCATAATTTCCTGAGGCTGCAATGCCACTTAAAGGGTCTGCTCAACCCTTGCTCCCTGTCATGGGGAGGTCTCCTTGTCCTTGTCCCCTGGGTGTGGGAGCTCTGTCCTGCTGCAGTGTCCATGTGTCTATGTTCACTGCTGTGCCTCAGCACATATCCATTTTCCCAGGACAGTGTAATGGCCTGGTGATAACACCATTTAAGAAAAATAAATGTGCAGCGGTTTACAATACAGTGCTCCTCTCTGGGCTTCATTTCTCTCATTGCCACAGTGGGGAAGGAAAGGTGAAACAACAGCAAAGGAAGTTGCCAGCTTCACCTCCTTGCTCCCAAGCTTTTGCTACCAAAAGTCCAGGTGGATCAGGAGGAAAAGTTCCTCTGTTTATTTCCGCTGTGTGACCAAAGCATGGCCATGCTGTCCAGCCAGGCACTTCTCCTAGGAACAAGATGCTCATCCAGCTCTGAGCTTTCCAGCGGCGATGCTGGCAGCTCACCACAGCCTTGGGGCAGCACAGGCTGCTGCAGTCACAAATCACACCAAAAGCAGGGGAAAACCACATTACCACAGCCAGTGGTAATGTGCCAGCCGCAGTGGAGAGGCTCATGCTGCAGCAGGGCTTCCTCTGCCTGGGTACAGGCTGCACAGAAAATGAGCCCCACCATCCCCAGGGGAAAAAAAAATAGAAAAAAAAAAAAGGAATTTGCTTTATCATGGTTTAAAAAGTCTCCACCAGCGATGCTGATGGAAAGGGGTGTGGGGATCTCAGTCATCCTGCCATCCGCTGGGGCCACTCACACTAAGCTGGTGAGACAAGCCAGGCCAGAAGTTCTCATGAAGTTATAAAGTGTCCTGAGAGAGAATAATCCTCTAGGATCTGGCCCTGCAATGTATGACTGAGTTCTGGTTTTCAAAGCACTACCTCACCCTCCCAGCCTTTATTTGAAGAGACAATGTGAATTTTAAAGAGAACTCAGCAGGGAGCACTGCATTTTTTATTCCAAAGTGAGAGAGAAAACGAGAGTGAGAAAGTCTGTGGGGTTAGAGACAGCTTGCCATTTGTTGTTTCTCATAATCCCATACCTCGGTGGGATTTAAGAAACCTCCTGAAAAACACGGAGGGTTTTGTCAAATACTTGCTCAAGTAGTTAAATCAAAGGCTGAAGCAAAACAATGGAACTGCCTGAAAATTTTCATGAAAAACTCTTTTTCTTTTTTTTTTTCTTCTTTTTTAAGGAATGTAAAAGTAGCCTCTCTCAAAAGGGAACTTTTTTCTCTGAGTTTTTTGCTTTCTCCAGCATTTTTGCACATCTGGCAGACCCTCCCCAGCCCCCTCACCCCAAACTGCTCGAGCAATTTCCCTTTCCCAGGAGAAAAAGATGGAGAAAAGCAAAGGAAAAAACTAATGGTTTAGTTTTAAAAAGACTGAAAACTCCTGACTTTTCATGCCCCCCAAAACTCTTTTCTCTCCGTTAGTATCCCTGTCCCCAGACTCTGTGTTTCTTTTCCAGCCCTATCTCCAGGCCTGCTGTGGTGGCACAGGATGCTCCTCCATCCCAGGTTCACGTCCCCATCTCCCCTGCCTGGCAAAGAGTGCTGCCTGCTAAACTTTCAAAGCTGTTTGGTCTCTACCTGCTATGAGTCTCCTCTCTTATTTGGGGGGGTCCCAGTGTGTCCCTCTCAGCAGCGTGGGCACCCCGGGCTGGGCAGAGCTGGCACAGCCCTGGCACAGGAGACAGTGACAAGGTGACATCACCCCCAGTGTGTCTGCACAGAGCCTCCTCCAGCGTATGCCACGGACCTTGCACGACCTGGCACTTCGAATTTCCATCATCTTGTTCAGTCAAAAAGTTGCAGCCCTGCCAGCTTTTCAGAGAGAAGGAAGGGCAGGCAAGGAAAGCCAGAGAAGATATGTCTCTCCACAGCTTCTTTTCAGTTTCCTCCCATGTGCTGCCTCTCCTGCACAGCTCAGACCTCCAGGCACACTGCTCCTGCCCAAGCCTTCATCCACACAGCAAAGTTATGTTGGTTTAATTAAAACCACTTTGAATCCACTCTAAAGGAATCAGCACTAATCCTCTATGGGGGTGTGGTTAAATCACGATAAATCTTAGTGGTATCAACTGAGTCCACTGGCTTACACCAAAAATTGGTACAAATAATTGCCAACTGCACAGGATTCCCAGGATCAATTGTAACTTCAAGTTGGCAGGAGGGGAGCAGTTCTCTAGCACTGGCAAATCTTGGCAGCAGAGAGGAACACCAAGCCCGGCTGCAGCACCAAGTACATTCAAAAATCCCTCTGGAGTTATATGAGGGTTTAAGCTTTTGGTCTGATTTTAATTCTGGTCCTGGCCATAGGTCTGCCACAACCCTGCAGTGTTTCCAGTCATTTGTCAGGTCATTTACTGGGGGGTTGTATTCGGATAAAGATTTCAGATGTAGCTGTCTAGGAAAACCTGGCTGAATGCTATCCTTGGCCTGGCTATCATTAAGGATGATTAAATCCTACACTCTGGTAGGAAAGTCTGGGCCGCAAGGAGGTCAGAAAGTGTCGAAAGGGAACTGGACAAACATGTCTTCCCAGCTCCAGCTCATCAGCAGGAGATGGCTCACTGTAAACCCGAACCAGGCGAGTTCCTGCGGCAGAGCAGCCAGGCTGCAGTGAGGGATGCTCAAGTGGAAACAGTCTCCTTTGATAAAACCCCAGATACCACAAATTTAGGGGTGTTTAATCCAGGGCATCTGTCCTGAGGATGGGGGATCCTGCTAGTTGCAAAATGATGGTCTGAATCTGGTTTCTGAATGTCAACAGCCTGATATTTTAGGGCAAGCAGATCTAGTGTTTTGTCATGGGCTGATGTCTCTATTTATTTGTATCCCTTATTTTTATCCAAGGGCTACTTCACCCTATAGAGAAGAACAGGAACCTCCTGCAGCAACTGGGGCAAGGGGTGGGTTGGTGGGTTAGCTCCTTGCTGCCTTCTGCAGATGGGCTGATGCCAGCTGGGTGTGAGGGGCTGTGCATGCTGAAGAAAGATGGAAAGATGCTGAAAGGACGGGGGGATCAGGCTGGCTGTGCAGTGAGGCTGCTGTTAGTGTCACTCAGCTTCCCATGTCTGGAACAGCTTGCAGAGCACTGGGCTTCCTCTGCAGAGCTCAAGACCATCTCCATTTTAGGGAATGCAAGAGTTTGTCTCTTTCCCCAGAAGCTATCCCAGCTCTGTCCCCAGGCACCACAGGGAGGAGACCTGGGGACACACAGCTTTGAAGGGCACGGGAATGCACTCACTTTCACAGATTTTCATGCCTGCACTCCCAGGCTCTCCCAAAAGTGACTGTGTGGCAGATGGCTCTGACGTGTAGCACACTCACACCCAGAGGATAAAAATATTCCCCAACAGATTCCTGGCAAGTGAACGTCAGTCACCATTGCTCCAGAGCTGGCCATGGCTTCCTCTCCTCCTCAGTCCCCCATCTGGGGGTGCAGAGAGGGTCCCCAGGCTGCATGTCCCCAGTGGTATCACACAGATCAGTGCTGGCAGCTGGGCTGGCATCCCAGGTCCATGCTGACTCACCTGCACACCATTCCTGGGGACATGTCCCCATCCTCCCTGCCCCTCACATCTGGCTGCCACTGAGGAAGGGTGAGAGGTGACATGGGAGCCTGTGTCTGCCTCACCCAGGCCCTTCTCAGTGTGATGACAGCCATGATGTTTAATTCTCCATCCACACTCACATAATCTTCCTGTGGCCATGAAGTGGGGCTGGAATGGGGACATCTTGAGGCAGGGGGATATCTTGAGAGGGACCAGTGGTTGCAGGGCAGAGAAGAAGATGGGTAGCACAATTCAAGAATGAGAGAGGAAACAAGCCCCCAGCTCATTCTTGCATTTTCATCCCTTCCTAGCAGCAACCCCCTGCTCAGCCCTCCTTGGACATTCTGAGCTATATTTACAGCAGATATTGCTGTCTGGGTTGATTTATTTTGCTTTTATTCCACTCCTAAGAGTTGGTTCAATGCTGGTGCCAGCCTGGGACAGGCAGTGGCAGGATAGGGGCAGAGTGAGGTTTGTGGGTGCTGTGAGCAGTGGCACAGCCAGCCCACACACTCCAGAGTGTGCAGCCTCCTGGGCCACAGATAAGCTCATCACCCATCTGGAGGGGTCACAAAACTCTGGAGCTGCAGAGATTAGGACAGGAAAAAGCATTAGACACCTGATGCCTTCCTCCCTGGCCCAGAAAAACTGACCTCAAGCTGTCCTCTCCCTGTCTGTTCTCAAAATCCCTCCTCAGTCTGTCCCAGCTACTGACTCGGTATTTCGCTGCACAAAAGCATTTCTTAATGGCTAACCTAAACCTCCCTGGCCACTGTTCAAGCTGGTTATCTTTTTCCTCCTATCTCCTGTACATGGAGAAAACATACCCTGCTATCAGCAGAGCCCAAAGCTCTTGGCTCATGTGGCTGGCACGGCACAGCATGGCTGGAGGTGGCCCCTGTTGCTGTTGGTGGTCCCACCAGCTCTGGGACTTGGCCCCTGCAGACCTGGGGCAGAGGGAACAACCCCAAGCACTGTTCAGAGCAGCAGGAAATACTCTTCAGCATGGAAAGGAGAGACAGGAAAGGCATGTTCAGAGCAGCGGATAAGCCAGACAGCTGGCACTACTTAAAAACGAGTAATAGCTACAGATCACCTGAACCTCCTGGTGCCAGCTAAAACACTGTGGAGCTGAGCCAGGAGAAGAGGGAGCCTGTTGTCCCAGGGGTGTCAGCAAGGCCATCCCAGTCCCCTCTGACGCTGGGCATCACCTCTCATGGCAGGTGCTAGCTGTGGGCAGGCAGCTGGTTCCCACAGCAGCACTGTTTCCATCTCCAGGCCATGCTGTGCTTCTCCAGGATGGAGCTGCACTGTGATGGTCAGCAGAGAGGCCAGAGCTGGCTTTTAACAGCTTGGGAAGATCAGTGTGAGCTTACCAGGGGGAGCTGCAGAGGTCTTAATTACTGCAACCAGCACTTCATCTGGGGCCTTTCATTCCCCCGAAGCACTTCCACCTGGGCACCAGTCCAGCAAGCGTTTGGTTTGTACACATCTGCCTCGTTCCAGCAGGGATGCACGTCACTGCCTTTGAGGTTTTTGTTAGCAGAGGGGAGCAGAAGTGGCCAACTCCTTTAATATCACCTGAGATGCAGAAGGCAAAACAGGTCAAAGGAGAGCAGAGGGAGCACCAGCTCTAAGCAGGACATGACCCAGTCCTGTTCTGTACCAGGCTTCAGTATCAATAAAATAATGATACATTAAAAAATAACGATGAAACTTTTTTTTTTTTTTTAATCCTCAGGCACTCTTTTAGTTCTGTTTATAGGCTATTTCAAAAGAATTTGTAAACACAGAGTGGAAAATGTGTGTGCTACACAGGTGTAAGTAAACAGAACCTGCTTAAAAGACCCACTGCTGAAGGCAGAAGGTCCTGGCACACACTGCTCACCCTCTGGATCACCTGGCTGGCCAGGCTGCTGTGGCTCCTCTTCCCAACAGTGCACTGCTGGAAGCAAAACCCATGAAGGAGCACACCAGGAGAATGGGATGCAGGATGACTGTTGGCTTAAGTCCTGCTGCTCAAGAGGACTCAGCAGACTTTGCCTTGGACCAAAGTGACCACAGCTCCTGTCCCTCTCCCAGGTTTGATACCCATCAGAGGTGCAACCCTCCTCACCATCCCAGCCCCTAAATGGATTAAGCACCATCCATACCACAGCAGGGATGTACATCCCTTGCCTTTGGCTCCATCCTCCTTGTCCAGCAGGGCTGGGGCAGCACACTGGCTGCCAGACATTCATGGTTATATCATTGCTGCTTAAAATCCTTTTTTTTTTTTAATCTTCTTTTTTCATTCTCATCCATTCTTGCCCCTCACCCCCCATGGTTTAAAGTTTTCAAATGAAAATATGCAAGTTGTGACTTGCGGGTAGTGAGTTGGGGCTTGCAAGGAAAGTGGGAGGGAGGAGAGAGGAAAAGAAAGAGTGATCGGCTCAGAATGCCAGCAATTGTTTTTATCCTTTCCAGATGAAGGAAAAAGATCATGTTATTTGTTCAGCATACAGTTCCAGATTTTCAGGAATGAAATCTGAGAGCAACATGTCAACGGTGTGTCTTGAGAGCTGGGGTGGATGGCAGCCTTTGTGCTCCCAAACACCAGCAGGGCCAGCACGCTCAGCTGAGGGAAAAAAAAGGCTCCATTCTCACACTCTGAAGTGGTGGCATTAGATATCAGCAAGATAATGGGCCCAAGGCCTAGCCCTATTTCTTCTCCCAACCCAACGGCCCCAGGCTGCTGGCTTTGATGTACTCATTTATTTGCCTTTTCCTCTCACAGACGATATTTTTAACCGATATTGCGGTTTGGGCATAGACTGGGGAGAAAGGAGGGGGAAAAAATGAAAGTAATTTTATTTCAACAGCTGATCAGGAGAGAAGAAAGGGAAAAAAAGATTAAAAAAAAAAGAAAACCAGCCATTGGTTAGCCTGCAGGTCGATGTTTCCTGCTGTAAATCAGGCAGGACACGGTGGTCTCACAGCTGGAGGGAGATCAGCATCAGCCCGGGCAGACTGAGTGCCTGGACAGCCCAGCCCAGGGCATTTGCACTTGAATCCCCAGGGAGCAGGAGGGAGATAGTGGGGTCAGCGAGGTGGCCAGTGGCGAGATTCAGGCAGGGCTGATTGATGTGCAGGCCGGGTGGGTGGTCCCGCATGGCATGGGGACAGAGGGAGCACCACTGTCCCCTTGGTGTGTCCAAGGCTGCCCATCCCCTGCCTTCCCCTGCCACTCCAGCAGGAAGGTTGGGAGCACCCATGGCCTTCAGATACATCCAGAGCAGGGTGGGTGAAGAATTAAGAGAGGGTGAAAGCAAAAAAATAAAAGAAAGGACTTTTCTTGATAACTTGTTGGACTACCCACAGCCTGTGGGGAGCAATGCTGAGCATCCCCAGGTGCACAGGCTGGGAACCTCCCAGGATGACCAGTGCAGGGCTGGGCACAGCCCCACCTCTCCTTCCTCTGGAAAAAGGTGTCTTGGAGGAGGTGAAGACTCTGCAAATCACCCTCTGCAGAGCCTGTCACTGGAGGACCTGGCGTCCTGCTGGCTGTTATGTCCACAATTTGCACTCTTGGCTCCATCTTGTTTTGAAAGAGCAGCTCCAGGGATGTTCCCTCTGTGCCATGCTCAGACTTCACTTCCAAAACTGCCTCTGTGCAAAATCACCATCGCTCCTCCCTGCAGCACCCTCCCCTGCCTGCCCCCTCAAACAACCAGCTCTTGTGGATCCCGTGGTGCAGATGCTCACCATAGATTCTTGTACAAGAGGAGAAAAAAAACCACTCAACACTTTTTGCCGTTAATGGGCAAAAAAATGTTCCCTGTGGAAAATTTCCTTGCGACTCACATCTCTGTTTTGTTTGAGAAAGCAAAGCATCAGGTAGCTGTATGCCTGCTCTTCTCCTGTGCCATGGGTCTTTCTGCCTGAAAGTAACTGCAAGCAGTGCTGAGATCCTGCAATTTAGGTTTCACAATACTTCATGCAAGTGCCCAGCACTTGAAATTGTTGTCTCAGCTCTTTAAAGAAGTTTGGTTTTTTCCCCAAGTCCCACAGCTGCAGTGGGAAAACTGAAAACTCACACCCAAATCATGCAAAAAACAGATGGCAGGAATGGACATCCAAATTAATTATTTCTTAATTTAAAACTTCTTTAAAATTTAATTTGGTCTTAAGGCAGGCCTGGCTCTGCCAGCCAGCTCAGACACTGCTGGGATAACAACACTGTGACATTTACAATGACACCAGCTCCTATGGGTGTTTTTTTCCCAGAGCCTGTCAGCTGGCACACATGTCCCAAAGACACAGATATGCTCCTCAGTCACCTAAGCCATATCTCAACTGCAGAACCTGGTGCAGAATGGGCTCCTCCTGTGCTGGGACATGGTGCAGCCTCAGTCTGTCCCTTGCCAGAGATGGGTTGTGCAGAAAGGTGCGTCCCTGTGACAGCAGTGCTGGGGTAGGGGATGTTCTCAGCCCCCAGAAGAAGTATGCTTCAAAAGCAGGAGCATCCAGACTCTCTGAGGGACACTTTCAAGTGGAAAAAAATATAAAAACAAAGGGTTTAATTAGCCTGTACATCACCATTGGTGTGTACCTGCCCAGCGGAAGAGAGGAGGCTGAGGGGAAAAAGAGCATGGGAACATGACAGGAGGGGAAGCATCAGCACCTTCCCACTCTGTGAGCCTCTCAGGGCTCATCACACCCAGGAACACTGAGCCAATTATGTTTTAACACTCATTCTAACCATTACTATTTTGGGATGGAGCACCACAAACTGCACAAATCCCTTGGCCAAACACCACCCAGGGACAGGTGACATTGGTGGAGAGCCCTTGAAAGAGGCAGAGCAGGTTTGGCTGGGCTGGCATGCAGAGCATTCCCTCGTCCCTCCTGCATGCTCCAGACACCCTCTGAAAAACACTCAGGCCATGGCTTGCTCTGACCTTCCTCTGCACCTCCGGCAGCAGTGATTTCACTGCCCCTGCTCTGCAGCCAGCTCTTCCCTTGGGGCTCACAGTGATACCAGAACAAGCCAGGGCTCAGCAGCAAGGCCCTGTGCAGCAGCCCAGAGCCCATCCAGGCACTCCTGGCAGCCCTGCAAACCATCCACAGCCCGTCCCACGCTGTCAGGAACAAGATCAAGAGCAGAACCTTAACCAAAATGCCATGTGAGGCTGTGTAAAAGAGGTGGTAAAAGGGGAATCCACTTATCCCACAGTCAGCAGACAGGAACATCAGGATCTTGAGTTATTCCTTTAGAGATTGGATTAGCAGGTCAAGACCACAATAACCAGCAGCTTCTGCCAGACAGTCACCAGAGATGGAGTCTGGGAGCCCATCAGGCAGTGGGATCAATCAGTCTCCTTAAAAATAATTAAATGATCTGTCTATATCATGCTTAAAATGATCACTCTTAAAAGGCTGTAAAAACAAATTTCAGGCAAGAAGCACGGAAATGGCACAGAGGTTTGAGTGTGTGTACAGGATGAGCTACAGAGCAGTGGTGGTTGTTATTATTATTGTTGCTATTATTATTATTATGGTTATCATTATCATATCCCCACATACAAGGGCTCTTTCCCTCCTGGGAGTGAGTGTTGTGGAGGTCTCTGCAGAGGGAGGTGACACCAAGAGCCACACAGAGAGCAGCTGGGGGTTCCCTGCTTTCCTCACACCCTACCTGCACTCTGTGCTGAGACCTCCCCGTGCTCCTGCCTCTCCCTCATCCCTTGCTTGGTCCTCCAAAACTGGGATTTTGGCTCTTGCCACCTACAGCAGCCACTGCCACCTCCCCTCTGTGCCTGTCACCTGCAGCCCTGCAGCAGTGAACCCACAGGGGGATGTTAGCCCCCAACTTCAGTGGGCTTGTCTGGCCCTGGAAAAGACATAAATTGTTAGTGGTGAAACCCTTCAGCCTCGTGATGCAGCAAGTGGGAGGGTAACAACAGCTTCCTCTTGAGCATCACCACAGAGCTGGAGCTGGGACACTGATGACAAGAGTTTTTCTCCACCTTTCTGCTCTTTTTTACATTTTTTGAGAAACTTTTTTTCTGTGGTCACACATTTGGTGTCTGCAGGGTGGTTTCCATAAACGTGGCACAGCTTTTACAATACTAAATAAAGCAGCATGCAAATCCCATCTCCACATTTGCAGACTTGGAGTGTTTAAAAGGTGCAAGACCCATGTCTCTAGTTATTCTTTCACCAGCAGATATGCTGCTGCTAAACATTTGTCTCCAAGCTGTGTGACACAGCCACTCTGTGCAGCCAGGCTCATTTCCCTTCTGCTGGATCACCTCCAGCTTTAAGGCAATCCCTGTTATGTTAATGAAATTTCTCCCTCCCAAAGCAGCTTTGTGTTATGGCCCCCTGGACTGGTCAAGTCCCAGCATTATCCTCATATGCCAGAGCAGAGCCTGGTGCCATGGATTTCCTCCCAGTTGAGGCACTCAACAAGCTGTTACCTCTGCCATGGCTTGAAAAGTGGGTCACCATTTCCTAGCCCAGCCTTGGTGTCCCTTGCTCTGTGTGGAGCATCCCAAGGCAGTGAAAGGGCAGGAACCTGAGCCCACTCAGCTGGACTGCCCCTCACCCCAGTGCCAGGGGGAAGCAAGGCAGGGCTGCCCTGTACCCCAGCCTTGAGCACTGAAATGCATCCAGCCTAGAGCAAAACAAAACCAGCCCCTGGTTCCCAAAGCAGGCAGGCTGGCTGCTGGGAGCTCAGGGCAGCAGTGCCCTGGGTCCTTTCAGAGCTGTGCCTTGGGAAGAGGCAGCAATTAAGGAAAGAGCTGCTGGCCACAGGCACAGAGCAGACCCTTGCTGCCATTGGCCCTTCATTAACAAACCAGTGTCACCCCACAGGCCTGACCTGACCCCCTCTGCAATTAACCAGGCCAATTAGTGCCTTCACTCCTCTGTAAGACAGCATCTCCCTGCCCCTGGCTGCCCGGCCTGGCCCTCTGAGCCCCCAGCACTTGCTGGCAGCCCTGGCAAGGGCTTCCGTGGCCACTCAGGTGGCAGTGCCCAGCCTGGGCTTGCAGCATCAGCGAGGTGATGAGCAGGTCCTTTGCAGGGGCTTTCACACCACCAAGGCTGGAAAAAATCCCCTTCCTTGCCCTCCTGTTCTGTCATCCTTGTCACGAGAACAGTGAAGAGTCTGGAGCGAGGGCCCTGCTAGAATGATTCAAGAAAGAAAGATGTTGGTACTTTGGTGGGCTGGAAATAGTATCCCCTCCTCTTTCGTGGTCACAGGAGCACACAAAGCCATCCCTGCTGCCTCTGTGGCACTGCCATGGCCAAGTGTCCGTGCTGGTTACCACGTTCAGGAGATGCTGATCCCACAGATGGTGACAGGCAATAGCAGGAACACACCACGGGTCTGGGACCCTGGGCCAAATCCTGGATTGTTCCACAACTTCCAGCTCAACATCATGAGTCACTAATGCCACCATTCTCCCTTTTTTTTTTCCCATAAAACTTTGTTTTTCCATCAAATGGGAACAAATACACCCAATACCAGGAATTTTGCTAGATGGAGTCCAGATGACAAGTTCTCAGAAAATGCTGTCAGCTGCTGAGATTCAGATTCAAGAGACATCATCCAATGTTAACCATAAACAACAGGGGCAACAAAATGTCTGGCAGATCTTGAAGTGACACGAGATGCCTGCACTCCACAACAAACCCGTTTCACACCACAGGAAAGGTCACCACTTTAATCCACTTCTGGGTGGAATGTACACAAACGTCATTCTTCTTCACATCTGTAATTAAACAGCCTCTTGCTTTGCTATCCAGCTCATGTTTATTTTCCCATTTGCTAACATGGTGGATGGTAATATAATATGACACTGAAGGGACACAGGCTGCTACAGGCAGGCTTTCCACTTCTCTCTAGTGATTAGCCTGCAGAGAGCTGGAGCTGATGGTTGTGCTGCTTGGATCCAGCAGTGATTTCCTTCCTGGATGTGCACCATCTTTGCACATTGAAATAATAATAGCAGAGAAGACAGTGAAAGCAAACAAAAACAAATGACACAGATCCCTAAATGTGTTGACTCGTTGCAAGAAGTTGCTGAGGTCTCTGCTGGGCTCCTGCAAGGGAGAAGACAGCAAGTAAACTGGGAGGCTGAGGCTAAATCTGTACTTCTGCTATGAAAAATTTGGTTTTCAACACTGGTAATGTGCTGGATCACTTGGGAGAAATCTTCCTTCTCCCTGTGGCCACCAAGCAGCATTTGAAACAATGCTGGATAATCTCTGGTGGGGCCCTTCCTTCCCCACAAAGTGCTCTTGGGTACCCACCCCTGCCCACCACATGTGCCCAGGAAGAAAATCCCCACACCAGCAAGAAGGATTTTTCCCTCTCCAAACCTTCTGGGCTGCAGTGCAGGCACGTGGCTCACGGGGAGCCTCAGCAGGAGCTGGGCAGGAGGGCTTTGCAGGGAATGGTTTATCTGTCAGGAAGGACTGTGGGATGCATCACTTGGCAGCCCCCAGCATGGCTGTGTACTTCAGACCCCAGCACGCTCTCAGCAAAACAACACCAAGATGTTTATTTTCAAAAGGACAATATGTTTGACAAAATAAATGATATTTGATTAATACCCACTGCTTTTCTGGGTTTTTTTTTTTTTGAAGGCAGTAAATTTGCTGACTGTATAAACATGCCACAGTGCTTCATCTTCCTATGCCAACATTTCAGTTACCTCATCTCCAGGGAATGCCTTTAGTAACACTTTGACAAGCCTATTTAGAGGGTTGTTTGTGGGTTTGGGTTGTTTTTTTTCCCCCCACTTTTATTTCTTAGGGAGGTTTCCCATGAGGAAGCCACAGGCTGGAGCTGAATAAAATCCACCTTTTTTCTTCCTACAGAGACCTTCACTATGTCCCTAAGAGAAAACCCAAATTCCAACACTAAGGACCAGCAAGCATCCTCCAATGTCATAGTTTTTCATCCCATTCCCTTCTGACTCAGGTTTCATTCCCCCAGTACCTCCATACCTAACTCCTTGCTAAGGGAACAAATAACATACTGGGAGAATTTGTGATTTTCCTGGTGCCCAGCTGAGCCACCCCAGCTGTGGAGCTCAAATTTAAAAATCTCTGAGTTTGTGGGAATGGCCACCTGCTCCTAGGGGGTGTGTTGTGTGATCTGGTAAAGCTTTAGCAGCACTTGTCAATCATTAAACTGCAGTGCTGCTGGAAAGGTCAAGGAAATTCCCACCAAGGCCCCCAAGTGTTTGGGAACCAAAGGGTATTTCTGGCTGGATATTTCTGGATTGCTTTAGCTTAGGGGAGCCGCAGAGCCTGCAGGGCAGGACTGGTCTGGTGGGCTTGGCCAGTCCCACCACCGAGCTGTGTGCTCCAGCATGGGAAGGAGATGTCTCAGCAGCACACGTGCCTGTTTGGAGCATTCTGGGTGTTTGACTGGTTTCATATATTTTATTTTAAACACTTGTGCACCATGCCCTCTGTGGGAAGGAGATGTCTCAGCAGCACACGTGCCTGTTTGGAGCATTCTGAGTGTTTGAGTGGTTTCATATCTTTTACTTTGGAGACTTCTGCACCATGCCCTGTGTGGTGCCTGCTGCAGCCTGCTTGTCTCCCTGCTCCCTTGGTGCCTCTTGCCCACCACCACCAGCTCCTCCCCATCTCACCATGGACCAGCAGCTGCCAACAAAGCAGAGCAGGGGCCAGACAGCCACCTCCTCCCTGCCAGCACATCAATCCCCAGCGTGCCACCCCAGCAGGACCTGAGCTGTGCACCAACACAGCCCCCTCCAAGGCTGGACAGTGCCCTTTTCGTTGGTGGCATCTCCCTTGTTGTGCCCATAGCTCAGCATGCAGCAGTTTGGACTGAAAAGCAAATCAAAATACCTGATTATACAGGTAAAATACCTGAAAATACAGCACAGGATTCCACGTGTCCCCCTTCTGCTGACCCACAGGAACATGCCAGGTTTCTCTGATGGTGCTCTCTGCATCCTCCATGCAAGGGGCATTTTGTTTCAGCTGGAAGCTCCAGTGAATCCAGCCCTGGATCCTTGTTAGGCCCATGCTCCAGAGGACTTGAGGGCTTTGCTTATGGAGATGCATGAGGAATTCTGAAAATCTCCCTGAAAAACGAAACTGAGACACTTTAGATTTCACTTTCCCAAACAGCATGAGCTGTAAGCAGCAGCTGTTTCTAGCAGCTGTTCAGTGTGTTAGATTTTACCATTCCAGCACTAAACTATTAGTCAATTGATTAATGAACTGGAACTTCCCATCCAACAAAAATATTTTGGTTTTAAATTATAATTTGATGCGTGGTTAGTGCAGAAATGCATTACACATGCTAAGCACATGTTTGCATCTCCTCACCACCCTCAGACACAGGGAAAGGTGTCAGCTTCATCACCTTTTTAAGGCTGCTTGCAAACCCCTCCAGGGAATGCAGTTTTACCTTTAATGCAGTTTTTTATTTTGCAGACTGCACGAGGGTTGATGCTGCTCAGTCCTGCCCATGTGTGGGATGGGGCCAGCAGGCTCCTGCCACCCCACTGCTGTGATGAAAGGATGCTGTGGGGCTGAAAGGAGCTGCAGAATGGCCAGGAAGCAGTAAAGTTAACTGGCAGGAGTGAGGGCTCAATCATCTGAGACAGGAGACATTCCCAAGGTTGCCAGGCCTTTATCTGGTGGCAGCACAAGGTCCCCAGCCCACAAGGCAGCACTGGGACACTGCTGGCAGCTGCACCAAGGATCCACAGCTCTGCACAGGCAGACATGGGGACTGGAGTCAGCAGCAGCTCAGGACTGGCCCTGGGTTTCATCACAAAGCTAAAAATTATCTGAAAAGGAGTTGTTCCATTGTTTGGGGTTTTTTTTCGCCAGAAGTACCTCCATGCCATAAACTCCTCTATCCAGCTAAAACCCCAGGTATTTACTCTGGTGAAACACTCTGCAGGTCAGAAGTGGCCACCAGTGGTGCCAAATTCACATCATGTGTTATCATGGAGCTGTATGCACAGCTGAGCTCCAGCCCTGGCACCTGCCAGCAGCTCAAGCCCTTCTCTCCTTGACTCATGTAAACATATTATCATACATATGATGTGTATACTCATTAATAATATCAATAATGATAAAAACTGAAATAATCTCGACTGTGTATTAGCAGTTAAACCTGCATGCCCTGGGACAAGGTTTGGAGCTCCAGGGACACATGCAGAGGGGAGGTGACAGTGCCCATCTCCTGATGGAGGGGCCCCATCCCATGGCAAGGCAGGTCACAGTACACAGAAATCGTGTAGAGAAACAAACAGGGAAAAATTATTCCTTATTTCTCATGATGGGAATGAAACACTGCCCAGAATTGAACATTAGGTTTATTCCACCTCAGTAGCCAGGGCATTCCTTGCAAACCCCCTGTTAAAACATGTGCACAAACCCAGGGCAGGGGAAAATTCAACAGCTGCTTTTTCAGGCTGTAATCCGTTATTTTATAAACTTGGCAGGTAGTGGGCTCAAAGGCTGGTTTTTTGTGATCTCTGATCATAACAGAGTCTCCAGCAAGCACAGATTTGCTAAACAGCAAAGGGAAACCAGGCTCAGCATGCCTCAGAGGGTCTTCTGCTGAGAAGCACCAGCATCACACTGTGGTGAAGCAAGTGGGAGAACCCACCAGGCTTTGTGAGACACAGCAAGGCACAGCCCACGCCAGCTCCTCAGAGAGAAAACACACTGGACTTGTACTGAAAAACTGCTGCCACCCTCCCATCCTGATGCTTATCTAAGGAAGCAGCAGCACACAGAATATTTGTGACATATTAGAGATGATGTCCCTGCACTGGTACCAGCAATACCTGGCGAGGCAGAGGCAGCACATCCTCTCTGAACAAACCCAGCAGCCCACTTCCACCCCCAGCACTCCCAGGGGATGAAAGGAAAATGATCAGAAGGCAAGAAGTGATTCAAATTCAAGTGGCACTAATAAAATATTCCCTTTGGTGGAGCAGAGGCTCAGGGGCTCAGCCAGCTGCAGCACAGAGAGCTGGGATGATGTGAGGAGCTGGGCCAGAGCAAGAGCTGAGCAGCAGGAAGGTGAAGAAATGCCTCTGCCAGCACCACCACTGGCTCTCCCTTGCACTGCCCCGTGCACCAGGACCCCTCTGACCCAGGGGTCAAAGCACAGTGCCAAGAGACAGAGGATTGCAGTTTGGTTTGTGAACATGTAAAATATAAAAGTCAAAAATATGTAAAATACAAAACCACATCACAGTGCATGGATGCAAAAAATCAGCCCTTACAGGAATACCACATGTCAGCACTGCCCAAACACCCCCAGCACTCACCCTGGTGTGGATGGGACAAGGATTCTGAAACCCAGAGGACAGGTCTCCAGCAATTAACCATCAGGTCATGCCATGGGTTAGCCCAGATCTGCTCCTTTGTATCAGGAGCAGTGAACTGGGAGTTAACATCTCCATGCAGAGGAGTGGAGCAACAATCACCTCTCCTTCTGCCACAAACCCAAAGCACTTCACACAATCCCAAGGCTTCAAATCAGAGTCAGACAGGTCAGCCCCACCACTTAGACTGGGTAAAGTTTCTACTCTCCAAACCATCTGACTGCATGGTTTGGAATTATCTACTTTCTCCTAAACATAAAGCTGCTGTAGAAGAGGCCTGATGCACACAAATATTTGAAGCATGCACGTGTGTGTGTGGGGGTGTGTGCACACATACATGCACACGCTGCAGCTCAAGATACTGCAGGTATAAACACTCTAGTAAAGGCAGAGCTTAAACAGAAATATGCAACCATCTTGGCCAGAAACCAAACCAAACCCAGCCCATTCATTTAATCAGACCAAGCCAAGTCCTGGTGTCCCTGAGCTGGGCACAGTTGGTGTTCCCAGGCTGCCCACTCCAGTACAACACAGGCTGTTGTCTCACACACACGGGAAGCTACTTCCAGGGCACCACTTACAGAGCAACCAATCTTTATTTTAGAGATAGCTTATGTAAAGGAACATGCAAAGAAACACATGAGTAAGAGTCTCATCTGCCTCAGGCTCCTGTAAAAGGCTGTAAATCCTTTTCTTCTCCCCTTTCACAGCACAGCACGTTGGACTGTCATTGTTCACCCCGCAAGCACAGCGCGTACACCCCGCCGTCGGTCCTTTGGCTGGAGCTGTGCTTGCAGGTTTCCCGTGGGAAAGGAGGTGCTTCACTTCTGAAGAATGAAACCAGGTTGTTGCGTGTGCCACCAGGATGCTGGTGGGGATCAGCCAGCTGCACTGAAGGGCTTCAGGACCTGGCTGGGAGCAGCAAAATCGCCTGCAACTTGCCATGGGGCAGGTGGGCTTTGTGCCCAGGGGAGCAGATCTTCACCTCAATCCCAGTGCATGACAGCTTCTCTTCCACAGCATCTTTCTCCTGCTGAGTGTCTGATCTTCTCTCTCCCCTGTCTTCACATGCTCTCTGTTACGTCCTGACCAGATTCCCAGGGGTGAGACTTGAATTTGGAGTAAGTACAAAAACAGGTTGATCTACAGAAAAAATCTGTATTAAGTCAACTAGGAATCAGGGGCATGATATTTGCAGAGAGTATTTCATAAACCATAGGTGTTCTGTACCCCATGCATGTTTGAACAACTCAAAATGAAATATGGTCGTCACCTTAACAGCAAGGGAGACCTCAATGTTCAAAAACTGCAAGGAACACAATTTAATATGAACCTGCTTATATTTAACAGGATTATCTTTAAAAAGCACTATTAGATATTTACTAGTTTGCCATGAACCAACACGTTTTTAAATTGGGGTTTTTTTTCTGTGAAGAGTCTTGAAAAACTGACTCAAGGCATTTGTCCTGTTTTTGGAAATGTGCATATATTTGAGAAGAGGTTCCGAGTATCTTCCTCACTAAAAAAAGGCGTGGAGAGACACGGAGTGATGCCACCAGCACTGCTCATGGCTGGTGGCCCAGCAGCAGGAGGAGCAGGGCAATGCCAGCAGCAGGCCTGGGGTGGGTGGCTGCACTGCCAGGGTCGCTGCTGGGGACTGCAGCACCATCTTTGCTTTGCTGATTCAGAAGCTGCTTATTTGCAGAGATGTCATCCATGTCCAGGTCATAGGCCAGCTCTGAAAGCAGAAGGAGAGAGGTGTCAGTAACACGTGGTGTGTGTCAACATTCTGACACACAGCACATCCAGCCCCCACAAAACTGGGGTTCTGGGGGCAGCCCGTGCCACAGCTGAGGGCAGCTGGGTCTGGGTGCAGTCAAAGCCATCACAGGGCTTGATGGGCCAGAAGAGCTTAGCAAACATCTTGGCAGTCCTGCACCCACCAGTCTCAGTACCCTACACCAAATCTTATGCTTGGAGAGACCAAAAAATCCCAACTGTGAGGTGCTGCAGAAAGAAAACAAAAGAGGTAAGTAAGGGATGTGCCTTACTGGAGAGCTACTCCCAAAGAAAAGCAGCTGAGCTTTGGAGGGGGTGTTTAGCAATGCAAATTGTGTCTGGTCCCCAGGCACAACAAGGATGAGTGCAGGAGTGAGGAAATCCTGGCGAGCACTAACACTTCCCCAAACCCAGAGTCAGCAGAAGGCCTTGCTCACCAAAGCCTCCTGGCTCCTGCAGGATCTGAGGAGCTCTGCATTCCTGGAATCTTACGTAAGAGTGTACAAAATATGCTCCTTATAGCACTGAGAACACATCCCATCCCTGGTCCACCTCATCAAAGGAAGGAATGTGAATGGCTCATGCACTCTGGGCATGCTGGTGTTGCAACATGGAGACTTTGAGATGGAGCACATGTGAGTTCCAATCCAAGAAAACATCCAGTATAAAAGTTTGGATAGTACTGGCAGAGAAGCATGGCATTAACAGAGGGCACAGCTTGTGGCAACCATCCCTGGCTGCAAGTGACCTGCTGAGCAGCAACTCACAGCCTCCCTTGTCTTGCTGGGTCAGGGAAGAATAAAAAAGTCCAAATAGACAATGTGGAAAGACAAGACACCAGCAAATCTCAGGGTCAAGAAGAAAGAGTAAAAGGTGTTTTAAGATGCCATTAGCCAGATCTACCTGGGGCATTTGAACCTGCCAGTCAGCTGGACTGAATGGGTGCACTCATGCTTGTTCTCAAGGCAGTGGGCTCTTGCTCCCCCCTGCTTGTGCTGCTGCCATCTCCTTCTGGGGTCCAGGTTTCTCACCCAAATGGGAATCAGGTAAGCCTGTTTGTCTTATCCTCAGAGCCTGGCCTTTGGAGTTGGAGGAAACTGGTGGTTTCCATCAGAAGAGACCCTGGCTCAGGACTTTTACAAGCCTCCTGGATCCCCAGCATGTTGGAAAGGTTTGGATCATCCCACCCCACCCCTGAGAAAGAATCCAAGAGACTGAATAAGCACTCTATCTAAAAAGTGCCACATCAATCCAAAGAACACCACTGCCAAGGCAAACAGGCAGTATTTCTTAATCAAAAAATACCCAAACATTGCAAAACAAAAGCAGAAGGATGTTAGCATGACAAGTGAGTCAGCACAGGCCATCAAAGGAGGTCAGAAATGGCTCAAAGGGAGCAGTTATCCCTGCACAGAGAGGCCAGGTGCAAGCAGAACCCGCCTGGCAAACTGAATTCTCTAGTAGATCCCCACAAATATTGCAATTCCTCTTTTCCACAGCTTTCCTGCTTTTCTTTTATATAGTACAGATATGCTGCTGTCCTCTGGCACTGCACACCCACGGGAAGAGCAGGGGAAGAAAGGTGCAACCTTGAAAGGGATGTGTTGGGAGCCATTCCAAGCACAGAAAGAACAAATCCCTGTGGCAGGAGGCATGCTCAGGCTTCAGGGCAGTTTGGGAACAGCCTGCCTGCACCACTTTATTTTCCCAAGCTCATTTATGGAAAATAAGTGAAGGGTTATTGAGTTAATAAAATCACAGCAGATTATTTCACAGTTGGTTGTGACACAAGACTCCTCAGCTGGCACAGTGTTGGACCACAACCTGCCTTAGTGTGTTTTGGAAGGTATTTCCACACATTACAAAGGCTCCCGAAACCTAAAAGATGCTCCATGGGGTCACAGCACTGTCAGGCACCACGCTCCCAGACCAGTGATCATGAGAACTTTGGGGCAGAATATTCTCTTACTGGACCTCCTAGCAAACCTAAAAAAATTCCCCAGGAACTGAGTAACTACTCTTGCCTTCCCTTTAGGAAAGAAATTTGAAACAAAAGAGTGTTTCAGCAAGGTCCTTAACAGCACAAAGGGTTTTGACGGCCCCATTTACAGTCTTGTTCTGGGGTGTAATTTATGAGATTCGAGTTCCTGCACGGGTCTCAATGCAGCAGCTGAATCCCCTTGGAAATGTTCAGCCAGTACCAAAATGAGTGTTCCAAACATATTCTTTGCGTGGGAAATTTTCCAATTCTGGGATTTCACCTCAACTTGAGTACGGGTAATTTTTTTAATCACAGCATTTCACCCAAATGGGGATGGTGATTCTCTTGCTATTCCTTTCTGGCTAAATTAAAGAGAAGGGAACAGAAACCCTCTTGTCATCAGAGATTAGAATGCTATTTTCCTCACCTTAACTGCTTCAGAAGTTTAGTGCTTGGGTGTGCCGTTTGTTTTCACTGTTCCTTCCATTGTATCCTATTCCTTATTTGTGCCCAACTGTATTTTTAGGCGTGATGGATTTAGCGAAACATCTTTTATTTTGTGTTAATAATGGATCTGTAGCCCTTGCAAATCCTTTTCACTTAACTTCTAATGACCTTTGTTACATCAGAGAAAAGAAAAATAAAAGGTATGAGCCTCTAACAGACCTCAGGCAGCCAATCCAGGCAATAACAGCATTAAAAATATACAGAATTGGTGAGGTTGGAAGGGATCACAGTGAGTCATCTGGTCCAAGCTCCCTCTCAAGCCCAAGGCACAATGTGCCCCAGAGCACAATGCACAGGATTGAGTCTATCTCCAGTGAGGGAGACTCCACATCCATTCTGGGCAGCCTGCTCCAGAGCTCACTCACTGCACATTAGAAAAGTTCTTCCTCATATTCAGATGGAGCTTCCTGTGCATCAGTTTCTGCCCACTGCCTCTGATCTTACTGCTTATATTATTGATAATAAACATATTTCAAATCCAGGAACCCAAATTAGCAAATGTTCCTAACCAGGTAGCTCCTGAGAGGGCTCCATTATGATTTCCAGCTGTTGTTAGGATCCCTGGTTAGACCTGGTCACCTCCACATCCCTGCACCTCCTGCCCCCACAGCCTCCAGGAGCGAAAGAGCCTCAGCATCAGGGACAGAGATGCAGGATGGCTGGTAACTAAGACTAACACTCCACACACTCCATTTTGGCCACATCCACCCAAAACTTTGCCTTTATGCTGCAAAATAACCTGAAAGAAGGAACTCCTCTGCCTCCCCTCTACCCAGCCACCTTCTGCATTAAACATCTCCACCACCCCAGCTCTGATCACCCAATTTACTGGCATCAGCTTCTCTGTACAAAATGGCCCTTTGGCCTGCAAAGACTTTCGGGGGAGGGCAGGAAACTAGAAAAATCTGTTTCTGTTTATAATCAGAGTCCAGGGGGTATTACCAACAATCTGCACTAATTACAAATTCAATCTTCACTCATTTTGGTCCCTCTCGTCCTCTGGGCTGCAGATTAGATAATCCCTTTAAAATAATAGTCAATCATTAGCTCTGCTTTTTTCTGCCCCTCCTCACGCAAGCCGAGCGTGCCGGGCCGTTTCCCGGAATCCTCACACAGCTGGTGAAAGGTCTCCAGCCGCACACAAGCCGGTCCCTCCGGAAGCATCTTTTGTAACCAAAGCCCCTCTAACACAAAGCTGCTGTGCTGTGCTCCCAGGACAGCCACAGCTTCAATGGCCTCGCAGCGTGGAGGACAAAACCCGGCGCCAGCCCTGCAGCACGCGCTTTCCGCGCCCGCGAAATAAAGCGGAGGCTTTTTCCCATGGATTAGGGAAAATGCCTCCTGACTCTGCCACACTGACTCTGCACAAGCTTATTGGGCAGGAATCATTAGAAAGGTCTTCTTGCTGAACCACACCAGCTTTGGAGGCAGCTACAAAAGAGGGCTGAACTGGGAGTAAGTTGGGTTTGAGTTGGGATTAAATGTGCCATGGCAGCTGGCACAGCAGGAGCTGGGAGGAAGAGTACTGGCACATAGGCTTTGCTCTGCCAAATCCAATGCTGCCTACCAAAACACTCCTTTTCACCCCCAAAATGGACAGAGAACTGCTAGCAAATGTCTGGCAAATGACCTCCAAGAGCCCCGCTGCCGCAGGCTGGCTCGGCTGCTGCCCAGAGCCCAGAGCCAGGGAATGTCACCTCCCAGCCAGGCATCTGGGCTGCCTGCCTGCAAGCCTGCCCCAGCAGATGGTTCCAGCCATGGGCCTAATATAGTAACAGAGCCATAATGGATGGCCAGGCATGAAAACTGCCTCCCCCTGTCACCTGATAGCCCTGCCAGTGCCTCGTGCAGCCGTGATGGGTGTGAGGGGATCCCAACACGGGTGAAACCATTAAACCTAACACAGCATGGTCAGCCAACAGGGCTGCTGGTGATGGCCCTGGTTTGCACATGATGGAAGGGAATGGATCATGTTTCCAGTGAATGCAAAACACATCAGGCAGAAATGTCACAGACAGGTAGGGCAGCTTGGCAAGCTGTGGCATCTGCCAGCATCTGCCTGCATCTTTCCTTCAGGACTGTTTTTTCCTAGGAAAGCATATGCTGCCATTGCCACTGAAAATTACAATCTCCAGAGTGCGTTGCTTTGCATAATTTTTTTAAGCAGCGAGCATCTCCAGTGTGGGGAAGAAGATGCCAGTAGATGCAGCAGACTGGCTGTCTCCAAAACAGGACAGGATTTCTTAAAGGGAGAGGTGTTTGAGTCAAGCCCAAACTGTTGACTCATTAAAAGGTGAAGCATAAGAGCCTGTGATTCCACACACCAGTCTGCCTCACCTTGGCTCCCAAATCTGTCCTTCTCTACAGTGCCAACCATTTCACTCTCACAGGTGTTTGCACCTGAAAAGTAGAAGAACAGTCCAATTTCATCCCAAACACTTCCTGGAACACCAAAAGCTCTGCTCGCCTCAGCCTGCAGTTATCTGGGTTTTCTCATGCAAACAGCTCATATTACAAACACACCTCTGCCTCCCCAAAGACAACACCTGAAACCATCCATTGGGTTACATGGCACAAACAGCCACCATCCATTGGGTTACATGGCACAAACAGCCACAACTGCAGGGATACAGCCGAGATTCCCAACATCCTTCTTCTCCAAAACACCTTAAACTCTTCCAAACACCCAGCCAAGCATGGTTTCATCTCATCCGGGAGGTTTTGCCCTCTGGCTTATTACCATTAAAATCCTGGAGCACCAACAGGTTTGCCAGTTGTCTTCTTGCACAACGAGCTGCAACAGCCCAGCCGTAGGTGCGGCCGCGCCGGCGTGTAATTAAAGCGCTGAGCCAGGGCTGGCTGTGGTGCTTGTGTTGGCACACAGCACTGAGATGGATGTGCAGCATGTGCATGGTCTTGTGCCTCTGCTTTTCCACCTCCTCCACAGCAATTTAGGAGGTGCGGCTCTTGGCAACATGGATTTGGAAAAAAAAAAAAGAAGAAAAAATGCAGCTCAACATCACCCTGCTGCCATCGGCAACACGGCCAAGAGAGCCTGGCACGGCTCAGCAGCAAGGGGTAAAACCAACTTCCTGGGCAGAAACCCAAAGGAATCAGGCTTGGGATTGCTGATTTGCAAACCGAGGCTTTTCTCCCTCTTACCTGTTTGCCACCTCTCGGCTGCTGGTGTGCCACTGATGGCCCCTGGCCTGCAGCATGTGTTCACCAGCAACCCAGAGACCACAGGTGCCACAGGTGCCACCACAAACCCAGGACCAGCGGGGGACGAAGCTCCCCTAGGATCAATGCTCTCTGGAAGGCAGCAGTAAATTGATTTGGGGGGACCCAGATGTGAGGAAGGCCCGTCTCAGTCCCAGCCAGGGGTGTAACCAGGTGCTGTTCGGGGTACACGAGGCACTGAGCTCTGTGAGGCAGCCAGTATGCACAGCCTGGCTCTCCAGCCTCCAGTACTACCAGTAAATTCTCTCCACACGTCCACAAGCTTTTGAAAGGACAGAACACCCTCAAAACCCAACAGAGTTTACAGGCAGAGGGGCTCCACCATGACCCCAATTCCAGCAGCTGCTCCTTCCCCCCATCTTGGCCAGAGGCTGGTGGCAAGGAAGGGCCACCATTTATGACCTGGGCCTATGTTCACTTTGAAAATGTACTCGTTACATTCTTCTTTGCTCCTTGGTTTGTTCTAGATCTACCCTGAAGAGAATCTGGCATCTGAAATTGCATTCCTTGTTTTCCCCTTGGCAGAGCCTGAAAGAGTTTCTGAACTGCTCTCACGGAGAGGAGCCACAAAAACGTGTTTAGCAAAATGATGCACTCATGTAATCTATTAAAAATTAACAAATCTCATTAGCATTATTAATTGGAAGTGCTGGAGTCCTTGTGCTTTTTTCATGAAGCAGCATTACCATGGTCTGATATCCAGACATACAGTCCAGAACAAGAGCTGCTACCTAAAGGAGCTTAGAAGAAAAGCAATGAAAAATAGGGAGCTAAACATGTACAGCCAAAAACATCTACAAAGACAGGAGTCAAGAAATAAAAAGAGGAATAGCTGTAAACAGAAGAGTATGAATAGAAGTGAAATTATTTAAGTGGCAGCAATACAGGACTGGGTGAAACAATGATCCTGCAGATCCCCCCGTACCTCAGCCCACCCAAATGTCATTTCTTCCTGCTCAGAGACCTTCAAGATCTAAGTCACAAAGAGATCCCTTCTGATCACTCTGCTGTCACCTGAGAGATCTCTGTACATTCTTGATTTTGGGAAGTAAGGTTCTCAATGATAGCAGAGCACAATTAAATGCTTCGTATTCCCTCTAATGACTAAAACAACATACTCCCATCTAATTGAAATTTTCTTCTTCATGTTTTCTTCCCCAAAAGCTCCTGGATATGACCAGGAGAGGAAGCTCTTTATTGCTATGTGCTGGCCTTCAACACTCTAAGCTCAGGGCATTCAGTGACATTCAGGTATTAGCAGGAGCTGACAAAATGCAGTCCTAATGGGAATGCAATGCTCACTGCCTTCCAGATGTTAGCCACTAAAAGCAGCCCTCAAGGCAGAAGGATGTTTCTCAATGCTTGATTGGAAAGCTCATGGTGGTGTTATGGCACCCAGGAACATCTGACACCTTCCTTTGTGACTCACTGTGTGTGGAAACCAGCCCTGAAAGCGCCCAGGCCCCAGACACCAGGGGTTTGTGGCATTCCTGCTTCAAGTAGGAAACCAGGAATGTGCCTCTTCCATCAGAAGGGACAAGGACTTTGTGCAATGTCTACATTCAGGGAAAAAATCTATGGACATCCACCAGGCTACAACTCATGATGCCAAGGGAAATATCTCGAGTGAGATTTCAGGTCAAAACCCAAGAATTTGGGTTGTGCATGGACATCCCTGCTCAGCCCACAGCAGAGCTGGCAGGTAGGATGAGGCATGGTGATGCTCCATGCTCCTCTGCTCAGCCTGCCTCTGCTCCTGGAGAAACTCCCTGAGGTTTTGTGCTCTGACACTGCCCAGGGTCACTGGCATGGATGGACAGCCAGCTCCCCCTGTCCATGCCAGGGGAATGTTTGCATGGAGCAGGAGCTGAGGTGAGAGCTGCCAAGGGAAGGGAGCCAAGGGGCAACAGCATCACCTGGCTTTTCTCATTGTGTTAACCTGCATAAATAAACAAACAAAAAAAATCCTGGACCTGCATTAAAACAACATTAAAGTGACTTCAGCCTGTAAAAATGGGGTAATGAAGAAGGTTCTGGGAAACATCACCATACCCAACTTTTCCACTTTATACAGAAGAAGGTTTGGGTTCATGGGCTGGAAGGTTTTAACAGCTTTAGAACATCTTCCTTGCACTGGAAGCAGCCCCAGGAACTGCCTCTGTAGTGTGACACCAGGACCTGGCTTTGCACTGCATGGCAGTGAGGAAAAACCCAAACTAAGCCCAGCTGCTCACTGGGTGCCTGTAGCACCTGACACAAACCCTGGCTGTTTTCTGCTCCCTGTCTCCCTCCCAGGCCAAGAGCAAACCCTGGCCCCAAAGCACAGGTGGAATGACGGTGCTAAAAGCTGGATGTGAATGGTGGTGGCAGTTCCAATGGGAATCCCAGAGTCATCCCTGCTGAGCACCAGGACACTGTGGCTGCAGTGCTTGGGCTGTGCTGGACCTCTGCCATCACACTTACACTTTCCTGGGTGCCAGGGGCCTCCCTGTCATGCTTGGGACCATGCTGGAGCTCAAGGAGACCACCTGGACTGCTCCCACTGCAGAAGGAGGGAGCAAAGGATGGAGGGGATTGGCCCTGGGTTTCTGCCTGGCATCCCCCAGGTCAGCTGGTACAGCCACAAGAAGGTGCCAGGGATGAGGACACACTGCTCATGTGGGAGAATCCAAATTGTTCTGGGGATACCTCCACTGAGCCAGCCAGCAGTGAAACAAGGAGGTGACAACCTCAATAGGGCTCCAAGGCCCAAGCCCACAAATGCCTCCTTCTCCATCCTATCTGAGGCAATCACGGCTCTCTCTCAGGAATGTCAAAATCACAGTGGAAAATCAAAATAAAAAGGCTATGTAATCCAGTTTGTAAATCCCTTCAAAATCACAAAATCCTCTCTAAAATGGATTACAGAGATTAGAGATGAGAGTTTCCTGGAAATCAAAAATTGCATTTCTGCCTCCCCCATCTCTTCAGTGCCTCAGAAAAAAAAGAGTCATGCTTGTGCCCCCCACCCCACCTCACTCCTTCCCAGCCATCATCCCAGCCTTGGGGAGCAAAAGCAGCTCCTGCAGCCCCTAAAACAGCAGAGCTGTTTCTACCTGACCTTGCCATAAGCAGTATTTTGGGGCACAGTCAGCTGCATACACCTGAGCCTGTGGACAACGTGGGATGACTGCCAGGCTTCTGAAAACATTTTGGTCCACCCCTACTCCAAACAGGCTCCACGTGGTTGTGCAATGTGCTGCCATGGTTTTGTGAACTGCAGGATTTGCACCCAAATCCTGTGGGTGCCCAGCAGAAAAACATCCCCTTAAATCAGGGTGGTCTCCCAAAAATCACCAATGTGCCAGTGGTGACGATGCTGCCAGGAAGAGAAAGGTCAAACACCCATGTGGGGATGATATAAAATTATTTAGCAGCCATGCCATAATTATTCTGATAGATTAAAATCATCATTTTGTTTAATATTTTTGACTCAAGTATCCACAGTCAATGGTGGTAGGACAATTTTCTGTTGGGAATTTTTATTTCGTGAGAGTTTTTGTCCTTTCCTTCCTATTTGGAACAACAACAACAAGGGATTGCAATGTTAGCATTCCCAGCAGAGCACACATTCAAGTTCCTGACCTGTTATTGCTCAAGGACTTCTGCAGCTGCAGATGCCTGTTTGGAGCTACAGTTAGGTCACTTTGAATGATGCTCACAGAATAAGGATCAAAACACTCACAGCTTGATCAAAAGGACATTTTATGGACATTGCAGCCTGAGTTAAGTGCTGATGTGAATACTTAGGTTTGCCCTTATATTACCTCTGCTTGGTTCTAATAAAATTAACACCCTTTTAAATAATGCACTCAATTTTATTTGTTTCATGGTTTTGTGTCTTATGGCTTTGAAAACACATTCACAAAACCTTTCCATTGCACTGGGAATGTTTAGCTGTGTTGGCATCTGCAAATCAACATCTTTGTACAGAGGAATAATAAGGGTTGCACCTTTGTGTCATTGTTCCACCTGCTCTAACCTGGATTTATCCACCAAAGGTTGGGTTTGGGTTTTTTCTGCCCACAAAAGAGGGTAACCAGTCACACTCTTTCTTTTCCCAGAAAGAATTACCACCTGTAAATAAACAACTAAAAACTGAACTACAAGCACCAGCAGCATGAATTCTCCTTTGTAAAGAGACAACAGAGAAAACAAAGCAGGGGAAAATCCAGTCTCTCCCCTGCATTTCACTTGCACATTAGAGGCAAAATGAACTTAACAGTCCAGGACAGGGGACGTCTTATTGGTGCAATACAGCTGCTTAACTGTTCTTTAGAGATATTCATCTCAAAAGCCAGAACAGAAAGAGCATTTTCTCCCCTTTTATTTATTTATCTTTTTTTTTTTTGTGCCAACTCACCTTAGCTGAAAAGCACATTGAGATTGTAATTATGGGAAGGCCTCATCTAGTAGATTTGTAAACTCAGCTATCGGCTTGAATTACTGGAATTAGCAAGGCTAATTTAATGTCACTGTTCAAAATAGCTCAGATTTGGAATTTCTTAATGGCCTTAGGAAAAGGAGTCTTTATGCATACTGCAATCTAGGCTTCATTCTTAGACTAAATTCCTTCTCATAGATTTTGTGAATGCCCTGTTTTGTAGCCAACACAAACTCTGTCCAGTAAAATAATGTAAGGACTCAGAATGAAAAGAGATTAGCTGTTCCCTGCTCCTGTTATTTTAAAGCAGAAATAACTTTGGCTTCTACTGATTCATAGACAAAGCTTGAAATGCAAAGCATGCTCAACTCCAGAGTCAGCATGAAAAGGACCTTAAAATATTCCCGAGTGCAAGTAATGGACTTATTAGAGGGATGAAAAGAGGCACTTTTCACAGAATCCCAAGCTCTTTAGTCCTGTCATATCAATAATCTTGCTTAAGAATTTCATTCCATTTACATTTCTTTCCCTTCCAAATATCCTGCCTGACTCCTATGAAATACAACATTTACGCTTTTAAAGTGTTAATTTATTTCTGTTAATGCTTGGTGGTGTAAAATGTCTGTGGATCACCCAGAGCGTGAGCAAGGGTGTCACAAGGGGGTGGGACAGGGAGCAATTCTGTGCACTTACACACCTGAAAATTGAAAAATGAGGAGGGAATTTTAAAGACTTGGTTAAAAGCATCTTCTTTAAGTAATGGCAGTTGATTGTGCTGGAACTTGACGTACCTGCAATCTGCTGCATTCTCCTCTATGTTCATGTTTAACACCCACAAAAACAATGCTGATGGTAAGGGGAAAAAAAAGCTTTACAGATATCAGGAAGGAAATTTGCCTAAGCTGCCAAAACATATTTTTATCCCAGTTTGCCTAGACTTTGAAATGTGGTTTACTCTAAAGCCAGCACAAAGCAACAAGTGACAATTTTCCCTCTTTGTCTGAAGAAATTGCTTCAAATGAAAAACAAAGGGAATTCAGGAGCAAATCACAAAGGTCTGTGTGGGCATAGCAGGGAAGGAGACAGAGATGCCCTCTTTTTAAGGAATTAGGGGAATTTTTTTTTCATTTGGCTCCATGCCCACAGGACAATTTGCACTGGCTGGGGACTGTCAGCACGGAGAGGAAACAAGATATTTTGGGCTACATCTGCCCATGTCTCTCCACAAGACAGCACCAGCAGAGACCAAAAGACCCCAAGCACTGTGACAAGATGAGTGGCCATGCTGCGATGGCCGTGCCTGGCGTGTGGTGCTGGCCAGTGATGATTTTCACAGACAAAATCAGATTTCACACTGCCCAAGAGACTCAAGGGTCTCAAAGCACACCACAGGCATTAATTACACCCTCCACTTTGAAGAAATTAATTAAACACTGAAACCTTCTGGTCCCTGAGAGCCAAGCACAAGCCTCCATTCACTAATGGCTAAAACTGAGCTGGGTTGTGGCGAGGTTTCAGGAACACTGACAGGAGAGCTGAGAAAAGCACCTCCGAGTGCCCTGAGCCACCCTGAAGCAGCAGAATCCTCCCCCAGGATACTTCCAATTCCTCTGGACACATCCCAGCAAGTCCCCCTGAGAAGGCAGCCAGCCCAGGTTTGGCTCTGAATCATTCCTCATGGCAAGGCAGGGAAAGCTGACACACCAGGGAGCTGGGGGGACCAGGGACAGTCCCATCCCACAGCCACCCTTCAGGGCATCCACTCAGTTCTCCTCAAGAGTCTCTGACATTAGCAGTCATTTTTCCTAATAACAAACTGGACAGCCCTGATGAGACATCCACAAGGAGTACCAGGAGCTCCTCACATCATCCTGGCTGCCTCCTTGTGTGCCCCTGGCTGCTGGGCTGCTGTGTCACCCATTCCTGGGTGGGACACCCTCCAGCCCCATCCTGCCAGCTTCTCCAGCTGCAAGAGGCATCCCCAGCAGACCCAAGGGAAGCAGATCAATGGGCAGGCACCCCAACGTGCAAGGGTGCTCCAAGCTGCTGCAGAAACCACCCTCCCTGAAGTTTGCTGAGCTGTTGTCCTCCGCTGGAACAAATCCACACAACGTGACACGGCCTCGGTCACTCTCCTGCAGTGCTCCGGGAAAGAAACAAAACCCTCTCTGCTCCTGATTCCCCTGTTCTGCTCCACTCAGGTTTGCTGGATGCCTCCCCACGTTTCCATCTGCCTGGATGACTTTGTGTCCTCTCAGGAGCTGGATGAGCCCTTTGCCCAGGGCGCTTATAATGGATGTAGGGGAGCAGGCTGCCAACCCACAAACATCTGCTGTCACTGCTTCTTTTGCAACCAACACCTGGATAAAATAGGTGACAAGTGCATTAAAAAAATATGATACCTGTGCTGGGGAGAGCTGGAAGGCAAAGGGGGATTGCCAGCCCCTGCAGCTAACAAAGAGTGGTGGCTGTGCTGGAGCTGCAGCCTGGGAAAGCCATTAAGGCCACATGGGGTGTCAAACTGCTACAGCAGTGCTGGGCTTGCAGGGCAGGAGGCAAATTCAGAGAGACCTGGAACAGCAGGAGTTTCTCAGTGCATGCCTGCCTTTACCCTCCCAAAAACTGGGAGGAGCAGGTGAGCAGGCACACCTGAGCTGCAGCAGCAGAGGCAGAGTCCCCCTGTGCATCCCATCCTGCTGTGGGGAGATGCCCAGAGGGGGATTCCTCAGCTCTGGGGGCTGTATCTGTTAGCTCTGCTTTAGGGTTAATGCCATCCTGCAGCCATCCAGTCCCCCAGGGTAGGTTTCAGTGGGATGGAGGGGATTTAGGAGCCTCCAGGTAATCCCATCTAGTGGTCCCAGTTACCCTGTATCCTACATAACAGGAGCTGGGTAAGTATTTTTACAGACAGGTTTCTGCTCCTTAATGCATGCAACTGGTCAGGGTGAACCTTAGTTATTAGCAACCAAAATCAGGCTCTAACCTCCTGCTTTCCAACCCAAGCACAGCAGTATTTTTTCTTCAGTGTGTAGCAATACTGCCTTGCTATGTCCTTATTTTGGGATTTTTTTGGATACACAGAACTATTTTTCTATTTTCCACATTTTCTAATGAGTTCTGGCAGTAGGAAGTTGTTTGTAAATCACACAAGTATTTGTTTTACTGGAAACATCTGCTTTAACACATTTGTCTTTTTTAAAAGGCCAAATTTTTTTTAAACAAAGGTATTAAGCTGCAATGTAAATTGGGCACATCTGTTTATGAGTCACTGCAATAGCACTGCCTCTAGTGCACCAGATCACAAGGATCTCCAGGGGCCTGATCCAGCCAATTAGAAACTCACAGCTTGCTCTGCTCCCTTTTCCAGCACTCCTCTTCTGAGAGCACTTCTGATTTAATAAATTAAGGCCACTAAATAAGAGAGACCTATTAGTGTCTGCTAATAATATTAGGTGTCTGGCCCTGCAGACACTTAAATATCAACAAGAGACTTAAGCTGGTGCTGAAGCCCACAGGCACCTGAGGGCCAAGTTCAGTGGAATTATTTTATTTACAGCTGGGAACCCCAGGTTGCACCAGACCCACTCTGCCCATGGTGCTGTAGCACCTCTGCTGCCTTCAGCTGCTCAAGGCTGCCAGAAATCCATCTAGAGAAGCCAAACAGAGGGAAAGACATCAGCTGAACCTCCAAGATCAAAATCTGACCCACCAGCTGATATTTAACCACTGATAATAAGAAGGTCTGCAGACATGGGGGACTGGTCTGAGGGCCAGGAAAAACCTTTCAGCTCTGGTACTGCAGCAGCTGGAGAGCATCCCTGATGATTCTGGGGTAAATAAAGCCAGTGAAGGTTTGTAAGGGCAAATCCAAACCAGCCAGGAGATGCCTGGAGAGGGCAGATTCAGGACCTCCATCCCCACAAGAGCTGCCAGACTCCAACTGTCCAGGGCAAAGCTCTCTGTCAGCAAAGCCCACACCTAAATAAAGCCACAGGAGTCAGGAAGGGGCACAGAAGGTGATGGTGCATCAGATGCTCCCTGAGAACACAAGTTCTTGCACAGGAGCACAAGTGGGGATGTTTGCTTCCACAGGAAGGGGAGAGGGGAGCATTTGGGTATAAATGCATTCTTTCACATTCTCTGCACATGGTTTAGCAGTGATTTATGTGGACAAGAGAAGAGATACTGCAGGCTGTGTTCTGTGATGACTTTGGGGAGCACACAACCTTTTTTTTATTTACTTTTTACTGGAATGATCTACAGAGAACCAGAAGAGGACAAGCAAACATACCAAAGCTGCAGAGCAGCCAGCAGAGAGATATCAAGGAGACAGAGGATATTACTCAGATTCTGATAATAACCACTGGCTCCCACCTGCCAACTGCAGGCTGTCTGACACAAAAAACTCCAAAAACAGGCTGGAGCAGATGTCTGCCTCCCCGTGCAGGAAGTGTCTCCAGTATCCATGAGACACAAGCAAAATAGCTTAGAGTCCAGCAATTTTTCAGACTCGAGATACTGAATTCAAACAGGAAGAAGGGAGGAAAAAAACAGTAAAGCAAAAGGATGTGTCTCACATTGCTGTTGTAATTTACATTTTAGAAATCCTGCTGGGACTCCTGCACTGGACTGAGGCAGTGACAGATGCCCTGGCAATCTGTCCAGCTGCCAAACCTGATGCTCAGCAGCCAGCAGTACCTGCCACTGCTAAACATCCATCCCTTCACATCACAGAAGCACCAAGGGATGCACCTTGGGCACTCAGTGGTACACAGGGTCCCTCTGCACCCAGCAAAGAGTCAGCCCCAGGGCACCAGCTCCCACCTGCCTGAAGATGGGACACACAGAAAGGGCCCTCCAGGAAGGAAGGTGTGGGAAAGGGAAGGGGCTGCTGGGTTTGCACCCAGGCTCCATGCTGGGCACAGACCCAGCCTCCTGCAGGAGGGAAGGGCAGAGCATCATCCCAGGTCCCACGGGAAGCAAAGAGCAAATGAAAAGCAGGAACAGACAGTAAGATGTCATTGAGAGCCCCAAATACCATTGAAGACACTTTCTGAAACAACAGAAGCTGGTCAACATGCCAGATTTCCATTCCCATAAAAGAGGGGGAATGTGCTACTGCTCCAAAGCAGAACAAAAGCAAAATGTGTCCAAATAGTTGTTGTTTAATTAAAAAAAATATAAAAGGCAAGTTGACATACCACTCCAACAAAGTCCCATAAATTCATTTGTTTTTTCTTCCCCCTGTGGAAATTAAAAATGTAATTTCAAGCAGACTTTTAGACAAGAAGCTGCTGTGGAGTGAAAGCAGACAGCATTACCTTCTGCTTCAGGCTGCTGCTGCTCCACATCCCTGCTGCAGGAGCAGAGAAAGATGTTTCAGTTTATTCCAAAGCAAGAAAATCCCATCCAAAGCCCCAGCACGCTTCACTGCCTCCCAGTTCCAGCAGAGGCAGTTTGCAACACTGAGCCTCCCATCAGAAAGTTTCTGGTTTGCCCTAAAAGCAACATGAGGAGAGATTAAATTTTGAAGCCAGGGCACCTCTGCCCCAGGTAAGATGCCCCAGAAAAGCTGGCAAAGCCAGCAGAATCCAGCACCACTTGGTTGTCTGAAATTTGTTCCTGGGGAAGAAATCCCTCCTTGGAGCTGTGAGAGCCCCAGGGCAGGAATGCAGGAGAAGGCAGAGCACAGGAGGTGGCAGGCACCGTGGGAAGGAGGACAGCCCTCCTGCAGCTCACAGCTCATCCATCCCAGCACCAGGGGTCAGGGATCTGCTGCAGATACACCTGGGAGCCAGGGGAGCCTGGGCTCAGGCAAACACACCTGGTTCAGTTCATGTTACTGCTGGTGTCAGCCCCAGCAGATGTGTGCACGGCTCAGGGCTAATGCACAACAGCCGAGGAGAGCTCCTGCCTGACACATGATGGATCCCCTGCTCCTGCAGCACACGGAGCAGTGTTGACTCAGTAATTGATCCTGTCCTGGTAATGCACCCACTGATGAGTGATTTGCAGGCCAGACCCAAAGTCATACTATTTTCACTTGCAAAGCGAGGGGTGAGAAGAGAGAAAGAAATTAGGATTAAAATACCAGGATCCTAGGAGGTTTCTCTGGAGAAGCATCCTCTAGTACCTTTTTGGCAAGGACTAAAAAAGAGGCTGCTTTCTGGGCAGGTTTGTATTTTTTTCTTCTGGAGACCAACATCAACCAGCAACAGGCTCTGTGGTCAGGCCTGTGCACAAGTCCAGCATGGGCTGTCCCTTGATTTAATTTTGAAAACCTCATCTCAAGTAATGCCTCTTCCTCCATCCAGGTTACATTCCAGATATTTAACTCAGAGCTTCATTTAATCAGGCTGGATTATTTCATAGACACATATATTTATACTTGTGGAAAGATGTAAAAACTAATTTTCACAATGCAGGGCTGCTGTCTGCAGCATGTAGGGACCTGTTGGATCCAGGCAGGGAGATGCTGCCATGCAGACTCTCACTCAACCACATCTAAGCCAACATCAGCTCCCCAGAGCTCCTGGCTGCTGCCACGATGTGATGCTGCAACTCACCTGCCACAATAACCACCTGCACAAAAACAAACACATTTGTGCAAATTTGAGGAGGGGAGCCAAGAGGTCAGGCTTTTTAAGGCAGCGTGGAGAATTTGAGCATTCCCCATCTTCCTCCTTATAGGGTTCAAAAACTGCTCTGAAAGTTGTACCCAAAATGTTTCCAGTGAGGGTTTCCATGATCCACTGACACATCATCTGCTCTCCTGGACATCTTCAGGGCAAGAGGATGGACAGCAGAGCAGCAGCCACAGCTGGGAGAGCAGGGCCTGCTCCTATGCACTTCCCATGAGACAGGGCCACCTGGCCCAATGTTCATTGGCACAGCTGTATTTCCCCAAGACACTTTTTGGGCAGACGAGTTTTATATTCCCTGATGGACCTTGGTTCTGTGAACTTATCTTCTTGTGTCATTGAAAGGGACCTTAAAGATGACCTAGTTCCACCACACTTGCCACGGCCAGGGGCCTTCCACTGGAGCAGGCTGCTCAGACCCCCATCCAAGCTGGCCTTGAGCACATTTTCTGGGAACAGGAGCTGCAGCAGGATGGGGGCAGGAGAGGGATGGCCCAGCCCTGTGCCACAGGACATCCTGTGATGTCTGACAGCTGAGTGCTGGGCACACACATCAGCCAGGACAGCTGGGACACACTCCAGGGCCAGAGCCCTCTCCCTCAACACTCAGCAGGGCTGTGCCCAACAGCCTCATTTATTACATCCCATAATCTCTCTTATCAGCTTACCTGCAGTAAGGCATTAGCAAAAGCCAAGCCACTCATGAAAGGGACACCCTCTCCTATGTGAAAAGTCAATCAACATGTTATATTGTTATCAGGCTTGCAGACAAACCTCTCTTTGTACAACAAAATGTGCAGATACAGTGCCCTGACTATCTGTGTAAGGTTATCTTGTTGGGCCTTTAGCAAGTAGCACCTGATCTGCTTCTGTCTGAAATATACCTTTATTGTTGTCCCTTAAAAAGAAAACCAGTTAAATTATTTTGCCTCTCCACAAGGAAAAACGGCAAAAAGCAAAGAAAAAAAAAAACCAAACTAACAAAAACCACAAACCAAAAAGCAAGGCTGTGTCCTGTGTCCAAGTCAGGAATTGTGTTTCCCAACTTCATCAGAATTCATGTGTTTTCAGCCACAAAAAAACAGATTCATCATCCTTTAAGGATAAATATGGCCATCACTATTGCAACTGGGCACATTTTTGCATACTTGAAATTGTTTTGAGGTGTTCAGTCATGTAAGATGCTGCACTCAGTAACAATTTAAAGAAACATTAGCTCCCAAATTACACTGTTGAAAAGCATCTCCTTAGACACCCTGGCATAGTACAAACTGTTATTCAAACTTGCAGCCTAACTAGAGGGTGAGCCTTTTGCCAGCAGCCTGGCATTATAAACATCTGGGAGTGATGAGCAGTCCCACATTCCCACAGGCCTTGGCACATTTTTGTGTGTCACGGCAGAGGCACCATCTCATCTGACCTTTAGTGAGTTTCCAGCCCTTCAGCCTCACCCAGTCACCCCACACTGAGCCCACAGACCAGCCAGACCTTCCAAAAGCAGGATTTAGACCAGCTCACACTGGGAATGTGATGCATCATGTGATTTATGAATATCCCCTCCTCTGATTCAGCTTTTTAAAAAATGGTGCATCATTCTTTGCTTTGGGTCAGAATGGACTGAGGCAGAGGAAGTCCTAAAAATACAAATTGCTCAGAGGGACTGGGATCTATAAGCACAACAGTGAAAAAGTTAAAAAACATTCTGAAAATGAAGTGAAATTGAAACAAACAAAAAAGATAGAATAGAACCATGGGATTAATATGCCCAGTGGATTTACTTTCTTCTTCCATGGATGGCTTTTGCATATATGTAGCTTTTCTCAAAGCACTAATTCTGACAGATTACTTTCTAGTTCTTCAGTTATGGAATTAGTGTTTCTTTGGAGGAACTCAGGGCACAGGGGTCACAAGAACCCTTCAAAATGTACACACTGTGTACAGTGGGAGGCCTGCAAGAGCCACAGCAGCACAGCCAGCTGAAGGATGCTATGAGCAAGTCCTTCTCCAAACACCACCAATAATTTTCTCAGCCTGTCAATAAAAAAAAATCATTTTTTGCTGACGTCAGAAGTAAATTAATGAACTTGCCACTCAATTAGAGGGTCAGTCAACTGCTACATGTGACTCCCTCTTCATCTTTTAGGTTTTATTTAGACAATGATGATGAATTCTTGACTTTCAACCAGACCTTCATTAAAAGAAAAACTCAATAAACATAAGCATTTGAAATAGAACAGCAACAACCAGACTATTGCACTGTTTTAGTCAGTACAATTCCAGCTATTCCATCAGGATAATCTAGCTGACATTTGGCCTTGTCATTTTTTCACCCTGGGACAGGATGAGTGTCTTGTAAAACAGCATGTTTCAGCTATCTTTGCTTCAGTCAAGCATTCAACAGAGCTCTCTTTGGAGAAAAATAAAAGGTTAAAAAAAAGTAATTTTCTGCTACTAAAATGGTAGTTAGAAGCCCTAAAGCTTTTAGCAGATAGAATCCCCATGGGAAGGATGCTGTGTTGCTATCCTTGCTTCAGTCAAGCATTCAACAGAACTCTCTTTGGAGGAAAAAAAAGGTTTAAAAAAAGTAATTTTCTGCTACTAAAATGGTAGTTAGAAGCCCTAAAGCTTTTAGCAGATAGAATCCCCATGGGAAGGATGCTGTGTCAATCCAACCCAGTGGCTGAGCCAAGCACAGGCCAGCCCTGCTGGAGCACACACAGGAAATACTGGATATTGGTACTGCACAGAGGATATTTGTCAGTAGGACCATCCAAGGCTGCAGGCTGTTCCTCAGGACGGGACAACAGCCACGTGGCCCTGCACTGTCAGCAAAACCCACACGGATGGGGACATCTCCCACCTGTGGAAGGAGTATTTTAGAAGTCATTTGGGTGTTTGAGAATGCCTGGCTCAGCAGAGGGGTGAGCAGTAAATGGAGCAGAGCAGCAGCAGCAGATACAGGTGCTGGGATAGGGGCACCCTGGAGGCATTGGCAGGGCAGGGATCACTGCTCTTTATTCCCATAAAGGATGGGAATGCACGATCTCATAAATATTTTAACTGGTGCTCATCTGTCTCCCAGCACACACATGGAGTGAGCCTGGGCAGACTCTGGTTGCTATTCCCAGGCTGGGAGCATCCCCTTTTCCAGCACAAATGCTCATTGCTAAGGAACTTTTCCCACAGAAATGAGCAGCAGAAACCAGGAGGGCAGCACCCAAAGTGACCCTGTCTGGCCTCCCCTTCTGCCATTCACAGCCACCACCTGGACAGGGAAACCCCCTGGGGCTGTCAGACCCCCAAAATGAGCAGCTCAGGGAGGCAGCTGGGATTGATGGCACCCTCCTGAAATGAACCCAGGAGAGGACAGGGGCAGGAAGGTCCTGCTGAGCTGCAGGAACATCTCAGCACTGAGACCCCTAAGACATGGAATGCTTTTCTGGGCTTTGGGAGCTGTTTGAAAGCAGAACAGGATGAAAGATGCAACTCACAGGGTTTCAGAGCAGCTCCCAAAAACATGGTGCAGGACAGAAAACACAGGGGTCCCACCCTGTGCCCACACACACAGAGACCTCTCCTGCCCTGCCCTGTGACATGCATCCCAAATTCCCATTTGGAAGCAACTACACCTTTGTAACATGGAAAAAGGGGCTACCAACAAGCAGCCTTTCCACCTGGGAAAACACCCCACTTGGCCAGCTCAGAGGCAATATTCAAGCCCTGCAATTTGATACAAGAGCACTCAGGAAAAAGCCCTGCCAAGAGGATAAATCAGTGGCAAAGCAAACTAGAAGTCACTAGAGTTACAGATCTGGGCAGGTCAAGGGGGAGACTGTGCTGACTCTTCAAAAAGCACCTAGGCATGGCATGAATTGCTGTAAACCCACAAAGGGTCTGGCAGCAAATGGGCAGAGTACAGGAAACTTGGGGCTTCACTGGGGGCTGAGAAATAGCCAAGGGACAGCTGAGAGCAAAACTCACTGCAGGTTACTGCAGCAGGAGCAGCCAGGCAGGGGAGCTGTTTTACACACACAAACTTCCAGAGCCATCTTTATATATTTTTATTGCACACATCTATCCTTACATATCTCATGGGATGAGGCCAACTTCCCTTCCCAGGACAAACTATTTCTATTTAATTCTGCCAAATCCATCTGTTCCCAAGACAACTTTTGTTGCTGCCTAACACAGATATTTTGGAAGAGTAAATCTTCCCCTCAAACTCCCAACCCCTTCCCCAAGTTGCTGGATTGTTCAGAATGTTCTCTGTGTGCTTCAGCTACTAAAACAGATATTTTCCTCCCAGCAAAGCTTGTGAGAAGCCCAGGGGCACAGGTGAGCTGCACCAAACCACCTTTGCAGAGCCCCCAAAACGCCTGCACCTCCTCTCCCCCAGCATTTAATAAAGCCCACACCTGGCACAGGAGCCTGTCCAGCATCCATATTTTAATTTCAGGCTCCTCTTTGGTTCCAAGTGGCATCTAGACTGAGCACACCCAAGGTGAGCTAATTAGTGGGTGGCAGGACATCAGCAAAGCACCAACCAGCCCGGGCTCCTTTCCCTCTGGGTGCCTGGTTGGTGCAGGACGCTGATCCCAGCAGGCTGAGAGCACATGTCTGCATCACACAGCCTGGAAGACATTTGCACTGACTCGTAATTTGGGGGGAAATACTATAATTCATCTGCAGACATGCTTTGCCATTGGAGTGGCATAAATATATGTGTGTGTATGAACAGAGCTCTATTTTTAGAGCTGCATGGCCAGGGTGCCGGCTCCATGGGTACTCCATTGACAAACAGGATGCACTCTTCTCTGAGCTGGGAGGTTTTCAGTCCTCCCCCTTATTGTAAACATCATCTGCCTTCAAAACCCTTAATGTGTTGCAGATGTGACAAACAATAAAAGACCTATCATGAAAAAAAGCCTGCCATCTCCGTGTTTCCCACTGGGGCAACATAATAATGAATTTATTAGCATATAGGGCTCACCAACATATGTTTATAGTCACTCACAAACTTTTGACTTGACAGTTTACAAGTATGTTTAAATCATTAAAGTTTAGGTTGACTGTCCAGTTACTACAGGCTCATTATAAATAGGAAACAAAGGTTACATTTTATACAACAGGCGATAAATCAAAACTAGTCTGTATTTTAGACTGACTTTTTTCCCCCCGCCTCTTTTGCTCTTTTTTATCTCCTTATTTTCAAGACCTTCTGAGGGGACATCTTGGTGAGGCCAGTGCTCAGCAGATGTTTGCAGTTAGCTGGCAGGACCAGTGGCACCCACACCAGGGAGCAGGAGAAAATCCCACTGGCTCAGAGAGAAGCAAAGGCCTCAGAGGTGGCAAAATCTGGCAATGTTTTCACTCAACCAACAGCCAAAATCACTGCCAGCCCAAGACACTCACCTCTCCTCATCCTCAAGGCATCACCAAGTCCATCTGCAAGGCTTGGGAAACCCTTTGGAAGGGAGTTCTCCCCTGCCAATTTGCTCAAGCTGAACAAAGCACCTGAGAAAAGGAGGGAAAAGCCCCAAACTGTGTCCCCTGCCTGCAGGGTCAGCAGCAGAACTCAAAGATGCTCAGATGGGGGTTTGGGTTTGACCACTGCCCTGCAACACAGCCTGCCATCCTGCCTTAACATTGCAGAGCATGCAGCAGGGGATGAAAGCAGGGTAACACAACCCCAGCCACTCCCAGTCCCTTCTGCCTCTATTACAGGGTAACCACCTTGGGAAGGAGGGAGATAAACCCACATTAAACGTAAAAGTTCATTTTGTAAACTATTTCCAGATTTCAAAGCCTGGCATCATTTCACTTCGGCATGCTACCCTAAAATTTAGAATTTGTGGAAGTTGTGGGGGAATGTGGAATGGTTTCTGGTCCCTTTTATTTCTTGCTAGATACATGTGATATGATGGAAAAAATTAATTGAAAAATACACTTTCAAAGTAAAAAGAAATATCATTCTCAAAAATGTTGAAAATTAGTATTTCCACACCATCAGCAACTTTTCCTGGGCTGGTTTCCAACATAAAACTTGAACAGAGTCACAGCTTATATCCAATACCAGCCAAACAGGATTCTGTCACTGTCACATCAGCTTCACCTCTCTGCTCCAAAGCAAAACAGAAAAAGAGCATATGGCATGGGCAAGCAAGGAAGAAAGTCCCCCTGACAGCACAGCTCATGCTCTCTGAGCTCAATCAGTGCCTTAAAGCCCTCTGGAACAAACTTCACACTCTGAGGAACCTGAAAGATTTTACCTGCCAGGAACCCCATGCCCCAGAGACACAACTGCTTTAAAGTTAATATTTCCCCATCCCATAGCAAAGGCAGCAGCAAACAGGACAAGTCCTCCTGTCCTGCTGCATGCTCCTGTAGCACAGCGACAAGAGGGGCAAGTTACCAGGGAGATGAATACAGTGATTAAACTAGCCCAGAGAGGCAGACTAAGGCAGAAAGGATCATATATCCGACTCCAGAGATCACTGATGATAGTGTGGGGAAGGCTTTAAGAGGAAATTAGAAACACATTAAAAATAACATCAAGGTGTGACACAAAGATCGTGGAAAATGAAACACGTATCTCTGCTCTCAGCACAGGACACTGTGAATCACCTGCATTTCTTTAACATAAACTTTGTTATTTAGTTCTTGGATGAAATTAAGTGTGTTTTATCCCTCTCAAAATTCTATGTTTCTCTTTCAGACTTAGAGTGGAGGACTTGAGAAGTCTTTTCTTTCCCTTACTTAATATCTGAATATATGTATTTTATGCATTTTACATAATGTGTCAATAATCTTTGATATGAGACTGGCATTTAATATTTCAACTCTCACTTCATTAAGGATATTTTAATTATCCCAGACCAATGGGAGGGAATTTATAAACATCTGTGCTTCGTTTAGGAGCCCAAATTTGCCTTTTAAACTTCAAAGCTGCAAAGCTGATTTTATCCAGGTTCAGTTGTCTGGTCTCTCAAAGAGCACCGTGTAGCACTGGAACCAGCATCAACTGGGCCAAGCCTCCAGCCCACAGAGCAACATCCAGCACTGCTCATCCCTGCTGGATGGACACAGCCTCCAGCAGCCTGGGCTTGCAAACCAGGTGATGCTGCTGAGCTCCACAGAGTGGTCAGTGGGCCTAGGAGAAGGCCCACACCAGCAGCATTTGGGACTGCCCAAGTCACAGCTGGTCCTTTGCTTTCTCCTCCCAATGGGTGACCAGGGGCTGCCTCATTACTAACACCACGAGTGCCTCAGGGCTGTTTTCAGAGGAACCAAGGACATGACTCACAGGTCACTGGGGAGCAAAGCAATTTTTAGGCTTCCAAGTACCTAAATCACTTCTGCAAAATGAGTCTGAGGTATCTGCAAAAAATCTTTGGGGGTTTCTAAACCCTACATCAGAAATAGCCATCATTTGCTGCAGTCAAACAAGCCTTCCTGACTTTCTGGTGCCCACCAGGAAGATGAGAAGCTCATCTTGAATCTCAGAATTGCAGGCAGCAGTGGCAAGGAGAGAAGAGGGTGACCCTGGGACCTACGTCAGATTTTCAACTTGCCTCAAATCCTCTCCAGTGGGCTGCCCTCAGTACACCCCTACAGAACCAGCCTGGAAAAGCAGAGGCATTTCTTCTCCAGCTGCTGCCTCGAGCGGCACCGCGGCCAGCACAATTCTGGGTGTCTGCAGCTCTGGGCTGTGGCACTGGGGGTGCCTGAGCAGAGCCCAGGCAGCAGCTCCCCACACCACCACCAAAACCTGGACCCCACAGCGGGGCAGCTGTGGCAGGGCCCCGTGCCCATCACCTGCTAAGAAGCGGAGCTGGTTCCTCACTCGCAGCTCGCCGTCCCCAGAGCCTCTGCCGCACTCATCTTCATCGTCGCAGTCTCCGCTCTCCTCCTCCTCCTCTGCGGCTTTTCCCGGAGCTTTTCGGCGGGACAAAGTCATCCCTCTGAGCAGCTGAAAGACAAGAGGGGCACTGTCACTCACTGCCTCCCTCCACCCTCCTGCTGCTCCATCCTCACTCGCTGGGGGAGCAGGTGACAGGGGGACAAGAGTCAGCGGAGCCAGGACAGTGGGACAAGACCCCAGCACTCCTTGTGCCAAAGCACTGAGGAGCTCGGGCTCATTCATGGACAAAGCTGCACAAAAAAACTTCAGTGCAACAAACAAAAGGAGGAGGCAAAACCACATTGAGTAATTCTGGGCTCCTGCCCAGCCAGAATCACATGAGCCCTGCAAGACCCCAGTGTCACCAAAGTTCTGGGGTCAGCTACAAAACACATGTCCAAAGGTAGGCCAGACAGGGGAAAAAACAGCACAAAGAAGAGCCTCTGTTCAGGGAATCTCACTGCTTTCAGGGACTCTCCCATTTTAGATGTAACACATGAAAGGAAATGGCAGATCTCTCAGGTCGGTATGGACCCCACAAACATAACCTAAAAAATCTCATTTCTCACTCTTGAAGCACAGAGGATGCTAGTGAAAACTTCTGGCGTAGCCAAGTGACACGATGAAAGCATCTTTTAAAGGATGTTTTAAAGCTGGGTCCTAAATAACAGTGAGAGTTTGCAGACCCCTGAGACAGAACTTGAATGCCTCCCCTGAGCACGGGGTCAGGATCACTTTCCAAACATGGGTGGGAGCTCCCCACACTCCCATCACAGCACACAGAGGGATTAGACACATTATAAACTATCAGCTTCCTCTCTTCGCTGACTTTCCTGATTTTGCTGTTGCTGAAAGCAGCCAGCTACTCCATCATAAACCCAGATCCCCTTTGAAAAAGTGTGAGTCAGCTAGTTAATATATGCTGAAAATTTCTATCACTGCCACTCTGCTGTTAAAAGCTTCTTGAATTTAATCTCAGCGCTAAGAAAAAAAAAAAAGGATAAAGTAACAGAGAAGATATTACAAAATGGGAGCTTTCCACATGCTTCAGGGGTTTGGTTAGGTCCATCTCTTGCAGCAATATGCATGCCTTGCAAGGCATTTTTTAATATCTGGAATCTAGGTTATATTTTTAAACTATTATGCTAGCCTTAGAAAACAGTTTCTAAAATATTTATCTCCTGAAGTTTATACAGCCTTGGAGGAATGCCTTTGGCATCTGGCTCGCCCTGTCCACAGCAATGTCCACATACCTCAGTGTTTATATTAGAGGAGCATAACGTAATGAAAAACAAATGGCTCCATGTGAGACCCCTTTGGGATCCCCAGCTGCAGCAGAGCTCTCCCTGGCATGTGCCAAAGTCTGCCTGGTGTGAGAACCATGCTGGCCAAGTCCCACATCCATGGCAGGCAGCAAAATGCAGCTTATCTCCTCAAAACTCAGGGGATATGCTTTCATGGCCTCCAACAGGCTTTGGCTCAGGCTGGTTAAGTTCACTTTTCAGGAATTTTACTTTGTTTAGACATTTACAAGCTTCTCCCAGAATATGGTGCAACCACCAAAAAATAACAAACAAAAAGGCAAGTGCAGTGCTGGGGGTAGCACAGGGAAGATCCCACCCAGGCACCAAATGTGCCAGCCAGCCAAGCCTTTACACCATCACTTGTACTTTGCTCCTCCAAACAAAGCCCTCAGCTAACAGCAGTCCTCAGCTGGGGTGGAATGAGGGTCTGCCATGCACAGCAGCTGATTAGCACCCACACCAGTTCAAACCCAGTGCACCACTGCCAAAACCACAGCCCATCCTGCTGGAAGGGGTCACGACTGTTCAGCAGCAGGATCCTCATTGCCCTGTGGGATCATCACTGCCCTCTGGGATCCTCACTCCCTCTGTGGGATCCTCATTTCCCCTGTGGGATCCTCACTGCCCTATGGGATCCTCATTCCCCTGTGGGATCCTCACTGCCCTGTGGCATCTTCACTCTCTTGCATCCCAGGAACAGAACAAGCCAGACAGGACCCCACTGCGCAGCCCAGGCAGCACAACTTTCATGACTTACCCAAAAGAGCAGAGGAACTTTCTGGCAGGGAGAATTAAGCTTTGGGATATTTTCAGATTTAATAAGCTCAGTGGGGGGGCAAGGGGAAAAATCAGGATTTTTCAATTGTGTGTTTTCAAACATGAAAATAACTGAGCATTTCTTGTAGTACTACTTCTTTCCTTGGCATGCCATAAATTAGCAGCTTAATTTCTATGCCTTTGTAGCCACAATAAAACAGGAACTTTCTGAGAAACATCACGTGGGCCCCAACTTGGGATCAAGTGAACGTGACATCCCTTTGCCACACTGCTCCTTCCTTTGCCAGGAGAAAAGCTCCATCCTCAGGCACGCCCTCCCCAGCTGCTGATAACTATAGAGAGGATCAATTAAATTTTGCTGCTGCCTGTGGGGGAAATAGAGCCCATGACACAAAACCTACTGGAAGAGTTAGCAGGAGACCAGGCATGGGGTGGAAATCCCACTCCACTCCAATGGTACATCCAGACCCAGGAATGCTGTTGGATGTCTCATCTTCATCCAGAGCAGCAGCCCTAGTCCCACTCATCAACCACTCCACAACCTCCCTGATGGTTTGCATGCTTTATGAAATTATATTTGGTGTACTGAACATAGATTCCCCATCCTTAAATAGCAAGCAGAGCTGACTGTACCCTAACATTACAGTTTATTCATGTCCTGTGGTTTAAAGCCCATGGTAAGAGGCAGGAAAATACACAGCCTGGTGATCACCAAAGTAGTATGTAACAGTGAGATAGGTTTAACTCAATCACCACTCACCCAGCTGTAAGAGTTTACTGTCATATCTGCTCTTCTCTGTTAAACCATAATGGCAAAAATACACTGATGTAAAGGGGAGCACTCTTTGTGGGAGGCCAGGCACACACATCCACACACCTCCGAGGGGGCTGCAGGGCTTTCCTCCCCCATCCACACAACCACCACGGCCACAAACTCCCTCTGCTCCTCACTACAAGTTCTAATGGATCAGGTGCCCACCAGTTTTATTTCCAAGTTCATCCCTTTCAAAGCAGCCCCTCTGGATGGGTAGGGTGGGCAGTGCCAGGGCGAGGGCAGGAGGGACTCCAAGGGACACCGGGCAGTCACATCTGCTTTTCATGTACGTCTTTGCTGTTTGGCTTGTCTTGTGGTCTCCCTACAGCTTCCAGCACAAGGCAGATGGGAACGGTGTGCCGAGCCTTCCTGCTAAGACAGCTCCCCAGGGCATCCCAGCGTGATTTACACAATTGCTCATAACTGCACAGTGACCAGACAAAAACAGATGCAGCGGCGCGGGGTAATGACTCAGCTTGTCTTGGACAGGCCACTGTATGCTGAAATCTTTTTAACTCCTCATTCTTTACAACCACTTTACTCAGAGCTCCCCATCCCACCAGCCCACTGAGCCCACCTGGTCCTATTTTTCCAATTTTAACATAAACAGTCGGAGCTGCAACATACTTTTTTATCATTAATCTCCCATCTCTGGAAAGAGCTCAGCATCATGTTTCTTGGACTGCAGTTTAATAGCTGTTTTCTCCTTTTGGAAATAAGCCCGCAGTATTGCAAATATCAATTTGAGCAATACCCAAAATTGTGCCCACAAATTCAGATTAAATACTGTCAGCAAGCTACAAGCACTGTGCTCCTTTAGGGCAGAAATCATCCCTTTCAACACACTTCAAAAATATGTAAAGTAAAGAGAACAGCCAAAGAGATTATTAAGGGGAATAGAAGACTTTTAGAAAAACATTTAATTCCTTCATGAGTTTAGGGGAGACGTCTGATTGATATTTGTAATCTTTTGGTGGACAGAGCTGTCATTTAATTTAGCTTGCATGACTGAAAGAATTTAACAAAAAGTGTTCCAGAGTTTCGCTGAAATTCTTTGCATGTTTTTAGTAAGCCTCTGGAATATGATCAAACCTAAAAAGCTGGAGAGGATGGAGACTAAACTTACAGCTAAAATAATATTCAGAATTGTAATATATGCTTAATAATCAAGTATTCACATCCAGCAGAAAAAGTGCCTCAGTGCAGAAATTACTCTGGAGCCCAAGCCATGTGTCTGTGTGCTGCTTGGCATCAGGAGGGGAACCCTGGGAACTCATCCTAGCAGAGAAAACCAGCTCCTGGCTCTGCTAGAAACCCCCCAAAACTCAGTGAATTTCAGCAGCTCACAACTGCTTGCAAAGCTCAGGATGCCTTCCTTCAGGAGCCTCGTAAGGAGGAGTTTTGGAGGAGCAAAGGTGTTATTTTCCCTTTCGTCACTCCAGCCACACACTTTCAAGTACCTGACACAGGTACCAAGGTACTTCCCACAACTCTTGAGATTCCCAACTGATCAGCTTTTTCTATTTTAAATTCCAGCCTGCTAAAAACATTGGGTTTTGGGGGTGAAAAACTAGATCTTATGTGACCAATCCTGACCTTGAAATCTGCAATACCAAGTAATTTATGTGTGGCTTTTGAATCAGGGCAGCATCATGGGAAACGTGCAGATTTTCACACGATACTGTTCCCTGTTAACAGCTCATTACAATGTACAGAAGTATATTCCCATTATGAAATACAGCTGGGGTTGTTTTGCTTACGAAGGTCATTATCTGATCACAGGCAAGAATCAGGGAAAGGAACCCATTTTATAAGGCTGAAGTTGTGGACTTTTTCAAAACTCATGTGTTTTGAATTTGGTGGCCTGATCATGCACAAGCATGCAACAGCAGAATCTATTCTCTCCACTTCCTCTGCTTATTACCCCTGGAAATAGCATGGAAAAAATTTTCTTTTATTAGCAAATACTTTATTATTTAACCAACCCTCATGAGATTGCTGGTGCCCTCCACAGCACGTTTCTATTTCCCAGCTCCCTTATGTTTATCCACTCTGTGGAGAGGCGCCTTGGTGGCACAGGAGTGTGCACCAGCACAAACTCAGTCAACATCAACAGCATCATTCTTCTCATTGCTTCTTTCCAAGCTCCAGAGAGCCTTCCCCCTCCTGGGCAGCAGCAAAATGCAACACATATTACAGAAAAACTCAGTGTTTCCTGGCGCCAAGCACGAAACTCTGTTTGAAAATAAGGATATTTAAAACTTTAAAAATATCTGTAAATACCAGGATCTATATTTCTCTCTAGCAAGAGTGAAATAGGTTGAGGTTGAGCACACCAGCAGGCACCACTGCTCTTCTGATCACAGTGTTGGCCCACGGACAGAAGAACCCATTTTGGGAGGAGAACATCTGAATTGTGGTTTCCTTATGACCCTTCCAGTTGGCTGCACCTTGGCAGCACAGACATGGCAGAGAAGAAACCTGTTCCTCATTCAGCTCCTACTTTAAGCTCAGCAGAACAAAGAATGACCACTAATCAAAAGTTAATAACGTGAAAGCAGAGTTTGGAGATGGAAAAGTAATTTTCAGTGCTTGGAAAAATGATGAGTTGGACATGGCCATTTTCTCAGCTGCTCTAAAGTCCAATCCTGCATTTCCCTGTGCTGCCTCCTTTGAGGCATCACAGAGTTTGTGCTACTGGCGCTGAACTCAGCAGAACAAGCCCCAGACAGCACCTCCTGCCTGCTCTGAGCAGCATGAGCAAGGGATGGCCCTGGAATTCCCTCCCCACACACTGAGCCTGAGTCACTCCTGCTTTGTGGCTCCACACCAGTCCATGGTGGTGGCTGACTAAAGTTGTGAACCGTAGCTCTGAGTTTATATTGTGGCTCCTTAGCCATAAAAATGTTTTAGTCTTTAATTCTAGCACTCAAAATACCTGGAACAGGAAAAATCCCTACCATGCATCATTCAGGGTTTGCCAGCACAGCAGGACCCACTTTACTGTCTTCACAGGCTCCAGAGGAGATGCTCTTGGCTGCCAGTAAATCAGTTTTCCTGGTCACTCTCCTGATAGCACAAAGAAGCTGGTGACAGAAGTGAATTATTGACCAAAGGGTGGCCCTACTTTATGGATCATCAGCTTAATTCCAGATTAGCTATCCAAACTGACAACATCCCTATGGGTAACGGAAGACAGATAAAGACTCCTAAGTGCTGGCAGTAATTAACACGAGTCTGCACTGGACAGTAAATCTCTTTTGGAAGCTTCCAAGGCATTATGGATTGCTCTGGTTTGGTGAGGGCAGGCTGATGCCCAGGACTGGATGCTGCTGTGGAGGTTAAGCCCTGGCTGGCACCATGGCAGGCACAGGGACCAGCTCCTGTCTGCAGTCCCCCAGGCAGGGGAGGTGTCACTTCCCTGGTCTGAACAAATGCTCATTCATCACCGGGCACATGTGAAAAAGAGATTACTCAGGCTTTACCATCAGCTCATTCACCTTATCCAGTTCCTTCCCCTTCCACCCCAGCTATTTACAGCTTGTTTTTGTGCAGCTGTGGGAAGGAACAGGACAGTGTGGGGGCAGAGCAGGGCAGAGGGGTCCAGCCCAGGCTGATGGGGTCCTGGGCAGTTCCCGACTGCTTCTGCCTCATCCCCTGAGCCCTGCATCGATGCCAGTGCTGGATAAATGCTGCTTTCCTCTTTGGGCTACTACAGCCCCTTCTCCTGTTTTGCCTTTCCAAGCCTTAACTATCGCTGGCCCTTCAGCATCCCTTCCTGCACCACTAGGAATGAGCAATTTCTCCACCTCTCAAGCAGCCACCCCTCAGGGCGTTGGCAGCTGAATGAAGGAGGGGTGTGGGAGCTTACATGGGCCAGGACCCATCACTGCTATTATCCATATTTTCCATATTTTGTTTAGTTTTGTTGGAGCAGAACCCCGCTCTTCTATCCAAACACCACTCAGGAAGGCCCAAAGTGAACGTCACCAGAAGATGAAACATGAGACAACAAGCAAAGCAGGAGCACAAGAAACAAGACAAAATAGGCAGAGGTGGAACCATCAACCACCTCCTTCAGACGTCTGAGCAGGGACGGCCTGGATGGAAGGTGCCCTGGCTGCAAGAGCACCTAGAAGGATGAGCAGGCCTCACACCACCCCAAGCCATTTGCTGTAACAGCCCCATGGTTCTGCAGAGGGGATCAGGGTCTGCACAGGTGACCCAGGCAGGGGCTGCAGCAGCCAGGGGTACCCACAGCCTCCTCCTGCCCAGCCCAGCCTGTTGGAGCAGCTGGGACATTTCCTCCACGCTCAGGCCTGGCACACGTGGCGGCTGTCAGTGACATCGGCAGGGCAGCCTGCGAGACAAACATCTCATCCTTGGCACCAGGTAGGAAACAGCAACTGAGAGCTGGGCTGGAAGGGGATTTTTTATTCCTCTTCTCCTTCTGCAACACAAACCCCTGTCCCAGCCGCTCTCCTTTTCCCCCAAAAGCTCCCCGTGGAGAGGCACTCCTCAAATTGTGTATTTTTGTGCACAGGGTTGTGTTGCACAGAGGTTTCTGTCAGAACACCAGCTTGAGTCACCCTGGCTGCATCCTGCCCTCCTGGGGGCTCCTCCTTCCAAGCTTCACTTTTGCATTCACTTCCCTTCAAGGCTTTGGAAGCCCAAAAAGCAACTACAAGCAGTTCTGATAGATGTCCTCAGAGCTTCACAGGGAACTGAACAGCTGCCTTATAAGCCAGTTATCTCCCATCAGACAGGACAACCCCAACGTGGGGTTAATTATCAAGCTGTTGATTTCAGCAGAGACTTAAATCAGGCAGGGGCAGGAGGACTCCATGGCAAACACCCCCAAACCTGTTAGCTAGGCAGGATCAGGCAGCTGGTCTCTAATTAACAGCTGATGGCTGCACTGGCTCCTGGGTGAGGTCTCAGCTCTGTGTTCAGAGCATGGATGCTGCTTGCAAAAACAAAAAAAACCCTTCAGGAACTCAACTTATCCAGTGTCAATACTGGCACCTAGGATGGGTCTACCAACAGGATAAGGAAACAACCATCCAGGCTCCAGCATGGGCACTGCTGAGACACTGGGGTGCAACTCATACTGATGCTGAGTGTGCCCAACAGCAAGGCTCAGGCCTCTGGAGCTGTGGGCAGCAGGAGCCCTGCATGTTGTGGCTCTCCCACACACAGATGCACAGAAACCAACTGAACAGCTGAAGCAACTCAGGGCTTAAATTAAGTTCAAAGCTGGTGACTTTATACCCTCCCTCAGTGAGACACAACACTCACAAAGGAAGCCCTGAAATGCACCTCTATGAGTCTCACCCTCAGCTTTTAGATTATGTGCTGCAGAAAGGTCAGTAAACTCCTTTCCCACTCATAGGCAGGAGGCATTCCAGGGGTCCTGCCAAAAATAAAAGGTAACTTCCTGCCCATCAGGGTATTTGTTGATGGCTCAAACACCCACCTGCTGCCAGCTGCTTCCCACTTCCTCGCTGACCCTGCTGCATCAGCAGCATCTCCTTACACATGTCCCCAGCCAAGCACATTTCCTTCTCTTAAATATCACTCCTAGCAATACAACCAAGAGAGGCCACAGGCAACAACAAATCATGCTGCAACCCAAACTTCTCTTTGCTCACAGTTTGAAGTGCTGCAAGGGCCATCTCTCATCATGGGGTCTGGCAGCACGAGCATGAAACTACAACCCAGTCTCTGCAGCCAGTTACAGGTCAAAACCAAGCTAAGAAGTTAAATGAGCAACAGCATTAAGCAAGAGTGTCCCTGAGCCATGAGGGGTATTAACAGCTGCCCCACTGCAGTCAGGTCCACAGGGTCTCACTGGCTGGGAATGGGGTTTACCAGCCAGGGGAAACATCTGCCACAAGTGTGCCTTGTTCCCCCTGCAGACACAGGGCTGGGGTGAAGTGGCAGAACTGCACTGGGGAAATTCCCAGCTCCAACCTGCCCAGCACACAAAGCAGCTCAGGGTGGAGTGGGAATCTCACAGGCATTTGTGCCATGGCCACAGCTGGGCACCACATTCCCACAGCACAGCCCAGGGCTGGAGAAGGAAAATTCCTGTCAGAACTGACCCTCTGTGCCCACAGCAGGTCTGACAGTGCTGCCTATTCCTCCTGCCCCTGAGAACATCATCACTAAGCAGTCTTACACCAAATCAAAAGCAATATTATTGTTATCAAGGCTTTTTCTCAGAAACAAAAGCAATTGGGTTTTTCTGCAGCCAAGACCAGAGGTTACCTTCTGAACAATTAAGCTCTTTGAATCCCAGTCCCCTCTCAGTCTGGACCACATTTTAAAAACCTTGACGTTAAGTTAAATTTTGGAGAAAAACATGAGAAAACCACCTAACATCCCACCAGCACCAGAGAGCTGTGTCCTTTGTTACTGGACCCATCAGGGAGGACACCCACCTCATACATCCACTGATTAAATTACAGCCTGAGTCACAGCACAGGGTGACACCTGATACAATTAACCAGGCCCAGAATAACTGTAATTAACTGTTAATCTGCTATCAATAGCTCCACTTGCACCGGGGTTTGCTGTTCAAGGATTCCTTCAGGTTTGTTTCCTCCACAACAGGATAAACTTCAGCTCTGGTACAGGATATCTGGTGTTTGTTTTAAGGCACTACTGGGCATCAGCTGCAAGTTCTGCACACAAAAGCCAATTAATCTCCTTTAAAGGTGTGGGTCTGGTTTTTTCCACAGCTGATTTCCACATCATTGTTGGAGATGGTCGCTGCAGGACACACCTGAAGCATCTGTCTCCCTGCTAGAGCTGAAGCCACAAAGCTGAAACCCTTCACACACATAAGACCACTCCAGGATACACCTCTGTTTGAAAACAGGCATCAAACACCAGGTACAAACAACCTCTGGCTGTTTACAAAGACTCAGTGTGGGGGACCTGTGGATACAGCATTCCCTCAACAATCCCAATACACTGGAGGTTTGCCAGAGGGTCCAGGCAGATGTTGCTCCTCCTGAAGAGGGAAAGAAGGGGTTTGGGCTTGGAAAGTCAGCTGACAGTCAGATCCCTTCAGATTTAACTACATTCTCATTACCAAGGGTCACACTTCCCCTGATTTAACTGCCCTGGCAAAATCCTGTCAGTACCACTCCCATACAGAGTGGAAGAGCATTTACCCAGTTAATGGAGCCAAGGTACAGCTAAAAAGGACAATGGAATTAGTACTTAAATACCAGGCCTAGACTCGGTGGAGCTATAGATTATTTTGTGTACTAAAGAAGAATTAACTGATCCATTCTAAAATGCATTTATTATTAAAATAAAAATCTTCTGTGATTTTATTTAATAGCCTTAGTAAGAAATAATTGCAATGTCTGGTTGCTTTTCAACAACATGTGGTTTTAATATTTTAATTGTTACAAACTGTTTAATAATGATGAACAAAAGGCGTGTTCAAGTAATTATTGTATTTATTAACATTTCTTCTGAGGCCTTGATAGATTATATTGCATATATACAGCACTTCAGACACTGTACTGCTAACTTATTAAAGGTAGAAAATGAGTCAAAAGTGACTTGCTTTGGTGCAATTTAAATATTGTATTTTCAAGTGATTAGTGTTGTGCCTTGCATTATTTAACAATCTGGCAGTTTGCACATTTTTCTAATTATTATGCAGCTTCATCTGATCGGGGAATTAACATACAGTGGGAATAATAAACCTCAGAGAGCCTAGCAGGCACAGGGAAACTTTCACCAAATCCATCAAAAGTAATGGATTTTTCTGAAGAGAAGATATATTCCTGCGAAGTGCCCAGCTCCCAAGGCTCTCCCATAATAAACTTTGTATTTCCCTGTGTGCCCTGAGCAGGGTCTGGGTCCCTTTGTCACCCTGAGCTTGGTGGGGTCTCTCCCCATGGTGGGGTCAGACCCTCCTCGCTGGTCCCAGTGCTCCACCACTCTGTATTTTGAGCACAGAGGTTGCAGGGGACTCAGGCACAAGGGCATCACACCGTTCCCAGGCCTATTTTGTTTACATTTGATTCAATCAAGTTGTGGCCTTTTGGCCTCTTTCCAAATTAACTTCTGGGTGACCTCCACCATGCCCTCTCCCAGCAGCCAGGCCGCCGGGAAACAGCCCATTAATCCTCCAAACAAATATGGGACATATTGGTTGATCAAACCAGCTTCAAACACGGCCCTGGAAATGCCAGGAGGTGCTTTTTTTTGTGAACTTCAGGTCTATTTTGTCTTCGGTCATTCACACCTCTGGGCCTCCAGGCTTTTTTTTTCCCCTTCCAAGTACAGCTGTGTGTTTTACTGCCTCGTAAAACTTCTAAATTTTGTTCTCATCCTCCTGCAAACCCCTCCAGGAGCAAAGTGAGGCTCTTCCACATGGGGCTCACTCAGGACTGGGTCTTTACACCGAGCACATGAAGAAAGGCAGCAAGACCCTGCTTGGGGGAACAGCTGTAATACTCCACGAAACTGTGTCTTCCCCTTATTTGCAAGGAAATAAATCAAAGGGAGTTTCTCAGGGTCTGTGAAAGCATATTGCCTGGATTCCCATCCCCAAAGGGTTTATTTTTTCAAGAGCTTATATGGTAGTTAGATTTCTGGCTAGAAAACATGCAATATGATAAAAACACAGTCCCTATATGGGGCAATAAATTACAGATTGTTTGATGTGGAAACCAAAGAACTGTCAAACTCCAGTATATCTGAAATATTCTAAATGAGCCCTTAACTCGAGTGTCTGGAAATGTACAATATGTTTCCAGGCCATTCAATTCTGTAAAGACACATCTTCCCCAGCTAAGTTTCCTTTTATGGACTTTACTATTAATTTTTGTGGTGTTTTCCCCCTCCTTTTCTTAAAAAATTGTGCTCTTCCTCCTTGAGACAGTACTATGATAAACATCAGGATTTACCTAAGCACAAAAAAGAGATTGCAACTGGGCACAAGCTTGAAGAGGTAATGGCATTAAGGATGAAGTAAAGCATCTGCTGCAATGGTGTCAGAGCCCCACAGGCACTGCAAAGGACACAAAAGTCACTTCAGGACAGACAGGGACAGGAGGGAGGACCAGGAGTGTCACATCAGCCAGTCTGGTACCACAGATGCCTGCTGCATCCCTACACCAGCATCACTCAGCTCCTCTCTCAGTGGAGGAGGGTGACCAACACGAGGTCACCAGGGTGGCAGGGCCGCCAGGACGTGGCACATGTGACACCACAGCTCCCACCTCCAAGCATGGCTGTTAGAACCTGCAGCTCAGCCCCATCTCTCAGCCACTCAAACGTCCCCTTTCTGCCTGGGGATGTTACCAAGCCACAGAAAACCTGAGCCAGACCCCGTGCTGACACTGAATAACCTTTCAGTTTCTACATAGCTTCACTCAAGGGATGAGTGAAACCCTTCTAGCTAGAAGCAGACCCCATCCACTCTGGGAAATAAAAGTTAGGAACCAATTCCAACTCATTTTCCTGAAGGTGACCCTTAGCCTCCCAGCTGAGATAACAATGCTAATATTTATGGATGGGCTGTTCATGCCTCTGGGCACACAACAAAAATAACTCAAATCAAAACTCGGTAGACATCTAACAGAACTGGGGGGAAAAAAATCCCAATATGGCAATAATAAAGCACCTCACCCACCAATGCACAAAAAATAGCATCAGCCAGAATCACACATTTGGGTGAAACAAAACTGGTCTGATGTGATGAATAGGCAGCACTGAGGGGGACTCATCCAGAAAGGGCTGCCTTGAGACAGCACACAGCTCAGGCACTGTGTTTAATTCACTTATTTATTTATAAATGAATAAATACTCAAAGGTGCTCAAAGCAAAAAGATACAGTCTGGGGCACTTTCCCTTCCCCTTTTCTCTGGGTTAGGTTTTCTCTACTTCTTTCAATCCCCATGGGTTTAATTCTAATGCACAAACCTCATTTTCATTTCAAACTGCAAACGTTTCATGAGAATTTCTCATGAGAATGTGTGTACACTTACCCAAATTAGGTTTGAGAGGACACGAACTAAAGAGCAGGCACAATTTGTACACACAACACTGAAAGAACAGACACTTCCAGCAGCATGAGCATCCTGGAATAAAGGTGAAGTCATCAGCAAATTACAGTTATTTAGCAAAAAATCTCCAAGTAAAAATAAAAGCTGTGGATCACTATGAAAATTGAACCAAACAGCATGGTTCCTGAGTCTGCCCACACCCACAGAATCCAGGCTGTATTTCCAACACACTGGGAGGAAGCCACAACATTGTACAAGATTCATAATTTAAAGGTAGTCACATGGGAATCCAGTTTACAGCTCTGAGCACCACAAAGATGGTCTTTTCTCCAAAAGATCCTGGATGTCTGAAAATCCTTAAAAGCCACTGTTGGCTTGAGCTTGGTGGATAAGCAGATTTTCAAACCTCTGCAGCTCAGGAGTTCCCACTGCTTCCCAAATCTGAAGCCAACACCTGAGAGACAGAACTGTAATTCATCCAGAGCTGCTGTTCCTTACACATTTAATACTCTTTGGCAATCAAGATGCATTCCAGATGTGAAAGAGAGCTCAAAACTTCCTTAAGCCAAGAAAATAAGTGTGATGGTAAGCTCTGACACCCCAAATCCCAAATTTAAGTAACCTCCACAGTTGCTTTCCTGCTATATGAGCTACTGACCATTGACTACAGACCCTCCACAGGAATAGAATCATATCATAGAATTACAGATTGGTTTGGGTGGGAAGGGATCTTACAGATCATGTAGTTCCAATGCCCTGCCATAGGCAGGGACACCTTTCTTAGACCAGTTTCCTACAAGCCCCCTCCAGCCTGGCCATGAACACTTCCAGGAACAGGGCAGCTACAGCCTCTCTGGGCAAGCTTCACAACTAATTTGCACAAATCACTTCCTATTTTCTCCTGATTTTATTCTCAGTTCCTCCTCTTTCTCAAACACAGCTTTACAAGAGGGTTTGACATTTTTCAGGCTCTTACATTTATGCAGTTCAAACCAAAACAGCTTACTTGCCCCCCATAACACATCCCAGCCTGACACTGCAAGCTGGTGGGGGGAAGCACTGTAGAGACTGTGACTGAGCTGACCATACTCACCACAATTCTTCTCTGAGCAGCAGCTGACAGGGACACTCTGCTGCTGCAAACAGCTGAGCTGAGCACAGCAGTGTTTACCCAGGGTCTCCCACTCCACAGACCTCCACTCCTCAGAAGCCCAAGCTGTTCAGCAAAGACCTAACTTGACCCAGTCTGGCAGCCAGCATTTCACAACCACTTTGTGTCAGCAGTTTCAAGTACATAATAACCATGTTTTGTTCACTGCAACTTTCTCACTGTGAATGGCAAAATATCATTATCACCTGCAGGTTGAAGCCTGCCCTCTACCCCATATAATAGGGAGCTGATTATGCTATTCCCCCCCACTTTTCCCCTTCTAATAATTATGGGCTGTTGGCAGATGGCACTGGGAGCATGTGAGAAGGCAGAGCAGGCTGTAGGGCCACTGCCCATGGCAGCTCCTGCTTTGTGGGGTGCTCCTGGGGACCCCGAATCCCTGTCTGCATCCTGCTCCCAGACAGCACCTAATGAGGCATGCCTGCCTCGGAGGGCGCGGGGTTAAACGGGAATGGCTGTGAAAACAGTCCCTGGCAGCCTCGGAGCAGGAAAGCAGAGGTTAGCAGAAAAGTTGCTAAGCCAGCAGCTCCAAAGAGAGCCGCCCTCACAGCCCACCCGGCTGGGAAGCAAAGCTGGGCTTAACCCCAGGGACCCACCGCTGCCCAGAGCTTCGTGCCACGGCGACCGTGGGCAAGGTCCCCTCTGGGAAGAGCTCTCTCAGGAGAGATGGGGCAGCTCAGCTGTGTTAGCAGTGTTAGCACCCAAGGATTTGCCCTGTGAGGTCCCAGAGTGTGTCCTGGCAAAGCAGCAAGCCCAGCCTATGAAAAACACCTCCACGAGTTCCTGTGACATCCACACTCAGTGACACGCAGGGCAGAGCAGAGTCCAGAGCCAGACCCCAGCCCTGCTGGCCCAGGGCAGTGCTGGGGAGGTTCAGACACAAGCTGAACACTCTGCAGAGCTGCCACTTAATCCCCTGGCAGCAGCAGGGCTTGTTCACAGGCCTAACTGGCGTGGCATAATGGGTAGAGACAAGACACTGCCTGTCCCAGGAAGGATGCCAGGTCTGAGGCAGTGGGAAGGAAGCTTCCTCCTCATCCAGCTCTGCCATTTCCCCATTCAACAGTAACTTGCCCCATTACTGACTGGGAGAGAATGCCCAGGGAGCTACAGCAAAGAAAAAAGCAACCCTTCTTGCCAGCCATGAGCAATGCCAAAAGGAGCTCCTCCAACCAGAGGGGAGATCTGGTACGTGCCACATGACCCCCAGCCAGCACGTCCTGCTCAAGGGCACCCCATCAGCTCCATCTTTCCTGGACCTCCACTGCTAAGGGCACAGATGCCCAGCAGAAGCGCTGCAGCCATGCATCCACACACGAGCCAGGCACAGGCTGAGTCCTGAGGCTGCACATGCAGAACCACACCAGCAGGCATCCAGCAGGACTGGCACGTGTGCCCTGTGGGCCTGGTGCTGTGCAGGGCTGGGGTGGCACTGGCTGTGCACACAGGGCTGCCAGGGCTGCTGCAGATGGAGACACCCAGGATGTCTGCTTGAGCCCAGGGAGAGTGAGGGGGAGGCAGATCTGATTTAGAAACCGCCCACTGAGCCACCCCTGCTGGCTCATCTCCAACAAACCTGGTTGATGTGTTTCAGCTTGTCAATAATCTGGCTGATCACTGGCTCTGGACCTTTCACCTTCACCTCATGGTTGCCAGCCTGGGCTTTTGCTCCATTCCTTGTGATCTGGGGACTGTACCTGCAGGAATGAGAACACAGAAGACCAAGATGTGATGGGCTAATAGAGAGGAGATCTTTAAAGTTCAGTACAAACTCAGAAATCCCAAGACAGGCACCAGCCCTTTCCAAAACAGAGAGCACAAGACAGTTAATAATGACAAAGAAAGGACAGAAGATTCCCATAAACATTTTTGCTCTGACTTTGCAAGATGATGTAGTTGTATCACTTGAGGACAATGAAGTCCTTTCCAGTCCATTAGTAACCAAGGAAGATGTTAAACAGTATACAATAGAGATAAATATTTTCACATAACTTGCACCCAAGAGTCCTAAAAAAGCTGGCTCAGAAATTCTGGCTTGCTCATGTTTGTTTAAAATAAATCTTGGCAGACCACAGAGACTCCAGTACAAGAGCAGTAGTGTTGTGCCCACAGCCAAAAAAATGAGTGGGATGACCCAGTTAACTGCAAGCTGATTAGCATAACATCAACCCCCTTGCAAAATAATGACTATCACTGATGTGTGATTTCAGTAATAAAGAATTAAAGCATCAGAATATAATTAATGCTGTCAACATTGCTAATGGAAAATAGGTGTTGTCAAACAATCCTGATTTCAGTCTTTGATGAGATGCAGCCTTAGGGATCAAAGTAACTGCTCAGACAGAACGTACCTTGACTTTGGTACAGTGCTGGGCTCTGCACCACAGGGTATCCTGATTTACACAGGTACCATGAGAGTCAGCAGAGCCCCCACAGACTAGATTGAACTGCCAGGGCAGCTCTGCAGAGGAGGGCAGCCAAGCTGCACTCAGCTTTTTCATCAGCACTTAGGAAAGAAATATGCATTCACTTGCTGCAAGATTTATGGAATGACAAAGTTTACCAGAGTGATTAAAGGGAGGTGAAGAGGGACAGAATTGCTGCACACTTGTCTTCAGAGGAACATGTCCCTACACTCAGGACCTGGGGAACAGCTGATGATGTTGAAGACAAGGACCAAACTCAAACTCAGGTGTGGGCCAGAGCCACCGGCTGCCCCCACTGCCTGCTGGCAGCCACAGCAGAGGCACAGAGCACACCAGCACCTTCTGAGCTCTGGGCTGCTGCCATTCATCACAGCCCCAGTGATGGGCTGTGCTGCTCTGCCAGCCCTAAACAAGTCCTCATCATCTCCCAGAACTGGCAGCCAGAACAGGCACTACCAAACCCAGGCACAGCCTCCGAAAGTGAGATCACCGAGATAACACCAGCAGCAGTCTGCTTTACTGTACATCTGTTTTTCCAGTGCCATGGGTAAACACCATGAATTTTCCTTCCTGCAGTCATCTCCTACACATCACGTTTTTACCCAGCTCCCAGCACCAGTCCTAGTGGCTGGCTCCCTGTCTGTCAGCTCCCTACTAATCTTCCATCCTCACGCTGCCAGGCAAGCCCAGGCAAGCCCAGCCCATTTCACAGGGGTTTTGGGGAGAAAGTGGGACTTCAGCAGGGTTTTAAAGAAGGGGAGTGAGACAGAAGGGATGGTGGGGCCAGCTCAGGGAGGATGCTTTGCTAGGGTGGAAAGCAAGAGGCATGTGGACATTTGGCCACAAGAGCTATCAGGGCACGCTGAGGGGCTTGGGGATACTCAGGAGCTTGGATTAAACTCTGCTTAAACTCTAAACTAGAGGATGACATCTACTCAGACACATGGGTATGCAAAGGCAACCCCAGACCTATACTGGTGCAGTAGCAATCTGAAATACACAGTTTAATTACAGAACTGAGGCAGATTTCCACTCCAAGGCTATGTCAGAGCAGGAGTTCCATATCCAGGAGCTCTCTGCACCTCCAGCTGAATCCTCAACACTAGACATTGCCCACATGCATCTCCATTAATAGCTGGCAACCCTGCAAGATGCTGCACTGAAGAGATGACACAGGGACAAGGACAGGAGGAAGGAGGTGTTTGTGCCTACAGCACAGGAACACACACCTGTATATTCCTTTTCCAGGCACAAGCAGCTTTTCCAGGTACAGGCATCTCAGATTGATCAGCTTGGCTCTCCCAAGCCCCAGCTGCCTGCACAGCCATCCCACCCCTGCACTTCAGCACCAGCATAGCTCCAGCTCTGCACCACAACACCCTGGGGCCTCTGTTGGGACTCAACATTTTGCAAAATGCCTTTTTTTTTTTAATAGCTGCCGTATCCTGGGAAGCACAAAACGTGGCTATACCTGAGAAACAATGGCTCCCAGGCCAGAAAAGCCCTGACAGGTGCAGTTGGGGGGTCGGTGCAGGTTGAGTGATGGGGAGAAGGGGGCCAGGCTGGGGCCAGGCTGCAGCTGCCCACGGCTCCTGGCATGCTCCGAGCACCATCTCGTGGCTGCTGCTGCAGGCACAGACCTGCCCAGCACTGCTGACACCGGGCTCAGCTTTTTACAGAGGGATGGAGCACTGAGCCATTCATCCTGCTGCTTCTTTGTCACACAGCCACTTAATGCCACCGCGCCGACCTGGCAAACACATCTGGAGACTGGACATAAACATCCACAGCACTCGTGAGTTTAAAGATTATGAAGAAATTCCTATCTGTGGTGTCACTGTGAATTTAATTCAAACCACTGGTGGAACTCAGAAGTACATTGCTGAAAGGTCTCCTGTGGTTTCAGATTTAATCAGGAAACTCCCACAGGTTTTAGCAAGAGCAGAACCAAGCCCACTTGGTGCATCCCTAAATTAATACAATCTCTCTCCTATACAGTTTTATACAAACAAACACAATAGCTTGGGTTTGAGTGGGCGAAATCCCTTCTGAAATCCACACAACAGCTGCCAGAGAGGATTTCTGTAGCCTACACAATGTAGTACAGGAGGGAGGAACACAGTACTACAGCAATACTATACTGTAACTCCATGTCCAGAGACTGAAACTGTTCTCAGAAGGTTCTGCTGGGGGTGTGAGGACCTCAGATCACCTTTCTCAGGGGAAAAAGTCTACTAGAGAAGGAAGCAAACCTGAAAGCATTAGCAGAGGGATTTCTCCCTAAAACAGGGATGCTGGAGAAATGCAGTGTCACCTCCTGGTGCTTCCCACCTGGCCAGACACAAGGGTATGTACCTGACCCAAAATGAACCATTTGCACCACTACACCAGTTAATTTGAAGCAGCAAGGCAATGGGCCCAAAGCTGCACATCTTTGAGCATGAACTGCAAAAAAGGAGATGCATGAGGACCTGCTACATCCCACCAGGCAGAGACATGGTCCTGTGTGACTTGGGTGCTTTGGGGGACACTCCTCCAAGCTGAGACCTCCTGGTGTGCTCAGGTACAAGGGGGACACCAGCTCCCCTCAGCTGTGCCACTCTCTGCCCCAGCACCAGCCTGGAGTGGCCACGTTCAGTGGGATGCAGCCAACCAAAGGGTTAAAAGCTTTGAAATGTAGCTTCAGTGAGAAACCTGCATTCCTGAAATGCCAGAGAAGCTGGAAAAGGCAGCTGGCACCCCTCCCTGCAGCCGGGGCCAAGCAGCCTGGCCTTAATATGGCAGAGGGATGCCTTTGCAGACCCCAACAAGCTGGGGGTCCCAGGACAGCACCCTTGCAGGCTCCTCTGCAACCCCCCAAGCTGAAGGGCTGGTGGGCTCACAGGCAAAAAAGCCAAAGCACCACCTTCCTCCCATGTTCTCCAGTCAGTGCAGAAAAAGAGAAATCTCTGAGCCACCTCGAGCTGGTGCCAGCTTGTGCCAATAAAGCAGCCCCTTCTGCAGGACACTTGTGCCACTTCGTGAAACCCATCTCATGCCTCTGCCATGGTGATTGATACCAGCAGGGAACAGCAAACATGCACAGAGGATAAAGGCCCCACCCCAGTCCCTGGGGTCCCTGTGCCGAAGGGGTATCAGTGCTGCAACATGAGCATGGTCTGGCTCACACTTCATAAGCAAAGCCCAAAATACTTTTGTCTTTGACGTGTCTCAATGTCAGTCACAGCATCTCCTTGCCTGGGCTCCCTGGGCTGGGGATGTGGTATTTTCCGAACACAAATGTCACATTGTTAAATGTGCTGATAAGCAGCTCTCATTAAAAATTACTTTAAGGACAACCACCTTATGAAAACACCAATAATCTGAAGGTTTCTGTGGGGAGAGTACAACTGCAGACCCTTCCTGCTTCTCCTCATCCCCCAGACATAAATGCCCAAGCATGCTGTCAAATTGAGGGATTTTCCTCTCCTTTCCTCTCCACCATCCACAAATGTCTCCTGTGAATGTTTGGTCTTTCCAGCCCAAATGCAGCTCATTCCAAGCTTTCATTTCAGAGCAGAGAAGACAAGATGACAAATGTTATTTAAACACATGGCAATGAGTGTAAGATGTGTGTTCATCCTACTCAGCCCTGCTAGGCTTTGAGGTGAGTTACTGCAATGCCTGTGTGATTTAGAGAAAGTAATCCCGAAAGTCAAACATAAAGAATTACACCTTTTAGAAAAAGGAAAGTAAGTATGTCATTCAAATAACAATTAATTTATGCCTGCCTTCCAGTTGCAAATTATTTATTCAAATGTATCTCCAGTTTAAATAGCACAGTATCCCTCACAGGCTCTCCCTCTACTATCTGTGTTCCCTGAATTATACCTGTCAGAGAGAGTGGGTGGGGGACAAACATGACACAGACACAACACAGCACAGAGGTTTCATTGCACAAGGGTCAGTAACTGAGTTTGAGAGAGCAACATTCCCCCAGACCCCCAAAGCTGCTCTGCAATTCAAGATGTGACTTACTACAGATCATGTGGACTGGTGACATCGAGTCCTTACCACACAGGAGGCAAAAGAATTGAAAAAGGGGAGAAAGGGAAGAAAAGTTCTGCCACGCACCCCCCTCCTTACATGAACCCAGCCCTTACTCCAACTGGTTTCTTCATGGGTCAGTAAAGGTGGGTACAGTGGTGAAGCCACAGAACATTTTACTCTCTGACCCTGCTAATTTCTGGTTTAGTGAGACAACCTCAGTGTCACATCAGCAGTGGGGGCCAAAATACTTGAAAAGCTGTTTCCAGCTCATCCTGCCCTGGATGTGCTCACAGACCTCCAAGAAGAGGTGACAGTTTTTTACCCTGACAGTTTCCTCTCTAAAGACAGGTGGTCCAGAGACATCTGGTAGTCCCACCCCATCCCAGACATGGCTGGTGTGGGGTGCAGGTCCACCCCAGCTCTTCCCTCCCACATGGGGTGTGCGTCCCCACCATCCCACGGCCGTATGCAGGCATCTGTGTCATGGGAGTGCAAGAAGCAGGGGAGAGGTGGGGTGTGAGGCTCCCAGGTGCCTTCCTGGCTTTGTTTGCTCGCCTGCAGAGAGTCCTTGCAGTCACTGCGGAGCTCCTGATGCCGCAGTCAATTTACACCACCAGCAGCTCCAAACAAGCTGCTTCAAAAGCAGCCAGGAGGATCCAAGGCTCTCAGTGGGGAGTGTTCTCACCTAACTAAAAAGGAACCATTTTCTGCTGGATTTCCAAATATCAGCACCTGGAAGCCTCTGAGAGCCCCCTCAGATCCTGCTGTGTCAGTTCCCTGCCAAGAGAAGAGCTGCTTCTTCCCAACTCCCCACACAAAGCTCACAGCCAGTGAGTGCTGCAGGTGATGCCTTGGTCATGAACCTGAGGTCTCTGGGAGATGGGACTTCAGAAGGAACAGCAAAAACTGGAATATTCATAACAAAACAATGGGAGGTGATAGCCTGAAATCTCCCTCTATTTTTATTTAAGTTCCAGACAAATAGATTATGGAAAAATTGCTAAACCTGAGACCAGGCAGCAGGATAGAAGAAGATTCATTATCTTCTTTTCTGAAATACTCTGGAAATTATCATGGCCACTCAATAACCCACTGAATTTGCCTACTATCCTTTCATTATAGCTCATACTTGCTACAAAGCTGTGTTTTATGGGCTTGAAAAGTTATACAGCCCCCTCTTTGGGGATTCCATTGGATCAGATATTTTGCAGCACTGCCAGAAATAACCAAACCCTTCATGAACTAAAGGGTTATTGCTGGCATGGAATTTCCTTTGTTCCAATTACAGAATCTCATTTTTCTGTCTTGCTTCCAATTGTGCTTTCATTGTTTATGATTTGTATGATTAAAACAAACCACAGTACGTTGGCAACAGCAGGGAAACATGAGACTTCTAGCTTGAAGAAGAGAATCTGGCAAGGTGCTAAAAATATATTAATTTTGAATTGGTACAAAGAAAACAAGAGTTATGCTGGTGATTTGGATTAATGAACACGTTTGTCTCGAGAAATTTGGAAATGGCAGAATCTAACAGTAAGCCTTAATGTGCTTACAAGTTTTGCAGTGGGCAGATGTTGCTGTCAATCTATTCAGAACAGCTTCAAAAGAATATACTCATGTAAGCAGATTACTAAACTCTGAGAATCTACATTTAATAGGCTTTTAGAATTAAATGCTGCAAAACCCTGACACTATATATAAAGTTTGAATCACCTTTCAGATTCCAGCACTGAGCTCCCATAGAAACTGAGGTGAGTTTGATATCTCAACACCTATTTGACTTAAGCTGAAGGCTTTAAATGAGCTAATTACTCAGTTAGGACTTGGTGATAAGAATCCACCTCTGTTTTTTCCTGCTTGGGATGGAGATAAGGATAAGAGAGGCAGGACAACATTTCACCACCTAACACCACCAGCAGGAGGTCTGGTGAGAGGATGGGCCATGAAGACAGAGCAAAGGAAAGGCATCCCAGAAACCCTCACTTAGGCAGTGTGGGATTTTGCTATGAACCTTTGTGGCGTCCCATAAAAGCACAGTGTGCTTTTACACACTCTGAAAAGTGTGAAAAGCAGGAATGTGTTGCCTTTTATTTTTTTCTTCCCACTTTGGCTTATGTTCTTCAACCATGCAAAAGCACAGCAAAAGACACAAGGCACTGCTCTGCATTACAGAAAAATCCACCTTTCCTGTGTGGTTACCACTGTTTGCAAGCAGTCATTTTGAGGCACCATGTCCCTAAATCCACAATAGGGATGGCAATCAAACAGACCCACAGATCAAACCTTGGGAAGCAGGATGAATTCTTGCCATTAGATGGTCCAACATGGAGAAGCAAATGATCACAAAGGATCACAAAGTAAGATTCAGTTTAAAAAAACACAAGGTATTGGGAGCAGGATAAAATACTCCAGCCTGCTGCTTTGCACTGCAGCCCCAAACTGAGAGGGGCTTAAGAGCAAGGACGAAACAGAGGATGGTCCAAGGCTCAAATTGGGAAGTGAGACCCAGTGGAAAGACACTGAGCACATCCAGTCCATGGGGAGGAGAGAAACTCTCATTGCCTGTGGGTAACAAAGCACTGGGGTAAACAGGGCAGAGTAAATATCAAACCAGAACAACCACAGGAGGAGGACTGCAGGGTGCAGAAGGGACTGTTTGCACCAAACAACAGGACACACATTGCTGGTATTATCAAGTCCTTGACAGCACTGGCAAGGGCTGTGAAGTTGCTATTCCAGGCTTGATTTAACGTGTTATAGGAAAAGGACTTAGAATAACTAATAAATTTTTGTCATGACAGGGAGGTCTGGAAATGGATAAATCAGTAGGGCTCTGTTCTAACTTAATGAACACTCAGCTGCTACATTAGAAATGCAAGAGGTAAATAGCCACAATCCCTACAAAAACACAATCAAATCCTGGACAAGCTCACACTGACCTTACAGACCCAACAATGGTCAAACAGCTTTATTCACTGCCCACACAGCACCAGACATGGAAACACATGGAAGCATAGAATCCACCACTCTGTCCTGGTCTCCATCTGACCAGCAGATTCAGCAGGAGCTTTCTAGTTTATCCAGGAGCCCAGGGATTGCCTATGTCCTGCTGTGCTGTCCCTCCAACAGAGACCAGGGTTGAAGTCCCTCAGGAGGGCCAGAGCTGGTGAACATGAGGCTGCTCCTGTCTGTCTGTAAAGGTTCTGTCCCCTGGTCTCATCCACACACTCTGCCAGGTCGGGTGGCCTGAAGCAGAGCTAGACTGTAACACCACCTGTCCCTGCCCTCCCTTTAATCCTGACCCCAAAGCCCTTGGTCAGCTCCTCATCCATCCCCAGGTGGAACTCCAGCACTCCAGCTGGTCACTGACACAGACACCCCATCCCTGCCTCCCCTGCTTGTCCTTTGTGCCCTTCCATGCAACACTCCAGCCACAGGAACCATCCCACCATGTCTCCTCCATCCTTCTTCCTGGCAGCCACCACATATGTGGAACAAGCACCAGGACAGCAGCCTGAAATTAATACCAAGTATTCAAACCACACCAAATTTCTTGCAAAAAGTGGCAAGATGGAGTCTGATCACCAACAGACACACACCAGTCCAGCAGGAGAACAGAATTTCTCCAGTACATAACACACATTCTCAGAATAGCTCGAGTAAGAGCTGCTACACCATGAACAGATGCTTGGCTCCCTCTTGGGGAAAACACTGAAATAAAGGAACTGGCAGCTTGGGGTACTCGAGCACTGTTACCTTACATGCTCCTGATTTTCAGGAATCCTCCCAGACACTCTGAAAGAGATGCCAAGTGGGGAAGTCAAAGCACATGAAGCAGCCAGTGTAGAGATCATTTTAACTACATTTTTACTACATCTTTCCTTCTATTTGAAACATTCTGCAAGTGGGTCCTGGGAGAAGAGCACCCTTGACCATTATCTTAGCTCAGCTTTATTTAGCTGAAGTCTCCCTGCTCACAACAAAAATCTCTAATATCTGTAAGGGAACTGTTTCTAATATTTCACAGGAGCTGGCAGAGGTGGTGATATCTGTGCAACAGATCAGAGGGGGCAAGGAGAGGAGTGGAAAGGCACAGGCTCTTCAAGCACAGTAGAAGATTTATTCCTTAACTCAGCAGCCAGGGGCTGAAATCTTGGTGCCCCCTTCAAGCACACAGACTGTACCCTCTCCCTGCCTTGCCCCCCTGCATGCCATGGCACCTTGTGACGTGCCACACTGTGCCCACGATGGTCCCCTTGTATTCTCAGGCCATCCATCACCTGATGTCATGCTGGATCTGCAGACAGCTCTGCATTTGCATCTGCAGGAGGATCTGGACTCAACACCCTCCCATTGCCACCACTTCACCCAGCTGTGACATCAGCCAGACCAAGGCCACTGGCTGTGACCCCAGGGAATTGTTGTAAGCCAAGACCTCACCCCAGCTCCCCTCCCCAGAGCTGCAGTGTTTGTAGCCCTGCTTTAGAAGTTTTAATTAACAATCAGTGAGATAATATTGAAATAATCTTTTTCTTTCCAATTTATTGTCTCAGGCATGGAAACCCAAGATTTTCCAGAAATAAGTACCAACAGAGGACACATTTTTCCTTAGGCAACCGAAGTACATTTTACTAAGCATGTGATCTCAGATGTTGAGTCATTTTTTTTCTAAATAGAGTTTGATGCTATTTTGGTCTATTCAGTGTTTCAGGTCAGTATTGCAAGTACAGGCTAATTACCACCTGAAGTTACTGATCAAGAAGTCATAATTAATATCTCAACATTTCACCACTTCCTGATCTTACTTCTATTTCTTCCCTTATGCAAACTACTTAATAGCAAAAGATGCTTTGCAAAGTAGGGTGATTAGAGGAGATTTATGTATAATTATAAAAAATATTTCCAAGTTCTATTTCCACATTATTTAACGTTCCCAAGGGGCATTTTTTGCAAGAAAAATCTTCATTTCTATTAACACTTCCTTCCCCTTTATGGTATGACACCTGCACATGCCTGCCTCTGTTAACCTCAATTTCCACCAAAATTGAGGAGTGAAATGGTGAGTGGGGCTGGGCAAAGTAGCCACAGGATGAGCTGGACCAAGGGCTCTCCCATGGGAGCAGTGTCCAGCTGCTGCTGCTCTCCTGCCCCGGCCCACCCTGACCAAATCCCATCGTGGATGCAGAGTTTTCACTACACAGAGGACTCAGTGGAGGGCAGCACACAACCACTTGTATCTGTGCAGACCTCACACATCCCTCTGAGCTGCAGCTGCACTCTGCTCTGCACAACAACCCTGAGGGAGCAAGTCATGCCCTGCTCAGACTGCTCCTGTGCCTGGTCAACAAAAGAGGAGCAGGATGGAGGAGAAGGAGGGCAAGGGAGATGTGATTCACCTCTCCACGACTTCTTGTCCATTCCAGCAAAGGGTGTCATTCTGAACAGCAGAGCTGTGGTTGCAGATGTACTCTGGCAAGCTGCTGTAAAAACTGCTGTGGGACTTCAGCTTTGCAATCAGTTCCCTGGAAGAAAGGGAAAGAAAAGGGTGCTCAGTTAAAAGAAGAAGAGAAGACAGGGTTGGTGCATTTTAACCAGTGAAGGTAGTCACACAAACACAACATTGAAGCAGCTAGGTGCAAACAAACCACAAAGCATCAGTTTTATTTCCAAACCAAAGCAGCTTTTTCTGGTTTTCCTTGATATTATTCATCCAAAGGCTGAATGCATGTTTCCCAGGTCAAAACTGGTGGTGATGGGGAGGGATGTGGTGGGGCAGCAGAATCTCAGCCCAACTCTGCACCAGGAAAAAGTCAGACACAGTTTCTGCACTCTCACAGCACCTAAGGAAAGGTGCCACTGGCTCAAGATACACATCCATGGGGTACATCTGAGCAGCAAGGGCTCAGGCTTCAGTGTCCACTCTGCTTTGCAGAAGGCAACAGAGGCCCTTCAGGGGCTTCTTCTGGCGGACACTGGCAATGCAGTGTTGCTGCAAGGGCAGGGGGTATTTCTGGTGGTGGACCAGAGCTGACACCCTCAGCACAGACCTGTACACATGGCTAAGGCTGTGCTTCATGCTGCACCATCAAAAGGACACGGTTTCAAGGGATGCACTGGGCTGGCCAAGGGGGTCACAGTCTGCATTCAAAGGGGCAGGTTACATCATCAAAATGGTAGGCAGGAGGAGCTGCAGAAGCAATGCTTGCACCACACAGAGGGGATGTGAATCAGGCTGTCACATCCCAGGCTGACCATGGGATTTCTGATGTTTCCAGAGAAGTCACAGAGGCTCTGGAGTGGGATGTGACATCCCCCCAGCCTAGCTCTGATCCCACAGGAACACTCCACAGCTGTCACCAGGGAACAGTAGCAGATTTAATTAGGTAAATAGCACCAAAAGTAAGATAACATGAATATCAGGAACTGGAGGCAGTAAGACTTGGCCTCACAGCTGTCTTGTTTGGTTTCAGCACATTTCCCCCTTTGGCAAGGGGGTACTGCTCAGCCTCCTTCCTCCGTGGAAGGAATGATGAGGAATTAGCCCCTGGAGCAGGCAGCACTCTCGGGGCATCCCCGGGGTGCTGCACAGGGTTATCCATGCCCTGCCAGGTTTACCCTGCAGGATAAACCCTGCTGCCAGGGTTACCCGTGCCCTGCGCTGTCAGGCAGTTCGGTGTGCAGGGGGTGTCCAGCTCCCTCCATTCTCCTTGCTCTGGGATCCCGCGGGTTCCCTCTCCAGCCAGAGCCCGTGACAGCCAGCTGGGGGCAGGCGACACCAGCAGAAGGAGGCACCAGGAAGGCTGTGCTCTGTGCTGGCTGTCGGTGGGGCTGGCACAGGGTCCCTGGAAGGGTCCCTGCCTCTGACCACCCAGCACATCCTATGCACCCACCCTGTCACCGTCCATGCAAATGAACAGGTCTGCCTGATGAGCCAGAGCCCCTCCCAAGGGTGGGAATTCAGCCTACAGCCCCTGCACAAACCCAAGGGATGCTTCAGGCAGTCGCCTCCTGCATCCTTCTCCTGCTCTAACAGTGGGGCAGGGTCCAGCCAACACCTGTAAAGCCCAAATGAGGTGAGACCTGGATCATCAGTTATGGCAAGCCCCAAACAGAAGCCTCACTGCCCGTGGCACTCAGCTCCTCACATCCCAGGCTCTGCCGTGCTCCTCTTCCACAAAGCCCAGCAGAGCAGGCAGAAGGAATCATTCCTGGGGAGCAGAGCTCCCTGCAGGGCAGGGAGGAACTCCTGATATCTGCAGGTATGAACCCATGTAATTCATCTCAGCAGATTTCATGAGCCTTCAGAGTCTTCAAAGGACATCTCTGTCAGAGCCTGGGCTGTGTAACCTCCGACGTGTTGAGACAAGGGAGGAATGCAAGCCCTGGTGCTGTATCTCATGGGAACAGGATCAAGAATGTGGCCCTGTTAGTCTTCAGAGAGAAATCCACCCAACTTAGTCTATTGCCAGTTTCAAAAATTGCCCAGCTTGCTTGTTTCACTTCCACAGGGATTTTTCTTTTATTCAAGACAGAAGTAAAGGCACTGCATATCCCTGGGTGTGTTTTCAGATCCAGAGGGGAGATGCTGCTCCCTGACACAACAGTGTGAGCCCACTTAATTACAGCTTCTACTTACATGGGGAAGGAAGCACAGTGCCAGCAGTGGAGGCATCTGCTTCCTTTGAAAATATTCAGTAAAAGGCTGTTAACATCTCTGAACTACCTTAAAACACTACACAAAAAGCATGAAACATATTCCCCTTACCTACACACGGTGTACTACATAGCAATTCAATCTGGAGTGACCATTTCTATCTATAACTACACCTGTGAGTATTTCAGACACTACAGCAGTGCCCAAGAAACCCAGACAAGGCATTTGGTGTATTACCCTGGGTGCACTAGGTGAGAAAACCCACGTGGACGCCTCATTGCACTTGAGAGCAGCTCTGATGCTCAGAGCCAGATTTATGGGTAAGGGAAATAAGGAGCTTTTCCATCTGCTTCCACAGGGCCATTCCATATGGTGGCTGCTCCTGCAGCCCATCCAGCAGGCTCCCCCTCACTCAGCCTGAGCATTCTCACCTCCTCCTGCTCGACAAAGTTTCTTCTTGCTCAACGTGAGTCACTTTCAGGACTTTCTTGTCAATGAAAAGGTCTTCTGGATAATTAGCTGATCGGATCTGCCTCTGCTGAGCGTGGCCACACAACCGGCTGATCTGGAAAACACAAACACAGCAGTGTGAGGAGGAAGTGTTGGACTGCAGGGAAACAGCTGAGATGCACATTGGCACCTGCACATGAGCTGCTATCCTCCTGTCATCTCATCTTGCTCATAGCTCAGCAAGCACCTGAAAGCAGAATTCTGTCCTAAGGTTACAACCTGGTATAAAAGGGGATGGAATGCAGGAAGATTCAGGCAAAATGCCATTGAAGAGCCCCTGTGGCTATCACCTGAGCTGCAGGTGTGACAGGCAAATCTTCCTGTGTCAAGTTAAACTTAGTCTGGCAGGAGAGTGCTTGACATGTTCCCTGCTCCTTCCTTCCTGACCACACCATCTCAAGGCTCTGAACTCTAGCCCTCTAGTCAGACTATCAGGAAACACCTCACCTCTGAAGGAAAATCCTCAGACCCTGGTTCTGTATCTTGAGGTAGCTGGGCATCTGCACAGACTGCACTGCAGATGCCCAGGGATGAGCATCATACACATCACTACTAATTAAAAAACCCAGGGCCTAAAATACAGCAAGCACTGGGGCCACAGCCCAGTCGTGTTGTGGGAGGCCCTGATTAACAGGGCTCTGCTAATGGCACAAATTAGCTCATTAGCATAGAGATTATTTGGGAACTGCCTGCAGCAGTGAGGGAAGGAATCCAAAGCGCCTCATTCAAACTCTCTTGCGAGGCCACTGTCCCAAGACTGACCCAGCAGTGGCAACTGCTGCAGTCCCTGCTGTGGGTGGGTTTGCCACCATTTCCTTCTCTGGGACACTACCAGGGCACATCTGTCCCCCTGTGGCACCACTGGCACTGTCAGTCTCCTTTAGATGCACCCTGTGCTGCTCTTGCAGGACTCACCCACGCTGGCTGTGAAAGGAGCTTGGCTGATTGTGGGGACCACAAAGGCACCACAGCTAACAGCACCCTCACTTCCTCTGAGCCTCATCCCACCACCCACATTCAGGCTTGGGACCAACCACACACCCATGAAATGCCTGTTCCTGCAGCACCTCATTTATCTCCACACCACGTCGACTCAAGGCAATCCCAGTGAGCTGCACACCAGAGGTTAAAAGCACACCTGCCACCCAAAGCTACAAGCATCTGATGTGTAAAGAGAAGAGATTAATTCTGTTCTATTACATCCTACATTTGGGTGGGCAAATAAATTAGTAATGTCACATCTTTCATTATCAAGAGCAGCACAGTTTGTTTGCTCAGGCTGCCGTGTAACAAAGAGTAAAACAGAAACCTTCTGGGAGCTGGGCACTGCAGCTTCTGTTCACATCACGGTGGGAAGAGATGCTGCCACCAGTCCTCCTGCACCTGCAGTTTCCTCTGCCAAAGCAGTTCCTCCTGCAGCTGCCAGAGGAGCAGTTTCTGCAGTATCTTACCTGGTTTTTCATCTTCTGTCCTCCCTTGGCTGTGCCGCCTCTCTGCCTTGCCAAAACCAAGTTTTGCAGAAGAATGTATCAGCCCTACTGCCCTTCCTAAATCACCTGGCAGGCTTCAAAAACAGAGGGAGGGAGGGATTCAGAAAATGGATCACATTTTGGGTTATTTCTTTTGGGTAACAAAAAGCCTTTTGGGCTTTCTGTTAAGCACTCATCCCTTTCATATGCTTACGGGTAGTCCCCTGATGCAAGCAGACAGGAATAGGAGGAAATCACAGGACAACAGGAGACCTGGAGAAGGATTTAGGATCTGAGACCCCCTCACTGTGGAATGGGCCTCATGTCCCATGCCCTCTCTATACAGGCTGGTGCCACTGTCCCTGCAAAGGACAGGACAGCAGGACAGTGTCAGGATGCTCATGGGTCTCTGTGGGCTTTTCCTCTGCCCAAGTCAGAGAGAGACCTGCCATGAAACCTCCTCCAGGGAAACACAAGATAAACAAAAGCTCCAGGACAGTGGGTACAGAGGAAGCAGTGCCACAAAGCAGCATCACTGCACCTCTGAATGCTCACATAAAGTGGAGAAGTGGGAAAAGGTCAGACACTTCAAGTTGCCGTTTGTGATGACTCCCTTTGATTCTCTCCAACTCTGTGAAAACTCCCCCAGTCCCTTTCCAAAGCCCAGTTTTCAGCTGGCAAAACCTACCAAACCCTGAGAGAAGAGCAAGTCCAGGATCAAGGCTTTTCCCCAAGGATGCAGAGAGGCACTGAATGGGAGGGGAGGGTCGGAGTGACAGCGTGAACAATGGCAGCACCCCAGAGCTGCTTCAAACAGCAAAGGGACCCAGCAAAGTGGGGATGCTTCATCCCCCACCCAGCACTGGAGGCAGCTCAGCCCCTCTGCTCCCAAGTCCTGCTCAGGAGCTGCAGCTCAGCTGCATCCTCACAGCCCCACACGGCATCTGGGTACCAAGGCTCCAAAATTCATTGAATAAGGCTGGAAAGACCTCTACAATCATGGAGTTCAATGGCTGATCAAGTCAAATCATTGATCACCAAGTCCAGCTATCCCTCCTGTGGGATGAAACCATGAACAGGATTGTGTTAGCTCTGACACGGGACAGCAGATGAAATCTTTGCAGATAGAAGGATGCACTGCTCCAACTTTCCTCCAAGTTTTTACTTATTTATTTATTCAAGCACTAATTAACCTTTTCAGGAAAAAACCCCAACCCTATAGCCCATCTTGTGAAGTCACAGTGAAATAGTTGTCACCCTTTAGTCAAACAAAAACCCGGCTGAGATTTGAACTTTAAAATAAAGTGAGCGAAAGTAGAAGTAACAGATTGCCTGCTCATTTGCAGGGGCGGCATGGTGTATGCTTTTTGGGGGAGGGAAGGATTTCACAAACCATCTGCCAAAGGCTGTTGGGCCACAAGCAGTCCTAGGACAACAGCTCAGAAATCCTGTTTCAATCTTTCCCTCTTTTTGAGTCCACACTGCAGGCTCAGGAACACATGAGCACAGCTTCCCAGTCTCTTCCTAACCACTGCCATTTTAAAGCAGGCTCCAAAAAGAAAAGAAAAATGCCACTATAGGGCAGTCAGAGAAGGGTTAGATACAAGCTCAGACCTTGAGAAGAAACAAGAGTGATGATTCAGCTCTCCAGGTATTGCTTGCTCTGGCAGGAGCAAGGACAGTGTGGTGTGTCTGCAAGAGGGAGAGCAAAAGGAGGGAGCATCTCTAATCCAGTTGCCAAACTTGTATCAAGAAACAGTGTTTAACAAGTGGTTTCCTTCCAACACACAGATATAAATGTGAAATTCAAAGCAAATTGACAGAACAGAACCACTGGCTCTTCTCCTTGGGCTCCCCATGCTACCAGGGGGATCATAAATATACACCAGCCCTTATCTAAAGTACACTCAGTGCAAGAGCTGTACCTTAATTCAGAATAGGCTGAAGTTTGACACATTAAGCCACAAAAAAATGACTAAGTAAATCAAATGCCAGAGTGCTTTTTAGACAACAGGAGTTGGACTTTATCTGCCAGGCCACTGAAAAACTGCTGCAAGGGGACACCAGGCAAGAAAAACCTTCCCAAAGCCCTGAGCTTTTACAAACCCCCAAAGCCACCAACACTTTAACAGCCCAAGCAAAATTACCCTGCCCCAGCTCATTAAAACTCACTAATTACCCAATTTAATTAGCCTCCTCCATAAGCAGTGTGACCCAGGCCACGAGGGGAACACTTTGCCTTCTGAGGAGTCCACAACCCCCTGCTCCACTGCTCTGCTGCAGCCACAGGAGGTGCCAGGGCCGGGCTGGGCAGGGGCCCAGGGGAAGAGCTGGCTCCAAACCCACTGGGCTGCACGCCTGTGATGGCTCAGCTTAGAGGAATCAATTTGAGAGGAGCACAGGGACAAGGCTAATGGAGTAGCACTATCAGCCCACTTTAAGGCTGCCCCATTAATTTAAGGTATAAGAGGTGCCTGAGGACTGCAGGGATCAGATTCACCACCAGCTGAGCTGATGCATGGGTGATCAGCACAGCGCTGATCCACGAGGGTACCTGCCAGCCCACGGAGACTGGGATGACTGGGGTTAATCATCAAAGAAACAATGACCACAGTAGCAGGTTCTGTGCAAAGCATCACAGCCCCGTGCAGCTGGTGGAGGGCACCTCCAGCCTGGCTATGGCAGGATGGCATCCCCGACACCACTGAGGTTCCTGATGAACCTGCTCTGCTGCCAAGGCACCAGCAGCGTGGCCACATGGGGCAAAAACATCTTATCTTGCACATCAGCAAGGAAATCCAGGGGTGAAAGGATTGGAAAGCAGCGCACCGGGATCCTCAGTGCCAATCTGGGCTTTGCTTTTAAGAGTAAGAACATTTCAAAAGTAATTTTTTAGATGATTTAGAAGAAAAAAAAAAAAAGACAAAAAAAGTAGCTAATCAGCTTCTCCTTGGACAAGAAGGGATTGCATTAGACACTGCTGGATACCTGCTGTTGCCACTTCTCATTCAGCCCAGGAGCTCCACTCTGCTCTAAAGGAGAGTTTGCTGTATTTGACCTTTGCTTAAACTTTACATGGAGTTTCCATTTGTCTTTTCTATGAATTCTTCTGCTTATAGATTCATTCTCCAGGAAGACACAGTATTTTTTTCCCCTCAAGGGGATGGCCTCATTTTTGAAGATTTCCTCCCGCAATCTCTTTAGCTCTCCAGAGTTCACATAAGTCATTTTATACTTATTCGTGAGTCTCCTTTGGGAGAAGCCACACATTAAACTGCAAGGAGATTAACTATTATAATTGATTTGAACACGGCTTCTGAAAGGGTGATTTCCTACAGAATGCACAGATCATCAAGAGACCAGAGACATGCTGCCTTTGGAGGAACCAACTGATGCCCACTAAACCCCGAGCATCCTTCAGTGATGGAACCCAGTTTGACCAGTGAGGCTGAAAGTCTCAGTAAGGCAGCAGCTTGAATTGGTGCCTCTTCCCCAATTCTTTTTAACAACCTGCTCCACTACACATCACAAGTCTTATTAGCATTATAAAGATCGCATTTGTGCCCCGTTTATCTTCAAAGTCACCATAAAAGTGAACCTGAAGTCTATTACTCAAGTGCTGCTACAGAATTCCGCTTAATTAAATTCTAAAGGGCTTAAACCAAAAATATACATTGCGATGATGTGGGATAGAACATAAACTTTTTAATAGTAGTAACCAAGCACATTTACCATTTCTACAGGTGCAATAAAAATGCTAATATATGTTAATGTTTAGTCTGTGGTTAATGTTTTGTCTTGTTAATTTCCCCAGGGCTTTTATTACTGATTTAAATCTGCCACACTGCCCCAGTGATTGCATCGCCCTCCACAAACAGCGCTGCGCTCTCAAACGAACGCTGATTAACAGGAGTGGAGAAACATTTGGCTAGGACAAACACTCTTATTATATGCTTCTAATCATTAGATACATTTTGTCAGGAAGATGGGAAAGAGACAATTCCCAGCTCCCCCACTCTTCTCGCAGCAGAAAAATGTGATTATGGGCATAAAAATGAATTTACAAGCCTTTATCTTAGGAAGCACATCATTATTAACTAAATAATGATTGTTCTTCTGGTTCCAGGCACTCAAGCAGAAAGAACAAACTGAGTATGGTAACACAGATGTCTTCAATGAACACTCCAACAAAATTCCTCATTAATGGAGTACTAAATGTTATTAATCAGCTCTATAGTATTATGATCTCCATTATTCAGACTGCAAGGATTACATAAGAGACAGCATCCTAACTCACTCATGCAGACAGGAATCAGAGGAAGTGACCTACTCTCCGTGCTGAGGAGAACATTTAATAATGCATTACCCTTAAATAATGCAACGCTATAATGTGTAAAATGCACACAAACACTAATGCTTAAAATAACAGAGGGCCTGTCACACCAGTGCCCATGGTGACACCCAACACATGCTGCAAACTTGGGCTACAAATGCCCAGGGACCCCTGCAGCCACCAGACCAGGTTGTGCTGTAGGCCATCACCACCTGGTTTGAAGACCAGCTCCTTCAAACTTCTACAGAACCACAGAGGCATTAAGGAGACATTTTTCAAAGTAAATGTAACTTAATTTTTCCTAGAATGGATTGGGTTGGAAGGGACCTTAAAGATCATCTAGTTCTTAATCCCGACTGCCAACCTTCATATAGAGGATCACAAAATGCTTTGCAGAGGGTCATTGTTACAGCAGAAACATGGGGCCCAGCGAGGACTGGTGGGACTGGTTCTCAGGGAAGGAGCAGGATGGGCTCCACACACAGCCACGTGTGTGGATGTGACACAGCAGCTGGCAGGTCTGACACATGGCACGGCTGCACCATCACTCTACCCCAGAGACTGCACAAGGGTGAGGTGCACCAGCTCAGCAGGGCAGTGGGGAGCACAAGGGACTTTCTATGGGTTTCAATCCTTGCTGCCAATTGCTGAAGCTGCAGGATTTCCACTGGCACGTCCCTGTGCTGTGCCAGGGTTCACACGCCTTAAATGGGAAAGAGACAACCACTGCAGCTCCAATCACTGCTCCCATCAGGACACACCACCCTGTTCCCAGGAGGATGTGATGGCCAGTGTGCCACACAAGTGCTGCAGCACACAAGGCACCTCCAGAGCATCCCACCACATCCCAACCCTTGCACTGACCCAGCTTCCCCCAGCACAGGATGCCCTTTCCCTCAAAGGAACTGTGACCTCAGCTTGAGTCGAGCCCTTTCAAACCTACGTAAAATAATGCAAACAAGATGTTTCTTCTCTCTGGCGTCCCCAGCATGGAGTGTTTAATCCACCAAAGAAAGCAGCTTTGTGTTTCAGCAAAAAGCCTGTTTATTGTTATTTATAGGTAGAGAGGAAGTCAGACTAAATGATCACAGTTGTTCCTTCTGTCTTTATAATCCATGACATATAATTAAGGCACAACTTCTCAAGTCAGCCTTTCTCGCCAGCATTTTGTTAATTCCGTATTTAACACAGAATTTGGTATTTCAGTTTGGATGGTTGGACCTGAGCAGCAAACCGCAGGGCAGGCAGCTGTAGCCCCAGCCAGGGCCCAGACCCAACCCAGCCAACCAACTGGGAGAATCAAGAAAAAAAGCATTTGCTTAATTTTTGGCACACACTTAAGCAGTTTTCCTACGTGCAGACATTTCCTGGAACAGGGCCCTGCAGCATGCTAATGCACCATTATGGTTTTAACTTAGATCTGCGCAATCTGATATTTCTTAGACAACCAAACTAAGACTTTATTCTTGGAAGGAGAAGTCAGCCTTGCCTGGAAGGTTACAGCAGAGCAAAGGGAAGATGGAGCAAAATCCAGAGAAATCCAAACATGTCAGACTGACTAAAGGCAGGTTCGGGAGCAGAAGGTGGCAGTGCCCAGAGTCCATCTCCTGGTGGAGCCCCATGCCCCCAGGGTGCTTCATGGCTGATGGGGCAGCACAGCAGAGGTGGGGACACGGCTGCTCCTGACCCCAGGCTGCTGCTCTGCCCCTGGGACTGGTTCCCTGAGGAAGCTGAAGATGCTCCAAATCCAAACAGCTGATTTCAACATTAGCACTGAATCATCTAACCTGACAGAAAATGAGGACTCAAGGTAGCAAAGCCCACTTCTGCTGAGGATGCTAATAAACACAATTGAATTATACAACTGCATTCTGTGCGTGCTCTAACACACAATTGCTACTATGGGTCCCTAGAAGACCCTCCTATTGCAGGCAATTAAATCCACCCCATCACAACAGACTGAGAAACAAGGAATTGGCTTGAGGGATCACCAGTTTTTACCAAGATCTTAAAAAAACCCTCGCTGGGCAAAGGCAGGCAGCACGACAGCTCCAGGCAATCGCCACGAGCTTGTTATTTTCCTTCCACGGGTTAATCGGTTTCCTTGGCAGATTTCTGTGGGTTTTAATGCTGCACCGTGTTTGTGCCTACGGCACTACAGAAAGGAACAATCCCAGAGAAATAAACTCCTAGCAGCCTAATTTAGAGAGGAAAAACAGATACCTGCCATCAGTCTGGAACACAAGCCAGAGCCAGAGCCTGTAACAGGGTATTTAACAGCAGCCGTGGCAGCTGGGTTGCAAATGTGGTCAATACCTACCAGCCTCTCTTCCCCCCTGCAGCCATGAGCCCAGATTCAATTATTCTTTGAGAAATACTTTGTTAAATAATTAAAAAGTTACTGCATTACTTTTCTCCTTTTTTTTCCCTTAAACCAGACCGATTCAATTTTGGAAGTATAAAGCCATTATAATGTGTCAGCTAGCAATTAGCTACTGTACACTGTTTATTCTTTAATATAATCTTTGAGTAGAAGGGCAATATTCTCAGAAACGCAGCATTAACTTGTTCCTGAATGACTTTAATATGGCTCTTTTCAAATTACTGCTCATAAAATCTCAGGGAAGAAAAATTTACAGATGATATCCCATCTCCTTAATTAGTTCTCTCTCTCTCAGCAATCCAATAGCAAGTGTAATATTTATTTAAAATAGAGCACATGGGGCTTACCACTAAATCTGCTGTAACTGGTGATATCAAAACAAGCAGGTAAAGGCAATGCCTGTTTTGCAGCCTGCACAGGCCATGTTCACAGGTACACACAGCTTTTCAGATTTATATTTCAATAAATTCTCGTACTGAAACCATCCCAAAGGATTTGTACACCTCTAAGTACTTTTTGCTATAAAATGCCCTTCTCCCTTCCTGTGGTGAATGGAAACCCTTCCTACCCCAAAAGGTTTGGCACCCCCCTATTCCTCCCCACTCACCATCCCTTACCATCACCCTACTTATTTTAACCTTCAGACAGAAATAATCCCCACAGCAGCAACAATTTTCTCCCTCCATCCACCATTCTCTTTCCAAACACCAGTCTCTGCTAAGACAACAAGGCTGGAGCCACCAAAACTCTCCAAATAATTTCAACAGTGAAGTTGTTGAATCTCTTCAGCAGAAAAATGACAAGCATTTGTTTTCTAGCAAAGCTCAGAACAACCTCACTCGTTATGCAGCTCCTGGCAAGGGGGGCATGAGGCTTTCCCCATGACCATGCCATGGACCTCCCCAGTGAAAGTCCAAAAGAGAAACATAATAATTATCATTAAGGGAAAAAGGTAAAAATAGCTCCATGCAGCAGAGATTAGCTGCTGGTAAAATTAATCCATTCAAGGCCAAGAAAAGGCTTGGGAGAGCCCTGTATTCTTTTTTCTTTTTTTTTTTTAACTTCATCTGTTGCTTTTTTCTTAGTTTTGAAGCTACCAGATCCATAGCAATCTTTTCTCCCTGACAGTCAGGCCTAAACTAATCCAATTACAGGTCAGCACCAAGATAATATACCCAAAACATGGCAAAAAAGGTAAAAAGACTCCCATTAGATTTTTGCGTGATAAAGGAATTACATTTTTTCCCAAAGACAAATAAGGCTTATTGAAAATGTAAATCATTCTTTCCTATAAAGATATAAATATCTGCAGGGCTTTTTTGAGACTTTGTTGGAAGACATCTTGTTTTTACATGTACTGTGGTTAGAACAATTGAATTACAGAATTACGACTTACATTAGATTAGTTTCTGCCTGATTGAGAATATCTTTATAATGGAAATCGGTGTGCACTTTTAACCTTGTTACAGTGCTGTATGTCTGATTAATGTATTAAAGGGACTCATTCAACAATAGGCTTTTGCAGACAGAAATTAAATTAATCCAACTTTATCACAACACCTTTATTAACAGCATCAAACAGAGGACTAGTATTTGATTACGAGAAGTGCATTCCGATACATTGATATACAACAATTCCAAAATGAGGTAGGAGAATCACTAGATGGGGAAAAAATTGACTAAACACATGTAATGAATTTTTGTTTATCGTCCTTACTTTCCACTCACCTTGCAAGTTGCAAGCTGGGAATCTCCCCAACTCATGGGAAAGATAAACATCTTACACCAAAATCTACAGCTGGAGAATTACTACATTTCCTTCTGGCCCCAAACAATGGGAATTGCATGAAGCAAGGCTCAGAGATGACCTTCCTGGATGTTTTTTAGCCTCTGCTGGGCAAACCCTTTTGGGCCCATCTGCAGTGAGCTCACGGTGACATTTGGCTCATCAGGGCCACCCCAGCACCCCCTCCTGCAGCCCCACTGCCCTCAGGTGCCTCTGCTCCATGGCTTTTGGGCAGTCCCTCAGGGAGGAGACAGGATGATGACTGAGATATCAGCACAGGCAGCTGGGTATCTCCAGAAATACCTGCACTCTGCTCTCTGGAGAGCAGAGTTTTATTTGTGCAGTGATACAGATCAATATGTGCAATCCAGGAGTTAATAAGCTTCAGAAAGACACAACTTAGAGCACATCAGTCACCCCCAAGTTATCCTCAGTAGCCACCCAGCTCTCCAGCTGGTTCTCTCCAGGTCACTAGCTCAGAGCATTGTCTCAGCCTTTGCCAGCAGCATGGAAGAGAACTGGGTGTGAAAATTGATTAGGTTAGGAAGATACACCTGCAAAAAGAATTGCAAAATTTGCCAAGAGCTGCTTTGCTTTTTATTTTCTTTTTATTTTTAAACAGAAATAACTCTGCCCAAGTAGCTGTAGGCTATCAGCACAGCTTTCTGCAGCCAGTCTGCTCTTGCTTAAACAAATCTTTGGAAGATAATGCAGTTAGAAGCAAACTTCACCCACTGAAAGCAGGCTCTGTGCCCTCAGGGACTCATTAGAGGGGCAACACAACAGGTAGGGATGGAAAAGGCCACCAGTTCTTTTTGCAGTAGCCTCATAGGGCAGTGAGGACCCAGCAATGAGGGGTGCACAGCTGCAGCAGATGGATGAAAAATCTGCCTCAATTGTTTGTAGAAATTTTTTTCCCCAGCAAAACGTATTTAGCATCTTTCACGCCTGGTACCTCAAAGCCACTTTACAATAAGATGCAAAAATGATATAATTCACAGCACCACACACAGGCAGAGAATTCACAATGAAGCAAACCACTCATTGCAACGCAGCCCCTCATCCTGTGCTGCACAAAACAAAACACCGCTGCTCCGCCCGGGCAGCTCTGGGCACCACTCCTGCTTTGCAGAGGGTCGCTTTTAAGTTTCTGGTTTGTTCTTGGCTCATTCATCAGCATTGCTAATGGGAGAGATAGTTCTGGTTTTGAGGCAGCAGCACTCACGGGGGTTACTGTCACTGGAAGTAAACTCAGCGCTGTTAAGATGAAGGATGCCCGGCGAATGACCCCGGGCCGAGGCCTGAGTGCAAACTGCAGTCACGGATAATGAGGCCAAAAGAGGGTTTAGCGTGAAAAGCACCGGGAGATGGATATTGGTGAGCACTACGCTGGTGTTGCGGGTCTAAGCAAGGATAAAAATCTTCAGGAAAGGAAATGGGCCAGAATGTATTTTGCTAATAAAGCATCTATGTTAATAGGGGTTGCAGGAGGCTGCAGCAATCTGGGCAGTCTGCAGGGCTGAGGCTCAGGGGTTTAATCTCCCTGGTAAAAGAAAGATGTGTGGGCAGTTTTAACAGAGAATTCCACAGGCAGCTCCACCATTCGACAGCAAGTGGACAGGGCAATGGCATGTCTGGAGGGACTGAGTTAAATGAGAATAAAGGCAGGTCGTGCCATGGATATCACTCCTCTGCAGGCTCCTCAGAAGCCAGGGGGATCAGCCCACACCTGACAGTCTCCTGTTTCTGTCATGCACCAGCGTGCAGCATCCTTCAGGTAAACCAAATCTAAATCTCAGCAAGGACCCAGAGCATGAGGCTGGTTTAACTCGGAAGGAAGTTCAGCTGCAAAGCTCATTTGCAAACACAGCCCCAGAGAAAGGGCTGTGCCCCAGCCCTCCCCATTCAGAGGGGCAGCTCCTCAAAACATCTCTCAGTTTTTGATGCAGATGAAGCCTCAAGACACTGGAGGGAACTTTCTGAAGCTGTCATCTTTGGCTCAGAATGCAACTCAGATTTTTCCCCTTAAATTCAATCTATTTCAAGACCTCCCATTACGTGCTTGACCATTACAATTCATTAAAAAATCAGACAGCCTGAAATTTCAAAGCTTGAAGCTCAGAGGTGAAGGAACAGGCACCCCATACATCCCCTCCCTCAATGCTTTGCATGGCATGACCAGCAGCTCCCTCCTCTCCTACATCCCAAAGCATCCCAGGTCCAGCTGTCCAAGCGAGCTGTGATGGGAGCTAGGAAAAAGAAGAGATTTAAAAAAAGGAGAAGCTGTTCTGTGAAGAAAGCTGCAAAACATTGCAAAGCTGTATACCCTCATTTCCAGCTGTTAATTCTGTATCCTGCCCCTCTAACTCTGGGAGCTCCTTGTACTGATGCCAGGGATCTCAGAACCAAATATCTTTTTAAACACTCGGGAGCCAGCTGCAAAACAACAAATTAGCTCCTCCACTAAAACAAGGAACACATCAAGGCACAGCACACACAGCCAGCCACACAGAACCAGTAATTAATCTGCATGAGGTCTTTAGGCTTGCTCTGACTTCAGCTTGGAAAAGATGCAAGACACCCCATCACACACAAACCTGTGTGCATCTCACTTGCAATGCAGCCAATGTGATCTGAAGGGAGATCAGCCAGGCCCAGTGGGTGCTCTGTGATATTCCCACCCATAAAATGCTGCAGCTCAAAAGCTCTTTTTGAGCTGCAGAGTAGTGGGGATGGAGTTGCCACCAGCCAAGTGATCTGTCTCAAGACTGAAGTCAACAAACAGATTCCTGTGGTCTTCAGTGCAAAGTTGGGTTGGACATCAAACACTCTGTCAAAGGATGCTCCAGGTGCTGCTGTGTGTGCATGCAGGGAGGAAGGGGCACTGTCAGCAGCTGCCTTCTACTTTTTATTTAAAAAAAACCCTCACTGCAAATTCCCTTGAAATGGCACATTTCAGAGGCCAGAACACATGCAGTTAAAAGGACAAAGGGAAAACAAAAAAGAAAAGTATAATATAAAAATTTACAAATAGAAGCAAAATCAAATGCTATTTTTAAATTAAACCTCTGCTGATGTTCAGTACCACCTCCTCTGGCTTTGCAGGGACAGGTTTGAGCATCACTGGCCACTGCTTCCACCCAGCAGCTCTGCAGAGCCCCACACACTCAGTCTGCTTCATCCAGACCCAATTCAGTGACAAATTGACTCAAACCCTTCCCATGCCACCAGGGCAAGCAGGAGGGCACACCAGCGTGCCAGTCTGCCCACACTGGGAAAGGACAACCCTGACCAAAGACTGCCTGCATCCTCACAGGAAAAATTCTTGCTAGCAGTGAATTAATTAATTAATTGTGACACCAACGGTCTCCCTCCCCAGGCCAGACAAGAGGAAAAGCTTTCACTAGGCTGAGAACAACCTCTGAGTCTCAGTCCCCTAGAGAGGCAAGTGATGGCCAAGAGCATTCATGCCAAAGTCCCCCACCAAGAATGAGATGCAGGCCCCTGATTTGCTACTGCATATTTGAATACTAAAGCAGAGATTTAAGTCCTGCAGCAGTGTGGCAAAATAGCTGGATCAAAATTGTTGACACTGGGTTACAAAAGTGCAAGCATTAATAACTTTTGCCCTTAATCTTTCAGTACCAGCCAAGCCACCAACTTGGGGCTTTCTAGCTCAAAATCAACACCTTGAAATTCAGTGCTTTGCCATATGCTACCCCAAGTGTCAGAAAATCTTTACTACCAGAAACTCTTCAGACAACTAATCATAGTACTCCCAAGGCCTTTTCACAGGAATGGGAATGCTGCTGATACTGCCCTCAAAATAAGGTTTATTTTCAGCCTGCAGGGGGAACAGATGCTTGCTTTAACACGCTTATCAGGCACCTTACACTGCCTATCACAAAATGGATAACAAAATGCACAATGCACACACCCTGGGATAGTTCTGAGGGGGTCTGAGATCACTGAACACCAAACACTGCCTATCACAAAATGGATAACAATATACACACCCTGGGATAGTTCTGAGGGGGTCTGAGATCACTGAACACCAAAACTTCTCCTGTATTTCCCGCTTTAAGTGAAAAATGGAGCTAGCTACCAGAGAGTATTAGAAAATAGCCTGAGGATTAAACTTTGCCAATAAAGAACTTGAAAATACAGAGGCTGTACATCCAGCTGACTCTCCCAGGAGAGATGCCAACAAAAAGCAACCCACATTAAAAGTACAAAGAAACCGATCTCGGCGTCTCAGAGGGAAGGACTTCGCAAACAGCGCTGTCATTTCAAAGCTTTCCCCACAAAGCCCTTGCCAGCTCTAGTACAGACAGAAAAATCCATTAGCAGATAGGAAAACTCACCAGAGCTCCCTGTCAGGGCAACCTGCTGAGCAAAGCAGCTTCCAGCAAGTCACCAGGTGGGATGGCCCCAAAAGCAGCTCCTGGGCAGTATTTGGGGAAAACCAGCCTGGCATCACTGTGCTGACAAATGTACTGAATCTGTGTATGGCAATGGGTGATATTTTCATTCCTGGGTGCCAAAAGTCCCTTTATTCACATATTCTTGATTTTCAGCCCTGTGTATCTGCTGGAACTGCTGTTTTGAGCACACACTGCAGCAATGTTTCTGTGGTGCTACAATCAACCAAAGCCTCATTATCTTTACAACACACTCATTAACTCCCTGCCAGGATTCCCTAAAAATCTAGGGAAGCAAGGGTCCAGTTTTCCTGCCTCTGAGGCTTCCCAAGGCCATCAGAGCTGGGCTCACACCAAGCACCCTGAGCCAGGTGAGATGAGCACTTCAGCTTTGGGATAACATCAAACCAGCCTGCACAATGGCACCCCAGCAGCACACTGTATAACCTAGTTAACCCAGACCTAAAGAGTCTTTTAGCATCAAACCAGCCTGCACAATGGCATCACCTCCACAGCACCCCAGCAGCACACTGTATAACCTAGTTAACCCAGACCTAAAGAGTCTTTTAAAGGTGTTTGCAGGAAAGTAAAGCAGCAGGGATCTGCTCACAGGACAAGCACACTGGGAATTGCATGCTGCTCCCATATAGCACTGGCACCTTTCTGCTTCCCTCCTGGCAAGTGGTTGAACAAAGCTCTGGTTAATTTGGCAATTTATTAGGATTTTCTAGAAACTCAGTCATCAGTTCTGAATGGGGAAAAAAAGACTTTGCTGAGCTCCCTGATCTTCCCTTTCTGGGCAGTGCTCTGCAGGTGGAGCTGCACAAATGACTGCAAGGGGAGCAGCAGGGCTGGGCAGCATCAAAAATGGGGCAGGCAGGGCGAGGGAGGGGATTCTGGCCCTCTGCTCCACTCTAGTGAGACCCCCCTGGAGCATCTTCTCCAGCTCCAAGGCCCCCAAGATAAGAAGGAAATGGACCTACTGGAGTCAGGGTGACAAAGTTGATTTGAGCATCTCTGCTATGGGACAGGCTGAGAGAGTCAGGGCTGCTCAGCCTGGAGAGGACAAAGCTGCCAGGAGACCTCACTGCACCTTCCAGGGCCTGATGGGGCTCCAGGAGAGCTGGAGTTCCTACAAGGGCATGGAGGCATAGGGCAAGGAGGAAAGGCTTTCACTGACAGAGGTTTAGACTGGATATTAGGAAGAAATTCTTGACTGTGAGGGTGGTGAGGCACAGGCCCAGAGCAGCTGTGTTGGTCCAATCCCTGGCAATGTCCAAGGCCAGGTTGGATGGGGCTTGGAGCAACCTGGGATAGTGGAAGGTGTCCCTGCCCATGGCAGGGGGGTCAGGACCAGATGATCTTCAAGGTCCCTTCCTACCTAAACCACTCCATTATTCTAACCTCAGAAGAGATCAACTTTTACCTATGTAAGACCCCCTGACTGTGTCCCTTGTAATTCCAATAAGAGAGAAAGCATTAACTTTTGGAGGTGCTGGGTTGAATATTTTATTGAGCTTATTTGTACTGCATCTCTCCCAGTTGTCTTGGTTTATGGTAAAAAGCACAAAGAGACTGACTAAAATCATTCTTCCCTACACTCATGATTAAAATATCTGCAAGAGGTGTACATACTAGGCAGATTTTCAACCAGGGAAAAGGTAGGAGATTAGAAAATTAATATAGATGTAGGCCTAGACAGCAATTTTTTTCCCAGTGTGCCCTGAGAACCAGCCTCCTTGATAAAGTATTTTAATAGCAGGTTTTAGGGGTGAAGTTTTTAAGCAGACAAATTGTAGAAATAATAAAGCCCTAACACACACCACGGCTGACAAATTAGCTACTAAAGCAAGGCTTGGGATGGGAACTGTTTACTGCCACATTACTGAATTCACTGTTCTCCACTGCTGTTTGCAGACCTGGAACAACACACAGGCTCCCATTTAAATGCATGCCTGGAGACACAGTTTCCAAAAGCAGATTTAGAGCAGCATGACTGCCTCCTCTTGGGGACTGTAGAGCTCCTCAGAATCCCACCTGGAGGCTCTGCAGCAGCTCTGGAGCTCGGGTTCATGAGCCCCCTGCAGCCAGGTCTGTCTGTGAATGCCCACACCCAGCCTGGGGGGTGGCAAAGGGGACAAAGGAACAAAAGATGCTCAGTCAGGTAACAGGCCTGAGGATCTGAAATACCAGGAGGCAAAACCACTGCTGCAGAAATGCCACCAACGCTGGGAAAAAGAAAAGAAGCCCAAAGGACAGGCAAGGGCAGTAGTGTTGTTATTCACAGTCTAATCACTATGGGTACAGAAGATAAGTTTTCCATAATTCCAGAGGATTTTAATAACAATTAAATAACCTGTCATTATTGTTAATACCATGCAGGTGAGCTGTACTTTGCCTACAGAAGCAGTGGTGGCCAAGGTCAGTAATAAAAAAGGTTAATATGAGAAGCCAGGGCAAGTGTAAAAACCCACATTTTGAAAGAAAACCCCTGTGGCATTTCATACTCTGGTATGGCTACAGTGTCTAAAAACAATCATATTTACAGAATTATAGTAAATATAACTGTTTGCTTCCAGGTATATTCTTTGAAACTCAATATGTGCTGATAAGTTTAACAGAGAAACTTTCATCACAGCAGAGCTAAATAAAAAAAGTTGTATTCCATCATTTACAAAGTGATATCTTACAAAGATATTTACCCCAGATGACCCCAGGTCCTGATGCAGCTCAGCTCTTAGACCTTCTACAATACTGTATGCTTCCATTATTGCCTTATTTCTCCACTGAACAGCTCATATCCTCACTTGTAGAAAAAAATAAAAGTTGCTCTGGGCTCAGGTCTGACATAAACCCCTTAGCTGAACAACATCAGGGATTTAAAAACAAACTTCAAAAACCCAGTGGCCATTCTTTTTTGGTGACAATTGCCAGGCAACTGGCTTGCTTGGCTTGGATTTTTTCTCCTTCACTCCAATAATGCAGTAATGCCTCTAGACCAAAGAAACTAATCACTGAAGTATTAAATAATCAAGAGGAATTATGGTTAAGTAAGTACCTGGCTACATATGGCACAAATGAATTCCAACAGCTTTACCAAGTGCAAAAGCACTGAATGGTTTTGTAATGCCCAGTAATTTTTGTGGTAAAGGAAGTCAATTTATGTTCTGCTTTGGCAGAGGATGGGCAGATTGAAGCTCTACTGCTTTGTGTTGACTTTAGAGGTGCTCCATCTACTTGTCCTGCCACAAACTCATTCTCTGTGGACAGATCAAGGTGTCAATATTCAGTCATTTAAGAGACAGTCCTGTTTGTTCACTGCATGGTGCGTTCATTGATGGAAAACATGTTGGATGCTTTTGCTCACAGTTGAATTTGAGATTAAACAGGCTCAATCTACATACAGAAGTAAGTTTTGTTTCTTACTGCCCTGGAAATGCCAACTGGGCTTAGAGCTGAGCTGGGTTTTCTCTCATTATCAACTGCAACATGAATTCTCCATCTCTCCTGAACTCAAGGCAAACCTACAGTTACATTTCTGCTCCTTTGCTGTTCCAGAGAAGGTTGACTGATGGTTCTGGCTGATGGGGGAACTTCCCCTGGCTCTGTGTCAGCAGAGCTGCTGCTCCTGACCCTCAGCTGCAGCCTCCCTGCACAAGCAGTGCTTGGCTGCTGTAAAACAGTGATTTTCTGCAGAAAGGGACTCAGGCAGGTTAAAAACCAATGTCCTGCACTGTACCCTGGAGTTTAATATGCTGCCCACAAGTCCTGCCTGGGCCCATCTGCCCAACACCCAGCCCAGCACAGACTCCTCCTGGGCACTGCACGATGAGAGCAATCCAGCTCAGTGTAATTTGGTCCCTGAACCCCTTCCAAGCAGTGCAGAAAGCTTGCTCCATATGAGCCAAACTTCCTGGGGTGGGGAAACACCCGAGTGCCACCACGATGTCCCACAGCCTGCACAAGGTGGTGGCAGAGCAGAGCCAGCCCAGAGAACAGCACAGAGTGCTGCTGGCTCCGTGCCACTCAGCTCAGAGCCCATAAGCTGATCCATTTCCATGGTACCCTCCAAAAAAGATAAGAGTTACAGTGCAAGTAGTACAGTGACCTACATAAACACAGCTCTTTTGTAAACAGGAGCCAAGAATGGCAGGTACAAGCAGATAACAGGGAAACAGTGTCAGATTTTAATCATCTTTGGTTTTAAGCAAATTATTACAACACTCCCACACCTTTGCCCCATCTCCAATTCTTCCCTCCTCACACAGAGCAGCTCAGTTGTGTCTCAAGAAAAATCTCCTCTGCAGAACACGCCCCATAGGATCACATTACATTTGTCCTTGATGTTCAAATGGAGCAGCAGGATTTTCAGAGCAAGACAGCCTCAGTTTCTCAGGAGGCTGAGAAATTTCCAAAATGTGTTTTTAAAGAGTCAAGTAAAAACAAGAAATAATCTCATTAAATGCAGCCCAAAACTGGAATGAGATGGAGAATCAGCTCTTCTTTGGTAAATCAGGGGAAGCTACAGCACATGCCTCTGCCTGGCATCTATTTGGAGGAACCTTTTTATGATGCTAAAGGAGGCAGAGGACACCTGGAGAGCAGGACCAGCCTTTCAGAGAGGCAAGCACAGTGGGGACATCTCAACTCCCAACCTCACACCTCAGGGCGAGTCCAGACCCTTCTGCTCTGACCAACCTGAAAAGAGGCAAAGCCCTTAATGGAAACCCAGGCCGTGCAAACACCAGCTTCAAACGCTACCAAAAGTTTCTTGGAAGATCAGAAGGGGGTGGGAAGGGGTTGGTAATTTGAGCCATTTGGGGTTTGCTGCCAGGAAGAAAGGGACAGCTTTTAACACAGTCTGTGTACAAGAGAGCCCGGGGACCTGCAGAGAGTTACTCACAGCTGTCGAGAGCTTCCCTTCGTTCTTCTGCGCGTGGACGACGGCGTCGCGCACCACGGAGAACAGGCTCAGCAGGACGTGCTCCATGTCGTAGATGCCATGCATGCCCCTGGTCAGCCCCTCCAGAGCCTGGATGTACTCCTTCCAGAGGCTGTGGATCTCCAGGACGCCCGCCAGGCAGCCCTGCAGCACCGCCCCGCAGTAGCCGGCGCAGGGCTTGGCCAGCAGCAGCCCCTGGCAGTGGGAGCAGTACCACATCTTCAGCAGCGCCCGCCCGCACTCCTTGCTGAACTTCAGGTGGTCAGTGGTGTTTATCACCTCGATGCCCAGGTTCAGAGCCTGCAGAAAGACTCGAGTGGCCTGCAGGGACTTGGACACCTGCGTCATCATCGTCTTCGGGTAGCTCCCAAAGGCTTTGAGGTCTCTCCTGGCCGCCCGCAGACATTCGGTCATTTCCACAGAGGGATCGGGCAAGCCAGGGTTGATCAAGTGGGAGTAAACCAAAGGGAACAAACTGTCAAAAAATTCATTTATCATATCATTGACACTGATGTCAGAGCCCAGTATGTACAGCGAGATATCAGTAAAAAGTTCTCCAACAAATTTAAGAGCCCTGGGCCCCATGCTCTGGTAGTAGGTCCTAAACATGCTGTTGGTGAAGTTTCTTGCATGCCGCACTACAATTTCGAAGGCTTCTGTAAAACAGAACAACAACAAAAAAAAAAGTTACTAAGAGATGGTGAGCCCAGAAACAGGGAGGATAATGTTCCATCACATCACTGCTGCCAGGGCTGGCCCCATCCTGCCTGCCTTGGGTCAAGCACCCGCTGGCAGCCGTGCCTGCTGCAAAGCACCAGCATCAGCAATTTCCAGGGGAAATGCATAAATTCTTTAAGCAGAAACTACATTTCAAAATGGAAAAAAAAAACCCCTATGATCTAGTTAACATTTCAGCTTTTAAAGAAAATATTGATTCAAGAAAAGGGCTAGACTGCAATTTCTTTCTCTTCCCCCTTTCATATTGATTTGAAATTAACAGGAATTCTATCTCCAGACTTAATTTAAGGCAGAGATAAATGTTTGACAAACTGTACAGTACTTAAAATTAGGAAACAGTAAATGCTGACATTCCATTATGAAAAAGAAAATATTTATAGGAGTTTAATCACAGACAATATTCTGACTCTACCCCCAGCAGTTACCAGCACCAAGTGTCCCCTAAGCCACTGGAAAAGCCCCCACAGTGCTGCAGTTTTCGCAAATGCACCAGGCTCACTTCAGCTGCAGATCCAATCTTTCATCTGCCCTGGATGGAGCTGCTCTGTTGTCCAAAGGATGCTGAGAGCCAGTGGTGCCATGTCCACCTGTGGCTGCCCAGCCAGGAACACTCTCATGCACATCAGGCTGTCCCACGAAATTCAAGTTTTGGACAGAAACTGTCATTTTGCTAGGAAAAACCACAACGCATTTTCCCATCTCTACCTTCAAAAACTTTAGGACTTTCAGCCCACATCTCCTCCATAAGGTGAGCAGGGAACCCCCACAGTTATTTCTTTAATTATAGCCCTCCTCATCTGGAGACTTCCCAAATATCCATACCCCACTATATATGGACAACATACCTACAAACACACACCAGTTTGCATCTTAAAGCATCAGAAGGGGAGGCCATCAGTGCAAACAAAACTCTTTTTCTTTGGCCAGCTTGCTCTACCAGCCCAAGTCCCACCCTCCAGGGTACTATTCATAAAATGCTAAAATTAGTGAACAGCCTTTCAGTTCACAGGTCACTGACACCCCACAATGTAACTGCTCTCACCTCTGTCACTCTGCAAAAACACATCCTGGCTCAATATGCATGAAAATTATTCATGTTCAATAATTAAAGGGAATGTTTAATTTTTAAAGCCATAAGAGTTATCTCCCCCATTTGTTAAGGCTGGCATGCAGCTGAGCATGGCCTGACACATCTCCACAGGGGTTCAGTATCAACACTGTCACAAGCACTGCTGGCCTTGCTGCTCGCCCTGCATCACCTCTTGCTTACTCAAGAGCTTTCAAGACCATCATATCTGCAGGAATTCCAGCTCTTCCTTCCTGGGTACACCTTATTCAGGGATGCCTGGAAGGACAGGGTGCTGCTGCTGCTGCACCCCACCCCAGCATGCAGAAAGCCGTGGTGTAAGCACTGATCAGAGCAGAAATTACTGACATACTTCTGCAAAGAGTGTCTCTACCCCATCTGGGCATGCTGCTGAAGCATTTTGTCCACAGTTCCAGACACTCACACCAGGACTGTCCCAGCAAGCCAAGATCTGTGTTCCCAGGGGACAGCCATCCTTCCCTCCTCACAGCACAGACTCGGAATGCAGTGGGCAGGGACACAGGGCCCCTCTCCCTGCCATGACAGCCAGCATCCTGCTCCTCAGCTCTGACAGAGGATGGCAAAGCTCTCCAGGCAACACAGCAGCAAGTGTGACAGACTGGGCTCTGCAAGCAGAGCACTTGCACCGTTGCACTATATGAAATGCTGGTTTGTACTATAAAAAGTTTTTTTTAAAAAAAAAAGTCTCTTTAAAGAGGACACATGGATTACAAAACTTTTTCCCCTCACTCTTTATTCTCAAGAACACCAGAATAGCTTTTGCCTCAAAAAGCACAAAGAACATTTTGGACCAGTATTTTTTTCTGACAGCAGTGGAGACGGTGCCAGGATTTTCATGCTGTGCCTCACCATTCCCCTTTACCCTCTTCTCTGTTAGTTCCCTTTAGAAAAAGTCACCACTTTTCCATTTTCTCGCTCCTCTGTGCTTTGCCAGTTATCATCAGAGCCAAAAGACTCTTCACTGATTAGAAAAATATTCCAAGCTCCTATGCAAACCTCCTACGGCGAGAAGGGCTTCAGAAAGGATTGGAGAACAGTGGTGTATCAGAAGAGCATGCACACACAGTCCCACTGCTTTAAAGGTCATGACATGCACATAATTTTTATCGTAATAACTGGCTGAGAGTGTCTATTTTATGCGCCTGGGAGCTTTTGCATATATCCATTAGAAAGCGCAACAGGGACTATAAAAGCATATGGAGACTCCTGCTGCCCTATTAATAGATGCAAGAAATAATAAAAACTTTGTAAAAAAGAAGTCTTACACATCCAAAATCTCTCCCACCCAACTCCCACAGCAGTTGCTTATTCTGAAATATTCCTCGGAAAGCGCTGGCTGCAGGAATTCTAAATCCCCAGCTGCCAGCAGCTGCAGTGACCCTCAGCCAGGCTCTGAGTGCTTCAAAGGGGAGGAAACTCTGAGGGTCAGACCCCTGTGCTCCCACGAGGGACCCTCACAGGGACACGGGGGGGACAGTGCATTATAGATGTGACACAGGCATCTGATCCCCCATAAAATTCCACAGCCTGCATTTGCTGCTGGTAAAATCTGCCCCACTCATAACATGGCATTATTGAAACTCATTGCTGGAGGATAATTCAATCTTTTCTCTCTTCTATTTTTTTTTCCCCAAGGATATTTTCAAAAGCTGCCATTTAAGGCAGCTGTTTTGCAGGTCTGGCTGAAGCAGTGTGAATACAAAGCAAAGCATCAGACTTGCCCCCAAGTTCAGCAGGCAAAAACACTGCACAGCTGAGCAGGCCTCCCATTTTACAATCTCCATCCCTGTGTAGAGTACACACAGAGATGCACACACAGCAGAGTGTAAGACATGTTCCTTTAAAACATATTAGCAACAAAAGAAAGGCTCAGGATAATTTCCATCCTTTAGTGGATGCAGACAGAAACATAGGGACAAAGGATGAGGAAAAGGCAGATGTACTTAACACCTTCTTGCCTCAGTCTCTAGTAAAGCCAGTTTTTCTCCAGATACCCAGCACCAAGAGCTGGAAGAGAGGGATGGGGAGTAGAACAAAGTCCCCATAATCCAGGAGAAAATGCTCAGGACTCTGCTCTATCACTTATATCCACACAAACAGGGCTGATGGGATCCACCCTAGGGTACTGAGAGAGCAGGCAGAAGAACCCACAAGGCCACTGTCCATCATCTACCAGCAGTCCTGGTTACCTGGGGAGATCCCAAGTGACTGGAGGCTGGCAAATGTGACAGGACCTGGGAGGGTGAGATCATCTTGAGTGCCATCACGTGGCACATAAAGACAGCCAGGGCATCAGGCCCAACCCACATAGGGTCATGGTCCTGCTTGACCAATCTCATCTCCCTCTATGATAAGCTGAGCAGCTTGATGGATCAAAGAAAGGCTGGGAATATCGTCTACCTGGATTTTAGGAAAGACTTTAGCACAGTTTCCCACAGTATTTCTCTTGGAGAAACTCTGCTTGTGGCTTAGACACCTGTCCAGGAAAGAGAAACCAAGGGAGCACTTGCAGGATGGGAGCCAGAGCATCATCACCAGCCCAGCACTGGTGCCCTGGTACTGCACATCTGCTGACTGCCCTGTCAAGGGCACTTTATCAGGACTCCCAAAGGATGAATGGAACAGCTCAACTACTCCAGACCACAGATATCAGTCACTAGTTGAAAAGCACAGGCTATTACTTATTTTTCAGGCTGGACTCTTGCTGAAGTACCTGGAGAGGAATTGCTGCCTGATTCCAGCAGCCAGAAGGGAAGGACTAAGCTCCCTTCAAAGTGCAAAAATTCCCCAGAACACAGCCCAGAGAGAGCTGCGTGGCCGCTGCAAACCGGCAATTAGAGAAAATAAATTGTAAAAGAGCATAACAGTGCCCTGAGTGGGGATTACTGGCAGGAGAAGGAAATCGCTGCGTTCTCAGCCCAGATAATAAGAGTCTGCTGCTTAGTAAAAATGCCAGCTTTCCTGAGAAAGCACGTTGGCTCTTAAGCTGCAGCAAACTTCAAAGGTGTCGGCGGCAGGGCCGGAGGAGCTCTGGATTAACCTACTGCTGCCCCAGGCTGCAGGAGCTCCTGCCCAGTCTGCCACTTGATGGGTTTATTTAAGAGATTATGTGATGAAGCTGCCTGAGCCACAAGGAGCTGGTACAGGTGACCCCAGCAAGCCATTCCCATCCAGCATCCCACTGGAGAGGGGAGAGCCAAAATCTGATGGCAGCTGCAGAGCAGGGGCAGCCGCAGCGATGCACCCCCAATTCCAAGCTCAGCAAGTGCTGCTTCACAAGCTGCTGAAGGCGTTTAGAAAGGTGAAACAAGGTCTGTCCTCCTTCTGACTCCTGTGCCAGGTCACCAAACAGCAGCACACCACAGGAGCCACCTCCACACACCACTGTGGTCACTGGGAGGAGGGACAGCAGGATGCACCGTGGCAGCCAGGCACCAGGACGTGCCACAGGCTTCATGCTGCTCTCCAGCAATGTGCTGCTCTGGTTCTGCTGTAAAGACAGGCTTGAACAGGGACATCTGTCCTTCTCTGGGTGTCACACAGCACAGCAATCAGGTTTCATGCTGCCCCAGTTCTGCTGTAAAGACAGGCTTCCAACAGGGACATCTGTCCTTCTCTGGGTGTCACACAGCACAGCAATCAGGTCATCTTTGGCAAAGGCTCAGCAAAGGGCAAGGGGCTGCACAGCAAAACCTGCTGCACCAGCAGCTCATCATCCACGGGCAGCTGAGGTGCAGAACTGGGTGGCCCATACACCCCATAGCATGCGAGTACCAAGGCATTAGAACTGCACCTACAACACTGATTTTCCTGTTTCTTGACATCTAGACACATAAATCCTGCAACCACAAACTCTCTCTGAGCAGGGAAGCTCCCACCATGGCTACTCCCACTTACTTTGGGGAGCTGAGCTCACAACTCCCATTTGCACATCTGCAAAGGATTGTTTGCTTAAAAACTTGTCTCCCCACACATATCTTGAACACCAAGATATCTTTTCACAGTGGAGGAACTACAACCTTTGTTATTCCACTACCAAGAGCCAGTAAAAGCAAGGCTCAGTGTTTTCTGAGGGAAGAAAACCAGGCAAGTAATTCTAGACAAGGTCATGGTGTTACCCTATGTTTTCAGAAAACTCCTGGGTCATCTCCTCCAGGAGTTTGTAGCATGAGTGAATCCTCATGCACTATTCCAAACTGTAAAATGAACAGAAAACTGATTTCCATGCAGCAAAACCTTCCCTTGAGGTGAATACGGATCACTGGCAGTCAGCTGAATTTCCCCCCGCAGATGAGGATGCATTTTGTGATTTCCTGCACCTTCCCCAGGATGCTGCTGCTTGGGAACACTACAGGCTGCAAATGTGGCACACAGTGAGTCCCTGTCCTGCACATGGGACCATTTTCAAATCTTACCAGCTCCACAAAATGCACTTTACATGCCTTTTAGGTATGAATGTGCTCCTCCTCCCACAATGAACCTCATCTATGATGCAACCACTCCAGGGCAGTGAGTGACCCAGCTCCTGGAGCTCAGTGCATCTGCTCAAATCTCTCTTTTAGGCTTCAGTGGCTCTGCTCACCACCCTGGGTTTGCTCCCCAGGCCTGTCCCTGGCAGGGTCCCTGCTCACAGGCCCTGACACCAAACTCTGCTCAAGGCACAGCAATAACTGCAGGGGTCAGAGAGCCTCGGGTCTGGCCAGGCTTCCCCTGCCTTGGCTCCACCTGACCTCTGGCACTCCCCTGCTGATGGCAAAACCTCTCCCTTTGCTTCTCAGGACACAAATAACAAAGCATCAGGAGAGAGCTCGGCCCTGGAATCTCCCAGCCCACAGGAATCATTTTCACCCTGAGACAAAAGCATGGGTGTCCAGGCAGGACATTGGAAAATTAATCAGTTCATTAAACTGTTTTCAATGCAACCCCTGTATTTCCTGCAGGCCCAAGGTTCCCAAACCTTTAAAAGTCCCTTACATCTAAAAGCCAAAACTGCTCAGCCCCTCAAAACCACTACCAGCCTTCATGGACTGGAATTCAAATGCTCATCAAGGAAATGCTAAAAGTTTGGGTGTTTGTAAGCTCAACCAAGTATTTTCTGACTTGGCTCTTGCTGTGCCACTGCTCAGAAGCGGCAAAAGAAGCCAGAGGAATCCTCATGTGAGCGAGCTCTAAAAAGGGGAAATGCTTCTTTAATATCTCCAATGAATCAGACAACTTCAGCCCTGTCACAACAGCCTGTGTTCCCAAAACACAGCAGAGCTCACCAAGAGAGGAACAACTGTTTGCAATAACGGCCTGGCAGCCACAGGCACTACTGGTGAGATGAACCCCAAGTCATTTTTCAAACAGCAGGTAATATTTATTTACCAACTTGGAAAAGGTTCGCAATATATTGAGTAGAAAGGAAACAAAATCTAAGAGAATTTCCCCTGGCAGCAATAAGAGCAGCCTCCAGATTTGTTCTGTTATGATTTACACTACACTGCAAGTTTTTAACAACATTATCTGCAGACAAAAGCTCTTCTAAGCAGTATAATTACTTTTGTCTATGGCATTACAGAACCCATCAGATGGTGCCACTGCTGCTCTTACAGGGTTTGTTTCACTGAGCACATTTGGGTTTTAAGCTTAGGAAATGCTTTTTTTCCAACTATGACACAGCCTTTTGGATTACTTTTACAATATTGTCACCATAAAAATTATGGTCTCGAGCTCCCAAGCTTATGAGATTAGCTTCAAAGCATTATTATTAAAAAGTAGAACAATTCCGTTATTCTGTCTTCTTAATTTTAAGTCATCAAGGTTTGCACTTTCTACCTTTGCTCCATCACTACCAGTCCAAGAGAGCAAAGGTCCCATCTTTAAATGAGACAGAGCTTTTTCCAGCTGCCTTCACTACCACAAGAGCCAAGGTTTCCAAGCCAGTGTTGCTCACTAGCCAATGCTAAATCCTTATACTTTAGTCAGAAAAGCATCTTCTCCTAATTATCTGTTTCTATCAAAGCACCAAGCTCCAAAGCCATTTATTTTTAATTGTTCAGCTTATATAGTGCCCAGGCAGAAATACACTCCCTGAAGTTTCCAATAAAAACACTGTACTATCCATCTCATTATACCCTCTCAAACTGCCCTGAAAACGCGCTCCTGTTCCAGTCCAGGTAACAGTCCAACTGTTACACAATTAGTCACACTGTGCTTCTCCCATTTAATATTTATATCCTGCACACAAAAACTTTGTTAATGCAAACTGCGGAGCTCACCAACACAAGCTGCCAGCCCAGAAGCAAGGAAAGAAGAAATGCTGGTGCCCACAGCTCCCCACACCCAACCAGCCCCCCACCTGGACCAGACCCTGCCTGGAGCAGCTCAGTGCAGTGCTCTGCACCCCACTCTGGCATCCACAAGGCATGACAGCAAAAGGCAGATCAGGGGTGCTGGAATGGACCACAGACAAGCAGTATTTTTTTGAGAGGCACCAGGATGCCTTGAGAGATCCCTAGAGACCCTTGGGAATACCCATGTCAACACAGGGAACCTGCATTCCGAGTGAAAGTTAAAAAAAAAAATCTCACAGCAAACACCTCACAAGAATGACTGCAGTAAAATCTTTTCTGGGGAATCATGTTTGCTGGCGTTTTTCATTAAATATTGGTTGCACATCCATCGTGTAATTTGTTTTCCCGAGCATCAAGAAAGACAACGCTTCGTGCCATGACAGATGTGTGAATGCTTAACAGATTCCTGAAAATTTAATACAAAGTTAAAAATGCAAACAGATGAGGCTGGTGCAAGTGGTGGGTGAACATGATTCTTTATCAAAATCAAAGGGCAAGAGGAATAAGGGCCTGGAGAAGCAGGCTCAAATCAAGCCCTGGGAGCACAAGCTGGAAAAGTTGAGAGGGAGGATGCAAGAGGCTTCTGCAGCTGAAAGGTCACTGTGGTGGAGGTAAAGGTTGTGCTGTAACCTGTCAGATAAGAGAAAGATAAACTTCTCTCCCTGCCCCCCACACCTCCATCCTGATGCTGAAACCCACATAAGGCTTGGGGTTCAAGTTCACCTTCCCCATTTTTTGTTGGGGGTTTTTTTTATCCCAAATACTTCATTTCTTTGCTCCTAGTTTGTCTTACCTCTCCAATATGCTGCAGAGACAACAGACTCCATCTACAACACTTATTTCAAGCCAGGTGCTCAGCCAGGGAGCACAGCCTAGTGCAGCAGGAATAGCTACAAAAACCTTGGGCAACCCTCTCTGGGTAACTGAGCAGATATCACAGACCCAAGAATTTTACCACTGCAAAGGCACAGCTAGGATTGTTTTAGTTTTATTTTTAAACACAAAGTGCATTTCCTCCCTCCAAAACCAAAATAAAAACGCACAAAACCAAAATACCCAATAAAACAAACCAAACAAAACAACAACCATAACCACTAAAACCCCATCACTTGGTCACCCACACAGCCTTATTTTACTAATGGTTTTATTTTTAAACATTTCCTCCCCCCAAAACCAATATAAAAACACACAAAACCAAAATATCCAATAAAACAAACCAAACAAAACAACAACAATAACCAATAAAACCCCATCACTTGGTCACCCACACAGCCTTATTTTACTAATTGAAGGCTGCAACATCCACCTAACAATAAAACCCCTCCACTTGGTCACCCACACAGCCTTATTTTACTAATTGAAGGCTGCAACATCCACGTAATGGCATTATCAGTATATCAAAAAGCAGCATACCTCTTCAAAGATGAATGACAAGCCACACATATCAAGAACAGGGCAAATTATTTCATGCACTACCACACAAATTTACAACACAAGCATTTCTAAAGACCAGGACACCAGTTTGCATAACTCTTCTCTTTATTTTAAACTAAAAGTTATAAGCAACTTCTGAAAAAAAAAAAAAAAGAAAAAGCAAGCCTAGCAAATTCCTTTATTCATCAGAATAAATGAAGATAAAGCAAACCACCAGCTCAAACTGAGCTTGTACTCAAAAAGTAAAAAAAAAAAATTCTTTGGAAGTGCATTGGTGTCAGTAACTTTAGAGCAAGGCAGATCTGAGACTGGCTTTCCCGGCTCCCTTTCATTCCAGAGGGCTTTTATCAGCCTGTTAAGTCTCCAACAATGGAGAGCAGACTATTTATTTAAGCAGCAAATTCCTTCCTTAATAATCTCTCCTGGCCAAATTCTCTTTAAAGTTATCTCAACTGTCCGACAAAAAGCAAATGGCAGAAGATCAGTTCTTGATCCCTACAGTAACACGAAGGACTTGCACTTATATCAGGGTACCTGTTGACCATTCTTTAGTCACTCCAGCCCCTTTATTTCTGTTATCAGTTTCCCACCTGTGCCGGCAGAACTTGGGAAAGCCATTTACACAGTAACACCCAGCAACCAACATCAGCTTAACTCTTCCCCATAAGGAATTTTCCAGACACAGAACAACGTCCAGGCTCTCAAAAGCAATTCAGTGATTTCCAAGCTAGTTTTGTGTCTTGAGAGAAAAACAGAGGTTTCCAACACGGTCATGAGACTGCGGATCACCTCAGGAGCACAGGTACAACCAGGGACTCCAATTCTCCCTGGCAGCACCTGACCACTGAGCAGATGCAGAATATTTGAGCAGCATCTGCCTGAGAGGGAGCAGGGTACCCAACACCTCCTGTCTGAAACACCACAGGGGCACCCCTGTAACAGGACTCAGGGCATGCCATGCACACAAACCCCAGGCACCATTTCCATCCTTTAAAAAACAAACAAACCCAAAAAATGAAGAACTAACAATGGCCCCAGTTCCAGCCTTAGCACTTTCCAAACACTAGATTCCCTTCTTCTCTTCCTTCCTCTGTGGTACCTTGAGTGGAGCCCCCCAAATCACCAGTGGTTTTGCTGGGGGGAGGTTGTTTCGATGAAAACTGTTTTGTTTGTTTTTGGGGGAGGGTGGTTTGATGGATTCTTTTGCGTTGGGTTTTTTGTGGGTCTGGTTTTTTGTGGGTTGTCTTTGTTTGTTTGAGCGGGGCTTGTTTGCTTGGCTTTTTCAGGGCATTGTTGGTTTGGGGTTTATTTTTGTGGGTTCTCTTGGTTTGATTGGTTTTGACTTTGTTTTCTACGTTGGTGCATGGGCAGGCGCCAGCCCAGGGAGGAAGCAGAAGGTGGGACATCACGTCCTGGTGGCACCAGCTGAGCCCATGGCTGGTCCATACCCAGCATTCCACATGGCTCCTGCATCCTGCTAGTCCTGGCTCAAAGCCCTGCTTTGATTAACACTCATTTTACAAGGAAGATGCTTTATCATCCCCTCATTCCCCCCTGTGAGAGCAAGGCAACCATTGTAACAGGAGCACGAGATGATAATTTGGCTCTCAAGAGCAAGACTCACAACCACAGCTGCCAGGAATCGATCGGAGGCTCCACTGCCTGCTCCAGAGAGGCTTTCCTTCAAGAACATGAATAATCCTCTGCAAAGTAATGGCACTATTCATCTCTGGAAAGTTCCTCACAGGCTTAAATCCCTTGCCCCACGGGGGCCACGTGTTCAGCTGCGTTCCCAGTAAATTAAAATTCAGCTTGCTCTTTTTCTGAAGAGGAACGTGGAGAGTATCGATCGATAAATTTACCAAAAGTTTTATGGCAGCTGCTTTTCTCAGTAATAGAGCAACCACTGCTCAGACATGGTTTAACGCATAATCTCCAGATCAATACAACTTTTGATTTATAAATAATGATAACAAAAGGAGCAAGGACAAATATGCCTGGGAAAAAAATAAACAGCTTCTCCAAAGAGTACTTTCATCATAGTCCTCTCAAAATAAAGATCATGTATTTGAAAGGCTGCATGTGGAAACCAACACAGAATATATTAACTCCAAAGCTGACAGTTCATCTTCATCATCACACTGTTCTGACTTGTCTGTTCTGCAACTCTTGGCACATGGGACCCTCTTGGTGGCATTTGTTAAGTATTAGCTGCTCATTATTCCAAAATCCTCTTTTCCCAAGGAGAAGTTACCACACAGAGACCTCCTGTCTGAACACTTCCACACAAGGTCTATGTCCATACTTCAAATGTTATGTCTATTATGGAGCCTTTCCTAGGTATGATAAACACAGGTCAGAAAAGCCTGTAAATCCTGACAATTTTTTCAATTACGGCGCGTGTTGCAATGATGCCACCACAAATAGGTTGCAAGAGATATGCTGGAAGATCTATTAACTCGCTGTAAATCTATTTAAGTTGGGAATTCATGCCTTGCAGAATTTTACCATTAGTCCTGAGAATTAGTTTATTGCTGGACAGGGAGGGCAGAGCCCATGAGGGTCATTTCAAAGACATACTGCACCATGGCCTCTCTAAAACGGCCCCTCTGCAGGTGTTTAATGTGGTAGTGAGCCTTTGAGTAAGTGCTTGCACACTTCCCTCTACAGATATCCTCCACTGAATAAGAAAAGGCATCACCTTTTTCTAAACCTTCACATTGCTTCCCCTCCCATCTATAATCTCCTCTTCCAGTGGAAGCACTGACATATTTGAGAGGCTATAACAATTTAGGTGCAATTATTCAGTTGCTTTGGAAAGCAGCACCTGGGGTTTTTTATATCCATGGAGAAAAAACAAGGGGGAAAAGAGCTCAGGTTCAAATACAGAGAATTCTGATCCAAAGACAACTGCCTTCCCCTACCCCAAGCCTACCACTGTTCCTGCCAGAACACTTCCCTTTGAAAAGCCATTTTTTCTTTCACTTCTTGTCAAGAACCAAAAATTTCATTTCCTGTGATGTTTGCACTTAACTGACTGGCTCAAGCACGTCAGAGATGGATCCTTTTAGATAACAAAATATGAGGACTTTTAACAGCCTCTAGAAATGAAAAAGCAGAGCAAACCCATTTTCCACCCTCTGAATGGATCGTTTGCTGCTTGTGGGAAGTGGTGGAGCCATCATCCCTGAAGTGCTCGAAAGATGCATGGACAGGACACCTGGGGACATGGTTTAGTGATGAGCACAGAGGTGTTGGGTTCATAGCTGAACTCCATGATCCTGGAAGCCTTTTCAGACCTTAATGATTCTCTGATCTGAGTTCAAACCTCCCTTGCCCAAGACAGAGCTGAGCTCCAGCACCATGGCATGGAAAAGATCCTTGGGAAGAGAGGAGTCCTGTATGCTTGTGTCTGGCACCAGGAAAAAAATGTACTTCTCAACATGGGCAAAGAGGGGTGAGCATCCTCCTTGCAGACAGTATCCTGCATTTATATCAAAATCCATTTTCCTGTTTGAAATAAATAGCATTCTACAAACATTCTTGCTTTTCTCCAGGGTTTTCAGCTTTTCACCAAAGACCCAAAGACCTTGGAAGGTCCCTTAGAACAGCCTTACCCTGAGCCAGGGCAAAAAAAGCAAAGCACCAGGGCAGTTTGGCCACAGTTGATGGGCAGCCTACACTTCCATCCAGGGATAGCCTGAGCCCTCAACAGAGGGACCTCTGGAGGGAGAGAAAGAGCTGGAGCCAGCAGAAGAGCAACAATTCTCTACGGCATCCCTGCATCCCCAAAAGCATTTCTGGTAGAACCTGAACCACAGTCACATTGCAATACTGTGCCTACCCTCCCCTTGTGCTTTTCCATTACAAACACTTCACAGCTCCCTGAACTCCAAGGCAGCCGTGGGCCCGTGAACAGAGCTGAGACAGGCTCTGAGCAGGCTCAGGCCATGGCTCAGGGATTCCCTGAACTCCAAGGCAGCCATGGGCAGGTGAACAGAGCTGAGACAGGCTCTGAGCAGGCTCAGGCATGGCTCAGGGAAGAGCTGCCAGCCATCAGATGGGACTGACTCGCTCCACTGCTGACACTTCCCTTGAAACTCAGTCCGTTCACTGTGACAGATTTTGGAAAAGCTCCTCCTGATGTCCAGAAGCAGCAGCTCAGAGCAGGCCCCCACAGACACGGACCAGCCTTTCCAAAGGCTCCAGAGTGGGGCAGGAAACACTCCTTTGATTTCCCTGCCACTGCTGGCTGCAAACCTCCCTCCTCCTCCTCCTGTTACCAATTTGACAGCATTTTACATGCTCAAGAAACCCAAAGTGTAATGAAACCACAGTGGCAAAACTCAAACTGGCAATGGAAAAAAGCAGTTCCTGCCCAGGGCGGCTGTGCAGTGAGGGTGTTAAAAGCCTTTAAAATCTGCAAACATGCAGCTCTCTGCTGAGCTGCCCCAGACACCAACTCTGCCCAGACAAAGAGTCCATGGACGCCAGGCTGCAGAATCTCCCCATAAACACTTTCATTTTAAGCCTGTTTAACTGGGGAAAGGTCAACACCAGTAACAGCACAACATGTGTTATCAGTTAAACAAAGTTAGCAGCTATCAGTTAAACAAAGACCACTTAGACAAGCCAAAGCAAAGATCCTCTGTATTCCAGGCACCCAGATGAATCTCTAATACCCTACTAAGCCTCTGTGTTTTATGTGCAGTCTCCATGAAGTCTGCATTAGGCGTTTTTAATTGCACATGAATGAATTAAACATCATTAACAATGAATTAAACAGGCTACAACTTATAAAAAAAAGAGAGTAACAATATAAAATGCTGGAAGTGTCATCTACGTCTCTGCTGAGCTCCTGATTTGCCATCATCAAGCACTACCTAAATTATCATGCAATTTGTGCATACAGTCAATAGTGTATTTTTCTTCCCCAAAAAGATCAAATAGAGACAACCTTTAGAGATCAAATTAAACCAACCTTTAATAAGAACAACTGCCTTTTGCAAGATGAATATTTTCATACCTTATCATTTAAGAAATACAAATACCATCTGGGTTTCAACGGGCACACTCCCCACTTCAATAAGTGACATTTGTAGCAAAGTTTCACTTTTGACAAAGGCTGAATCTATTCCCAACCACTGGAATTGCTCTCCGGGTTTGCACAATCTGTTGTTTTCTGGCAGCCCCAGCTTTGGACAGAGCAGATTAAATAAAGACCTCAGTTTACAATTAAAAACCAAAACAATCCAGCCCTTGCTGCTGTGGGAAAAGGCTTGAAACTGTGACCTGTAGCGCTGGCAGACAAGAAAAGTAAATTAAGGGAAATCTCACAGTGTATCATTTTTCAAATTTACCGATTTTAATGCCGATCACATTGTTCTTAGGGCTTTAATCACGATTTGGTAATGCCTTGAGGCTATGGGAACTGAAAACCACATGTTTCCACTCAAGTGAGACAGCAAAACATTTTGCAAATTCATCTTTCCTATGAACACGCTCATGTTCCATCCTAATCTTTACTTCCCTGCTAAAACAAAAATATAAACAAATCTCCCAAAGACTGACTAGCTTAAGATACAATGCCATAAAACCCTGAGCACTTTTACTCCTTTTCTTTGCAGAGCATCAGCGTAACCCCACCCTGAATTGAGGGAGTCCCAGCCTTTACCCTGATATATTAACAAAGCCAAACAGTTTTAAAACATGGGCATCTTACCCTTCCCCATTTCCCAGGCTCACATGCCATTTATCCCCAGACCTAATGAGCAGAATATGAGCACAAGATGCCATTCCAAACAGCCACAAACCACAAATGATTCCTCCCAGATGCAGCAGTGGAAATTCAGACGTGTTTTCCCTGAGGGCTGAGTGGCACCAGAGCCAGGACCCTGCAGGGGCTGGGGCTCCCACCCTCCCCAGCACTGGGCTGTGATGGCACCCCCAGAGCCCACCACATTCCAGTGTGTGCCTCCAGAGCTGGGAAAGGAAAATTAGGGAGAAAAAGCTAATTTCCTTTGCTCCTGAATGAATTATTAGCTACAGTTCCTGTCCTACAACAAAGCATTTCTGTTGGCTTAAGCAGCATGAAAGCAATGCAAACTGAACAGGGGAAAAAAAAAGAGTTTGCAAGTGGCAGGTTTGTGTTTAGCAATGCCAGCACATCGACCCTCACACAGCAGAGGGGAAAAAAGAAGAAAAAGCATTTAACAGGAAACATTGAGAGTTTGTCTGAGCTTTGCCACCCTCACTTAACAAATAGAACATAATTTTGATTCCTCACTATTTTCGTGAAAGGAGACTGGGAGTCCCCAAAGCTGGTTTCTTAGCACACGCATCTCAAAGTTTCTCCCTCCATCAAGAACATGAAGTAGACAGCAATATCAACTAGATGGTAGAAAAAAATGTAAGGAAGCAGAAGTTGAATTGCTTCTTGTCCTTTGTGTTCCTGTACAAGCCCACTCCTGCACCAGCTCTTTCAGCCCAGGTCTGGAAGTCTTAAACTCTTCTTCCAGCCCAGGCCTGAAGTCTTAAAACCCTGTCTGCAGAGAGAATTAGGCTGGATTTATCGCAAACACCTCCTCTGGACACTTGTAAAGCAATCTGAGAGTACCTAATGGATTTAGGATTTAGCTAAATTGGTGAAACACAATAAAGAGATTAAGAACACAGTCCATCACACGCAATTGAATTAGCACATCCTTTAAAAGCTACGGGCATCAGCAAGGTCCAGGAGTAACTACAAAGCAGGGAAAAAGTGGAGCAGAAATGCAGGGCAGAGAATGGGGTTTCCTGCAGCAGATTGTGGGGAAAGTCTGAAGGAGCTGCACGGGGCAGCCAGCATTGCAGGGACAGAGCTCCCCATCTCTGACACAGGAAAGCCCTGGCACGAGGAAGCAGCTGGTCCAAGCTCATCCTTAGAAATGAAAGCTCACATTACTACTGGCCATTTAACTGTGGAAATGCATTCAAAGAGAATGAACAAGTCTAAAACAGCACATTGCTGGATGCAGATCCATTCCCATGGGTGACCATCTACATGGATGCCTTCAGGATCCAGCCAAGACCTTACAGGATCACCTCACAGCCTCATCTGACCTCACTACCTAATGGTGTCACAAAAAAAAACAACATTACATGAGGCTGTGTCCAAGAGTTTCATGTGCAAGGTCTTTCTGGAGAGTGGAAAGGCACATTTTTTCTTAGATTTCACTGCATGTTTCCATGTGTTTCCCTGAGTCCTCTTCCCCTCCATCTCAACTCCAGCACGCTCCACTGGGGGATGCAGGGGAGAGGATTCCAGCCTCTCTCCATGCTGGAACCTCTTCTCCTGCTGGACTGAGGCATGGCACAGGGAGGTCTTTGGGTAGCAAAGAAATTGAAATTGAATCAACTCAGGGAAGTTAGAGCAGCAGCTCTATCAGCTCTCAAATGGCTTGGCACCACCCTGCAGTGGCTGCAGCATCTTCCAGCCTAACTTCTGAGGAAAGGCTCATTAACAGATTAATCACAAAACATCTTATTTGCAGTCCAGAAAAAAAACATGGACCATATTCTGGCTTCATGTCCACAGAGACTCCACACAGGAGCAGAGCTGGTCTCTTCTTACCATCCTATCAATCACATTCCTTTCTGCAAGATTTGTTTCCAAGCAAACACAAACACTGATAACCTGCCTGCTAATGACCTTAACCCGCATATCTTCAGTTCAAACAAGTCCTACACTATTTCTCTTAGTCCTGACCAACAACATACCTTCATTTCAGAAGAAGCCATCCATATTCCTCAGTCTCAGAATAATTCTTCTTCAAACAAGTTGCAATAAAAGGTTTCCCCCCAGCTCCAGTATCATGTGAGAACACAAGTATCCAAATATTTTGGCTGTTGGAATTGTATAATGATAGCCTAGCTTATTGCTTCATCTTGTATCAAACTTAGTGAGGCTTCCAGGCATTTACATCGCCAGCAGAACTTCCTTTACTGTAAAATCCTTTTTATTGACAATTCAATCATGTCAGGTTTGGAACAGCAGACGCACTGATTTGATCAGCTATCATTGGATTTACAATATATAAATGACAGCATCATATCTGCCCCACGTTGCAAGCAGCTGCTTTTTATCGATTTATATTCTACTAGCAAGGAAGAAAAATTGCAGCACAATGTAGTGGTATAGTCTCAGATCAATACCAATTTTTTTCTTAATGACACAAAGGCCAAGATAAGGACAGCATAAGTCAAAGCCAGACAGATCAAATTTGCCCGATATCCCTTTCAATTACTGAGGAACATACGCAGGGATGTGTAACATTAAAGCTGAGGGGAACATTATCAAAAGGCTTTAAAAATTACAACAGGCTTACAAGGTTGCCTAATGTCCCCACAGTCCCTGGGAATCGTGATGGAGAACCCTGGGCTGCCCAGCTCCATCAGCCCAACGTGGAGCCTGAAGGCTGAGGCTCCCCTGGAGAATGTGCAAGGCCAGCTCTGGCTCCACAAGGAAAGGATACTGGTACTAAAACTCAGAAAAAGCTGTGGTTCCTACTATCTGCTCCGTGGGCACAGCTTTGGCAGTGCCCAGAGCACCAGGTGCTGGCATGGGGGCCCTGGTGTGCTGTGTGCCACTAACACATCACAAAGAACAAGCAAAAAGAGCAGCAAATGGCACTGGTGCATCCCTCCTGACTCCTCTCTTTGGTGCAGCCCCTCTCCTCTGGATATCCCAGTGAGGGTCCTCAGTGCCACCTCCCCACCCCTCAGCAAGTGGTGCCCCCACCCTGGCATCACTCCTGGGTGATGAGGAGTGCAGGTTTAGACCCTGTCCCACACTTGGTCCCAGCCAGCCTGATCCCACCACCCCTGGCAGCAGGGGGAACCCAGCTGAGGATGTGCTCCCCTTCCCAGCACAGCCCAGGCAGGCTCCACGTGGTCCAGACACACTTCCAGCTGCTGCTGGAGCACCAGCACAGCCTTCAGGGTTGGCACTCTTTGAGATAATGCATCCCTCCTTAAGAGTCCAACTCATCAATAATAGAAAACTCCTAATTATTTCACTAGTGCCAGTATTTCATAAATCCAGTTGCTGCTTAATGAGAAGTTATGAGCAAGCACTTTCTTCATTAACTCTTCTGCAAGACACAGAAACTTCCCAACCTAAACCCTCCACGCTCAGGCAGCTTAAATTCCCATTTTTAATTGGCAGCTGGAAAGCAGCACTGTCATGATTTATACCTCTTCTGTACTCCCAAGTTTTAATAATTACAAGTTCTGCATGGCTTGTGATTAATCTATTTGCACTGTATGAATTAAAAACCCAAACACGTTTGGAAATGAAAATTCATGTGCTGGCTCAAATACAGGCAATGTGACAGTGAAGTGACGAAGTCAAATCAGTCCAAGGCTGAGGCAGAGTCCAGGATCAGCCCTGGAAACTAGTTTGGGAGATTTAAAAAAAGAAAAAGACAAAAGGAAGTTAAAAGTTTTTTCCCTCCTCACCTCCTTTCTGGAGGCAGAAAAGGGCAGAAGCACTTAGATAATTATTAATTTATATGACCTTGCTGTGTGTGCATTCCTAGCTCTTTAAAATGCATTTAGAGCAGCTGGTGTAAAAAGCCATTGAGCCAAGGCACAGGCACACGGTGACACAAATTTAAAAGGTAAGTGGGAGGAAATCAAACGCTTCCCTCTGATTATTCCCACAAAATGAAATGCCCCTTGCCCAAGTGCTGTGGGTTTTTGGTCACAATGACCTCACACACAGGGCTGACTCTCAGTGCTACGATGCCTGACAGGTAGGAAGAATGATGCCCAGAACTCCATGATATCAGATGGCTAATTAATTACTTTATGATACTATATTATACTGTATTACACTAACAAGAACTATCACTAACTAACTAGAAAAACCTGTGACACTCTGCCCAAGAGTCCCAACACACACAGGGATCCAACTGGTCAATGAATCCAAAACACCATCACCAGAATCCAACCAAGCAATCACCCCGGGTAAACAATCTCCAGAACACATTCCACATGGGCACAAACACAGGAGCAGCAAATGAGGTAAGAATTGTTTTGATCATTCTTTCCTCAGGAGAATCCTGAGAAAGCTAAATCTCTCTCTGTTCAGAGGGCATGTGAGTACCACAGCTGACCACTCCAGGAAGGCAGGACCAGCTGCTGGCCACAGAGGTGACCAGTCCTGGGGCAGCTGGGTGACATGGCCAAGATGCCCAGGGGGGACAGGGAGTGCTCACTGCACTGATGCAGCAGAGTCCCCTTGGGGACAAAGGACCTGGTGCTCCCACTGCACCAAATTCCCACCAAGCACACTCAGAGCAGGTCAGAGCCAGCACCCAAGCTCAGCATGGTGATCACTGCCCTGCTCCTTGTGCTGTTTCACGTGCCACTGTCTGCACCACCAAGGCTTCCAAAGACAAACAGAGCTCAGGAGGCACCCACATTCGTCCCCAAAATCCCAGAAACAGGTCCCTAAGTTCTTGTGGCAGGTGTACCTAAGCCACTCATGTAGCAACCAACTGTATTTGAGATCATGAATATGTATTCACATCTTTTTCAGAGCTTTAATTGGTTTATCTGGTCTATAAAATAAGGCTCATTTGAGTATATTATTTGTCTCAATTTTATAAATCTCCACAGCCATTTCACACCTTGAGTAGATGTGACCCAGCCTCAGCACTCACCATCTGCCCACCTGGAGACTACAGAGCCCCATTTCCAACTTATTTTTCAGAGAACAATTTCACATTTGGGTTAACTCTGGGAGTTTTTTCCTCCCCTGCATTTCAAGATCATTTCAATCCATCCTATAAATCAGCCTGTCCTTTTAGTGCAATTATTCTGAAAAAAATGTCATGTAGCTGTGAAACTTTTCACTCAACAGTGGCCACGCTCCAAAAGCAACCGGAAAAATGTTACTTCCACTCTGAAAAACAAACATTGATTTTTAATTGCCTAAAAGGATGAGACAATTTCCAATTCTGTTGAGAGATTACTTCTTTGGAATAAATATTTATTGATACCTACATCTCACCTACTTAGTCATTTACTTTCTTAAAAATATGCACATTTTAAAACGGGTTTACTTTTTCTGCCATCATAAAAAATGCAGGCTGCATTTCTCATTCATGAGGGTTTCATTTTTAATCTGCCATCTCAGACAGGTTCAGGCTGCATTTGTGGCGAGGACAGGCATGAGAAAAATAAAACTTTACTTTTAGAAGAAAGACTGAAAAAAGCTGAAATAAACTCTCAATCTCCCCATTGTGTTTGCCTCAGAGAATCCACAAGTCCTTGTGGCAGCAGATGCAATTTGATGTTCAGACGGGGTCCTTGAGTCACATTGTTCCCAGAGCACATTAACTTGACATTTAGAGATACTGGTTTTGAAAGCCGTTTGAACATTAAGTTCCTGACTATTTCTGGTCTTCAGGGCAGTAAGAGAAGCAAGGGTGGTAATTAATTTCTCCCCCATCAGAGAGAAAAAAAAAATTCAACCTCCAATAAAAGCGCTCCCTGTAAAATGGCAAAACATGTCCCACAAACACAGCAGTGGAGACAGAAAGCAAGGGCCAGAGCTGTGCCAGCTGCACCAAACAGCCTGGAGGGAGCCTGCTCCAGGTTTTGGGGGCACCTTTCATGCAGAGAACATTGGCTTGGGCTCCACTGCTTGCAAAGTCAATGCAGCTTGTTGTTAAAGCTCTGCTAAGTGGCACAAGAGCCAGCAACACCGGGCATCTCAGCAGGCACTCTGTCATCACCTGCCTGGACAAGGAAGGAGCCCAGCCCAGCACCATGGAAGGGTTTAGTGGCATTCTTGAGCCCGTTATTTTTAAAGGATTTGTCCATTTTCCAGAACTGTTGTCGCCCCACACCAAGAAAACAAGTTATGCCCCATTTACTACACTCAAGAGAGCAGTCAAGCATGTGCTGTGCCAGCTGAGGGCAAAATGATGCCACCCATGGAAGGCTGGGAGAAAATTCACTCGTGCACAGAGCAGTTTATTCCCACAGGACTGCACTGCAGGAAGGGCTGACGGTTTATTAAAAGCTTTCACATGATTTCTGGATTCTTGCTTTCCTCCCCAGGCACCCCATACCAAAGTATTACAGAATAAAGTTACAGCTAAAAGAATTTATTAACGAATAAAATAGTATTAAAACAACTAATAGCATATTGCAAGAGTCCTGGCTGCCTGATGATGATATAAAAATCCCGTGGTGTGGAAGGCACAAAGTGCAGGTTGGGACAGTTGCCTGGGGCTGAGCCAAGTCTTAGATATATCCTCAATATCTCTGCCAGGATTTCAGCCCATTAAACTCAGAGCTCAGTTCCCAACTAGGCAGCCACCACGTCCATCACAGGGCATCTGTGACTGCCAACATCAGTGCAGGAGAGGCCAGAAATCTTCCTTGCTGACTCATGCAGGAAGATCTCTTGATGCTGCCCAGTTGCCTCCTTATCCTCTCCACATCCTGCTTCCCCCGTGCTGGTGAAATAAAGTCCACCTGCCCAAGATCATCCACCTCTCTGCCCATCCCTGTTGCTGTACCTCTCTCAAGGGCTCAATTCAGAAGCAATGCAGAAGGCTCTGCCATGAGGAATAGGAGTGTCCTTTACGCTCTGGCAAAAAAAAAAAAAAAAAAAAAAAAGGAGGAAAAGAAGTCTGGCTCCTGTGTTGATGCAGGTCTCAGGCACCACTCGTCCAGCTGGCTTTGACTGCTTCATTGTCTGCAGAACACTGACCCAACACTACAGGTGGCAACTGCAGGTCTATTGCATTGGAACATAAATGTTTTGCAGTCTTGCAGGAAAGTTGCCAGGGTGACTTTATCCAAGAATGCTCAGGGCTAATGAGCTGCTAAGAGAAATTATGGAAGCCTGCCTCGGTAAGAATCTCTTCCTGAGCTCTCCACAAGGAGTTCATGGATCAAAGGGCTCCTCAGTGCTGCTGTACCAAGTGGTCTTTAAGACCCTTCTGGCTGCAAAAGGGACCTTCAAGCAGATAAGCCAACATCTCACATCCAGCACTTAACTGCTGGGGATATGTCAGCTATCCCAGCTCCAGGGGCTGTGTCCAAAGTCTCCATCCTGCAGCTGATAAGAGCAACAGAAACAGGGCACAACATCAGAGCAGCCCCCACAAGGGGCTGAACAGAGAGAGGGGAAGCAGCAGGTCAGCAATTATTAGCTAGTTCTTGCTAACACTGGGACAATTAAATTTTTTTTTAATTTCTGAACTGTTGTGCTGTAGAGCACACCTGTTCCTCTGCAGTAGCCACATTCTGTCCCCTGGGACACCCTCAGGTTAGCAAAGGACCAGAACAAGAACCACCAAGGTGCCTTCAACAAAGACACGAGGACAAGAGAAGAACAAGAAAGCAATGGGTGGGTACAGGGCAGAGGAGAGCAAGGGGAAGGACCAACAGCAGGAACTCTGTGACCTGTGATTGCAACTGATAATTGTTTCCTCTGCTTTGAGAAAGAGCTGTACCAGAAACCTTTTAATGAGGGTGACTAATTTCTGGCTTGTAGTCCCAACTGACAACTGAGCCCAAAAAGCCTAACACAGCAACAGGTACATGCTCTAATGAGTCCACCTGGCCGTGCGTGGGGAGAAGGAAATGCCCTCCCTTTGCATCCTTTGCAGAATGAGGCATGAGCAGCCTTCACTCCTGTCTGCACACACCACTGTGCTCACAGCTGGTTTAATAGCACAATTCCTAATTCAGGCACACGCATGAAGAGTGAAACAGATCCTGTGTGCAGAAAAGGGGTATTTACTGATGGAGATCATTTTTGCAGCTGATGGACTAGAACTGTTCCCACTGTGTGCTCTAATGCTGTACTACTGACAGAGCAGGCATTTTCCTGCTTTTCCTGTATTTCCTCTAAATCCCAAACAGATGGGTTTGTTGGACAGTTAGTCACCCGAATCTGGCACACTGGAAGCAACAAGAACTTCAATCCAGCCCTGCAATCCACCTTGTCCTTTATAAGGCTTCTTTCAACAGACCCCCAGGATCCACCCCCAACACTGACAGGCGAGCGAGGCAAGACAGAAGAGCTGTCATAGATATCCATGGGGAAGAGTTATTCAGAAAGACAACATGCCTTCTTCACTTAAAAAAAACTAATGCACAAAACAGCAGTAAGCTCATTCAGCCCAATAAACCCCATGTGCTGAGTTTTCATCAGTACCTGCAAGTTCCCACAGACATGAAAATACTTCTCCAAGGTATTTTCACACTTCAGATTTGTTTTCCTTTTAGGAAACAAGTGATTTAGGGCTAAAACAGACATTTGGCTGCCAGCATTGCTTCTGTGGTCTCCATTATCAGATTCAAACACATTTTTTTCTCACTGAGCTAAATGACAAACAGAATATCTGTGATTGCCAATACCCCATCAACTGGTACAAACACCCAGCACCACCTTCCAAAAGAATATGCTAATATCTGTCATTCAGCTGAGAAGGAAGAGGATCTAAAATGTTATTAAGGAAGAACAGCCCTGGCTCTTGGGAGGGGGGCTGAAGCTGATGACTGACAAACAGCCGGCCACAGAAACGCGTTGAACTTATCAAGACAAAATGTGTAATTGCACACACGTGATGCTACATATGGGGCATCCCAGCACAGCAAGCCATCTGCAGGAAGGGAATATTTTAAAGTCACTCAGGAGAGGAAAAAAAAAATGCAGGGGAGAGGCATTTTATCATTTCATCTCTCTAATTTTGGTCTCTTGCATCAATTTTTACCAACAATCCCAAGAGGGATGACATGTGCTCTCTGGTTTCAAAAGCTTTAAAGCTTTGTCCATCTTCTCTTACTGAAATAAGGGGTTTGGGGTTTTTTTAAATGGGAACTGTGATTTCGGACCAACACAGCCCCATAGCCACTGAGCAACACAGGGCACAAGACAGAAGATGCAAAGCAAAGCATAAGCAACAACTTTGAGACAAATATTCTATTTTAAGCTCATGATTAGTGAGGCAAGTTCACCCTTCTCAATAGTTATTATTCAAGCCAAGTCCCATACATATAATTCTGTAAGGCATAAAAAAAAAAAAAGGGAGGAAGAGGATGCTGCTGATTGAGCTGGCATCTGGCTTCATCTGGTTCAGTGTGCTGCCTGGTCTGTGAATAGCTGCAGCCCAAATTACAGGCTACATTCTGCTGTCTTACACCAGCCACATGAACGTCAGCATAAGTGGTATTTTGGGTATAAAACCAGGCAAAGCTTGATGCAATATTCTCAAGAATCCCACTTTAAAGTAACTTTCCCTTCTTACTCTTTCTACTCTGACCAATCTCAATGCTCCAGAGAGATCCAATTCCATTTCATACCCGCTAGTCAAAAAAAAATTTCAAACAGACTTGAGCTAAACCACTGTAATTAAGCAGCCTGCTCTGGAAGCACGACTTCAACAGCAGAAGCAGCAAAGCGAGTGCCTGCAGACCCTGTTAAAATTAGAAATGGCTATCCAGAGAGAAAATGCTGCCCAGAACTGCTGATTCCTTCCTCCACCTCACCAGCCCTACCAACCCTGGCAGGGTGTGCTACTGGGATTTCCTATTATTTTTAATTTTTTTATGTGATATCTCAGTCAAAATGTAACTACAGCGAGTCTATTCAGCCTGTGAAGTGCAAACATCTGTCAAAGTGACAGCAGAAGCAGCACAATCCTCTTCAGCCTGGATAAACCGAGTTATAAAGCACGTGGCTCCTGGGCTCTCAGCTCTGCTGAGCCAGAGCTCCTGCACAGCAAGGCTGGAGCCAGAGGAAGAGAAGGCTGCAGTGTCCCCAGGAGCTGTCACAGCCCTTGGAAGGGCACACGGTGACACACACCTTGCCATCCCTCCACTCTCCAAGTGCCACACACACGAGGGAATTTGGCAGCAGGCTCAGGAAGCAGTAAGGGAGAGGCAGGGGAGAGTCTGGGGTCCCCCTCAGGGCAGAGCCCCCCAGAGGAAACCTGGAGCCCCTCAGACAGCAGCACACACAGGGGATGCTCCTCCAGGAGCTGAAACCTTGCTCAGCAGGGACAAGATGAAGGCAAATGGAGCAGCAGGAAAAGCAGAGCAGAGGAGAGCCAGGTTTGGGACAGGCACGTTGTTCTGCAGCAGAGGGTTTCTGGTCACCAAAGCCTCTCCTCACTCTGTGCCCACCCAAAGCAATAAAAAGAAGTCATTAGGCTAAAAATCGAGGGCATTTAATAAAAACAAGGCAGACTCATTTCATTTCTTTCCTGACATCTTAGACTCTAAAGCGAGACCAGGCTGGGTTTTCAAGCCTCTCCCTGCAGTTATCCAGGCTCAGCTTTGTCTGGGCAGAAAAAAAAAATTAAAAAGCAAACTCTCTTCCTTGACTAATTGTACAAAAAGTGGGAGCAGCATACTTTCCCTTAACAGCATAAGTGCTGTGAGAAACCTATCACTCCTGTTAACCAATAAGCTCTCAAGTGTCCAAATGGAACTGAACGGTCTCTTCAACAGCTAAATTCACAACAGCACCTGACTTCATGAATGGTTCACTAATTTCAGCAGAAATGCTCAAACTTCTGTGCAACTGCAGGCTGGAAAGAGCTTCTGCACTGTCAGGAGGCCATTTGGGACTTGGTATGCAATCTGCATTTTAAGGCATGGGAATGACAAGCTTTGTTAAACCCTGACCTTGACAGCCGTTCTGTGTTCATAGGGGATTTTATCTCAAATGTCATTTAATGCTCTGTAATTACCACAGCATTCAACAGCACCCAACTACTTGGTGTGTTTATTTGCAGCCTTTATGCTAGAGAACATAAATTTTTGGGGTCTTAATCCTTCAATATGGATAAAGAACAACCACACCTTCATCTACCTGCAAACCAAGATAAAAGAGGAGGGGATAGAAATACCAGCAACCGAACTCTCAGACCACCAAGAACAGGCATTACATTATTAATAGAATTTCATTCATATATCCCTTAATGGTCTATATCCTTTAATTTATTGCCTTTCTTTTCATTGCAGAAAATAATAATGAAAACTCACAATAGCGTGTAACCAACTCACTGGAGTGCCAAACTGCCACTGAACACACAGCGCCTGGATCTCTGGGTGCTGATGATCAATGTTACCTTCTCGTGCCTCCAGGGAATTCTGTCCATCTCCTGCTCTCCCCACACCAACACCAGGAACACCCAGGACACGCTGATGGCAGCTGCAATGGAGACACTGAACGCACAGATTTTGGGAGCTGGGAGCCAGGTCCCTGGGCAGCCACCCCTGCCTCCACCCAGCAACAGCAATTGTTTCACATAATTGGGTTTAAGTGATTTTTAGGGGTGGAGTCAGCTCCCCAAGCCCACTGCAGGCTGTGGGACAGCTGCTTGGGCACAATGCTCTGGATCACACAGGGCTGGTGCCAGCTTTGCTGCTCCATGCTGGGGCCACATGGACAGGTGTGGGACATCTGCCTGAGCAAGAGTACAGAATCACAGTATCATTTTAGTTGGAAAAGAATTTCAAGGTTGAGTCTATCTGCTAACCCAGCCTGCCACATTCACCACTAAGCCATGCCCCCAAAATGCCACACTGACATGCCTTTTGAACACTTCCAGGAATGTGTTCTACTGCTTCCCTCAGCAGCCTGCTCCAACAGCTGACCAACCTTTCAGTGAAGAAATTCTTCCTAATATCCAATCTAAACTTTCACTGATGCCACTTGAGGCCATCTCCTCTCATCCTGTCACTGCTACCTGGGAGGAGAGCCCGACCCCCACCTGGCTTCAGCCTCATGTCAGGTGGCTGTAGAGAGCAATAAGGTCACCCCTGAACCTCCTCCAGGCTAAACAACCCCAGATCCCTCAGCCATTCCCCATCAGACTTGTGCTCCAGACCCTTTTCCAGCTCCATTGCCCTCCTCTGGACTGGCTGCAGCACCCCAGTGCAGTGAGGGGCCAAGAACTGGACCTGCAGTAAAGGTGCAGCCTCACCAGTGCTGAGTACAGGGGGATGACTGCCCCTTTCACTCACAACTTATTACTTCCTTCCCAACAAAAGAGACATCTATTTTAATATAATTCCTGCAGCACAACTGAAAGAGACAAATCGAGTTGTTGTTGTTGACTTCTTTGTCAGTTTTCCCCAGCAAAGCACAACTATGCATGAAATAAATACAATTCATTACACGGATTCTGAGCTATGCCAGGAGGCAATCGCGAGTCCAGGTTTTACTCCTGGCTGTCACTGAAGTCCCTGCAGTGACAAGCCAAGACAGAGCCACAGCCCTTCCACAGCAGCTGCCTCGGGGCTGGGAGCAGACAGGAGCTGGAGGGGCCCAAGCCTGAGATCAAAACAAGGAGCAGCCCTGGGAGGCTCAGTGGGTTTTGTCACTGTTATGCATCCTGTGCTAAAAAGGGAGACAAATACGAACACCAATATATTTTCATCATGAATTAAACAGAAGAGGAGATGTGTGCTCTTCAGAAGGGAGTGCTACAGGAAAGTAAATAATGAGGCATGGAGCCAGAAACGGGCTCAGATCAAAGAGAGGTTTACAGACAAACCAGACAGTTCAGTGCAGATAACTGCAGAGTAATGACGACTTTGATGAGTCTTTATCACACATGCCTCTGTGTCAATGACTGCAAGAAGTAACAAACACGAGAGGAAGGCTCTGCTGACACTTGTGCACATCGTTAATGAGGAATGAGGAACTGGAAACACAAACATCCCAATGCTGAGGACAAACACAAGGAGGCTGCGTTTGAGGGAACTCCAGGCAGTCCCAAGGTAGGAGACACACTCCACAAAGCAGACAACATTCGAAATGTTCATACCTCACCTCAAATATCAAATATTTCTGCATCAGAACCGTGCCTGTTGGAGGCATGGCTCACTGGAGGATGGTGTCAGAGACAGAGATTCATCACATTTAATGATGCCAGGACCAAGTGTAATATTTCACAGTTATGTGCAGTTGGACATTACTATTATCCCATGAGCTGTATGAGGCCTAAATAATTTTTGTTAACTCGTGTATTCTGCATGTAGCATCAGGTAATCATTTCAAGCTGGTTCTATTGGTTTAACTGGTGCCCCCTGTAAACGTAGCAACCGAAGTTAATTCAATATGTTGAAGAGAAAAATTCATGCCCATGAACAGCACCAGGTAAATCAACAGCAAATCACCTCTTCATATCAACCCTGCAACTCTCATGTGTGAATCAGAATTTAGGGACAAGGCATCTTTGAAAACAGCAATACACCAAGGCAGAGAAAGAGCAGGACTAATAAACAGAGAGACCATGAGCAGGGAAAGGGAGCCAAATGCAGGCAGAGCTCCCTGGGCTGAGAGATGCCAGCTCCTGGGCTGGGGCAGTGCTCCCAGCTGCAGAGGTAACTTGGAAACTGCAACCCCTGCCCTGAGGAGGCAGCTGGACCAGATGAGCTCTGGACATCCATACCAGCTTAAATTATTCAGTGAACAGACTGGGGAGGTCAGACCGAGCCAGTAGGTTCCCAATGGGCAGATTTTTTCCCTCCTATATCTCTGTTGAAAGCCCAGCAAGGCCCAGAGCACTCGGTAACTCTGCACTCCTCCAGCGATTCAGCAAACTGAATTTCTTGCACTGTCTCCCACATTTCACATTGTATATTCACCACATGAATGTTTTAGTCTCTCCCAGCACTGAGTCATAAAGCCCAGTCCAGGTTGGGTCACTTTGAATCACAGGTTTCATTTGTATGTGCAAACATGAAGGAGAGGTCTGCCAAGGCACAGCCACTCCTGAGACCAAGCGCAGCACCAGGCACAGCTCTTCCCAGCATCCCACCTCGTTCCATTTTCTGCACATTAAAAATCCCAAAAAATAACACACACACAGCACCTGGGCAGCAGATTTATGCCAAGTGACAATCCAGTAGTTTTAACTTCACAGCTCCTTCAGAAGCACATCCAGGATGGGGCTGCATATTAAAACCCATGGCTTTAGACAGAAAAATCCAGTGACTTTTCTGCAGACTGGCCATTATTTACACATGAACAGAGGCACACAGGAAGCCTTAGAAAGAGGCAGCAAGGGTGACACATTCCCATGGGAGGGGACCCCAAAGCAGGGTGTGAGCACACTGGGGATGCTCTGGTGAAGGGCACAAGGCTGGCACAGCATCCCCCAGTGCCACTGGGCTGACAGCACAAAACCTGAGGGTCACTATCCTCTACATTAAAAAGGCCATCCTTAGTTAACAGCATTAAAGGAAGGAAAGAAAGCAGACTGGGCATAAAACAGGATTTTTTTTGCAAATCATCTTTCTGGTCTTATTGCTTAATACATAACAGACACCCAAACTATGTGTGGTTTTAAGAGACACTGCTACTTAGGGGAGGGGCACAGCACCTCAGGCTGTCTGGGAGCTCTCCTACTTCCCTTTGATGGAAAAGGGAGCTCTCCTAGGACCTCACGAGGTGAGATTTTTAAAAATTCAACCTAAAAAAAAAAAAAAAAATCAAATTTCTAGGAAACAAGACTACAGTTCAAAATTTTCTGGTAAACTGGAGAGATGATTCAATCAGCTCAACCAAGAGCCCAGAGATGTCCTCCACCAGGAGCCACATGGACAAACACAGCAGGATGGGCAGGAGCACAGCAGGAAAAGCAGTCAAGGTTGTTCAAGTGGCAAGAACAGGAAGGCAGGAGTGCTGATTCCTAGTGCCATATATAAAACAGGAGACATTTGTTCTGCTCTGTGTCATCAAATGGTGAAATAATAACTGGATGTCAAATCCACTCCGCTGTGCCAGATGTTAAGAAAGGTGTAAGACAACTACAAGAAATCCAGAGAAAATCTACAATAATAGGGGCTGGTGTTGGAAGAAAACTGTAGGGCTCATCCTAGATTTCAGTTTCACTAAAGTAAAGGTAGTTTGATGTCTATTGATAGGTTTTACTCCATCCTTTGCATGGCTTTTCATTGAGATACAGTTCTAAACAAGGTTAAATAGATGACTCTTTACCCCAGACCAGCAACACATCTCTAAAACAAACTTCTCCAACCAACTCATCTAGAGCAGGTTTGTTTTTCATAGTCATTAGGGAGGGGCAAAAAGGAAAAATGTAAGGGGTGAGAGTAAGAGCCTAAGAACTCCAAAATATCACTTCTGAAACCAGACTACCCCACCAGTCAAAATTCTGTCTTTCACAGACCAGCCTATGAGCAACTCATCCATGAGTAGAGACCTAAAAGAAATAATTGTGGTATGTAGCTTACACGACACAAGATGCAAAGGCAAAAGATGATTTAAGTGAAAAAGGCGATTCCTGCTGCAGCTCTTCATTCCCCTCCCCACTGGAAGATCACAGCAAGGAGCAGGCTGAAGCACAGAGATTTCCATCTCCTGGGACTGCCAGCACAATGCCCAGTGCTGTGTTTGCTGACCAGGCTGTGCTAGTGAGGGACCCCTGGGACTGAGATGCTCATCTGTCAGCCCCAGTGCTGCCTGGCAGCCCACAGGGAACACAGCACTCAGTGTTCCTGGAATATCCTGCTGTGCTCCTGGATATCACTGCTCTTGCTAAACAAGGTCAAGATGTGAAACCTGCCCCAACACAGCCAATACCTTGGGGTCCCACATATAAAAATTTATCAGAAAACTGTCATGTGAGCCATGACAACTCAATGTTTGCACTGTCTTTACACACTGATGGTTGCTCCCTGGGAGAAAAAAAACAACCCCCAGCACCCCTTTGGAGCTAAGCTCTACAGAGCCTCTCCAAACACTGTGGTCCTCCCACCCTGCTGGGGGATCTGAGCCACAGCACAGCCCTGGTGCTTGTGCTGAGTGGGGCAGAGTGGAGCCACCCCTGCTCCAGGAGCTCTGATCCACCCCAGCCCAGGCACTGGGAACAAATGAAGGCACTGGGGTGTGCCCACTGCAAAAGCAATACAGGGAGGAGTTAAAAAATCAAGTATCAGCACAGGAGCACCCAGAGCTGCACCCAGAGTGCCACAGGATGGTAACACACAGATGAGCACTAAAGGGCATGGCCAGAAGCCCAAACTCAGCTACAGAGCTCACATTTAGACATATCAGACCATTTATGACACTGCAACAACTCTCCCATAGCCACAAGGAGGAGGCCAGGCAGGCTCTGCCTCATTGGTTTTACTGTCTTTCTGTGGAAAATGTTGTTACAATAAAGTCTGGGGGTGGTTTTGAGCACAGTGCCAATAGTTGTCTAAATTAATTGTTACTTGTCATACAAATTTCCCCTGAGCAGCAGCAGAGTGGCATTTAGCAGAGACAGACACCCCTGGAGATGCACACACAGGTACAGCCAAGTGGCACCTGGGATCTGAGCTGGGCTCTCACTCACAAACATCTTGAAACAACTCAATTGTCTTCCTCACTGCCCAGCTACACTGGACAAACAGAGAAGTGACCTCATGTTATGCTAATGTCATCAATATTTCATGCAAGGCAGATAAAAGTTTAGATGGTCCGTCCAAATGCAAATTTGAAATATAAAGCAAAGCTCCCTTCAGAGTCTGGCATTAGAGAGCCATTTCACAAGGAAGGGAATTTTCAGTAAATTGCACATTTAATTTCCATGTTATGGGAAGTGACTTCCCTTAGCTCTTCCAACAGTCACCTCCTGCTATTAATGACCACAAGCAAAGCAGTGACCCTTATAACGTCTGATTTCACAGCAAATATTTTAATTTCCAAAGGTGAAATGTGAGACGTACTCTCCTATAACACTTATCTTTATGGCTCTCTTAATTCTTCAGGATTTATCGTCTCCACTAAAAGCACACAGAACATAATTGAAATAGATTTTCCAAGATATATCTGAAGTATTTTAACCTACCTTTCCCTGTTAGCCTTTTATATAATCTTATTCTAAGACAGGGAAAAAAAAAAGTATTTTCACACTATGAGCTCACCAGCAGGTTTTTAAACTTTGAAAACAAAAATCTTTTTTTAAAAAACCACATTGGTCCTGGCAGCAAAGATTTTCAGAAACCAGAACTCAAGGGAAGGCTTTACTCTTCTATTTCATGTAAGGATGAAATAAAGGCATTAACACTTTTTGAAATTATGTCTGAAAATAAAATGTTCCATTTCAAGGATTCTAGAAAGATATGGGCATGCCATTGCAATGAGTCTCCAGCACATGGAGAACAACTGTGGTCTGAGCCATCCCTGAGGATAGGAAAACAGCATTTTCCAGAAATGTTTCCTGCTTACAGCAGTCCCACTGTGCTCTGGGAGAGGCTGCCACACCTCCAAGTTTGAGAACATCAAGACCAGCTTTGTAGCCCATGAAACTTCTGTTTTTCATCGTTGTTTTATGTGAGTTTTTTTCCTCCAGCAAAACAATACTGAGACAAAAAGCACAGTTTGAAGAATGAATGCCTTTTCCAGTGTTATCACTGCAGCAATAGGCACATATGGGAACTCAAAGCAAGCTCCATTCTGATTTATGTTTGATATTTCATTTAATTGAATTTTTGCAAGAAAACTGGTTTCATTATTGAGAAATGGACCTCCCATCATGCAAAGAGGGGGGGAAATCAAATGCTTAAACTCAGTCTCATTTAGCAGTGACACTTCAGGAATGAACAATAGCTTTGTACATAAATTTGCTTGTTTGGCTGCCACAGATATGAATTGTCAGGGCATTTTAGAACAAAAGAAATGACATGTCAAAGCAAATCTATAGTTTAGCTAATCAAAACGCCATGTTTTAAATATTCAAGCTGTTTTACACCAAAAGGTGGCATTTATCAGAAAGCACATAAATTGACAGGAAACATAAGATGAAAGTGGAATGCAGACAAAATAAGGATTTTCAGATATATACAAGAAATTTATTTCTCTGTGCACTTTATCAACCAACACCTTCCTCCTCAAAAAAAAAAACCAAAACCAATTCTAAAACCAGCACATCAAAAAGCATATCCTCTGCCTCTTTTAAGCAATAAAAACATTAAAGCCAGCTAAAGCAATTTAGCTATCAAAGCTGGTTCAGCATTTGGCATTGCTCAGAGAGCCCTTGCTAGACCAAGGGCTGAGCTTCTTCACCGAATTTTCACAATGTTTTACCCAGGCACGTTGGGTGCATCTGCAAAGCTTCAACTTGTCTTCTGCAGGCAGCCTGGGGAGGCTCTTGGTGGCTCTCACATGCACACACTCCTCACCTGTAAGCAGGTAGAGACCTCTGAGGGTACTGCAGCAAAGCTTACCTAGCTATTAAAAAAAAAACCCTAAAGGAATGAGGCATAAATTGCTCATTTTGTAAGTGCCCTGCAGGACTTTGCTGCTCACAGGCAGCCTCCTGGCACCCCCTGAGCACAGATTTCATCGAGTCTCGCTCCCCCCAGCACGTCTCTGCTGCTGCCAGCCTGCTCTGAAGTTACAGGAAAACTTGTCAGATCAAAAACCTTATTATGTAGGCACGACAGCTCGCTGTGCTTAGCTGCTCCCAGCACAATGCCCAGCTGTGGAAGCTTAACATTATCTCTTAAAAGTTAAGCCCCGTTCGTTTATCATCTATTGCCAGAACAGTTACTGGGGTTGCTATGAAAACACTCCAAAGGGAGATTTTTACAGCAGTTGGTCTGTTTCCTGCTTCTCTGTGCCTGGGAGGTGAAATCCATTGCCAGAGTTTTGCCTTTGCAACATAAACATGTTCTAGAGAGTGTAAAATCCTCCTAAGCCCACCAAAGGTGTCGGTCCTGTCGTGGATCTCCCCACTGCCCGTGTTCCAGAGCCTACAAACTGCAAACTTTCCTGGAAAAACATTGGCTCTCTCCTAGCCTGCCACAGCACAGAGCTGCTACATCCTAGAGGCACACAGAAAAAGCCACAAAAGGTCAGACCCAGGCTTGAGAACAATTTCAGGAGCTGAGCTTTGCAGTCCATTAATGAGCTGGGAGCCCAGCAGATTAAGGAGAGCTCAGGAAAACACAGCTGGGGCCCTTCTCCAGGAGGATGGAGCAGCATTAACTCCCTGCAGCACTGCCTGCCATAAGGAGAGCACACCATGCCATCAGATAGCACCATCCCATCATCAGATAGAATGACAGTGCTCTCCTGCATCTGTCACTTCCAGCCCATCTTCCAGCAGGTCCCAGATCATCCCCCTACCAGCTTCACAACTGACTCCTCATCGCACACAAAAAAAAAATGTATGAAAATAATTCTATTTACCCCAGTCCCCACCTAAGACAGGTTTTTGCATACCTGCCCAGGATTTCTGCTCCATAGCAGGTGCAGCACTGATTCTTGAAGGGAAGAATTTGCACAGAGCAGAGCCCCCCAGCCCAGGGACCAGCAGATGTGCACAAAAGGCTGCAGAATGAAGCTTCAGAGGAGGCAGCACCTGCTACAGAAAAGACACTTTTTTTGCTGGGCTAAAAGACCAGAGTGTTTTCTACAAGAGGCTTTATTTAGGGTCACTGCATTCTTGATTCAGCAACAATAATTTATGGCAGCCTCAAGTCACAGAGAGCAAAGTGACTTCATCAAAGAAAGGTCTTGCTGAATCTGCAGAGGAGCGCTGTGGGAGCAGCCTCACCCTGCTAATGCCCAGCTCCAGCAGCAGCACTGAGAGTTCCTGCTCATTTCCTGAAAGGCTCAGCTCCTGAGGCATTCCTAGTATGTGGCTGGACTGGTAAACATTTAAGCTCTAGACTAACACCACCCCCTAAAGAAATCCAAAGATATCGCTGTATTTAGTGCTGCTGGGCAATGATGCCAACTGGAGTTGAAAATAAATGGCACCCAGAGCTGTGTGTTCAAGTGTCTCATTTCTCTGACTCCCCAGGAAGCTATCCCTTAGCAATCTGACAAACTTGGTGATTCCAAATGACTAAACACTTGCTGATCCCTTCAAGTGACAGCTAAAAAGCACCATCTAACACTTTGGGGCTTTACTTCAGCTATAGCTGCAAGAAAAGCCATTCATAAAATCTTTAACTGCAGTTAAGAACCCTTTAAATGTTTCTTCTCACCAATTTGAATAACTAACATTTCCAGAACAAAAGCACCTCTCCAGCCAGGGCTGAGGCAGATGCCATACCTGCTCAGAAGAAGCTTCTATTTTCTTCTTTGAAGAAGGGCACAAGGCTGACAGAATCTCTGTTTCCTGCATGCCCAGGACTCTCCAGTCCTAAACCTACCCTATCTAAGCTTTCACCATCCAAACCAGGTGCCTCTGCCTGCAGCACCATCCACCCAAACAGAGCAATGAGTGGTGAAACTGCTCTGGTGGTGATGCAAAACAGAACTTCAGACATAATGTAAAACCACAGGTTTCAAGCACCTGCCATGAATATATTGCAGCATTTCATTATTTGCACTGCACACATGGCAAGAAGGGCACCATCACTAGATGCCATTCACTGGGGTTCTTGATCTCCCATTTGAAATTACTAAAAGCTCTGTTAGTGATAACTACATCATTTTTTAAACTCTGAACTTGTGCTCCACAGAAGGAGTTCAGTAACAAAGACATTGCTGTAAGTCACTGTGAAGCTGCGACACAGTCACACCCCCCAAGCTGGACTGGGTTTGGACAAAAGATTGCACTCACCTAAAACAGTGAAGCATGCTACATTTAGAAACATTATTAGACTATTTAGTTCTTTATTAGTAGAGCCATTGAGATTTATAGCCTACAGAAAAGGGTTGTTCAATCAACAAGGAGCAAGTGAAGTGAAAAAGCATTAATGTTACCACTGAGGCAATTATTGCAACATGATCACAATTCCTATGCATCTTTAATTTTTTTGCCAACACAACAGATTCTCTAATACATGGATCCCTGTTCCATTAAAATAATATTATTTGTGGCAATAATATGAGGTGGGTGAAACAGAATCCAGTCTCTTAACACTTGAGCATTGCCTTCCCATGGGGAATATCAGTGCACAAAACAGGGGTCCAGTAAAGTGCTTGTAATCCCAGAAGCTGGTGCACCTATTAAACACTTAGCAGGGCTCCAGCAGAAAGACAATCCCAGAGAAAACAGCCTCAACTGAGACAAAAATCCCAGTCCTGGCTCTCAGGAGCAGAATGCTGGTTTAGCTCCATTTAATATCCTAGCTGTCTGGAAATCCAAACGGGCAAGAAAATGTCATCACCCTCCACAGAGCAGAGCAGTGATTCTCTGATCCCACACAGCTCCAGCTTGGGCAAGGGACCAGTTTGTCATGGGAAGGCCAATACCTGGAGCCACATCTCACCTGCTCAAGGGTGATGCTTTCCTTTGGCAGTGTTGAAATGCAAGGAAATGCCCATGCAAAGGGATGGGAATGCCTTGATACAAGAATCTAATCTGAACTACTGCTTCAAAATTTTGTGGGGTATTTTTTCCTCCTTCTTCTTTCTGGGGAAAGGAAGGAAAAGACAGAAGCAGGCACCAAGAAAAGAAGACTATTCTAACTAGAACATGAAAAAAAAATGAAGATGAAGAAGATTTTTACTAATGGAAAAGTCTACTGCAGTGTAATCATCACTTTAATAAAGGATCAGATCCTATCAGGTTATCTCCATTCATCCCCCACTGCAAGTTTATCTGAGGACTGTGGAATATCTGGTCACAGACCTTACTCCTAGCACAGCACAGAGACACTTTAAAATTCCTAAGATCCTTCATTTAATATTTCAACAGGTTGCAGAAAGTACCCAGTCTTGTCAGGAAGAGACAGAACAGTTGCAGCAGAGAGAGAAATGTGTGTGTTGTGTAGAGTCAGAGGTGTGCAAGCCACAAGGCAAGTTTCAGAGCAACGTAAAAGAGAAGGGAAAAGTGAGCCTCTTTCAGGACCTGAGCTCTGCATGGAGGCAAAAAGGGAAGAAAGTGTGATTAAAAATTTAGAGATGAGAAAAAATTCAAAATTCAAATTGCTCATTATGCTTTAGAGTGAACATGTCCATTTTCATGCGTCAGGGCAGCTGCTGACCCTGTGCATGCCAACAGACCCCTGGCTGCAGCACCACAACAGATGAGCACAGTCCTGTCCCATCCCTCTTCAGGTCCCCTCTTTGACAGCCAGATTTTTGCCACATGCAGACCTCTGGCATGCTGCTGGTCTTGTACAAAGCCACAAACCCCCTTAAAAGTCACACCAGTGTCCTGGCACCTGCTTTTGACCCCCAAAGGCAAGAGCAATCTGAGGGCACCACTGCTGTGCCACTGCCTGAGGAGGTATTGTCCCCTTCACACCACTTCCAGAGAGAACCCTGCCATAAAGCAAGAAGGGAAAACAATAAATATGCACAAGGCTCAGCTATTCCCATGGAAACCCTCCACTGGATATCCTGGGGAAAACTGTTCATGAGTCAGGTACCCATCCACAGACCTCCTTGGGTCATGGTAGCTGAAAGGCAACAGCTTGGGCTGATGGAAGATGGAAGCTGTGACATTTGGGTATTTTCTGAAACCAATGTTTTCAGCTAGCAGGCATTTTTCCTGTCCAGCTCTCAAATTGATTTTTTTTTCCCTGGATTCTCTACACAGTGCCACTGTTGCTGCATTATGCACTGAAAATATTTACAAAGACATCAAAATTAACTCTGGGTAGCACTGTGGCAAGCAGGGGAGGGAGGTCAAAAGAAAGCAATTATATACGTGGAGAAGAAGCCACTTCATTTCACTGTCAAAGAAACAGAGCAACTGGAAGACCAGCTCTGAAGTCAAAGAAGATGAATGGCAACCACAGCAAGGGCCATAAAAACACCCATAAAAAGTAAGTTGCCATAAGGGAAACACCCGGCTCAACACCTCTCCAGCAAGGTAAGCATAATAAACTCACTCCTAACACAGACACCAGTTTATTTTTTCAGGTGCAACTTAAATACAAAACCAGAGAGAAATGCAGGAGAAGCAGCACTTTAATTCCCTCTGCTATGTAAATAGTCTTGCTTGTTGATGGAATGAGTTGCATGATTTAGATCAACATAATCTGACCTTAAACAATGAAATTAACATCCACAAGCCAATGCTGCTCCTTCCCTGGGGGCTGCAGCAGTTCCTCTGTAAATCCCTTTCCCAGACCCTCAGAGGAGAGATTCCTCCCGTGCTTGTCTTGGCACCTGTCAGAGACCATGTTTTATTTTACTTTGCACCAAGGCAAAGAGGTTCTAAATATTCTGGAATTAAAATGATCACAAAACATGAAAGTGCTTATAAGGCATTTCCACCCTCTCATCTGGCAAGTGAGTGGCTGATTTACAAGCCAGCTGTCAATACAGAACAATTGCTCACCTCATTTTACAGGAGAGCAAAAAATTACTTTAAAAAAATACTTGCAGTGTAGAATACTATGAAAAATTGCTTTTTTTCCCAACATGGCAATCAGCAGTGTGTGCTCATCAGGGACTGGTCAAAGAGAGATGCTTGTTCAGCTTTCAGATGAGCCCCCAAGAGCTGGGACCTACTAAGCAAACAAGCAGAGGCCACCCCAAAGTTTCCCTTCCTGCAAAGCAGCACCCAACCTGTCCCTAGAGCTGAAAACCAACCTCTCCTCCAACCCTCTGCAGCTTGTGTCAACACAAAGCAGGATCCCACAGGCTCCAGGCACCCTCAGCCTCAGAGGGAAGATAATCCTTGCAGTTATTGTTTATCCAGGCCAGACCAGCTCTCCAAGGAAGGCTCCAGCTTGGAAGTGTGAAATGTTGAGGTCTGCAGAGGGTAGATGGCAAATGCTTTGCTCCCTTTGGGTGTAACCCTCACTGAAATGGAAAGGGAATAGAAAAAGCTGCCCTGTGCACCCAGGGACACCTCTGCAGTTTTCCTGAAAGAAGGAACCAAATAAAAGCAAAAGAAGTGATCTTCCATCTCCCACTTATAGCTGCACAAGACTGATAACCATGCAACAGCAAGATGGTATTTCTCTTTCCTTAAAGAAAACACGCATGCTTCAGGGACCTGTGTGCAACATCACTGCACCAAGAAGGGCAAATCAAGCCTTCTGGGAGACAGGGAGCTGACTTTCAAGTCAGCAGCTTCAAGTTTGAGGCATCTTTTCTGCACAGGGAGACCTCAAGAGTGCCTCCTCACCACTGGCCATGCTGCTGCTCACCTCTGGTCCTGGTGACCTGCAGCACAGCCACCTCAGAGCCAGCCTGGAGTGCCCCAGGGCAGCCACAAACGCCCATCAATGTCCTGATGCAGTGACATGCCAGCTGCAGGAGATGGATGACCAAGGTTTACCACACTGCTCGTGGGAACAAACAGCTCCCAGTTACAGCTCCAGCCCATCCCTGTGCAGGGTCTTCCCTTCCAGCTGGCCATGGGGACACCAGGCCAGCCCTGTCCTCAGCCCTGACCAAGCACCAGCCTCACAGCTGCTCGTGCTGGTGCCAAAGCTCCCCTTTCTGGAGACCCCAGTCTCCAGTGAAGTGTTCTGCTCTTTATTTCTGACCTGCTGTCTGCAGAGGATTTTGGAAAGAGCCGAGCTCAGAGCTCTACACCTCCTCCACTTGTTCTTATTAAAACCCTGACTTAAAACTCTGTATGACAGTATCACAATGCATTAAAACTAGAATTATCTAGTAAGAACAAGGCAACTGCATTTTGAAGGAGCAAGTATGACTTTAGCCTAGAATGTCATTCATTACTACAGGAAAATACACAAACCAAGGACACTTCATTCTATACCATTAACCATCTCAAAGTATCTGAGTGACACCACTGTACTAAGAAACAGACTACTCACTTTCCCATGTAATTTGTTTAATAGGCAGATGAAAACATTAGAAAGACAAAAGGGAGTTTTTATATTCTGATCATTTACATTTTAGCTACATTAACAATCAAAAGCATCATAAGCAGTGAAGAGACTGTTGTCAGATACCATTTTGATGACATGCATCCTTTTAAGTGTATCCAGTGTTCCTCATATCATTAGAAGCAGGGGAAAAATTAATAGAATACTAATGGCCAAGCAAGCTCTGAGTACAATAACTATTCCTTTTTTCTGTTCATGTTATCAGCCCATATTTTATCTCCATTTCCTCTTGAAGACCACTTGAAGAAATAAAATGGAAATTTCAATATACTGTCTGACAAAATTTTTCTCCCATGCTCCACTACACCTGAAGGGCCACCAGAACCATGGCCAAAGCTACCTTTTTCTATACCTTCAGGTTCTTCCTTCCCACCTTTCTTTTTGTTTTTGCTGTGAAGCTGAGACCACAGTTCTTTGAATGCTCATCAGCACACACTGTTTCTTTACATCCCCTCTTTTGTCCATTGTCAACTCTGTCACCTGCTCACACCTGGACTGCAAACCCCAGAGAAAAGCAAGACCAGACACCACCACCCTGTCCCATACAGGGGCTGGGTAGAAACATCTGTGTGTGTATTCATAAGGCAATGCTACCTCATGGCAGTTCACATGGACAAGCTGTCTCTAATCCCAGATTTCAGCAACAACTGGAATTATCCTTTCCTTAGTCCTACTGCGAAGCTCCCTGATGATCCCTTCCTTTCAAAGGACAAAAGGAAAACCAACACTGAAAAGGTCACAAAGGATTAACAGCACAGCCCTTTGGTATTTTGCCTCCCCTTGTGCTTTTTACTGGATCTCTAACTCTTAAGAAGGCCACGCATGCACCAAAGCCAGCTGGTTTTCCCCATTTTACTCCCACAAGCTCCCCAGGGCAGCACACAAGGAGCTGTATGTAGTGTATCTCTGCATGGAAGGGAACAGACACACAGAATATCACAGAAGAGCAGAGAAAGGCATAGTCTGTTAACTGTAATTAGAGGAAAAAAAACCCAAATTTATGAAGCAAATAAACTTGGAAGTGTGTTAGCTCTATACCATAAGTGCACAGAAGGTAATGCCTTCTGAAGAGTTTCCATTGCTCCCTGATAATCTAGGCTTAATCAAATCTTTTAACCTTAATGCAGATTTCCTGTCCCTAACGTTCCTGCTGTCCTTCCACACCTCACCCTTGCCCCCTTGTGCCCTCTGACAGAAGCCCACCACAACGGGCAAAGAGCCAACACAATTAATTTTTCAGTAAAAGCCAAGTTGTTGTTTTCTCAGAAACATTTTACACTTCAGGAAACGTCAGAAATGTCAGAGTCCATAAGCAGAAACAAAATCAGAGATCTGCTTCCCTATTAATGCTGCATGACCTCCTCAGCCATCTCACTCCGGGACAGGAAGACAGTGGGAGGGGGCCAGGGAGCCAAGCAGGGCCAGCCACTGGCTGGCTGGAAAAGCAAACACAAATTAAACACAAGGAGCACCAAACCAAATGCCTCTCCTCGAGAGCAGGCTGGAAAGCTGCATGCTGCTCAGAGGAAGGGGCATGCAAAGCCCAGAGGAGAGCAGAGTGGCAAGGCTTGATCCTCAGTGCTCAGTCAGCCTTAAATTCCTTCTTTGACACTTCTGCGTGCAGAGGTGGCAACCCAAAATTACAGCTGTCTGTAGAAAGCATGAAGGAAAGTGCTGTGTTGACTCTGCTTGTCTCAGAGGGATCCCTGGAGCCTCCCCTCAGTGCCCACCCAAGACAAGGCTGGGGTCATCTTCAGAAAAAACATGTGGGAGTCCTGGTTTCTGTCCCCTGTCACCCCTGAGCTCAGCTGCTGCTCTTTTACTGCACCCTCACTCCAGCAGGAGCACAAACAGCCTTCCTGCAGCCTGCAAACACATCACAGTGAGTTATGTGCACCCTCAGACCCCTACAGACACACAGAAGGAGATATATGACTGCTTCCCCAGGAGAGCTGGGACACAATGGGCACTGAAGGTGCAAGACACCAACCCCATTTCCACAGGAGTTTTACAGCCCTGAAGGGCCAAGGGCTCAGTCACCACCCAGTTTCATCCTTTGTTGGAGCTGATGGCCAGAAGTACCAAAATGTGTAAAAACAGGGCAGACTGCCTCTTACCCAGAGCAACTCAACATTTTAGTATTGCTTAAAAATCAAAGAACCACAGAACCATTTAGGCTGGAAAAGCCCTCTTAAGATCAAGTCCAACTGCTGAGCCAGCAATGAGAAGTCACCACTAAACCATGTCCCCAAGCACGATTTTTAAATCCCTCATGCGATAGTGATTCAAGCACTCCCCTGGGCCACCTGTTCCAAATGAAGCTTTGCTCCAGCCTGCTGGGGGTCCTTACACTTTTTATTGTTCCAAGAACCACAAGCACCAACATTACTGACAGAACTGAGCAGTGTTTTCTCCAGAAAAGGGTGACATGAGGCTCCATTTGGGCTACTGCAGCATCTTCTCTGCAGTTCCTGTTAAAGATAAAATCACATATTTTCTTTATTTTCTTCCTCCATTTCTCCTCTCCTCTGAGCACACCAAGGAATTCTAAACATTTTCTGGCACATTCATAGTAATTAGAGTCAAGTCCTTGAACAGGTGATCATTTTTCATCCCTTAAACGAAGTTCCCTTGCTGGGTTAGTCCCCAAAGACTTTAGAAAAATGGCACTGAATGGAAAAGTACTCACACATGCCTTAATTTGCTTACACTGACTCCTGGCCCTTAAATGAAGTTCCCTTGCTGGGTTAGCCCCCAAAGACTTTAGAAAATGGCATTGAATGGAAAAATACCCACACATGCCTTAATTTGCTTACACTGACTCCTGCAGCATCACAAACACAAATGACAAAAGAGGCAGAGCCATTTACAAAACTGGAACAAAACTTTTCTTTACAGATGCACCAGCAAATAAGTAATAAACTCCAAGTTATGAGAGATTTGCTTATGATCAAGCTTTGTTTTGTCCATCTATTACACAGATTGATTACAGGATGAATAAAACAACATCGCAGGCACCTGAGGTCTACATGGCCACAGCAGGTACAGCTCACACAGATCCAGCTGAGAGGCAGTGACACATATGCAGAGGATAAAAAAACCTCTCACATTCCACAAGCAAACTCACTTTAGCTGCAGCTTTGAATCCCTTCCAAATATCTGAATGAATGATCACACTTCAGAACAGCACAGGAGCTTTCTGCAAGAGACATTTAGATTAAATATCATAACTGATTACAGGAAGAGCTGGTAGCCCTGCTTATTACAGTTGCCTAATGCTTCTGATCTTTAGACCCTAATCCTGCTTACCTATAATTTTGCCAAACTCTAGCCATCTGGACTGCAACTTCATGTGCCTTTTGTCTGCCTCAGGCAAATTTTAATTTCAGCCAAAACAGTTTGACTGCTTCTAAGACCAAGGCAGAGAAGAAAGATTTATCTTTCCTTTTTTGCCTACAGTAAGAAATCCTGCTGACCTTTTCTTTAATTAGCTAAAGCATTTCCCAGACTTTGAAACAGAACTCAGCTTTTGACAGGATTTTGTTCAAGTCCGTATAAACATGAACTTTTTGGTCACAATTTGGGGGTGTGGCTGAGTTTGATGCGTTTTTGCTGTATCTGCAGGAACACACCCTGATGCAAATTATTTTTGTCTTTAGAGTGGGAGATGGAATATGAGTTGATTTTTTAAAAAATATATTTACAACCTTGAAAGCTCACACTTTTTAAAAGAGGGCCCAGAGTCTGGTGCATTAATGCTTCTTTTTATTAACTTGAAGACCACGTGGAAGTACTCAAAGCTGAACACTCCAGCTCTTTGCCTTGCCAGTTTCAGAGGACCAAAAGTGTGTGGTGTAAAAGCCAGCTTTAACCAAAGAAGCTGAACCCAAGACCTAAACTTGAATATCTATTGTTACACTGCAGTGAACACATACTTAAAAGGTCTTCATTAAGGTCCTTCTGAATTCTGGTTTTTCTACCTGTGAAAGAAATGTGCTTCTGCTCAGTGGTGAGCATATGAAGCAGCATGAAAAGAAAGTACTCACATGCAATTGAAAATTTTGAAGAATTCTATCTTTAGGTGTCATTTAAAATATTCAAAAATAGACATCAAACAAGGAGATGCAAAACTACTCATTAAGGGACATTCATTCAGTGCCTTTACACAAGGGAAGAAGCTTGGGAAAACACATGAAGCTATAATTAAAGGCTGTATTCCAGTGCACAAGAAACCAGTCTGAGGTTGCAGAGATTGCCTGGTTTGTTCATAATCTTTATAAACTTTTCACCCTCAACGATGTCCTGATGCAGTTTTCTGGACACAATTTTGTGATCTAGCTGTTGTTGTGAGAGGAATCCAGGAGGATCAACATGCATCTGGAGAGGTTACTTTCTTCCAGCTCTGTATCTTCAAGATGCATTTCAGGACCAAGTGTTTACTTACTAGTAAGTCTAATTATTTTTCATGGTTATGTCACAGTGAAGCATCACAAGCTAGACAAAGAAATGGGTTTCAACCTCTCTCCAGTTCAAACACTGCCTTCTCATTTAATGTGAAGCATTTGCTTTTAACACTGGTAATGCAGTGCACTTTATAGAGCATCTTCAAGGTAAAAATCTATGCAACCTAGTAAAAAAATAGCATTATACTGTCCATTAGTTCAAGAAGCAGATTCTGAATCACATCCCTTAGAAAATGAACCATTTCTTCAAATGTCAAATGCACTGTTTACTCCTCACTGGCAGCAAAATGTGATGTACAAGGTTACCAATATAATTTCCAGGCCATTATCTAAACAAACAATCTATGAACAAAGCAAGAAAGGGGAAAAAGTAGCTTATCACCTCCAGCTTTAAAGCTGCTGCAAATTCCAACATACAAGTGCCATCTCTCAACAAACACAGAATAGCTGCTCAGTATGGAAACATACCTTTAGTCTTTCTTCAGAAACCACAAAGCTCATTCTCCAAGGACAATGAAGGCTCCATCAGTGCTTTTCAAGGCAGATCTTCCCCCCCTTTTCAAGGCTACCCCTGTAAATGCAGGCACTCCATTCATGGCAGCACATGGAGGGAGTGTCACCTCCTGGTCCCTGCCGTGGGTGGCTGCCCCTCTGTGCCAGCTGCCAGGAGCGCCTCAGCCCCAGCCTGGGTCCCAGAGGAAGCCGGCACAGCTGGGCAGATGTGGACCCAAAACAAGGCAGGAGGTGTTGGGCTGTCCCTGCAGGCTCCCTGCCATGCCCCAGCAGCACACCCCCAGCCCAGAGGCTGAGCATCCTCCTCCTGCTGTCCCTGCTTCCTACAGAGGGTGAATTCCAGCACTCAGCTCACCAAGCAGCCACACCACCCTCCTGCTGGAGCACAGCAACAGTCACCATCCTGAAATAGGGGTCTCCTCCAGCCAGCTCTCATAAGCTCTTGGAGATCTATTTCAAACCCAAGATAGCTCAGCAACCTTAGAAGGCATAAAATCAGCAGGATGGCTTCTGTGGTAGTGTTGGAAACAGAAAGGTTTTATTAAAAGGCAAAATAACAAAACTCTTTACAGAGAAAAAACGAGCTAGGTGCAAGATGGTTCTTGCTTCTAGTAAAACACCCCACAAAAGCAGTTGGTTTCTTTGTTTTCTTTTTCTACAAAATTGCTCAAACGGGAGTTTTTGGCTCCTGTCCAGTTGGCTGCTATCCTTTGGTTTGAGGTGAAGTCCCCCAGGTCCTAAGAGATGTCTTTTCACCTAATTGAGGAGAGAAACTTCTGGGATTATTTCCTTTTTAAGGGGAGAAAGGATAGTTTTGTCACTCTGTCAACAGGGGACACATTCCTATACTCTCCCTAATCTGCCCCAAACCAGCTCTGTGCTGGAGCTGGGACAGCCATGGGTCACCTCACACATGTGTCCATGGCAGGATCAGCCTGGTGGTCAGACACCATCCTGCCACCACACCCAGCTCTGTGCAAAGCCAGAGGTCACCAGCATGGCCCTGGCTCCACGAGAAGCTGAGCAGAACCATCCACTGTCCACTGCTGGGCTCTTATGATTCCTCAGCCAAAAAAAAGTCCAAGTACTCAATGTGTCTTACTGACACATTAACAGAGGCCAGCTCCCTGTGACAAGTGTTTGCTGGAAGCAGAAATGCTGTGCAAGAGATTCAGCACTCCTCTTGTCATTTTTCTCTTTAGACAACACTTTGTTTTATTTTTTTTAATGTCTTTTGCGCACAAGAGGAGGCTTAGCTGCAGAGCTCCCCACAGCCCCACTGGGGGGGACAATGCCTGACATCACAGTGACAATCCTTCCCAGGCCACCACCCAGCTCTCACCGAGCACACCACCATAAGGAGCTGGATCATGGCAGTGCAGCTGGACACTGCAACCAAGCATTCCCCCGATAGCATAAAAAACAACCCTAAAAGCCTCATCCAGGGGAAGTTGTGCACCTAAATCAACCAGCACAGATTTCCACAGTCCAAATGGTAGCTCTGACCCTGTCATGATCTGGCATTCTCAGCTGAAGGACCAGGGATGCTATTTGCTTCCATTTAAAGAACTATTTTGAATTCATGAGCCAGTATTTAAGAACAGCTGATAGCCCACTTACATGGCAGACTTGAGCAGATTAAAATAATTTCATAATTAAAAGGCAGTAAAAGCATGTATGTCATTTCAATATAATTCCTCAGAAATTCAGTAGCAATCTGATTTTATTTTTTTAATGAGATAGATTAGAGAGCATGCATTGATCTGATTAGTCTTCACATTCTTTCCTCCTTTTAATGTAAACCAATCTCCTTACATGGATTACTAGGCCTATTTAATTTCCTTTCCCTAGAAAAAGGAACATCATTTTTCACTGTGATCATAATAGGAATTTGACCAATACAAATACACTGCATTACTGCAATCTGTTACTCACCAATTTCCTTCAAAAGGAGTGAATGCCAAAGCTGTGAGCTGTAATCCTAGAGGCAGCCTCACTGTTCTCTACTGCTTTTAAAATTGCTTCTTTATGGCACTCAGTCACAGATTTTTTTACTTGAAGATGACAAATTTGGGAAGAGCTAATCAGCAAAAAAAATTCATTTGCAATTGATCTACACTGCTCTTTGTTTTGCCTTGTCTCAGAGGGTTTTTTTTAATCTTCACTTGCTAACCAACAGGTTTGTGATTTTTTTCTCCTAAGCACACATTCAGATTATTTCTTTCCAATTAAGTTTTGGGGTTTTTTTAATAGTAGCAGAATAAACATGCAGTGCTTCCCACATTTAATCTGTCATAGAAGATGCATTAATTCCTAAATGCAATACTTCATGGAAATGGCTTCACTGTCACACATCAGAATTTTCCCTCGCCTCCTGTGCATCCCTGGCTGCCACACACAAACCCACAGATGTGCCTCTCTGACCAGCCAGTGTGACACAGGACACAATCCAGCACCCATCAAAGACACCTAAATAAGCCCAGCACACCACAGCAATCAGAGATTCCATCTAGCACTCTCTGGAAGTGCTCAAAAACCACATGGATGTGGCACTTGGGGACAAGGGTGAGTGGTGGGCTTGGCAGTGCTGGGTTAAGGGCTGGATTCAATGAGCTTAAAGGTATTTTCCAACCTAAATGATTCCATTATTCCTATGACAGCTGCACTCTGAGGGCTGCAGTAGACACAGCACCAGGTGCTGCATCCCAGTGTGCCTGGATGGAAAGGACTATTCCAGGTATTCTTCTTCCCACAGTCCAGCCTGCATCCCCTTCACAGCTGCAGGACAAAAACCTAAACTCAAACATACTGCTGCCACAGAAACAAACACAGAAAATCCCACATCCCTCAGCATCTCTCCACCATCCATGCCAGGTGTATCTGCTTTACTTTCTAGTGAGCAGTAATAAATCTGCTCACAAGAAGTGCTCACAAGCACTTCTTTGATACCAAAAGCAATGTGGAGAGCTCTGCCTCTTCTGGGCTGAGGGAATAAAGCCAATTTCAGACTACTCAATTTCACATGAGTAGTGGAAAGTTTGACCAAGGCACTGCTATGGTTTTTTTGAACATTTTAAGTATAAAGCCCCATGCTTGAAAACTGGATTGTCAGTGCCTCCAGAGTGTCTAAAAGTTACACTTTTGCATGCACCAGATAATCCAAGAGGCACTGCCAGCCACACACACTCGTGAGGAAAGCTGTCATCTGTCCTCACTGTCTGAGTGGTGTTTTTCACAGATTAATATACTTTCACAGTAGAATGAAAGATTATAAATTGCTAAAATTGATTTCACATCAGTGGTGAAGTCAGAGTGAGTAACACACCTGAGGTGACCCAGTCTGCTCAGGGGAACGTGAAACCACAGTGTATTGACAGTTTAATTGGCTCAGCAAGAGTTCATTTCCCTCAGATGAAATGCACCATTGGCCATTTTATCGCTATATCTTATTGCTGCTTTAAAAGTGAAGCAGATGACAATCTAGCAAAATGTTTTCGTTACAGAGACAGCCCCTGTCTTTATTGCTGGGTGCTGGCTTCCTTCCCCCTTTCCTCCCCAGCAAATGCAAACTAGCTCTTGTTAGCATTTTCAGCACTTTGCAGGATGAGAATGCCTCTATATATCCTTTCAGGACAAGTGATGGAAGATGCTGCTGTGCCCATTTCTGTACTGGAACTACAAAGGATAAAACACAAATATTCAACAGCACCAAGCAGTTCTATAAATACCACATTCAAGGGTAACATGACATTTATATCACCTTACTGCAAGCTAAAGAGATGTCTTTTGACTGCTTTATAGCGTTGGGAGGCATTTAAAGAACGTTAGTACTTGAACTATCAAAAGATGATAACTTGGAGCTCAGAAGGTAATTACAGAAAACAGCCCACTTGTGGAAGCAGGAGACGTGGAGGAACAGGGAGCCCTCTCTCCCTGCTGTCTCACAGCTCAGACAGGGAGTGCAGGCAGAGCTTCATGGGGCAGCACCACCTCACAGACCTGCAGAAGCTGCAGGAAATGCCACAGGTGCCACAGCAAGGCTGTGATCCTCCTGCAGACCTCCAGCCCAGACGGTCTGCATTCCCTGTGGAGCTGCATCATTAATTCCCCATGCAGAAGGCCTGCATTCCCCCCCAGCCCAGACAGTCTGCAGTCCCTGTGGAGCTGCAGCATTAATTCCCTATCCAGTGGGCCTGCATTCCCCAAGGATCTGCAGCATTAATTCCCTATCCAGTGGGCCTGCATTCCCCAAGGATCTGCAGCATTAATTCCCTATCCAGTGGGCCTGCATTCCCCAAGGATCTGCAGCATTAATTCCCTATCCAGTGGGCCTGCATTCCCCAAGGATCTGCAGCATTAATTCCCTATCCAGTGGGCCTGCATTCCCCAAGGATCTGCAGCATTAATTCCCTATCCAGAAGGTCTGCATTCCCCATGGAGCTGCAGCATTAATGCCAGGGAGCAGCCCCAGGTGCACACAGCCAATTCCTCCCTTTTCATCCCCAGAAGGATGAAAGCACCATCCCTTCCACAGCACAAAGGCAGCAGCAGGGCTGGCAGGGGACAGCCCCCAGCAGCAGAAGGCACAACAAGCACCCACGAGCTCCTCCGCACACCCTGAACTGGGATCCTTCAGCCCAGACACCAAGCACCATGCTTAGAAACTGCTGAAGCAGCACGCAGGCAGCTACAAAAAGCCCCTTATTAACCTCCAAGCCTCATTTCACCCAAGAGGGGAAGGACGTCAGCAGTGTCTAATTGCAGGGCAGAAACAGAGGCACGACGCAGGGAGGGATCTCAGGCGCACACAGCTCCCCACTGCTGCAGCCCTCAAGCCATGAAGGCCCCAAAAGCAAGGCCTGGGAGGCCAGGGATGTCTCCTACTACACATTTTACTGCTCTGTGGACATGCCAGAAGGTTGCTGGCAACTCTCTGCAAAGGGCATAACACAGAACCTTCCTGCAGAGGTCAACAAACAGATGCATGGAAATGCAGGTGGGAGCAGGGTGAGTGAGGGGATGCATTGCACAGCTCAAGGGGGATGCAGCAGCCAAAGCCAAGGAGGTCCCTCCTGCAAGGAGACACCCCAGAGACATGCCAGGCTCACCAACTATGAGCAAGGCTGTCCAAGATGCACCAGGATTTTGGGAATTCATGGGAAATGGGACCGCTGTGGTACTGGCTGAGGCAGGACAGGAGGAGCCCCACACCTCAGGCTCAGCATCATGAGAGGCTCCCCTGAGGGAAGAACCACATCCAGCACCCCCAGAGCCCAGTGAGCTGCATGTCAGTGCTGTGCTGGCAGTGAAACTTCAGGCGATGAGAGGAAGAAACAAAAGCAAAACCAAACATCTTTCAAAATATCCCTTCCCGGTAGCATGCACTGTCATGCAGTTCTTCCAAAGCCATGGTTTATGTGGCTCAGGAGGGCAGTTTCATGCCTTAACTCCTGCATGATGGATTTTACAATTTGTTAAAGAAACTCATCAATCCTCAGCAGTCATTTTTAATGCCCAGAGCCTCCACAAACTCCTGCATTTTGCTGATCCCCCAATTTCAAATCATTTGAAATTGCTGCTACTATTACAGCTCTGCTCCTAAAGCTAAGCATTATGGCACATTCCAGACTTCCAGCTTCGTGTGCTGGTGTAATAAACAGATTAACTGTGATTTATGAACAATAAGTTCTGGTTATTTGAAAGGAAACATTACCTCCCTAGACCAATTCTGACAACCAAAGATCTCTCATTATGCAGACATTATTTCCACCTACCTGTAATCATTGGTTTAGAGCATCGTTTTCGACCTGGTAAATGTATCACCATAGTTTTCCACTACAAACTTTGTGCATCCAAAGCATCTGCCAGGATGCCCCACCAAAGGCAGAACACCAGCCTGAATTGACCCAGTGAGACAATTCCTATTTTAAATTCAAGTTATTAAGAAAAGATAATATTAAAGCAACAACAAATTAAAAAGCTTTTGCAGAGAAGGGCCACAGTGGAGGTGGGTACATCACAGAAGTGTCCAGCAAGACTCCAGTTAGCAGAGGACTAATTAGGAAGAGGAATGATAAGATGATACAGAGATCTGTTTCTTGACCTTATTTATTTGTAAAGTCTACTAAGAGTTTTAATATTCTCTTCCAAGAAATTTATTCATTCTTTTGAGTCTACTCTAAAATGTCAGCTTAGTATTTTACAAGCCCACAGGCAGGAGCTGACATTTTCACGTGCACTTTTCACCTGAAGCTACTAAACTGACCACCCCACTCAGGACACTCTCAAGTCCTGCTAAGCATCATTTTATACATTTATTCAGTTAATTGCAATCACTTTCCTCCTGTTTAGAAAAGCTGAGCAGCCCTGCACACTGATTAGGCAGCCAAGAGCCATCCACACAGCACAGCTGTAACCTGATGGTCACATCTCCCCTCTGCAGGGCTGGTTCAGCCCCAAGACCTCCCCAGTTCCCTCATCTCCACATTCACAAATAGTTACTGACTGTCCAAGCCAGAGACTTCTCCCACCTGCCCCATTTCACCTCCTCCCTCCCCAACACACCAAGGGCAACAATGCAGTGCTGAAATCCACCCAAGGCTCTCCCTACTGCCAAGACCTGAAAGACCTTCCTGAATTATCAAAACTAATTGGCTTAAAGATCCTGGAGTATTAAACTATTCCAAATGATGAGACAAGCTCTGCTGGGCAGTGCTGGTATCAGTGGGCTTGTCTTGGTGATTAACATGCAAAAGCTCCCACCACACAGCCCAATCTCTTCTCACCTAATTGTTACGTGTATCTTGGATTTACCTGTGCAAGGCATAATTAGTGGAGATAAAATACTTTATATAGTTAAACCTCTTTAATAGAATAAAAGAAATCTCAGCTCCCTCACCTTGACTCTAACACAGTAACAGAGGCTCGTGAAAAATGAAAAGCCTTGAAGGATTTGGAATAAGAAACTTGGAGAGACAATCGCTAATCTTTTATCTTCCAGACTTCAAGCAGAATCAAGTTCTTCAAAGAAAACCCAATAAAGCCCAGACATTTTCATCATAACAAAATAAATAATTCAGTCATGCTTTAGAGGACTCCAACATTAGGATTGGCTATTTGATATATTTGTGGCTTAGGTGCCTCTAAACTGATTAAAGATAACCTGATAGAAGCTTGCAATGTCAGAACTGCCTTCATTCCTGACAGATATGAATGGATAGTGTAAATAACTATAAATAACCAAAATGGCTGCATTTATGCCTAATGGAGGATTTACAGCCTTCAGAGCTGCCTGGTAGGACTAAGAGTTACAGCTCTGCCTTTATCCTACCACAGCACACAAGGAGAGATCAATTGACATCCTCCCCACAGCAGCTTCTGTGAACCACCAAGGGCCCTATCCAGAGGAGAAAAGGAACAGGATTCTCCCATGAAAAGAAAATAAACATGCACAGGCAGGTTTGTTGGTGTTGATTTATTATGGTCTTCCTAGAAACCACTGTGAAGCACACAACCCAAAAGCCCCTCAAACCTCTGTAGCCCCTGCAAGTTTCCCCCAGTAGAGCTTTTGTTATTTTCCAGCTGCCATCTGCAGAAGGAAAGATGCCACTGCCTTTGAGGGAATAGACCAGGTCATCATTTACCTCTCCAGGTCATCATTTACCCCTCCAGGTCATCACCAAGGGGGCCCCAGCTGCAGCATCCCAGGCAATTTTTCAGTTTGGGCTACTGCACTCCTAACCTTCCCACCATCCACTGCATTCCCAAAGCTCCAGCAGCAGTGCAGCCCCACAGGAGCTATTTGGGAAGTGGATGGAAGCAAATTCTGCACCCACACAAGCATTGGGGCAGCTCAGTTCGGGGTCAGGAACAGCCCCAGTTTGTGTCTCACGATTTACACCACTGCTGGGGGATTGCAGAGCAGAGCCACTGACACACTCAGCAGCTCTGTGTTGGCACCATGTGGAAAAGTCTCCCCAGGATGGGACTGGCACCAAGAGAAGGGGCTGCAGAGAGGCAGCACCAGATCCTGCTGTTCACTTCTTTGAGCAATCACTTAAAGCTCTCCCCAGGAGCTCTGTGCAGAAGCAGCCCCTCACAGCCAGCTCTCCTGTTCCCGCTCTTCTCACTTGATGGAAGGGGAGATTACCAGGAAATCTGACACAAAGAATGGGTGCAGATGCTCCCCCTTCTCTCAGAGGTCCTTCTGTGCTTAATTGTGTCACCATCTTTCCACTTTTTTCAAGTACCTTTTCTCTTGAACAGAAAACTGGTAGGAACGTACCACAAAAGCTGCAATTGAGCAGCTGCTAAAGCTTTAATTTTCTGTTGTCCACAGAGCAATGTGGCCAATATTCAGGGCAAGAAATTAAGTGACCATTCAAAAGCAAACTCCCAAGCTTGGGAAGCAGGAGGAATCAGGCTGATAAACACTGCACACAAGCCAACTCCATGGAACAGTTCTTTAGTGTGGGGAAGGGGAGATAAAGAAGAACCACACTGCTATTTTTCTGCTCAAGTATACCTTTCACAAAGTTGAGCCACTCAGATTTAATGTTTAGGAAATCAACAGAATTCATTGAGGGATTTTTTTTTGTCATTGTTTCAATAGGTAAAGACTAGATGGTGGCAGGGCTAGAAATTCCCCCATTGAAAAAAGCAAAGATCTGATATCAGAAGAAAAAGAGAGGGAAAGCAAACCAAAGGCAAGGTTCTCACTATTCTCTGAAGCAGCTGAGTTCCATTAACTACTGGTTAGTTTGGATGAGAATATTTAGCAATCCTAAATGTCACATGACAGAAGACATGAGCAGTTCTGAGGTGATGGGGTTCATCCCAGCTTCAGAGCTGAGAACCCCAACCAGGAGGTACCAGCATGGATACACCAAGGGGAAGAGAAAAAACTGCCCACAAAAATAATCCTGAAGCAAGATTTAACTGCAGTCAAGGCAGCCACAATCCATTTTAACACTGTCAAACACAGCAAGTTTCCAAAAGATTAAATCACTACTGAAATCATCTTCATAATTTTAAAAAATGCCTCTGAGATAAGACCAGGAGCTAATTGTACCATTTAAATTTAGTGAAGGGAGGAATTTTTTTGGTTGGGATTTTTCCTTCTTAACTGCAATAAAGAAAAAGCCCAAGGGTCTAAAACTAATAATCTAATAAACTTTGCTAAGTGAACATTGTAACAGATAGGCCTGGATGAGATTTCCTGTAAATGCCAGACAATTTCCCTTGATCTTTATCAGCAGAGATGCTGCTCTAGCTTCAGCAGGAAGAAATTAAATTTGGTGCAAAATAATAACATCTGGGTGAGATTGTCAGACTAGCAGTCCCTTTAGATGCCAGGGTAAAAATATTAAAATGAACTCTGAAGGATTTCACATTTGTGTTTTTAATATGAGTGGTTGAGCTGTGTTTCCATACCAACACATTTCCCCTCTCTGGAGGGAGATGCAATTATCCATCCTCTGCACTGGGTCCCCGGACTGGGGGTCTGACCCAAAGCAAAACACACTGGGAGCTCTCTTCCCTGCCAGAGCACATCTCGGAGCTGGCACTGCTTCCAGCTCTCCCATCCCTGCACTCCAAAGCCACAGGGAATCTGTCCCCAGGACCTGCAGGAGATGTTCAGGGGTCACTGGGCTCCTCTTCCCTGACCACTCCAGCACTCCCCAACAGCTGAGTGCCCTGCACAGCCCTGCCAGGGGCACCCTGCACAGTTCCTGTAGCTGGAACAGCCTCTGGCATTGCAGCCATCAAAATACTCTTAAGCAAGCAGCAATCAAAAGATCAACCCACTTTACAAAGTGTTCTCCTACAAGCTTCCAGACTAATTTTAAAGATAGCAAAAGTAAATGGTGTTCAAAGTCTAATGAATCGTCCTTCCAAGACCAAAGCACTTTATACAAGATAATTAAAGTGAGCTCCTCAATGGTTCCAGCTAGGAATTCCTCCTCTGCAACGGGATTGCAAATTATTTTTAGTCACTTTAGAGCTTTTTTAATAAGCAGAAGTGGTCAGAAACTGTTCAATTAAATGCTTTTCTTCCCCACCACCAAGAATGGCAACTCCACATACCAGGGCTTCTCAGAATAACTGCAGCTTCAAAACCCCTGCACAGGTCCCTGGGCCAGGGTGGAAATAACAGTTTTTAAAAAAGGGTGTGGGGTTGGATAATTAAATCTAAGCAAAGGGTTCAACTCTCTCCAGAAGTGGCCAAAAGTCCAGAGCCAGAGCACCCAACTGCTGTGCACAGCCTGCAGCTCCACAGGGTGTCATTTCCACACACAACAAAAACTAATGCTGCAGTTTCTGTCAAATGGGAAGGAGGGAGGCAGGCAGTTTGTATCCCACCCAGATTATTCACTATTTCTGAAGCTGGTCCACATTTCCAATGTCTAGGAAACCCATCCTTCATTAGTTTTACTCCATTCTGGTTATTAGAATTGGATCTTAATGGTAACTGCATTAAGAATTACTGGGGGGGGAATGTGCTGTTATCTCCTCAGCAATTCATTTGATCTTACATTGAGAAAAACAACATATTAAACTTCATCAGTCAGTTGTGGCCCAGAACAGAGCTCTGCCCTGATCTCACAGGCTTCAGCAGGTCTTGGGTCTTGCTATTAGTGAGGCATAAACAAAAATAAATCAATTATTCTGCAAAAATATCATCAAGAAGGAAAAAACGCTTGGTTGCCCATGACTTCTTTTTTAAATACAGGCAAAAACACCATTAATACAGAATGATGGAACCTCAATAGGACAGCACTCAACAAATAAGCAATCATTTCACTGCACATTAACCATAAGGCCCTAAAAAATAATTGCAGATTTAAGTGGCACAAACTAGTGTGTATCAACACTAAAAAAAAATAAAAAATTAAAGATCCATTTTGCAAAAAAACCCAAGCAAACAAACAAAACCATCATATTATCATTAGAAAGAGAGCTGGCTCACACAGCAGAGCATAGGGTTACCAAGCATTCAAATATCCCATGGGGCACACGGACCACATTTGGGAACCAGCAGCCTCTGCCACCTTTCCCACAGAATACCCAACTTTGTTGTGCAGTGGATAACAATAACAACACACAGCTGGGGCAGATCTCAGCAAGCATTACACTGAGGTGACAACCAGATCACCTCACTGCAGGCTGTATTTTGGGACTGACAGAGCCAGACAAGACAATACTTGCACAGAGATTTTAATTCTTGGAAAGGTGGGGCATTTTTGTTGTTTTTGTTTGTTTGGTTTTGGATTTTGTTTGTTTGTTTTAATTTGCACCTCAAGAAGTTTAGCCTTTAAATTTCCATTCATTCTTACAGCTGCAGGAATATTTAGGACAAGCCCTGCAGAGCAAGCACACAGCAAACCAGGTATATTACCAGTCATAAACAAGCATATATAATATCTACAAACATAAAAACAAGCAAACAGAAAGCTTCCAGCCACTTGCATTTCCAATTGCCCAGTGCTGAGGGAAGAGGAGCAGAAATGCTGCCTCCTCCTGCAGGTGAGTGGAGCACCCCCAGGGCTCACCTTGGAAGACAGCAGCGTTCTGGATGACCAGGAATTTCAGCTCCATGCTGGCAGCCTGCAGCAGCTGCTCCATGTGCAGGCGGGCAGCTGCCTGGTACTTCTCCTCCATCCTCCTGGAGCAGCACGTGGAGCCCTTCGGGACACACACCTGCAGATCAGTCCCTGCCGAGACACAGGAGAAGTAGATAATTCACATTAGAAGGTGGAATTAGGAGTGGAAACCAATTCCAAGCATGACTGTGGCTGCAATTACTGTTTGGGCAAATTGATGGCATTTCTGGAATGTGTCCTGAGCAAGCAGCTTGGCCAAAGGAAAGGGTGGATAAGGCAGAGCCCAGATTGCTGAGCAGCGGCCCCCTGTGCTCCCACACACCCCAAGCACTGATGTGCCAGTGCTGAGCAGTGATCCCAGCCTCACCTGGCTGTCCCCTGTCTGCCCACAGCACTGAGGAGTCAGTGAGAGCAGGAAAGGTGGAAAACAGACAAGATTTGAGGCTGTGGATTTACACTGACTAGAGCAATGTATGGACTACATCAAGGAGGATATGCTTGTGATTTGCATAAAGACTTGAAAGTAATTTGGGAACAACAGTGCTATTTGCCTCAATTTCTACCCTTTTGTATCCCCAGCAACAACAGTAATAGCAGAAGGACACAAATATAATGATTTACTTGGCTTTTTAGTGCCAGCTTTTAAATTGTGCAACCAAATGTCCATCCTTCCTTTGCAACAGGCAAAAAAGCACAAGGCCCATTGCTTCACTGATGGCTGTCCCACTGCAGAAGGACAGATCCTGAGGGATGCTCTGAGCACTGCACAAGGCAAGACTCTCTTCAGCAGCACCTTCACTCATTCACCAGGATGGGACAAAGCCAGGGGACAAGCACCACTTGCTCTGGCATCTCCAGCACTGCTCAGTGATACTAAACTTCTCTTTTTTTTGGCATTCCCAAAGCATTTATTCATAGAGAAAGTAGACAACTTCAAGAGAAGTGTTGTTAACTAAAAATAAATAAAATCTGGGGAAGAAAATAGAAATCTTTCCAGGCTCAGACACGAGAAGATGAAACAGAAGAGCTGGAAGTAGCAGCAATAAAAGGCCCTATCTTCCATCAACTTTTAAGAGCAAACTGAGGCCCCAAACGCACAAGCAGAGCAACAAGCTCACATCAAAGCAAATAGCTCTCCTTATGCAAAACACATCTAATCTGATCCTGCTGTTAGAAACTCAAACAGCAAAAACCAGCTCCATTAAAAATGGCTCTCCAGGGTCAAAGAACAGCCAGCACCCACATTTCATTGTCTGCCACCCAAACTGCATCATGCCCAAAGCAAAAGCAGCTCCCTGCTAGGTTCAGATCTGCCAAGAACCTGGATGGGGAAGCAGTCCCCAGGCCAGTGACCAACAGCCCCGACAGAGTGAAGGCTCCTCACACCTCTCACTCTGCCTTCCTCCTTGTTATAGAGGGTTTTTCCTCAGTAAAAGCTACTTTGGTAATTTACATCTTTGCTCTGGAAGGATTATGCTTCCTTTCAGGTTCCTGTCTTCTCTCCTTCACAAGAGTCTTTTACCACATCCACTCTCTCCCTAATTACTAGAAAGTGTCAAAAGTCACTTTTGCAAGTGTAGTCTAGAAGAACAGGATTAATATTAATGTCAGTTCAATCGTGTGCTTCCTGAAGAAGAGTCATGCACAGTGCCAAGGGAAAACCAGCTGTCAGGGCTCAGGAGCAGCGACAGCAGAAATCCTCCTCCCTCCAGCCTTATCCTTTCCCTGGCACAGCATGGGAAAAGGAACATGAAACACTTCATCTACAACATGCACTGCATGTGGGGAAAGGAGATTTAACCAGTGCAGACCCTGCTGTTACTGCAAAAAACCTCATGCAAAGAGGGAGAGAGGGTCCACACCCCCATCCTGGCTCCATCACTCCCCACTGCCTCAGTTTCCCCTTCTGCAAAGCAGGATGCCTAACACAAGTCCCTGTGGCACAGAGCCAGCAACACCAATGTCTCAAGCCCAAGCCTCAGTGATTTGTGAACTCACCACTCCAGAGGAGCACAGCGACAGGTATTTCATGCATCGAAAAAATAAAAGGGACCATAAAACCATGTAACAGCAAGATACTGCATTAATGAGAGAAGCAGTTGTATAACAGCAAGTTAAAGAGGTTTTTTAAAGTCAAACCCAACTCAATTTACACCACGAAAAGGCTTAGCATGGTCTCTTTAACACTACAGTATGCCCATAAATTTCTTTTTAATACAAAGCTTATTTCCTCCTACATTTATTATATTAGGACACATTTCAAATTATAAAATAAAAATCCTTCCATGATTAATGGAAATACCAATATAGAAAATCTGAGAGTTGGCAATTAAGATGTCTCTTGAAGTTAAAGCCAAGGATAGGAAGCAGCAAGGTCATCTACTCACATCCCATCCTTCTTTTTAGCAATTAAGCCAACTTCTCCCCTTAAATGGATCTTTATTTTTGTGCAGCAAAAAGACAGACACACGCTGTATCAGAGCAATCACAGAGGAGGAGGAAAAAGCCTGGGAATTAGCTTAAAATGTTCTACAGAGGCAGCCAACTAACACGGCAAGAAACGTCACGGTAAACACAACAGGACAACACAGGCAGGGCAGGCTCTTGGAAGGGACCAGGGACAAGCTCCTTCTTGGCACAGTGCTGCTACAGAGGGACAGGGAATGGGGCCTGACTCCCATCTGCCAGCTCTTTTCTGTGTATGGCTTTCCCAGATGGCGAGCTGGCTCCAACACTCCATCTCTGAATCCCCCAGGAGCTGCAGGGATGGGAGGTTTCAATGCCAGTCCCCCAGGAGCTGCTGACCCCAGCCCCAGCAGACACAGATGAAACAGAGACAAAGCTTTTGACCTGCAGATGTATTTGGGGTTCACTCATGGCATTGCTCGAAGGAGCCTTTCTGCACTCAAGCTGCAGCCCCCAGGAGCCCCAAGACACGCGCGAAGGATGCGGAGACACGAACGCTTGGGAACGCTCAGCAGCCCACGGACCAGACACCAGCAGTGCATGAATTAGGGTGCCACACGTTTCTGACTCCAAAAAAATGCACGGGAAAAGGTCCTGTGAGTCATCAAATCCTACCTCAGCCTCCCAATCCTCCCCCTCTCAGCGTTTTATCTAACACAAACACCTCCAGCGATACTCCGGCTGGTGAGATAGCGAAGCCCATTCCGCTGCCTAATGGCCCTTCACTGTTAAGACCGTTTTTATCTCCCAACCTACACAACCCCTTTTTCTTAAAGTTTCAAGTCATTACACCTTGTAATGCCAGTCTCAGCCCTTGCAAACAACCTTCTCCTTTTGCTATAAATCACCACAAACTCATTTTCAGGAAGAAAGTGTCCCTCAAATTACTGCAACCGTTTTATTAAATTGCATTTGGATGCTCACATACCAATCTCGGCAAGATTAGTGAGATGATGAGATGCCAAGCAGAGCAGCCTGACCCTCTGACACCCACCTCCCACGGCTGAGAAGACACTGGCTGCAGCCCCTTCCATGGGTGCAGGAACGCCATCAGAACTGTGCCATTTATGCCATCTTGGGGAACAGCAGTGTAAATGCTCCAGCAATTCTGCATACGCTCCCAGCTGACAGAAATAAACTCTGAAGCTGCACTAATTTCAGTAGCACCCTGCCTCTTCCTCCCCCCGACAGGGAATTTTTACTGACGGTCGGGTGGCAGTGAATTTAAACCATTACATTTGACTTTGATGTACAATTATTCCCGCAGATAGGTGGTTAGCACAGCAGAAGTGAAAACCATTTCAGAGGATTAAATGTCAAAAATAAAAGCCCTCAAGATCATCTGTGGGGAGTTGCGGACTCCTTCACAAGGCTGAAGGATTTTCCTTGGATTTCAAGCATCCCAGGATAGCTTCAACCCTGTCATCAGGTACAGGCAGGCAAGCTGTGCACACTGAGGCACACAAGCCTTCCCACCCAGATCCAATGGCAGCTTAAATCAGATTAACATTCCCCCCAAATTTACCCCGGGCATTGCCAAAATAAGAACCTGTCCCTGCTTAGTGCCACATTCCTGCAGCCTCCTCCCCATGTGAGGGGGCTCTGCTACTCCATGCATTGGCACCTTCGCCTTCTCCAGTCTGGAAGTGTCAGAGGAGTTCCTCCCACCCTCTCAACTCACAATTTGGTACTATTACCCACAAGAAATATGGTTTTCCTCCTCCAATTGTTTTACAACCAGCATCATGCTTTAAATAGATAAAAGCAGTGACTCAACATTTAAATATAGTGGATTTTCCCCCAGATTTTTCAATACTTTTTATTAAAAACCTTTTAAATTATTTGATTTAGGGGGTTGTGCATCTGTCAGTGCCTTTTAATGCTCGGTATCTAGGGGGAGGAAAAGGAAATGCAACTGTTTAGAACCCAGATTTAATGCTGATCTTTATAAAGCTAATTAAAGAGATATAAATTATAAACCAACTCATTCAATAGGTGATTTAAGTTGGAACAGTATGCATAGTACATGGGATATTTATTAGTGCTTAATTATCCTTTATTTTCTATTCCATCTTGTGTTTCACAAGACCATCTGACTCTGGATTCCTCCCCTAGTCTTACAATGTTGGCCAAATGATTCTCATGCAAATCTAACACCCTATAAAAACACATCCTTTAAAAGAAGACATTACAGTGAAAAATAGGTTTTACAGAGTAAAAGTTTCCTCCTAACAAATGTATAAACACTGTCATCAAGGGAGTTAACTTTGGGCACCCACTCCCCACACAGATTTGTTACAGTCACATGCACACATCCCACAACCATTCCAAAGACCAGGAAGAACACTGTTCAGGATGTTGTTAAAGTTAACCCCTGGGAAAAAAAAATAAAATTAATGATCTCACTATAAAACCACTGCCTGGGGAGGTTACTAAATTTTAGGGTTCTGCTCCTGCTCTCTTAACTATCAAGAGAGCAACTTGCAGGCCTGAAATAATTAAGAACAGAAAACTCAATTATCTAGTAAACTAAGCTTTTAAACCACCGTGCTAAGCTAAATGGAAAGGCTGCACAGGGAGGAGCATCATTAGTCCCACTCGGAAAAAACAGAATAAAAGAGCAGGAGTACAAAGGGAACCAGCTCATGAGCAAAGGCACATTGACTTCAGTGGGAAGAGCTGGGATTTTTAATTTTTAAACTATACATTGGCACACACCAGCTGCCAAAAAAAAAAAAGAGAAGAAAGCTTGACGTGCTCAGCCAGCCACTTGTAAAGCATTACACCTCAACTCCAAAAGGTTAATCTCCTATTTTCTTAGGGTGAATCCATATTTGCTTCCATCAAAGAAAATGAACAAAAAGCTGGAAATAACACTTTGCTGTGGGAGAAGGAAAGCAGACCTGCCAGCAGATATTTCTGTCAAGATAAATATTCCTCAGTTTTCCACTGTTCCAGAGCAGAGGCACCCATCCCCTGTCCCCTTCCTGCCAAGGCCCCAGCTCACCCCTTCCCCTCTACCCACAGGCACCAGCCCAATTACCTGTCACCACCAATACAGAGAAACCCAAATGGCAGAGAGGAGAGAAAAACAGCAGGAGAAATGGAAATTCAAGCTGCTGTTTATAGATAGGAGAAATTATGCAGAGAAAAGACAAATGGAAGAAGAAAACTAAGACAGGCAACATAGCAAAAAGAGAATTTAGTTATTAGTGAGCATGAAGCTACCCCAGCACAGAAGCACAGGCTGGCTCAGGAGCTGGCATTCAGTCTCATCTTCATCAAAACCCAGGAAAAGCACTCTCCCATCACCCTGCCTTTGCTCTCTCCAGCACAACATCTCTGATCCAGGTCCAGCTGAGATGAATTGCATCCCCCACCCCTTGAACGGTCAGCACAGCTGAGAGCAGTTAGGCTTTGCTGTTCCCCACCTCTAAGCAGACCAAAACATGCTCCAGAGTGACAAAAACCTGGTCCCCAGACTGCAGGACCAGAGGAGGCCAAGCTTCTCACTGCCTGGTGCACGCCTGCAGCTACACCCAGAACATCAATACTGCTCACGAAACAGCATGACACTTCCCTCACACTTAGCAGAATTGCCTTTTTTTGGGTTTTTTTAAAATTAGAAGTGTGGTCTCTGTCTGCTTCAGAGCTCTCCTACGGAGCTTGCTGTGCCAATGTCCCTCCAGCCCACACAACGCTGATGCAGTAAAACTCAGCTCTGGGACATTTCTCCTGAGGGTGTTCCAACTCAGCAGCATTCCCACTACTTACTCCTTCAGCAGCAACTGCTCATAGTGCAAAATGGGGCTTCCAGAAACAACTGTGTCCAAAAAAAATATAAAAATCCACATTTTAAATAAGTTAACTTCAGTTTCTCCAGGGTGGTGTGATCCATTGGGAAAGGTTCTCAGAATTGATTCCGTGGTGATTTGTGGCTGGGAACACCAAAACTTTTTTTAATTGACACATGCATGAAAGGAAGAAAAGTAACAAACAGATGCCTAGAAAATAGTCCTTGAGTGATGTTCCCTTATTACAGAGATTTATGCAGCTGCTACTAGGAGAAGCAAGTGCTCTGAAGTGTAATTACCACACAGAGTCATGCAAAATGGGCCAGATCCAAGGTATAAGCAAGCAGTCATTGCTTTAATTATGATCAAGTTTATGTACTTAGGCAAATGTGAAATCCACTTTCGATTTGATGTGTGGGAACTTTATCATCGTAACAAGCTGGAAGCATTCACTTGAAACACCAGCCCTGTTAGGAGGTATTGATCCAGCTGCCCAGAGGCTCTGCACAGAGGCAGAGGGCTCCTTACTCCTCCTGGCTCTCAGGGGAGTGAGAATGTCACTGAGGAACCCCAGCAACCTGAGCTCTGCTGGGAAGGGAGGATACCAGGGCAAAAAAAGCCACTGCAATCACAGCCAGGCCAGGCTGGAGGATGCTGACTGATCACACTGCAGCATGGCAGCCCCTCAATGCAATGGGAATCATTCTCCAGGAGCCTGCCCACCCCTCCATCACCTCTTGGAGTGTGTAAAAACATACTCAGCAAAGTTACTTAGGAATCAAAGCAAGAAGCTCACTGGCTTTCAAAGAAACAACTTCCTTCCGACAAACAGAATTTGTCAATTCAGTGGTGATAAGAGCAGCTCTTTCCTGCAACTCTTCATGCAAGCATTTCACTGGAAAGTATCTCCAGTGCCACTTCCTTACTGACCAGGAGACTAAGGCCCTGTGGGACAGGGAGAGGAGAGATGCTGTTCCTGCAGCTAGTCTGAAAGGAGCATTAAGTGTTGAAATTCATATGAGAAGAGAACATAAGGACAGGCAGGGAGAGGAAAGGTACACTCTCACCAGGACTTACATTTGAGCTCCCCTCATATCTCCCACAGCTCTTGAAAAGCTTAGGCATTGCTACAGACCAAAAGACTTGGGATTTGCACCAGCAGCCACAATACCTCGCAGTCCCAGCTCTGGGCACCCCATTTGTCCCCTCCCCTGTGCTGCAGCAGCTCACTGCTGAAGGAACTCCTGTGCTTCTGGCCTGTGCGACACCGAATGCAAGAAAACGTAACTCAACACATCGTTATTAAAAGCAGCCACCGCTGGCAATGATCTCATTGCACCTCCCCTGCCTGTTATCTCTTCCTTTTCATACTTTGATCACAAGCTTTTCAGGGCAGGCGTTCTCGGCTGCGTATGGAGCCCAGCTCGAGAGCAGCGAGCTCTCCAGGCAGCTCCGTAACGCAGCCATCACAGCGCTCCGCGTGTGTACGCACACTGCCAGCGCACAGCCACCCACCTGGAGCAGCCGGCACTCCCCGGCTCCCAGAAAGCCCCAAAGAACCTTTACAAGGCGAGGAATTCAAGTATTTCGCTCACTTTTTAAACCAGGAATGAGGCGTGTGTACAGAAAGCAGCCTGGCAGGGGGCAGGTGGTGAGGTTTGGTGCGGTACCACCCCGGCAGCCACCTGTGATGGAACTGCAGAGCAGAATGACACCTCTCCCCTACCTCGCACCCCGCACGGCACCCGCACGGCACCCGCACACGGGCACACCAGCCGCGCTGCCTCCTCGCAGCCCCGTGCTCTGGAGCTGCGGCAGCCCGGGCTGGGATGGGGGTTTGGAGGCTGTGGGAGCAGCCCTGCAGGGCGGGACTGCCTCGGACCCGGGCACACCTCGGCTCTGCCGGACCCGGGACCTGCAGAGTCGTGACGGGTGCGCGGAGCCTCCGCTCGCCGGCGGGGACACGGGGAGCTCCCGGGGACCGAGCACCGGAGCCCCGACAGCGGCGGGCGAGGACGGGGCTGGCCGGTCCCTCCGGCAGCGCCGCGGCTGCACCCCACAGCTCGAGCTCCCCTCGGCCACGGGGGCGAAAACCCCCCGAACAATCCGAGCGCAATGAAGACCCGCTCTCCAGCGGGTTCCCGTTACCGCGAAGTAATCCCCGGCTCCGTGTCATCCCCACATCCGACACGCCGAGTCCGGCCGGCAGCCCCCGCCGCCGGGGCAGGGCAGCTCCCCGCGGGAGAGCGGGCAGCCCGCACCCGGCTCCGCAGCGTCCCACAGCCGCACAGCGACCCCCGAACGGCCCCGGGCGACCCGCGGCGAGACGACGACGGCCGGCCGGACAGCACCGGGAGGGCGCTCTCACCTGGCACGGGGCTCTCGGGCACCCACTTGGCTCCGGGCTGCAGCACCTGGAAGGCGGCGCGGACCGGGCGGCAGGCGGCTTCTCCCGCCGGCTGCGCGGCTCCCGGGGCACCGAGCAGCGCGGCCGCCAGCAGCGGCAGCAGCAGCGGCACTCCGCCGCTCCCCGACATCCTGCCGGGCCAGCGGGAGCTCCTCTAGGCGCTGCCAGCGGGCATGCCAGCCGTGCCGGGACCGGGAGCGGAGCGGCGGAGCGGAGCGCGGCCCCGCGCCTCGCGCGGCGCTCCCGGG